>NC_090324.1:97426014-98158106 GCF_040869045.1 Eurosta solidaginis
AAAATGAGAAACGTAACGTCGAAAATGACGAATTGGTAGAATTACTGAAGATGAAGAAGTTGAAACGAAACCTCAACGTGGTAGGGGTCGGCCTACTTATGTTTACACTGGTCAACGTGGCAGACCACGAAAGGTATACAAACAACGGGTGAATATGCGTTTCAGAAGAGGATATCGGTGATTCCGATGATTTCTTCGAATGTGATGAAAACTCAGCAAATATTGCAAGTGAAGATCCACTTACACTTGCAGATGCATTGGAATCGGACGATGCTAGTGCGTGGTTGAAAGCGCTTGAAGATGAATTTATTGCACATATTAAAAACAAAACATGGCAAATAGTTGATCAACCGATCAATAGAAAGGTTATTGGTAATAAATTCTTTTTTCATACAAAGAACGATTTTTCTATGAATCTGAAAAAAGTTCGGTTAGAAGCAAAGGGCTACGCTCAACGTCCAGGCGAAGATTATCACGAAACATCATCTTCAGTTGTTCGCTCCAACTCTGTTCGCCTTTTTACAGCGTTGGCAGCTGAACTCGGTCTGGAAATCCATCAGATGGATGTGGTTACAACGTATCTGAACGGAGAACTAGATGAAGGCGTTTATATGAGCGTACCAGATAAACTCGAGGGCGTACTAAAGAATATACAGCAAGGGGACCCTGTTGGTTTAAAGGGCATCACACAGCATAGTAATGAAATAAAGCGCACAGCCCGTGAATGGCAAAAATTAATAGGGCGAAACAAAAATATTGTATGCTTATTAAATAAGGCGTTGTATGGCCTGCGTCAGTCAGGTTTAATGTGGTATCATAAATTATCCCAAGCACTTAATGAAATTGGATTACATGCAACGAAGTTCG
Organism: Eurosta solidaginis; assembly: GCF_040869045.1. Taxonomy (NCBI): domain Eukaryota; kingdom Metazoa; phylum Arthropoda; class Insecta; order Diptera; family Tephritidae; genus Eurosta; species Eurosta solidaginis. The sequence goes on from NC_090324.1 coordinate 97,426,882, forward strand.
ATCCTTGTTTCTATGTGCGACGCGAGGGCAGTGACATACTGTTGGTAGTCATATATGTCGATGATCTGCTTTTGGCGTCGAATAATAATAGATGGCTTAGCGATATCAAACGAACTCTTTCTGAAAGCTTTGATATGAAAGGTATTGGGCAAGTAAAACGGTGCTTGGGAATAGACTTCCACCAAAATATGGAGAAGCACGAACTATTTTTACCGCAACAAATGTACGCTGGATCAGTTTTAGATCGGTTTGGTATGATAGACTGTAAACCTGCGAAAACTCCTATAGAGGCAAATTGCAAACTTGACATGCCAGAAATAAGAGATGATACCGTAATGGCAAAATTTCCCTACCAAAATTTAATCGGGGCTTTAATGTATTTAGCGGTATCCACTAGACCAGATATAGCTTTCGCGGTAAATTTTATGAGTCAATTCAATTCCAATTATTCCGAAGAGCATTGGAAATCAGCTAAGAGAATTTTACGGTACCTTAAAGGTACATTGAATTGTGGTCTGCTTTACAAGAAAACACAAGCAAAATTGTTTGGTGTAGCTGATGCAGATTGGGGGGCAAACACGACAGATAGACGGTCATATTCTGGTTTCGCCTTCATATACGCTGGCTCTGCTAAAAGTTGGGAAGCGCGTAAGCAACGTCTGTTTTGCTTTCAAGTACAGAGGCCGAGTATATCGCAATAACTGAAGCAGCAAAAGAAGCTCTTTACTTGAAAGGTGCTTTAAGCGAAGTCGGAGTCAAGTGTGCCAGCATTAAATTATATAACGATAACCAAAGCTAACAAAAGCTGGCATCGTCCTTTACCTTTCGTCCTGTTTCGCTTTCAAGTACAGAGGCCGAGTATATCGCAATAACTGAAGCAGCAAAAGAAGCTCTTTACTTGAAAGGTGCTTTAAGCGAAGTCGGAGTCAAGTGTGCCAGCATTAAATTATATAACGATAACCAAAGCGCACAAAAGCTGGCATCGTCCTTTACCTTTCGACCGCGAACCAAACATATAGATGTTCGCCATCATTTCAGCAGAGACTGCATATAAAATAATATGATCACACTTGAGTACAAGCCAACAGAGTCAATGCCAGCTGATGTACTCATTAAAGGTCTAACTCAAATAAAACATGAACCTTGTTCTTTAAATTTGGGCGTTACTGATAGTTTGGAACTGAACTAAACTCACTACTTCGAGAGGAGGTGATGGAGAGGCGAATCAGTTCGTACTATTCATGAAATTTATTACAATGAAATACAACTCTGTAACATATGCACGTATGTCATTTTTCTCAATCTCTTTTTATATACATAACTCTGTAACGTTTACCAAAATTGAATAAAATCCAGTCGTTTTGTAGCATTCAATATCCTCGGAACTTTAGATAAGAAACTTTGCGCAATTTCTGCCCCATTTTAACAGCTAGAAGCTTCACATTTCAGCAAATGCTTACGTATATAGCATATATTGTTCTCTGAAAAAAATTATAGAGATCGGTGGTATATATATTATATACCCCATATAAACTGCCATTTTGCCCCTTTTTTACGGCTAGAAGCTTCAAAATTCATCAAATTTCATCAAATACTTACGTTTACGTCATATATTGTTGAAATACGCCATTCGTAGTCATAGTTTTTACATGTAGACCACAAAAAACGTGCAGCTTATATTGTTGTCTGAAAAAATCATAGGGATCGGTTCTATATATAGTATATATCTCATACAACCGATTGTTCAGATAAGAAACTTTTCGCAATTTCTACCATATTTTAACAGCTTCAAATTTCACCAAATGCTTACGTGTATAGCATATATTGTTGTCTGAAAAAATCATAGAGATCTGTGGTATATATAGTATATATCTCAAACAACCGATTGTTCAGATAATGTTGGAGAAGCGAAGCAGTTTGTACTATTTATGAAATTTATTACAATGAAATACAACTCTGTAACATATGCACGTATGTCATTTTTTCTCATTCTCTTTTTATATACATAACTCTCTAACGTTTACCAAAATTTAATAAAATCCAGTCGTTTTGTAGCATTCAATATCCTCGGAACTTTATGTTATGGGCCCAGCGCTTGGGTAAAGTATAAAACGATAAATTATTCGGTTAAATAAACTTTCTCCGTGAAATTAAAAGAAAATTAGTAAAAGCTACAATGGCAAGTGTTGTGCGTATAGAGCCGCTAAACGCGGAGAACTATGACTGGTGGAAATTGCAAATGCATGCATTTTTAATTAAAAATGATTTGTGGGGGCTACGCCGACGGCACCAATGTATGCCCGACAGATGAAACAAAGGTGGCAGAATGGAAAGCTGCAGATCAAAAGGCATCGGCAGACATAACGCTTGCAATTTCTCATCTGAGCTCGGGCTCATTTCAGAGTGCACAAATTCTCGTGAAATGTGTTTAAAATTGGAATCGACGTTCCAATCAAAAGGGCCAGCTAGAAAATCTACATTGCTAAAACGTGTAGCGTTATCGCGCATGTCAGAGCAAGATACAGTACGTGATCATTTAAATTAATTTTTCGACGCCGTCGCAAAATTAAAAGAAATAGGTGTTTGCATTGGTGATGAGCTGCTTGCTATTTTGTTGTTGTATAGCTTACCGCCATCGTATGAGACATTCAGATATGCACTTGAAACGCGTGATGAATTACCGAAGCCAGAAATACTTCGCATAAAAATTTTAGAAGAGTACGAATCACGTAAATCAAAAGAAGAGAAAAGTGAAGATGGTGGTCTTTATGCAAAGAGAAAACAAAATCACTCAAAGCCAAATTTCGAAAATCAAAAACAAATAAGGAAGTGCTTTAAATATGGCAAGCCGGGGCACTTAGCTAGAAATTGCAAACGAAAACAAAAAGCGCGATTAAGTGGCGAAAAAGAAAAAGATAACGAAAATGTAAATTTGAATACAGAAGAAAAAGCGATGATGGCACCTGTAGGAAAAATGAAATGGTGCTTAGATAATGGTTGAGCATCGCATGTGAGTGCGCAAGCAAATAATTTCAAAAGCTTGAACGAAATGAATGAAGACTTAAATTTAGCAAACAACGCGTCAACGAAACAAAAAAAATAAAAAAAAATAAATAAATGTAAGGCGCGATAACCTCCGAAGAGATCTAAGGCCGAGCTTCTCTTCCAATTTGCGTCGTGCTCCTCTTGATTTTCCCTACAAATTGGCCGGACGGGACCTACATGATTTTATGCCGACTCCGAACGGCATCTGCAAGGCAGATGAGTTTTCACTGATAGCTTTTCATGGCAGAAATACACCCGGGGCGCTTGCCAAACACTGCCGAGGGGCGACCCCGCTTAGAAAAATTTTCTTCTAATTGAAAAACCTTATTTCTAAAATTTTTGATTTTTGCTTTTCCCGGAAATAAATGGTATCGGTAAAATATGCATGAAAGCAGAAGTACGCGGTAAACAAATAAACGTAGACATGGAAAATGTTTTACATGTAAAAGATTTGCGTACAAATTTACTTTCGGTATCAAAAATTACCGACAAAGGGTACACTGTTAAATTCGCTCAGAGCGGTGCCACTATTTGAGACAGTGCTAATAACATAGAGTTAGAAGCAGAGAGAATAGGTAATTTATATTATCTCAAAACTCCAAAGAACTTTGTACATTTGGCAAATACGAAAAATAATATTTATTTGTGGCATTACAAAATAGGTCATGTTAATGAACGTGATCTTAAATTAATGGCCAAAGAGAGTGAAATGTTTGGTCTAAATTTCAATCAAAATGAAAAGCTATCAGATTGTGAAATTTGTGCCAATGAAAAGCAAGTTTGTTCTTCTTTTCCAAAATCGAGCGAAAACAGAGTGAGTGATGTACTCGAGATAGTTCACAGCGATGTATGTGGCCTAATGAGGCATGCGTCCAACAGTGGCGCGAAATTTTTGAGATATGAGATATATTTTATTAAGAAAAAATCGGAGGTATTCGAATCTTTTAAACAATATAAAACAAAGGTAGAGAACTTAACCGGCAAGAAAATTAAAGCGTTGCAATCAGACAACGGACGCGAGTACTGCAATAGAGATTTTGATAATTTTTTACGAGAACACGGAATAAGACGTCGACTTACGACTCCATATACCCCGCAGCAAAACGGTATGGCTGTGCGTAAAAATAGAACGCTTGTTGAAATGACTCGCTTTATGATGAAGCAATCGAGTGCACCTGCTTCATTTTGGGCAGAGGCTATAAATACGGCGTGTTATATACGCAATCGTTGTATCACAAGAACAACAAGTGAAGTACCATATCGCGTGTGGACAAATAAAAATCCGACAGTGGCGCATATGAAAGTTTTCGGTACAAAAGCATATGTACTTAATAAAAATCCTGCAAAATGAAAATTTGAATCGCGTGCGGAACCGTGTATGTTTGTCGGGTATTCAAATGTATCGAAAGCATATTGATTATACTCACAAACTAAAAAACGAGTTATAATAAGCCGCGACGTAGAATTTATTGATAACAATGGTTTTGACGATAACATTGAAGAATATAATAAAGATACTTACTTGAGAATAAAAATGCGGAAAATGAGAAACGTAACGTCGAAAATGAAGAATTGGTAGAATTACCTGAAGATGAAGAAGTTGAAACGAAACCTCAACGTGGTATGTGTCGGCCTACTTATGTTTACACTGGTCAACGTGGCAGACCACGAAAGGTATACAAACAACCGGGTGAATATGCCGTTTCAGAAGAGGATATCGGTGATTCCGATGATTTCTTCGAATGTGATGAAACCTCAGCAAATATTGCAAGTGAAGATCCACTTACACTTGCAGATGCATTGGAATCGGACGATGCTAGTGCGTGGTTGAAAGCGCTTGAAGATGAATTTATTGCACATATTAAAAACAAAACATGACAAATAGTTGATCAACCGATCAATAGAAAGGTTATTGGTAATAAATTCTTTTTTCATACAAAGAACGATTTTTCTATGAATCTGAAAAAAGTTCGGTTAGAAGCAAAGGGCTACGCTCAACGTCCAGGCGAAGATTATCACGAAACATCATCTTCAGTTGTTCGCTCCAACTCTGTTCGCCTTTTTACAGCGTTGGCAGCTGAACTCGGTCTGGAAATCCATCAGATGGATGTGGTTACAACGTATCTGAACGGAGAACTAGATGAAGGCGTTTATATGAGCGTACCAGATAAACTCGAGGGCGTACTAAAGAATATACAGCAAGGGGACCCTGTTGGTTTAAAGGGCATCACACAGCATAGTAATGAAATAAAGCGCACAGCCCGTGAATGGCAAAAATTAATAGGGCGAAACAAAAATGTTGTATGCTTATTAAATAAGGCGTTGTATGGCCTGCGTCAGTCAGGTTTAATGTGGTATCATAAATTATCCCAAACACTTAATGAAATTGGATTACATGCAACGAAGTTCGATCCTTGTTTCAATGTGCGACGCGAGGGCAGTGACATACTGTTGGTAGTCATATATGTCGATGATCTGCTTTTGGCGTCGAATAATAATAGATGGCTTAGCGATATCAAACGAACTCTTTCTGAAAGCTTTGATATGAAAGATATTGGGCAAGTAAAACGGTGCTTGGGAATAGACTTCCACCAAAATATGGAGAAGCACGAACTATTTTTATCGCAACAAATGTACGCTGGATCAGTTTTAGATCGGTTTGGTATGATAGACTGTAAACCTGCGAAAACTCCTATAGAGGCAAATTGCAAACTTGACATGCCAGAAATAAGAGATGATACCGTAATGGCAAAATTTCCCTACCAAAATTTAATCGGGGCTTTAATGTATTTAGCGGTATCCACTAGACCAGATATAGCTTTCGCGGTAAATTTTATGAGTCAATTCAATTCCAATTATTCCGAAGAGCATTGGAAATCAGCTAAGAGAATTTTACGGTACCTTAAAGGTACATTGAATTGTGGTCTGCTTTACAAGAAAACACAAGCAAAATTGTTTGGTGTAGCTGATGCAGATTGGGGGGCAAACACGACAGATAGACGGTCATATTCTGGTTTCGCCTTCATATACGCTGGCTCTGCTATAAGTTGGGAAGCGCGTAAGCAACGTCTGTTCTGCTTTCAAGTACAGAGGCCGAGTATATCGCAATAACTGAAGCAGCAAAAGAAGCTCTTTACTTGAAAGGTGCTTTAAGCGAAGTCGGAGTCAAGTGTGCCAGCATTAAATTATATAACGATAACCAAAGCTAACAAAAGCTGGCATCGTCCTTTACCTTTCGTCCTGTTTCGCTTTCAAGTACAGAGGCCGAGTATATCGCAATAACTGAAGCAGCAAAAGAAGCTCTTTACTTGAAAGGTGCTTTAAGCGAAGTCGGAGTCAAGTGTGTCAGCATTAAATTATATAACGATAACCAAAGCGCACAAAAGCTGGCATCGTCCTATACCTTTCGACCGCGAACCAAACATATAGATGTTTGCCATCATTTCATCAGAGACTGCATATAAAATAATATGATCACACTTGAGTACAAGCCAACAGAATCAATGCCAGCTGATGTACTCATTAAAGGTCTAACTCAAATAAAACATGAACCTTGTTCTTTAAATTTGGGCGTTACTGATAGTTTGGAACTGAACTAAACTCACTACTTCGAGAGGAGGTGATGGAGAGGCGAATCAGTTCGTACTATTTATGAAATTTATTACAATGAAATACAACTCTGTAACATATGCACGTATGTCATTTTTTCTCACTCTCTTTTTATATACATAACTCTGTAACGTTTACCAAAATTGAATAAAATCCAGTCGTTTTGTAGCATTCAATATCTTCGGAACTTTAGATAAGAAACTTTGCGCAATTTCTGCCCCATTTTAACAGCTAGAAGCTTCACATTTCAGCAAATGCTTACGTATATAGCATATATTGTTCTCTGAAAAAAATTATAGAGATCGGTGGTATATATATTATATACCCCATATAAACTGCCATTTTTGCCCCTTTTTTACGGCTAGAAGCTTCAAAATTCATCAAATTTCATCAAATACTTACGTTTACGTCATATATTGTTGAAATACGCGATTCGTAGTCATAGTTTTTACATGCAGACCACAAAAAACGTGCAGCTTATATTGTTGTCTGAAAAAATCATAGGGATCGGTTCTATATATAGTATATATCTCATACAACCGATTGTTCAGATAAGAAACTTTTCGCAATTTCTACCATATTTTAACAGCTTCAAATTTCACCAAATGCTTACGTGTATAGCATATATTTTTGTCTGAAAAAATCATAGAGATCGGTGGTATATATAGTATATATCTCAAACAACCGATTGTTCAGATAATGTTGGAGAAGCGAAGCAGTTTGTACTATTTATGAAATTTATTACAATGAAATACAACTCTGTAACATATGCACGTATGTCATTTTTTCTCATTCTTTTTTATATACATAACTCTCTAACGTTTACCAAAATTTAATAAAATCCAGTTGTTTTGTAGCATTCAATATCCTCGGAACTTTATGTTATGGGCCCAGCGCTTGGGTAAAGTAAAAAACGATAAATTATTCGGTTAAATAAACTTTCTCCGTGAAATTAAAAGAAAATTAGTAAAAGCTACAATGGCAAGTGTTGTGCGTATAGAGCCGCTAAACGCGGAGAACTATTACTCGTGGAAATTGCAAATGCATGCATTTTTAATTAAAAATGATTTGTGGGGGCTACGCCGACGGCACCAATGTATGCCCGACAGATGAAACAAAGCTGGCAGAATGGAAAGCTGCAGATCAAAAGGCATCGGCAGACATAACGCTTGCAATTTCTCATCTGAGCTCGGGCTCATTTCAGAGTGCACAAATTCTCGTGAAATGTGTTTAAAATTGGAATCGACGTTCCAATCAAAAGGGCCAGCTAGGAAATCTACATTGCTAAAATGTGTAGCGTTATCGCGCATGTCAGAGCAAGATACAGTACGTGCTCATTTAAATTAATTTTTCGACGCGGTCGCAAAATTAAAAGAAATAGGTGTTTGCATTGGTGATGAGCTGCTTGCTATTTTGTTGTTGTATAGCTTACCGCCATCGTATGAGACATTCAGATATGGACTTGAAACGCGTGATGAATTACCGAAGCCAGAAATACTTCGCATAAAAATTTTAGAAGAGTACGAATCACGTAAATCAAAAGAAGAGAAAAGTGAAGATGGTGGTCTGTATGCAAAGAGAAAACAAAATCACTCAAAGCCAAATTTCGAAAATCAAAAACAAATAAGGAAGTGCTTTAAATATGGCAAGCCGGGGCACTTAGCTAGAAATTGCAAACAAAAACAAAAAGCGCTATTAAGTGGCGAAAAAGAAAAAGATAACGAAAATGTAAATTTGAATACAGAAGAAAAAGCGATGATGGCACCTGTAGGAAAAATGAAATGGTGCTTAGATAATGGTTGAGCATCGCATGTGAGTGCGCAAGCAAATAATTTCAAAAGCTTGAACGAAATGAATGAAGACTTAAATTTAGCAAACAACGCGTCAACGAAAATAAATAAATAAAAAAAAATAAATAAATGTAAGGCGCGATAACCTCCGAAGAGATCTAAGGCCGAGCTTCTCTTCCAATTTGCGTCGTGCCCCTCTTGATTTTCCCTACAAATTGGCCGGACGGGACCTACATGATTTTATGCCGACTCCGAACGGCATCTGCAAGGCAGATGAGTTTTCACTGAAAGCTTTTCATGGCAGAAATACACCCGGGGCGCTTGCCAAACACTGCCGAGGGGCGACCCCGCTTAGAAAAATTTTCTTCTAATTGAAAAACCTTATTTCTAAAATTTTTGATTTTTGCTTTTCCCGGAAATAAATGGTATCGGTAAAATATGCATGAAAGCAGAAGTACGCGGTAAACAAATAAACGTAGACATGGAAAATGTTTTACATGTAAAAGATTTGCGTACAAATTTACTTTCGGTATCAAAAATTACCGACAAAGGGTACACTGTGAAATTCGCTCAGAGCGGTGCCACTATTTGAGACAGTGCTAATAACATAGAGTTAGAAGCAGAGAGAATAGGTAATTTATATTATCTCAAAACTCCAAAGAACTTTGTACATTTGGCAAATACGAAAAATAATATTGATTTGTGGCATTACAAAATAGGTCATGTTAATGAACGTGATCTTAAATTAATGGCCAAAGAGAGTGAAATGTTTGGTCTAAATTTCAATCAAAATGAAAAGCTATCAGATTGTGAAATTTGTGCCAATGAAAAACAAGTTTGTTCTTCTTTTCCAAAATCGAGCGAAAACAGAGTGAGTGATGTACTCGAGATAGTTCACAGCGATGTATGTGGCCTAATGAGGCATGCGTCCAACAGTGGCGCGAAATTTTTGAGATATGAGATATATTTTATTAAGAAAAAATCGGAGGTATTCGAATCTTTTAAACAATATAAAACAAAGGTAGAGAACTTAACCGGCAAGAAAATTAAAGCGTTGCAATCAGACAACGGACGCGAGTACTGCAATAGAGATTTTGATAATTTTTTACGAGAACACGGAATAAGACGTCGACTTACGACTCCATATACCCCGCAGCAAAACGGTATGGCTGAGCGTAAAAATAGAACGCTTGTTGAAATGACTCGCTGTATGATGAAGCAATCGAGTGCACCTGCTTCATTTTGGGCAGAGGCTATAAATACGGCGTGTTATATACGCAATCGTTGTATCACAAGAACAACAAGTGAAGTACCATATCGCGTGTGGAAAAATAAAAATCCGACAGTGGCGCATATGAAAGTTTTCGGTACAAAAGCATATGTACTTAATAAAAATCCTGCAAAATGAAAATTTGAATCGCGTGCGGAACCGTGTATATTTGTCGGGTATTCAAATGTATCGAAAGCATATCGATTATACTCACAAACTAAAAAACGAGTTATAATAAGCCGCGTCGTAGAATTTATTGATAACAATGGTTTTGACGATAACATTGAAGACTATAATAAAGATACTTACTTGAGAATAAAAATGCGGAAAATGAGAAACGTAACGTCGAAAATGAAGAATTGGTAGAATTACCTGAAGATGAAGAAGTTGAAACGAAACCTCAACGTGGTAGGGGTCGGCCTACTTATGTTTACACTGGTCAACGTGGCAGACCACGAAAGGTATACAAACAACCGGGTGAATATGCCGTTTCAGAAGAGGATATCGGTGATTCCGATGATTTCTTCGAATGTGATGAAAACTCAGCAAATATTGCAAGCGAAGATCCACTTACACTTGCAGATGCATTGGAATCGGACGATGCTAATGCGTGGTTGAAATCGCTTGAAGATGAATTTATTGCACATATTAAAAACAAAACATGGCAAATAGTTGATCAACCGATCAATAGAAAGGTTATTGGTAATAAATTCTTTTTTCATACAAAGAACGATTTTTCTATGAATCTGAAAAAAGTTCGGTTAGAAGCAAAGGGCTACGCTCAACGTCCAGGCGAAGATTATCACGAAACATCATCTTCAGTTGTTCGCTCCAACTCTGTTCGCCTTTTTACAGCGTTGGCAGCTGAACTCGGTCTGGAAATCCATCAGATGGATGTGGTTACAACGTATCTGAACGGAGAACTAGATGAAGGCGTTTATATGAGCGTACCAGATAAACTCGAGGGCGTACTAAAGAATATACAGCAAGGGGACCCTGTTGGGCATCACACAGCATAGTAATGAAATAAAGCGCACAGCCCGTGAATGGCAAAAATTAATAGGGCGAAACAAAAATATTGTATGCTTATTAAATAAGGCGTTGTATGGCCTGCGTCAGTCAGGTTTAATGTGGTATCATAAATTATCCCAAGCACTTAATGAAATTGGATTACATGCAACGAAGTTCGATCCTTGTTTCTATGTGCGACGCGAGGGCAGTGACATACTGTTGGTAGTCATATATGTCGATGATCTGCTTTTGGCGTCGAATAATAATAGATGGCTTAGCGATATCAAACGAACTCTTTCTGAAAGCTTTGATATGAAAGATATTGGGCAAGTAAAACGGTGCTTGGGAATAGACTTCCACCAAAATATGGAGAAGCACGAACTATTTTTATCGCAACAAATGTACGCTCGATCAGTTTTAGATCGGTTTGGTATGATAGACTGTAAACCTGCGAAAACTCCTATAGAGGCAAATTGCAAACTTGACATGCCAGAAATAAGAGATGATACCGTAATGGCAAAATTTCCCTACCAAAATTTAATCGGGGCTTTAATGTATTTAGCGGTATCCACTAGACCAGATATAGCTTTCGCGGTAAATTTTATGAGTCAATTCAATTCCAATTATTCCGAAGAGCATTGGAAATCAGCTAAGAGAATTTTACGGTACCTTAAAGGTACATTGAATTGTGGTCTGCTTTACAAGAAAACACAAGCAAAATTGTTTGGTGTAGCTGATGCAGATTGGGGGGCAAACACGACAGATAGACGGTCATATTCTGGTTTCGCCTTCATATACGCTGGCTCTGCTATAAGTTCGGAAGCGCGTAAGCAACGTCTGTTTTGCTTTCAAGTACAGAGGCCGAGTATATCGCAATAACTGAAGCAGCAAAAGAAGCTCTTTACTTGAAAGGTGCTTTAAGCGAAGTCGGAGTCAAGTGTGCCAGCATTAAATTATATAACGATAACCAAAGCTAACAAAAGCTGGCATCGTCCTTTACCTTTCGTCCTGTTTCGCTTTCAAGTACAGAGGCCGAGTATATCGCAATAACTGAAGCAGCAAAAGAAGCTCTTTACTTGAAAGGTGCTTTAAGCGAAGTCGGCGTCAAGTGTGCCAGCATTAAATTATATAACGATAACCAAAGCGCACAAAAGCTGGCATCGTCCTTTACCTTTCGACCGCGAACCAAACATATAGATGTTCGCCATCATTTCATCAGAGACTGCATATAAAATAATATGATCACACTTGAGTACAAGCCAACAGAATCAATGCCAGCTGATGTACTCATTAAAGGTCTAACTCAAATAAAACATGAACCTTGTTCTTTAAATTTGGGCGTTACTGATAGTTTGGAACTGAACTAAACTCACTACTTCGAGAGGAGGTGATGGAGAGGCGAATCAGTTCGTACTATTTATGAAATTTATTACAATGAAATTTAACTCTGTAACATATGCACGTATGTCATTTTTTCTCACTCTCTTTTTATATACATAACTCTGTAACGTTTACCAAAATTGAATAAAATCCAGTCGTTTTGTAGCATTCAATATCCTCGGAACTTTAGATAAGAAACTTTGCGCAATTTCTGCCCCATTTTAAAGCTAGAAGCTTCACATTTCAGCAAATGCTTACGTATAGAGCATATATTGTTCTCTGAAAAAAATTATAGAGATCGGTGGTATATATATTATATACCCCATATAAACTGCCATTTTTGCCCCTTTTTTACGGCTAGAAGCTTCAAAATTCATCAAATTTCATCAAATACTTACGTTTACGTCATATATTGTTGAAATACGCGATTCGTAGTCATAGTTTTTACATGCAGACCACAAAAAACGTGCAGCTTTGCATCCTCACACAAAGTACCTACCTATTTTTATACATTTCATGGAAATGAAATTGTATATTAACTTTGGCACGAATCTCAAACTTGTTAGTCCTTAAAGGAAAATAGGTAGACCCACCATTAAGTATACCGAAATAATCAGGTTGAAGAGCTGAGTTGATTTAGCCATGTCCGTCTGTCTGTTTGTACGCAAACTAGTCACTCAATTTTTGAGCGGGTGTATTTGGGTGTCCGATTACCCATTTGTCAGCACCATTTTAACATCTAGAAGCTTCAAAATTCACCAAATGCTTAAATATATAGCATATATTGTTGTCTGAAAAAATCATAGGGATCGGTTCTATATATAGTATATATCTCATACAACCGATTGTTCAGATAAGAAACTTTTCGCAATTTCTACCATATTTTAACAGCTATAAGCATCAAATTTCACCAAATGCTTACGTGTATAGCATATATTGTTGTCTGAAAAAATCATAGAGTTCGTGGTATATATAGTATATATCTCAAACAACCGATTGTTCAGATAATGTTGGAGAAGCGAAGCAGTTTGTACTATTTATGAAATTTATTACAATGAAATACAACTCTGTAACATATGCACGTATGTCATTTTTTCTCATTCTCTTTTTATGTACATAACTCTCTAACGTTTACCAAAATTTAATAAAATCCAGTCGTTTTGTAGCATTCAATATCCTCGGAACTTTATGTTATGGGCCCAGCGCTTGGGTAAAGTGAAAAACGATAAATTATTCGGTTAAATAAACTTTTTCTGTGAAATTAAAAGAAAATTAGTAAAAGCTACAATGACAATTGTTGTGCGTATAGAGCCGCTAAACGCGGAGAACTATGACTCGTGGAAATTGCAAATGCATGCAGTTTTAATTAAAAATGATTTGTGGGGCTACGCCGACGGCACCAATGTCTGCCCGACAGATGAAACAAAGGTGGCAGAATGGAAAACTGTAGATCAAAAGGCATCGGCAGACATAAAGCTTGCAATTTCTCATCTGAGCTCGGGCTCATTTCAGAGTGCACAAATTCTCGTGAAATGTGTTTAAAATTGGAATCGACGTTCCAATCAAAAGGGCCAGCTAGGAAAGCTACATTGCTAAAACGTGTAGCGTTATCGCGCATGTCAGAGCAAGATACAGTACGTGATCATTTAAATTAATTTTTCGACGCGGTCGCAAAATTAAAAGAAATAGGTGTTTGCATTGGTGATGAGCTGCTTGCTATTTTGTTGTTGTATAGCTTACCGCCATCGTATGAGACATTCAGATATGCACTTGAAACGCGTGATGAATTACCGAAGCCAGAAATAAAAATTTTAGAAGAGTACGAATCACGTAAATCAAAAGAAGAGAAAAGTGAAGATGGTGGTCTGTATGCAAAGAGAAAACAAAATCACTCAAAGCCGAATTTAGAAAATCAAAAACAAATAAGGAAGTGCTTTAAATATGGCAAGCCGGGGCACTTAGCTAGAAATTGCAAACAAAAACAAAATACGCGATTAAGTGGCGAAAAAGAAAAAGATAACGAAAATGTAAATTTGAATACAGAAGAAAAAGCGATGATGGCACCTTTAGGAAAAATGAAATGGTGCTTAGATAATGGTTGAGCATCGCATGTGAGTGCGCAAGCAAATAATTTCAAAAGCTTGAACGAAATGAATGAAGACTTAAATTTAGCAAACAACGCGTCAACGAAAATAAATAAATAAAAAAAAATAAATAAATGTAAGGCGCGATAACCTCCGAAGAGATCTAAGGCCGAGCTTCTCTTCCAATTTGCGTCGTACCCCTCTTGATTTTCCCTACAAATTGGCCGGACGGGACCTACATGATTTTATGCCGACTCCGAACGGCATCTGCAAGGCAGATGAGTTTTCACTGATAGCTTTTCATGGCAGAAATACACCCGGGGCGCTTGCCAAACACTGCCGAGGGGCGACCCCGCTTAGAAAAATTTTCTTCTAATTGAAAAACCTTATTTCTAAAATTTTTGATTTTTGCTTTTCCCGGAAATAAATGGTATCGGTAAAATATGCATGAAAGCAGAAGTACGCGGTAAACAAATAAACGTAGACATGGAAAATGTTTTACATGTAAAAGATTTGAGTACAAATTTACTTTCGGTATCAAAAATTACCGACAAAGGGTACACTGTGAAATTCGCTCAGAGCGGTGCCAATATTTGAGAGAGTGCTAATAACATAGTGTTAGAAGCAGAGAGAATAGGTAATTTATATTATCTCAAAACTCCAAAGAACTTTGTACATTTAACAAATACGAAAAATAATATTGATTTGTGGCATTACAAAATAGGTCATGTTAATGAACGTGATCTTAAATTAATGGCCAAAGAGAGTGAAATGTTTGGTCTAAATTTCAATCAAAATGAAAAGCTATCAGATTGTGAAATTTGTGCCAGTGAAAAGCAAGTTTGTTCTTCTTTTCCAAAATCGAGCGAAAACAGAGTGAGTGATGTACTCGAGATAGTTCACAGCGATGTATGTGGCCTAATGAGGCATGCGTCCAACAGTGGCGCGAAATTTTTGAGATATGAGATATATTTTATTAAGAAGAAATCGGAGGTATTCGAATCTTTTAAACAATATAAAACAAAGGTAGAGAACTTAACCGGCAAGAAAATTAAAGCGTTGCAATCAGAAAACGGACGCGAGTACTGCAATAGAGATTTTGATAATTTTTTACGAGAACACGGAATAAGACGTCGACTTACGACTCCACATACCCCGCAGCAAAACGGTATGGCTGAGCGTAAAAATAGAACGCTTGTTGAAATGACTCGCTGTATGATGAAGCAATCGAGTGCACCTGCTTCAGCAGAGGCTATAAATACGGCGTGTTATATACGTAATCGTTGTATCACAAGAACAACAAGTGAAGTACCATATCGCGTGTGGACAAATAAAAATCCGACAGTGGCGCATATGAAAGTTTTCGGTACAAAAGCATATGTACTTAATAAAAATCCTGCAATATGAAAATTTGAATCACGTGCGGAACCGTGTATATTTGTAGGGTATTCAAATGTATCGAAAGCATATCGATTATACTCACAAACTAAAAAACGAGTTATAATAAGCCGCGACGTAGAATTTATTGATAACAATGGTTTTGACGATAACATTGAAGACTATAATAAAGATACTTACTTTAGAATAAAAATGCGGAAAATGAGAAATGTAACGTCGAAAATGAAGAATTGGTAGAATTACCTGAAGATGAAGAAGTTGAAACGAAACCGCAACGTGGTAGGGGTCGGCCTACTTATGTTTACACTGGTCAACGTGGCAGACCACGAAAGGTATACAAACAACCGGGTGAATATGCCGTTTCAGAAGAGGATATCGGTGATTCCGATGATTTCTTCGAATGTGATGAAAACTCAGCAAATATTGCAAGTGAAGATCCACTTACACTTGCAGATGCATTGGAATCGGACGATGCTAGTGCGTGGTTGAAAGCGCTTGAAGATGAATTTATTGCACATATTAAAAACAAAACATGGCAAATAGTTGATCAACCGATTAATAGAAAGGTTATTGGTGATAAATTCTTTTTTCATACAAAGAACGATTTTTCTATGAATCTGAAAAAGGTTCGGTTAGTAGCAAAGGGCTACGCTCAACGTCCAGGCGAAGATTATCACGAAACATCATCTTCCGTTGTTCGCTCCACCTCTGTTCGCCTTTTTACAGCGTTGGCAGCTGAACTCGGTCTGGAAATCCATCAGATGGATGTGGTTACAACGTATCTGAACGGAGAACTAGATGAAGGCGTTTATATGAGCGTACCAGATAAACTCGAGGGCGTACCAAAGAATATACAGCAAGGGGACCCTGTTGGTTTAAAGGGCATCACACAGCATAGTAATGAAATATAGCGCACAGCCCGTGAACGGAAAAAATTAATAGGGCGAAACAAAAATCCTGTATGCTTATGCGTTGTATGTTCTGCGCCAGTCAGATTTAATGTGGTATCATAAATTATCCCAAACACTTAATGAAATTGGATTACATGCAACGAAGTTCGATCCTTGTTTCTATGTGCGACGCGAGGGCAGTGACATACTGTTGGTAGTCATATATGTCGATGATCTGCTTTTGGCGTCGAATAATAATATATGGCTTAGCGATATCGAACGAACTCTTTCTGAAAGCTTTGATATGAAAGATATTGGGCAAGTAAAACGGTGCTTGGGAATAGACCTCCACCAAAATATGGAGAAGCATGAACTATTTTTATCGCAACAAACGTACGCTCGATCAATTCTAGATCGGTTTGGTATGATAGACTGTAAACCTGCGAAAACTCCTATAGAGGCAAATTGCAAACTTGCCATGCCAGAAATAAGAGATGATACCGTAATGGCAAAATTTCCCTACCAAAATTTAATCGGGGCTTTAATGTATTTAGCGGTATCCACTAGACCAGATATAGCTTTCGCGGTAAATTTTATGAGTCAATTCAATTCCAATTATACCGAAGAGCATTGGAAATCAGCTAAGAGAATTTTACGGTACCTTAAAGGTACATTGAATTGTGGTCTGCTTTACAAGAAAACAGAAGCAAAATTGTTTGGTGTAGCTGATGCAGATTGGGGGGCAAACACGACAGATAGACGGTCATATTCTGGTTTCGCCTTCATATACGCTGGCTCTGCTATAAGTTGGGAAGCGCGTAAGCAACGTCTGTTTCGCTTTCAAGTACAGAGGCCGAGTATATCGCAATAACTGAAGCAGCAAAAGAAGCTCTTTACTTGAAAGGTGCTTTAAGCGAAGTCGGAGTCAGGTGTGCCAGCATTAAATTATATAACGATAACCAAAGCTAACAAAAGCTGGCATCGTCCTTTACCTTTCGTCCTGTTTCGCTTTCAAGTACAGAGGCCGAGTATATCGCAATAACTGAAGCAGCAAAAGAACCTCTTTACTTGAAAGGTGCTTTAAGCGAAGTCGGAGTCAAGTGTGCCAGCATTAAATTAATAACGATAAATTATATAACGATAACCAAAGCGCACAAAAGCTAGCATCGTCCTTTACCTTTCGACCGCGAACCAAACATATAGATGTTCGCCATCATTTCATCAGAGACTGCATATAAAATAACATGATCACACTTGAGTACAAGCCAACAAAATCAATGCCAGCTGATGTACTCATTAAAGGTCTAACTCAAATAAAACATGAACCTTGTTCTTTAAATTTGGGCGTTACTGATAGTTTGGAACTGAACTAAACTCACTACTTCGAGAGGAGGTGATGGAGAGGCGAAGCAGTTCGTACTATTTATGAAATTTATTACAATGAAATACAACTCTGTAACATATGCACGTATGTCATTTTTTCTCATTCTTTTTTATATACATAACTCTGTAACGTTTACCAAAATTGAATAAAATCCAGTCGTTTTGTAGCATTCAATATCCTCGGAACTTTAGATAAGCAACTTTGCGCAATTTCTGCCCCATTTTAACAGCTAAAAGCTTCACATTTCAGCAAATGCTTACGTATATAGCATTATTGTTGTCTGAAAAAAATTATAGAGATCGGTGGTATATATATTATATACCCCATATAAACTGCCATTTTTGCCCCTTTTTTACGGCTAGAAGCTTCAAAATTCATCAAATTTCATCAAATACTTACGTTTACGTCATATATTGTTGAAATACGCGATTCGTAGTCATAGTTTTTACATGCAGACCACAAAAAAGTGCAGCTTTGCATCCTCACACAAAGTACCTACCTATTTTTATACCTTTCATGGAAATGAAATGGTATATTAACTTTGGCACGAATCTCAAAATTGTAAGTCCTTAAAGGAAAATAGGTAGACCCCCCATTAAGTATACCGAAATAATCAGGTTGAAGAGCTGAGTTGATTTAGCCATGTCCGTCTGCCCGTCTGTCTATTTGTATGCAAACTAGTCATTCAATTTTTGAGCGGGTTATTTGGGTGTCCGATTAGACAGTCGGAACCGGCCGGATCGGACCACTATAGCATATATCTTCCATGTATCATAAAGATCGGCGGTATATATAGTATATATATGGTGGTATATATAGTATATATATATATATATATTGTAACGAATTTTTCTTGCTAATTCTCTTATTTGCCCTTTTGCTAGGTTCGTATCGCTAAACTGTTGAATAAATAACTCCAATATTGAATAATGGAAAAATGGCCTTTATTAAAATACTTCACAATAACACTCAAACGGTACAACGAATAGCTTAATATCCAAACTGATAGCTTAAATGAAACTGCCTTTCAAAATAATACTGCTATTGCTCGCTAGATATCGGCTTATTCGTAACTGCTTGAAAATTCAAATCAAACTGAATTTCAGCGCATCTACACTTGTTGCCTTATATACTGTCTGATTTCAACGTTGCATCATTTAGGCGCTTCCAGAATCTACTAGTCCATCAGCTCTCAAACTTCTCAGTGTAACTACAATTTTATAATTTGTATAGCTTCTCTCACACCCCATGCGCTTGTGTGTGTGAGCGACACTTACACAATTATAATTGCCTACATTTAGGAGCATCTCAATGAGATGTCTGCATGTGTTTGGGCATCTCATCTCCGCTGCGTGTACGTACATATGTGTAGACATAATGATTGAATTATTGATGTGAATTCACGTCACTGCTTAGCATCGGCTTAGAGATAGCAGCACCCCTTAGTTTTGCTAATATTCGTAACACTGCCCTCCACCTAAGTCTGATTGTCCCGATCAAACAAATCTCTCGATCTATACGCTGATAGCATCGCCAAATGTACCGCGTTTTTATTTCGTGATTTCCCAATTGCTTGTATGCGGTAGATGACATCACTGATCGTCTTCACAAATCTGTACGGGCCTTCCCAACTGCACCGATATTTGGATGGAACACCTTTCCGCCGGTGAGGGTTGTATAGCAGTACCAAATCTCTCTCCCGGAAACCTTCCAAATTATTTTCCTTGTCGTACCTGTGTTTCATCCTACTACTCATTATCCTGGATAGTTCCCTCGCATTCTGTTGCTTGGCCAATGAACTACATCGTAGAGCTTTCGCTTGACGTATTGGCTTTGCATAATCAGTATCGTTCCCATATTTCACAACAGTAGTGGGCTCCGGCTTGAAACTACCCTCGCATTCTATCTCGGAAATTCGTTGCTTCGTTTTCCTGCGTCTTTTAGGTTTTGTCAATGCCAGTGTTTCTCTCGCAGGTACTTTTGGTTTTGCTTTATTTGGCCCATTCGACCTATTAACATTTACCTTTGACTTCCGCGGTTTTGGTCGAGTCTTCTCCACCAGTACTCGATTACTACTGAACCCTTTCTCCAACTTGAAGTTAAGTGGTATATCCTGGTTCTCATAACGCATCACCCTTCTCTGCATATCGATCTTGATGTCATGGCCAACCAAGAAGTCCACCCCCAATATGACTTCTTCAACGATCTTCGCCACAACGAATTTGTGTAGAACCGTGACCTTTCCAATCAAGACTTCACATATCACTTCTCCCTGAACTTGGTTATACTCACGCAACTTTGCTCCAGATAACGGTTTTATTCTCCTGTTGACCAATTCAGATCGGATCAAGGAATGAGATGCGCCCGTATCTACAGTCAGTACACGTTCTTTACCATCCACATTCCCTCTGACGGTAAGACTGCTTGATTTCCTTCCAATTTGCGACACAGATATCACAGGATATTCAATAGCCGGGGCAAGTTTTCGTTCTTTACATTCGACACGCTCTTGCTCATTTTCGCCAGCTTTGCGTTTACGGCCACCCACATTGTTGGAACTATTAGGACCAAGATCGCAATGACGTGCAATGTGACCTGGGTTGCCGCCCTTGAAACATTTAATAACTCCGGCATTCTTCTGTTGAGATCCCTTCAGCACTTCCAAAATTGTGTCTACCCACTCTGGCCTTTCTACTTCCACACGGCGTGCTTTGAAAATTGGCTTACACAGAAGCGACGCTGTTTCTTGAGTCAGTGCATAGGATACCGTTTCAGCAAATGTTAGTTTTGGATTTGCATATGTAGCCCGCTTCGTTTCCACATCCCGTGTGCCATTTATAAAACTCTGGATTTTTACCCCCTCGGTGTATTCCACGGGTGCGTCTGCATTTGCGAGATGAGCCAACCTTTCAACATCCGAGGCAAACTCCTGCAAATTCTCATTCGCTCTTTGGTGACGGTTTTGCAACTCAATTTGGAATATCAGTTTCCTATGCTCGTTTCCATAACGTTCCTCGACAGCGGCCATCAATGCTTCATAGTTGTTCCGCTCTCCTTCGGGAATCGTCTGTCGGATTTCGGCTGCTGGGCCTTTCAAGGCCACGAACAGAGCTGCAACTTTATCTTCAGCATTCCAGTTGTTCGCTGCCGACGTCTTATCAAATTGGAGCTTAAATACCTGGAATGGAACAAACCATCAAACGTTGGGGATTTTACCTTCAGAGTAGACGTTGAAGTGATTGGACGGTTCAATTGTAACTCCTGAATCCGATCTTTCAAAGCATCCATCTCGGCCTCCACTTTATTTTGTCGTTCACTAACAGCCTCCAGCTGCGATGAGAATTTTGTTTCCTGTGCCTCCAGCTTTGTTGAGATACGCTCTTCTTGTGCTTCGAGCTGTAATGTTATGCGTGCCTCTTGTTCTTTTAATTGTCCTGCAATTTGTGACGCCATGTGTGTTTTCTGTTCTTCCAATTGTGTTTCCATCTTGAATGTTATACGGTTCTCCTGCGATTCCAATTGGGATACCATATACGTCTTCTGTTCTTTCAGTTGTGACGAAATTTGTGTTTCCTGTGCTTCAATCTTCGATGTAATCTGTGTCGACATTTCTGAAATACGCGTCTCTTGTGCTTCCATCGTGGATGTTAAAGGTGTCTCCTGCGATTCCAGCTGAGATGCCACTGTCGATGTTTGAGCAGTTATTGCAGCCAATATCATGTTCAAGTCTGTGCTCGTAACTGTCTGCGATGTTTCGTTTTTCTCTTCAATTTTTGTTGTTGTCTCGTCCGCATCAGGATAAAAGACATACTCGTCCACATCAATTCCTTCTGCTTCCATTGCCTCTCGTAGCCGTGCCTGAAGTTCAAGTTTAACGCCGCTTGTATTCAATCCACGGCTCTTCAACTCCTTCTTTAGTGGCTGGATCTTCAATTCACTGAACTTTGCCATGTCCTTGTTGTCCTCTGGAATTTATTCAACAATTCCTCTTCTGACACCAGTTGTAATGAATTTACTTGCAAATCTACTTATTTGCCCTTTTGCTAGGTTCGTATCGCTAAACTGTTGAATAAATAACTCCAATATTGAATAATGGAAAAATGGCATTTATTAAAATACTTCAAAATAACACTCAAACTGTGCAACGAATAGCTTAATAACCAAACTGATAGCTTAAATGAAACTGACTTTCAAAATAATACTGCTATTGCTCGCTAGATATCGGCTTAGTCGTAACTGCTTGACAACTCAAATCAAACTGAATTTCAGCGCATCTAAACTTGTTGCCTTATATACTGTCTGATTTCAACGTTGCATCTTCTAGGCGCTTCCAGAATCTACTAGTCTATCAGCTCTCAAACTTCTTAGTGTAACTACAATTGTATAATTTGTATAGCTTCTCTCACACCCCATGCACCTGTGTGTGTGAGCGACACTTCCACAATTATAATTGCCTAAATTTAGGAGCATCTCAGTGAGATGTCTGCATGTGTTTGGGCATCTCATCTCCGCTGCGTGTACGTACATATGTGTAGACATAATGATTAAATTATTGATGTGAATTCACGTCACTGCTTAGCATCGGCTTAGAGATAGCAGCATTCCTTAGTTTTGCTAATATTCGTAACATTTTTTTAACAAAAGCCCCATTTTTTTAAAAGAAGCTTCAAATTTCAACAAATGCTTACGTATATAGCATATATTGTTGTCTGCAAAAACCATAGAGATCGGTGGTATGTATAGTATATATCTCATACAACTGATCGTTCAGATAAGAAACTTTTCGCAATTTCTACCCCATTTTAACAGCTATATGCTTCAACTTTCACCAATTGCTTACGTATATAGTATATATTGTTCTGTGAAAAAATCATAGAGATCGGTGATATATATAATATATATGATGGTATATATAGTATATATATTTTCTTTTTGTTGCAATTTCTACCCCATTTCAACAGCTAGAAGCTTCAAATTTCACCAAATGCTTATATTGTTGTCTGAAAAAATCATAGAGATCGGTGTTATACGTAATATATATCTCATACAACCGATTGTTCAGATAAGAAACTTTTCGCAATTTCTATCCCATTTTAACAGCTAGAAGCTTCAAATTTCACCAAATGTTTACGTATACAGCATATATTGTTGTCTGAAAAAATCATAGAGATCGATGGTATATATATTATATACTCCATATAAACTGTCATTTTTGCCCCTTTTTTACGGCTAGAAGCTTCAAAATTCATCAAATTTCATCAAATACTTACGTTTACGTCATATCTAATGTTGAAATACGTTATTCGTAGTCATAGTTTTTATACGCAGACCACAAAAAACGTGAAGCTTTGCATCCTCACACAAAGTACCTACCTATTTTTATACTTTTCATGGAAATGAAATGGTATATTAATTTTGGCACGAATTTCAAAATTGTAAGTCCTTAAAGGAAATTAGGTAGACCCACCATTAAGTATACCGAAATAATCAGGATGAAGAGCTGAGTTGATTTAGCCATGTCCGTCTATCCGTCTGTCTGTTTGTATGTAAACTAGTCCCTCAATTTTTGAGTATCTTCATAAAATTTGGTGAGCGGGTGTATTTGTGTGCCCGATTAGACATTTGTCGGAACCGGCCGGATCGGACCACTATAGCATATATCCTCCATACAACCGATTTTTCAGAAAAAGCGGGTTTTTGTCATATCTTCCTCAATTTATCAGATTGAAGCTTCAAACTTCACCTATACTTTCGTATATTGCACATATTGTTGTCTGAAAAAAGTGATGAGATCGGTCGCATATATAGCATATTCCCCACAACCGATTTTCAGATAAGAAACGTTTCGTAATTACTGCCCTATTTTAAGAGCTAGAGGCTTCAAATTTCAACGAATGCTTACGTATATAGCATATATTGTTGTCTGAAAAAATCATAAAGATCGGTTGTATATATAGTATATATATGGTGGTATATATAGTATATATATATAGTAGGCCGGGTCGATTTGTGGAGAGGCAAAAAATCGCCCATTGCTCTGTGAAAGTCATATTTTAGGGATCAAAATAAGAAACTTTGCCGAAGGAACCATACCTGTAAAACGAATTCTGATGTCCCCCCCCCCCCCCCCCACCTTTGGGTCGTAGGGGCAAATTTTTAAAAAATCCCACTTTGAAATGCCTATGTTTTTTATTTTTGGAGTTTATTTCTCTCCTTAGAAATTTATTTAGTCAGAACAAATGAATGAAATGAAAAAATGAATTTAAATTAGTAATAGAAAAGAAATTTAAAAAAATTATTAGAAATTAGCGTTTTTACAACCCCCTTTTAAAACCAAGGCATCACTGTGATGCATTTGCATGTCGTAAACATAGTTGTGTGGGTTTTTTATTCAACCGTTTTAAAAAATGAAGGTATCACTGTGACACAATTGCAGATCGTAAAATTACTTGTGTTGTTTTTTTTAAGCCACCACAAGACACAGCAGGTAGAATTGAAATTGCCCCTACCTAAAAGTTCGACCCAAAGGGGGGGACATCAGAATTCGTGTTAGAGGTATGGTTTCTTCGGCAAAGTTTCTTATTTTGATCCCTAGAATACGATTTTCACAGAGCAATGAGCGATTTTTAAATCGACCCGCCCTAATATATATATTCTATATATATATATTTTCGCAATTTCAGCCCCATTTTAACAGCTAGAAGCTTCAAATTTCACCAAATGCTTACGTATATTGCACATATTGTTGTCTGAAAAAAGTGCTGAGATCGGTCGTATATATAGCATATATCCCCACGACCGATTGTTCAGATATGAAACTTTTCGTAATTACTACCCTATTTTAAGAGCTACAGGCTTCAAATTTCAACAAATGCTTACGTATATAGCATATATTGTTGTCTGAAAAAATCATAAAGATCGGTGGTATATATAGTATATATATGGTGGTATATATAGTATATATATATATTTTCGCAATTTCAGCCCCATTTTAACAGCTAGAATCTTCAAATTTCATCAACTGCTTACGTATATTGCACATATTGTTGTCTGAAAAAAGTGATGAGATCGGTCGTATATATAGTATATATCCACAGGACCGATTGTTCAGATAAGAAACTTTTCGTAATTACTACCCTGTTTTAAGTGCTAGAGGCTTCAAATTTCAACGAATGCTTACGTATATAGCATATATTGTAGTCTGAAAAAATCATAAAGATCGGTGGTATATATAGTATATATATGGTGGTATATATAGTATATATATATATTTTCGCAATTTCAGCCCCATTTTAACAGCTAGAAGCTTCAAATTTCACCAAATGCTTACGTATATTGCACATATTGTTATCTGAAAAAAGTTATGAGATCGGTCGTATATATAGTATATATCCCCACTACCGATGGTTCAGATAAGAAACTTTTCGTAATTACTGCCCTATTTTAAGAGCTAGAGGCTTCAAATTTCAACGAATGCTTACGCATATAGCATATATTGTTGTCGGAAAAAATCATAAAGATCGGTGGTATATATAGTATATATATGGTGGTATATATAGTATATATATATTTTTTCGCAATTTCAGCCCCATTTTAACAGCTATAAGCTTCAAATTTCACTAAATGCTTACGAGTATAGCATATATTGTTGTCTGAAAAAATCTTAGAGATCGGTGGTATATATAGTATATATCTCATACAACCGATTGTTCAGATAAGAAACTTTGCGCAATTTCTGCCCCATTTTAACAGCTAGGAGCTTAAAATTTCACCAATTGCTTACGTATATAGCATTTATTGTTGTCTGAACAAATCATAGAGATCGGTGGTTATATATTATATACCCCATAAAAACTCTCATTTTGCCCCCTTTTACGGCTAGAAGCTTAAAACTTCAACAAATTTCATCAAATACTTACGTTTACCTCATATACTGTTCACATACGTGATTCGTAGTCATAGTTTTTACATGCAGACCACAAAAAACGTGAAGCTTTGCATCCTCACACAAAGTACCTACCTATTTTTATACTCAGTTGAGCAGAGCTCACAGAGTATATTAACTTTGATTGGATAACGGTTGGTTGTACAGGTATAAAGGAATCGACATAGATATAGACTTTCATATATCAAAATCATCAGTATCGAAAAACAATTTGATTGAGCCATGTCCGTCCGTCCGTTCGTCCTTTAACACGATAACTTGAGTAAATTTCGAGGTATTGTGATGAAATTTGGTATGTAGGCTCCTGGGCACTCATCTCAGATCGCTATTTAAAATGAACGATATCGGACTATGACCACGCCCACTTTTTTGATATCGAAAATTTTGAGAAATCGAAAAAGTGCGATAATTCATTACCAAAGACGGATAAAGCGATGAAACTTGGTAGGTGAGTTGAACGTATGACGCAGAATAGAAAACTTATAAAATTTTGGACAATGGGCGTAGCACCGCCCACTTTTAAAAGAAGGTAATTTAGAAGTTTTGCAAGCTGTAATTTGGCAGTCTTTGAAGATATCATGATGAAATTTGGCGGAACATTACTGCTATTTCTGCATGTATGCTTAATTAAAATTAGCAAAATCGGAGAACGACCACGCCCACTTAAAAAAAAATTTTTTTTTTAAAGTCAAATTTAAAAAAAAAAAGTTAATATCTTTACAGTATATAAGTAAATTATGTCAACATTCAACTCCAGTAATCATATGGAGCAACAAAATACAAAATTAAAAGAAATTTTCAAAATGGGCGTGGCTCCGCCCTTTTTCATTTAATTTGTCTAGGATACTTTTAATGACATAAGTCGAACAAAAATTTACCAATCCTTGTGAAATTTGGTAGTGGCTTAGATTCTAGGACGATAACGGTTTTCTGTGAAAAAGGGCGAAATCGGTTAAAGCCACGCCCAGTTTTTATACACAGTCGACCGTCTGTCCTTCCGCTCAGCCGCTAACAAGATAACTTGAGCAAAAATCGATATATCTTTACTAAACTCAGTTCGCGTAATTATCTGAACTCACTTTGTATTGGTATAAAAAATTGCCGAAATCCGTCTATGACCACGCCCACTTTTTTCGATATCGAAAACTACGAAAAATTAAAAAAAAATGCCATAGTTCTATTCCAAATACGAAAAAAGGGATGAAACATGGTAATTGGATTGGTTTATTGACGCAAAATATAACTTAAGAAAAAAACTTTGTAAAATGGGTGTGGCACCTTCCATGTTAAGTAAAATAAAATGAAAAAGTTCTGCAGGGCGAAATCAAAAGCCCTTGGAATCTTGGCAGGAATACTGTTCGTGGTATTACATATATAAATAAATTAGCGGTACCCGACAGATGATGGTCTGGGTCACCCTGGTCCACATTTTGGTCGATATCTCGAGAACGCCTTCACATATACAACTACCACCACTCCCTTTTAAAACCCTCATTAATACCTTTAATTTGATACCCATATCGAACTAACACATTATAGAGTCACCCCTGGTCCACCTTTATGGCGATATCTCGAAAAGGCGTCCACCTATAGAACTAAGGTCCACTCTTTTTTAAAATACTCATTAACATATTTCATTTGATACCCATATCGTACAAACAAATTCTAGAGTCACCCCTGGTTCACCTTTATGGCGATATCTCGAAAAGGCGTCCACCTATAGAACCAAGACCCACTCCCTTTTAAAATACTCATTAACACCTTTCATTTGATACCCATATCGTACAAACAAATTATAGAGTCACCCCTGGTCCACCTTTGTGGCGATATCTCGAAAAGGCGAACACCTATAGAACTAAGGTCCACTCCCTTTTAAAATACTCATTAACACCTTTCATTTGATACCCATATTGTACAAACGCATTCTAGAGTCACCCCTGTTCCACCTTTATGGCGATATTTCGAAAAGGCGTCCACCTATAGAACTAAGGCCCACTTCCTTTTAAAATACTCATTAACACCTTTCATTTGATACCCATATCGTACAAACAAATTCTAGAGTCACCCCTGGTCCACCTTTATGGCGATATCTCGAAAAGGCGTCCACCTATAGAACTAAGGTCCACTCTTTTTTAAAATACTCATTAACACATTTCATTTGATACCCATATCGTACAAACAAATTATAGAGTCACCCCTGGTCCACCTTTGTGGCGATATCTCGAAAAGACGAACACCTATAGAACTAAGGTCCACTCCCTTTTAAAATACTCATTAACACCCTTCGTTTGATACACATATTGTACACAGGCATTCTAGAGTCACCCCTGGTCCACCTTTATGGCAATATCTCGAAAAGGCGTCCACTTATAGAACTAAGGCCCACTCCCTTTTGAAATACTCATTAACACCTTTCATTTGATACCCATATCATACAAACAAATTCTAGAGTCAGCCCTGGCCCGCCTTTATGGCGATATGCCTAAATGGCGTCCAACTATAGAACTCTCTTCTCACTCTTAAAATACTCTTTAATAACATCCATTTGATACACATGTCATACAAACACATTCCAGGGTTACCCTAGGTTAATTTTCCTACATGGTGATTTTCCCTTACTTTGTCTCCATAGCTCTCAACTGAGTAGGTAATGTTCGGTTACACCCGAACTTAGCCTTCCTTACTTGTTTATTTTATATTTATCTTAAAAATCTTTTAGATATGTTCAAATTTCACCAAGTGCTTACGTGTACAGCATATATTGTTGTCTGAAAAAAATCATAGAGACCGGTGGTATATATAGTATATATCTCATACAACGGATTGTTCAGATAAGAAACTTTTCGCAATTTCTATCCCATTTTAACTGCTATAAGCTTCAAATTTCAACAATTGCTTACGTACATAGTATACTAGCAAACCCGTCAGACGTTGTTCTGCTCTAAATTTGGTCTATCTCCATACATTTTAATAAACTTTTTCCGTCTAACTCTGCCCCCCTCCCCCTCCTTACTTTTTCTTAATCCTTTTATTTACTCCTCCCTCCTTCTTTTCGCTTCATCTATCTCTATTTTCGTCTCACTCTATCACTTTCTCAGTCTCCTTCCCTCTTTTCTCTTCTCTAAAATTTTTCCCATTTTTCTTCATCCCTTATTACCAGGCAAATCGAATAGGAGGTATGTAAATAGTTATGTGGGTATTATTAATTCATGTTTTATTTCGGCTTCGTATGCACATTTATCAGTTTTGCCAGGTTAATGCAACTAAATCGAATACCACAATGAAAATTACTTTAAAGCTCTCAGCAACAACTTTCATTTGATATCCATATTACACACACATTCTAGGGGTATCCGGGTCCAGGTTTTGCCCATATCTTGTGACCCTAGTTACCCAGCGCTATAAAAATTACTCTGTACTAAAGCATTCATCAATAGCTTCAATTTGATACTCATAATGTAAAAACACACCCTAGTGTTACCCTGATGCACGTTTTGGCCTATATCTCGAGACCCTTGACAAATAGGTATGAAAACTACCCTGTAATAAAGCACTCATCAACAGCTTTCATTTGTTATCCATATTGTATAAACGCTTTCTAGGGGTACCCGGGCCCACGTTTTGGCCTCAATCTCGAGAACCTAGTCACCAATAGGTATGAAAACTACCCTGTACTAAAGCACTCATCAACAGCTTTCATTCATTATCCATATTCTATAAACACATTCTAGGGGTACCCGCGTCCACGTTTTCGCTTATATCTCGAGACCCTAGTTACACGCGGGTACGAAAAATACCCCGTATCAAAGTACTCATAAACAGCTTACATTCGATACCCATATTGTACAAACATATCCCAGGATTACCCAGGTTCACGTTTTGATCTCAAGACCCTATCCAGAACGGGATAAAAATTAGCCTATGTCTGTCTCCTGGTTCTAAGCTACCCCTCCACCAATTTTCAGCCAAATATGTTCATCCGTTACTTCCTCTTCAATCACTCTTTATCTATTAAAAAAAGCGCATCAAAATCCGTTGCGTATTTTTAAAGGTTTAAGCATTCAAAGGGACATAGGGACAGAAAAAGCGACTTTGTTTTATACTATGTAGTGATGTACATCCCTACATACCTATAAACCTTCGCCCGAAGTTAAATAACGCAGCGTATGTATGTGTCGCATCAAGCCTCACTCAACAGCAATTAGCGCGGACAGTTCACAGCGAACAAACACACATACGCATTGTTTGACAAAAATGTTACTTTTGTTTAAACAATTTGGCTGATATTGATATAAGAAAGGAATCAAGTATTTTTTTTGATGCAGATCGAAGGTAAATATTTCAAGGTTTTACTAAAAAGTAGAATTTTTTAAATCCATCCATCCGTTTATGAGTTATAGCTGTGTAAACAAAAATTTTATGACTTTTTACTACATTTTGGCAATTTGCCACGCCCCTATAATATATACCTTCAAATTATATTAACTGTACCATCTCACGTAGCTAAGCTTTCAAATGCAAAAAACCGTTTTAAAATCGGAGCATTCTGTGTGAAGTTATGTGCATACATGGCATTGACGGACTTTATTTTATAAGATTTACAGATATTGTTGTGTGAAAAAATCATAGAGATCGGTGGTATATATATATATACTATATATATATTTTTTTTCTGCAACTTCAGCCCCATTTTAACAGCTAGAAGCTTCAAATTTCACCAAATGCTTACGTGTATAGCATATATTGTTGTCTGAAAAAATCATAGAGATCGGTGGTATACATAGTATATATCTCATACAACCGATTGTTCAGATAAGAAACTTTGCGCAATTTCTGCCCCATTTTAACAGCTAGAAGCTTCAAATTTCACCAAATGCTTACGTATATAGCATATATTGTTGTCTGAAAAAATCATAGAGATCGGTGGTATATATATTATATACCCCATATAAACTGTCATTTTGCCCCTTTTTTACGGCTAGAAGCTTCAAACTTCATCAAAGTTCATCAAATACTTACGCTTACGTCATATATTGTTGAAATACGTTATTCGTAGTCATAGTTTTTACATGCAGACCACAAAAAACGTGAAGCTTTGCATCCTCACACAAAGTACCTACCTATTTTTATACTTTTCATGGAAATGAAATGGTATATTAACTCTGGCACGAATCTCAAAATTGTAAGTCCTTAAGGAAAATAGGTAAACCCACCATTAACTATATACCGAAATAATCAGGATGAAGAGCTGAGTTGATTTAGCCATGTCCGTCTGTCCGTCTGTCTGTCTGTTTGTGTGCAAACTAGTCCCTCAATTTTTGAGATATCTCGATAAAATTTGGTGAGCGGGTGTATTTGGGTGTCTGATGAGACATTTGTCGGAACCGGCCGGCTCGGACCGCTATAGCATATATTCTCCATACAACCGATTTTTCAGAAAAAGAGGATTTTTGTCATATCTTCCTCAATTTATCAGATTAAAGCTTCAAACTTCACCATATACTTTCGTATATTGCACATATTGTTGTCTGAAAAAAGTGATGAGATCGGTCGTATATATATTATATATCACCACAACCGATTGTTCAGATATGAAACTTTTTGGTTATTTGGGATAAATGTGGTAATAGTTACAATTAATACTTGCCGCAGCGCGCAGTGGTACAAATATAAAATACACGTTTTTACTGTATGAGCGTTTAATTAGAACAGAACTGATATTTTAGTATGTATAATAGAACATTGTACAAATTCATATGAAGATTATATAGAATACATATATCTGTTTCGTATGGTTTACATATTGTGTATTCAACAACAAGGTGATATAAGTGCATGAAATATTTTAGTATTCAACTTGATTTTAGATAAACTACATTTATTTCTCAACAAAACTTTTCGTAATTACTTCCCTATTTTAAGAGCTAGAGGCTTCAAATTTCAACGAATGATTACGCATATAGCATATATTGTCGTCTGAAAAATCATAAAGATCGGTGGTATATATAGTATATATATGGTGGTATATATAATATATATATATATAATTTCGCAATTTCAGCCCCATTTTAACAGCTAGAAGCTTCAAATTTCACCAAATGCTTACGTATATTGCATATACTGTTGTATGAAAAAATCATAGAGATCGGTGGTATATCTCTTCTATATATATAAAAAGAAGTGTACATTTTGATCGTCACTCCATTACTCGAGAACGGATAGAAAGATTGCCATGAAATTTTTAGGAAAGATACAGGAAGGAGAGATGATGGTTAGTTGATTTTGAAATCCCAAATCGGTTTAGCCATTCTTGAGTTATGATTTTTTTTTAGAAAAAATTCAATCTAATATATAAAATTCTTCTGTCACGGTTTTAGAGGCTTAACTCCTCCGAAACGGCTGAACCGATTCTCATGAAATTTTGTGAGCATATTGGGTAGGTCTGAGAATCGGTCAACGTCTACCTTTTTCGCTACGTGCCTAGGGTCTTGAAATCAAAACGTGGACCCGGGTACCCCTAGAATGTGTTTATACAATATGGATATCAAATGAAAGTTGTTGATGTGTGCTATAGTACAGGATAATTTTCATACCCCTGGTTGACTAGGGTCTCGAGATATAGGCCAAAACGTGGACCCGGGTACCCCTGTTGTTGTTGTTGTTGTAGCGATAAGGTTGTTCCCCGAAGGCTTTGGGGAGTGTTATCGATGTGATGGTCCTTTGCCGGATACAGATCCGGTACCATAGCACCATTAAGGTGCTAGCCCGACCATCTCGGGAACGATTTATGTGGCCACATTAAACCTTCATGCCATTCCCTCCCTCCCCACCCCCAAGTTCCATGAGGAGCTTGGGGTCGCCAGAGCCTCGTCTGTTAGTGAAACAGGATTCGCCGCGGATAGGTGAGGTTGACAATTGGGTTTTGAGAAGCTATATATTGCGCTGGCAACCTGAAGGGTTGCGCTACACAGCCCCTTCAATCTGGTATTTTAGTCGCCTCTTACGACAGGCATACCTACCGCGGGTATATTCTGATCCCCTACCCCGCGGGGGGCCCGGGTACCCCTAGAATGTGTTTATACAATATGGATATCAATTGAAAGCTGTTGATATGTGCTATAGTACAGGATAATTTTCATACCCCTGGGTGACTAAGGTCTCGAGATATAGAACAAAACGTGCACCCGGGTACCCCTAGAATGTGTTTATACAATATGGATACCAATGAAAGCTGTTGATGAGTGCTATAGTACAGGATAATTTTCATACAACTGGGAGGCTAGGGTCTCGAGATATAGCCAAAAACGTGGACCTGGATATACCTAGAATGTGTTTTTACATTATGAGTATCAAATTGGAACTGTTGATGTGTGCTATAATACAAAGTAAGTTTTACACAGCTGAGTGACTAGGGTCTCCAGATATAGGCCAACACATGGACCCGGATACCCCTAGAATGTGTGTGTATATTATGGATATCAAATGAAAGCTGATGCTGAGAGCTCTAAAGTTCATTGTGGTATTCGATTTAGCCGCATCAACCTGGCAAAACTGACAAATATGCATGCGAAGCCGAAATAAAGTCAAGAATTAATAATACCCACATACCTATTTACATACATCCTATTAAATTTGCCTGAAGTTTCGTATATAAATTTGCCTATATTAGTATTTACGATGCTTTTTTCCGGGAAGTATACCAGAGACGGTCTGGGACTGGGATTAGGACTAGGACTGGGACTGAGACTCGGAATGGGACTGGAACAAAATACATACCACCCTCTGGGACTGGCAATAAGAGATGAAGAAGAAGAAGAAAAACTTGAGAGAAGAGAAAGGAGAGAAAGGGACTGAGAAAGATATAGAATGAGATGAAGATGGAGATGAAGCGAAAAAGATGGAGGGAGGAGTGAATAAAAAGATTAGGAAAAAGTGTAGAGGGATAGGGCAGAGTTAGACGGAAAAAGCTTATTAAAATGTATGCAGATAGGCCAAATTTATGGCAGAACAACGTCTGCCGTGTCTGCTAGTATAGTATATATCTCATACAACCGATTGTTCAGATAAGAAACTTTTCGCAATTTCTACCACATTTTAACAGCTATAAGCTTCAAATTTCCCCAATTGCTTACGTATATAGTATATATTGTTGTGTGAAAAAATCATGGAGATCGGTGATATATATAATATATATATGATGTATATATAGTATATATATATAATATATGTAGGGTTCAATCGAACTAAATCCTTACCAAATTGGAGCTTTCGAAGTTGGAACGGTTGACTTTACCTTTTTTTGCCGTAATAAAAACACTTGCACGGTTTACCTTTTAGGTTGAACAAAAATTATGCTTTATTTTAACAAAATACGTTTGTAAAACGTCCGACGTATTTAGAGGACAAAAATTAAGTGGCCTGATAAAATTACTGTTCATATTTCACGATGTTTACAGCATAAAAGAATTTGGTTACCGCTAGGTCTATATGCTATTGCTATGTACTGGAAAAAGTTAATTGAAAAGGTGACTATGTAAACAAGTTTAAGAAAAGAGAGTTAAATTTGCAATACAAAGCGAGTATGTAAAAATGTTTGTAAAGAATATGCAGAGCTGTTATGCTGACTATTAGGGTACTCCACATTACTCCCCTCCTAGACGAAAGTTACATGTACCGACTGGGGAATTTCACTTGTCGACCACTTCGTGTAAATTTCGTCGATGCGTCGTTTTTGTTTTTATCTGGCTGAGGGTTTCGGATAGAGCTATGCGTAGGCGTCTTTGATACGTTTATTTCCGGGGTTAGTTGTGGCCCTCTTAGTGTTGACGGAGATTGATAATCGGAGCTTGTTAAAAATGCGGGTTTTAGTCTATCGATGCTTATGTTGCGTGGTTGCCCTCGAATAAGCACTGTAAAATATTTCAGAGTTTTATGCGTTACTGCGAACGGTCCGTCGTACGGATTAGTTAGTGCGGGTCGCACGGAATCATTTCTTATAAAAACGTGTGTTGCGGTTTGTAACTTTTGTGACACAAACGTAGTAGGAAGCGAATGGTGGGCAGTGTCACTAGCACGAAGCTTTTCCATTGACTTACGAAATTCTGCTACCGTGTCACTGGTTATATCTGTTGACCTAGTTGGGTGGAAAAATTCTCCAGGAACTTTTAACGTCGTACCGTAAACAAGTTCCGCTGGGGATGCGCCGACATCCGGTTTTTATACCACTCTAAGTCCAAGCAAAATCGTAGGCAGATAGTGCGTCCATTTGCTGGGGCCTTGGCAAAGGATTGCTGATTTCAGGCAACGGTGCCAGCGTTCGACTATGCCGTTGGATTGGGGGTGATACGACGTAGTACGCAAATGAGTTGCTCCCAATGATGAAATAAGCTCCTGAAATATTGCGGATTCAAGTTGTCGCCCAGGATTCGACGTTATGCGCTCGGGGACCCCAAATCTCGATATCCAAACGGTTATTAACGCCTTAACGACGGTCTCGGTGGTCATATCAGGAATGGGGACCACTTCCGGCCATCGTGTAAAAGGATCGATAATATTGAGGCAGTAACGCTGTCCTTCGCATAAGGGAAATGGCCTGACTATATCGATATTGATGTGCGTAAATCTACCTTGAGGTGTAGCATATCTAACCAGTGGGGAATTCGTGTGACGACGGGTCTTTGATCGCTGGCATGCTTCACATCTTTTGACGAAATCTGCAACGCTCTTTTTTATGCCCTTCCAAACGAATCGAGCTGTAAGCAGCTTTTTAGTGGCGCGCACTCCAGGATGTGCCAGGCTGTGCATTTATACAATATCTGGTTTCGAAATTCTTTTGGAATGTATGGACGAATATTTGGCGTAGACGTATCGCAGATTAATTGAACGTTCGTTCCTGTAGGAATAAACGGTTTTAATGATAAAGAAAATTTAGCGTTTGTACCTGATGCCAAAAATGTTTGCAACTCGGGATCGGTTTGCTGTGCCTGTGCCATGGCGTTATAATCGATTACTTCGCCCAGTGACTGAATTCGAGATAATAGATCTGCCGTGATGTTAGCTTCTCCCGATATATGTCTTATATCTGTCGTATACTGCCCTATGTAGTCAAGCTGACGCGCACGGCGAGGAGCTGTTTTTTCCAGTTTTTACCTGAATGCGAAGACAAGAGGGCGATGATACGTAAGTATATGACAGCGTCGTCCCTCTATCATGTAGCGAAAGTGTGACACAGCTTGATACATTGCAGTTAGCTTCCGATCGTACGTACTGTACTTGCGCTGTGCTGGTGTTAGCTTTTTGGAATAAAATGCTAGGGGTTGGAACTTGCCGTCAATTATTTGGTGTAAAGCAGCTCCTACAGCGAAATCAGAGGCGTCGATCAGTTTACTTCGAAGCATGTCTATGAGGAGATCGTAAAATTTTATAAAATCCGCGCCTATGATAGGTTGAGTGACATCTGCGATTATAAATGACCAGATAAAATCGCGCCGGAGACCTAGGTCAAGTTTTAGTTTCATCTTACCTAAGACTTTGATAGCAGCACCGTTTGCAGCATATAATTTAGTGGCAGTTGGTTGGATGTCATACGGTTGCGATGTCAGCGGAAGGATCGATAAGTCGGCCCCCGTATCGATAAGAAATGTCGTTTTTGAAATATTGTCTTTTACTTGAAGGCGGAATACTTTACGAGGTCCTAAAAATGTATTACGGGGTTCAGCAGCGTGATTATCTAGTCATTGTTCGCCCTTATCTGTCGTCACTGCAGCTGTGCGATGTCTATAGCGGCACGGGCTGCGGCACTTACGAGCGTTTGTGCCGTACTTTTTGTGGTACCAGCACTGTGTACTAGCTGATGAATCCGAATTGGCTGTTTCTGGTCGATTTGTGCTTCGATGTCGAAATTTACTTGCTGATCTCTGCCGAGTGCGTGAATGTGAGCGTATAGAGAATCTATCGAGACGCTTGCCGAGGTCTTCTACGGTTGAGCGGAGCTGATTTATTTCACTTGCAACTCCTGATTCCACTCGATGAACGTGGTGCGGTGTAACTGCGTCGATGATCGAGTCCGCAATCTTCGTAAATTCCGCAGCAGTACTCGAGGATGCAGCAACGACGCGTTGCGCAAATTCTGGGAGACGTTTAGTCCACAAGCCTTTTAAGGCAGCTTCTCCTAATGTATTTCCGGCGTTACGTTTCATTTCGAAATATAGTTCGGAATGTTTTTTATCACCGAGTGGAAGTTCGGATAGAAGTCGGTTCAGGCGCCTTTGTTCGCTATCGGCGAAATGCTCTATTATTTTAGTCTTGACGTACTCAAATCTATCCTGTTGTGGCATAGCTGCGATCACCTCGGATAGTTGACCAATTACCGTGGGATCGAGTGCGGCGAACACAGTTGCCACCTTCTGTTTGTCGGAGGTGATTCCCGACGCAGTGAACCAAAAGTCCATTGACGTGAACCAAGCTTCAATATTATTACTGGACATGGCAGGGATTGGTAGCCGGGCGTAAACTGCAGCAGCTTGTCTTTCGACTAGCGGTGTTGTGTGGATGGAATTGTTGGAGTTCTGTGATGGCGTGTTAGCCGTTGGTGCCGAAGAAATTCCGCTATCGTTTGGCATCTTTGTGCTTTATGCTAGATTCGCTTACTAGTACGTGTTCGAAATCGTTGCAACGACACTTTTTGCGGGGTCACCACTTGTAGGATTCAATCGAACTAAATCCTTACCAAATTGGAGCTTTCGAAGTTGGAACGGTTGACTTTACCGTAATAAAAACACTTGCACGGTTTACCTTTTATATTGAACAAAAATTATGCTTTATTTTAACAAAATACTTTTGTAAAACGTCCGACGTATTTAGAGGACAAAAATTAAGTGGCCTGGTAAAATTACTGTTCATATTTCACGAAGTTTACAGCATAAAAGAATTTGGTTACCGCTAGGTCTATATGCTATTGCTATGTACTGGAAAAAGTTAATTGAAAAGGTGACTATGTAAACAAGTTTAAGAAAAGAGAGTTAAATTTGCAATACAAAGCGAGTATGTAAAAATGTGTGTAAAGAATATGCAGAGCTGTTATGCTGACTATTAGGGTACTCCACATATATATATTTTTTTTTTGCAATTTCAGCCCCATTTAAACAGCTAGTAGCTTAAAATTTCACCAAATGCTTACGTATATAGCATATATTGTTGTCTGAAAAAATCATAGAGATCGGTGATATATATATTATATCCTCCATATAAACTGTCATGTTTGCCCCTTTGTTACGGCTAGAAGCTTCAAAATTCATCAAATACTTACGTTTGCGTCATATATTGTTGAAATACGTGATTCGTAGTCATAGTTTTTACAAAAAATTTGCATCCTCACACAATGTACCTACCTGTTTTTATAACTTTCATGGAATTGAAATGGGCCTGAAATTGTAAGGCCTTAAAGGCAAATAGGTAGACCCACCATTGAGTATACCGAAATAATCAGGTTGAAGAACTGAGCTGATTTAGCCATGTCCGTCTGTCTGTTTGTATGCAAACCAGTCACTCAATTTTTGAGATATCTTGATAAAATTTGGTGAGCGGGTGTCCGATTAGA
Organism: Eurosta solidaginis; assembly: GCF_040869045.1. Lineage (NCBI taxonomy): Eukaryota > Metazoa > Arthropoda > Insecta > Diptera > Tephritidae > Eurosta > Eurosta solidaginis. The sequence goes on from NC_090324.1 coordinate 97,465,286, forward strand.
CATTTGTCGGAACCGGCTGGATCGGACCACTATAGCATATATCCTCCATACAACCGATTTTTCAGGAAAAGAGGATTTTTGTCATATCTTCCTCAATTTATCATATTGAAGCTTCAAACTTCACCATATACTTTCGTATATTGCACATATTGTTGTCTGAAAAACGTGATGTGATCGGTCGTATATATAGTATATATCCCCACAACCGATTTTTAAGATAAGAAACTTTTCGTAATTACTGCCCTATTTCAAAATCTAGAGGCTTCAAGTTTCAACGAATGCTTACGTATATAGCATATATTGTTGTCTGAAAAAATCATAAAGATCGGTGGTATATATAGTATATATATGGTGGTATATTTTTTTTGTATTTGTATTTTATTAAACATTTTCTAGATGCATACTTATTAACCTAAGATTACAATATAACATTAAATAATTTCAAAATACTATGCAGCATAGGAAAAGTATACGGCATTTTTTATACTCAGTTGAGCAGAGCTCACAGAGTATATTAACTTTGATTGGATAACGGTTGGTTGTACAGGTATAAAGGAATCGACATAGATATAGACTTCCATATATCAAAATCATCAGTATCGAAAAAAAATTTGATTGAGCCATGTCCGTTCGTCCGTCCGTCCGTCCGTCTGCCCGTTAACACGATAACTTGAGTAAATTTTGAGGTATCTTGATGAAATTTGGTATGTAGATTCCTGGGCACTCAGCTCAGATCGCTATTTAAAATGAACGATATCGGACTATAACCACGCCCACTTTTTCGATATCGAAAATTTCGAAAAACCGAAAAATGCGATAATTCATTGCCAAAGGCGGTTAAAGCGATGAAACTTGGCAAATGGGTTGACGTTATGACGCAGAATAGAAAATTAGTAAGATTTTGGACAATGGGTGTGGCACCGCCCACTTTTACAAGAAGGTAATTTAAAAGTTTTGCAAGCTGTAATTTAGCATTCGTTGAAGATATCATGATGAAATTTGGCAGGAACGTTACTACTATTACTATATATGTGCTAAATAAAAATTAGCAAAATTGAATGAAGAACACGCCCACTTTTTAAAAAAAAAAATTTTTAATTCAAATTTTAACAAAAAATTTAATATCTTTACTGTATATAAGTAAATTAAGTCAAAATTCAACTCCAGTAATGATATGATGCAACAAAATACAAAAATAAAAGAAAATTTCAAAATGGGCGTGGCTCCGCTCATTTTCATTTAGTTTGTCTAGAATACTTTTAATGCCATAAGTCGAACAAAAATTTACCAATCCTTCTCAAATTTGGCAGGGGCATAGATTCTATGCCGGTAACTGGTAACCGGTCTGTGAAAATGGGCGAAATCGGTGGAAGCCACGTCCAGTTTTTAAACACAGTCCACCGTCTGTCCTTCCGCTCGGCCGTTAACACAATAACTTGAGCAAACACCGATATATCTTTACTAAACTTAGCCCACGTACTTATCTGAACTCACTTTATCTTGGTATAAAAAATGGCCGAAATCCGACGATAACCACGCCCACTTTATCGATATCGAAAATTACGAAAAATGAAAAAAAAAAATGCCATAATTCTATACCAAATACGAAAAAAGGGATGAAACATGGTAACTGGATTGGTTTATTGACGCAAAATATAACTTTGGAAAAAACTTTGTAAAATGGGTGTGACACCTACCATATTAAGTAGAAGAAAATGAAAAAGTTCTACAAGGCCAAATCAACAGCCCTTGGAATCTTGGCAGGAATACTGTTAGTGGTATTGCATATATAAATAAATTAGCAGTACCGGACAGATGATTTTCTGGATCACCTGGTCCACATTTTGGTTGATATCGCGAGAACGCCTTCACATGTACATCTAAGGGCCAGTCGCTTTTAAAACCCTCATTAATACCTTTAATTTGATATCCATATCGCACAAACACATTCTAGAGTCACCCCTGGCCCACCCTAATGGCGATATCTCGAAAAGGCATCCACCTATAGACCTAATGCCCACTCCCTCTTAAAATGCTCAGTAGCACCTTTCGTTTGATACCCATATCGTACAAACATTCTAGAGTCACCCCTGGCCCACCCTAATGGCGATATCCCGAAAAGGCGTTCACCTATAGACCTAATATCCACTCCCTCTTAAAATGCTCAGTAACACCTTTCGTTTGATACCCATATCGTACAAACATTCTAGAGTCACCCCTGGCCCACCCTAATGGCGATATCTTCAAAAGGCATCCACCTATAGATCTAATGCCCACTCCCTCTTAAAATGCTCAGTAACACCTTTCGTTTGATACCCATATCGTACAAACATTCTAGAGTCACCCCTGGCCCACCCTAATGGCAATATCTCGAAAAGGCGTCCACTTATAGACACCCTCTTAAAATACTCAGTAACACCTTTCGTTTGATACCCATATCGTACAAACATTCTAGAGTCACCCTTGGCCCACCCTAATGGCGATATCTCGAAAAGGCGTCCACCTATAGACCTAATGCCCACTCCCTCTTAAAATGCTCAGTAACACCTTTCGTTTGATACCCATACCGTACAAACACATTCTAGAGTCACCCCTGGCCCACGCTAATGACGATATCTCGAAAAGGCGTCCACCTATAGACCTCATGCCCACTACCTCTTAAAATGCTCAGTAACACCTTTCGTTTGATACCCATATCGTACAAACATTCTAGAGTCACCCTTGGTCCACCTTTATGGCGATGTCTCGAAAAGGCGTCCACCTATAGAACTAAGGATTACTCCCTTTTAAAATATTCATTACCATCTTTCATTTGATACCCATATCATACAAACACATTCTAGAGTCACCCCTGGCCCACCCTAATGGCGACATTTCGAAAAGACCTAATGCCCACTCCCTCTTAAAATACTTAGTAACACTTTTCGTTTGATACCCATATCGTACAAACATTCTAGAGTCACCCCTGGCCCACCCTAATGGCGATATCTCGAAAAGGCGTCCACCTATAGAACCAATGCCCACTCCCTCTTAAAATGCTCAGTTACACCTTTCATTTGATTCCCATATCGTACAAACACATTCTAGAGACACCCCTGGTCCACCTTTATGGCGATATCTCGAAACGTCCTCCACCTATGGAACTAAGGATCACTCCTTTTCAAAATACTCATTAACAGCTTTCATTTGATACCCATATCGTACAAACATATTCTAGAGTCACCCCTGGTCCACCTTTATGGCGATTTCTCGAAAAGGCGTTCACCTATAGAACTAAAGCCCATTCCCTTTTAAAATACTCATTACCACCTTTCATTTGATACCCGTATCGTACAAACACATTCTAGAGTCACCCTGGTCCACCTTAATGGCGATATCTCGAAAAGGCGTCCACCGATAGACCTAAGGCCCACTCCCTCTTAAAATGCTCAGTAACACCTTTCATTTGATACCCATATCGTACAAACAAATTCTAGAGTCAGCCCTGGTCCACCTTTATGGCGATATCCCTAAATGGCGTCCATCCATAGAACTATGGCCTACTCTCTCTTAAAATACTCTTTAATACCTTCCATTTGATACACATGTCATACAACCACATTCCAGGGTTACCCTAGGTTCATTTTCCTACATGGTGATTTTCCTTATTTTGTCTCCATAGCTCTCAACTGAGTATGTAATGTTCGGTTACACCCGAACTTAGCCTTGTTATATTAAAGTTTAACATAGCTCTAAATGCCAGTCCTAGCTTTGGTATATTGATTTGTGTGGGGTGTACAAAAATAAAAATATCATGAAGAGTTTAAATTATACATTAAATTAAATCATCAAAGATATGAAAGAGAATCAATACTAAATATTTGCAGCTTCCTAAGGTAGGTACGGTTTATAGGGTCGTCCTCAGCATCGTTTCTAATTCAAAGTGATTATAACCAAATAGATACAGCTTAACTTCTTTTTTAAATAAGTTGACATTTCTTATTACATGTACAGTGGCAGAAAGGGAGTTGAAAAATTTGCACGACGTGTATGTGTAAAAACTTTTAAAATGCGACGTCCTAGTATGCAGAATTTGTTCCATCGGAAGTAGATTTCTTCGTAAGTTGTAGACTTCCGAAGGAAAGCTTTTCAGGTAGCCACACCGTATGAAGAATGTTTTTAAAACTTTGTAAAGATAGAGATGTCGACACGGAAATATATCTAGTTTTCTAAAATATAGCATAGAGTGAGACCTATAATTTGCACTACAGATTCGCCTTATAACCCCCGTTTGAATTGTTACCACTGCTGACAGCTTATTAGCCGAAGCGCCGCCCCAGCATGTGATACCATATTGCAGTTTAGATTGAAATATTCCGCAGTAAACTGTTTTTAGAGTGAATATAGAACATAACCTTTTCAGACGATAAAAGTGACGAGTGGCATATAGAAAGTATTTTTTTAGAGCATTAGTGTGCTCAGACCAACTCAAGCGGTTGTCTATTATAATTCCTAGGTATTTGAAATTCTCAACAACTTCAACCCTGAAGCAGCTCTCACTACAGTTTCTATTACAATCAAAAGATCTCATCGCGTCCCTTTGAGTGCACGCTATATAGTGCATGTTAAAACGAGAGCCCACTGCGGAGTGAAATATGACATCATAACTTGGTTTTTCTTAGAGAACATGACTGAAATATATGAGTCTAGTCGTACTACTTACAATCAGTTTGTGTGAAGCGAACCAGGTTCGTAACAAATGTATATCATGGTTAATGTCACATATTAATTCAAAGAAATTCGGTGTACTGTACGCATTTGCAAGATCGTCTGCAAAGGCAGTGGCCTTGCCCCTCAATGGAAGCTTAAATATTGAATTAATATAGACCAAGAACAATATTGGACTATGAACTGAGCCTTGGGGAACGCCCAGATTAACAAGCTGTAAGCTACTGTAGCTACATTCTACTTTCACTTTTTGTGTTCTGCCCGATAGATACGATTTAAACCACTTATGAATAACACCGCGGAAACCTGCACTATATAGTTTATCCAATAGTACACCCCTATCGACCATATCAAAAGCTTTTGTTATGTCCACAAAGAGACCAGCGCAACTTCTTTTTTCATCCAGAGCTTTGTAGACGTTGGTGCAAAATTCCAGCAGAGCGTCTTCTGTTGATAGGCCAGAACGAAAGCCAAACTGCATGGAGCTAAAAAAGCTCGCTTTATTTAGAAAATTAAAAATTCTGGTTTTAACAGCCTTTTCAAAAACGTTAGATATGGCCGAGAGCAGTGAAATAGGTCTGTAATTATTAATATCTTTTTTATCCCCTTTTTTCAAGATCGGAATTACAATCGCACATTTCAAACCATCGGGAAAAATACCCTGAGTAATGCTGGTGTTAAATAAGTATATCAGTATATCAACCACATTAAAATATATCTTTTTTAAAATTAAATTGGAAATACCATCCTCACCGCATGAACTAGAGTGTTTTAAGGTTTTAATAATGCTTATAATTTCGAAACCTGTGATAGGGTCAGAAAAGAAGCTATTTCGAGCATCTTCGCCCGATGGTAAATAGGTCGCAAACCGACAATTGCAGTTAGTTAATACTGTGTTCCCAACCGTTGTATAGTGCATGTTAAGTTTATTAGCTACTTCCACAGCATCCGTAATCGACTGACTTCCAGGTTGCAATACTATTCGCTCATTATTTTTTTCACCGTTTCGATTGAGAAGATTATTGACAACTTCCCATTCTTTTTTAATATAACAAAGGCTGAATTAAACTTGTTTCGAAAGAAGTTTTCCCGCGTCAGTCGAATGGCCCAATTGGTGCTATTACTTATTATGTTGTATCTAGTGCAGAGCCTTCTATTACTAGGATGCTTAGCACACTTTTTTCTTAATTGGTTTTTGAGCTTTATTTTCTGTAGGAAATCCCGAGTAATCCAAGGCTTAAGTCTCACATTTTTTTACGATTATTCACAGTATACGAAGAGTTGAGAATGTGTGTTTAAGGTATCTAAAAATATGTTAAAAGCTACTGATATGTCATTTTCAGCGAGGACATTCGACCTTTTTTTCGAAACATAGCTTATGGTTGAGCATAGGGAAATTAACTTTGGTATATGATTTCTGAACACGATTTGCGTTTGGTTTGTCGAAAACAATTCCAAATATTTGCAAACCCGTCATCGTGTGATCAGTTACTTGCAAGTCAATGTTAAAACTATTACAATATCTATATGGTACGGCATTAAAGCGGCAAAAAATTCGATCAATACACGTACCCGAACTTAAGCGCGTCGGCTCATTAATATAGGAAGTATAACCATTTCCAGCCATTAAGGCCAAATAATCGTCAGTTGTATTACAGTGATGCAAAAGGTCTATATTAAAATCACCCAGTATGAAAAAGTTTGTAGTTTCTTCACACAGCACGAAACTGGAGTATTCTTGAATAAATACAGAAATAGGAACAGATTGTAGTCTGTATACCCCTAGGAAAATAAATAGTTCGCCTTTTATGTTAAGATAAAGTTGTAGCATATCAGCACTATAAAAATTTTTACTTACTGAGGTACACTCATAAGGATCGCGCACAAAGGCTCCAACACATCCTGCACTGTATCTATCATTTGTATTGGCATACAAATTGTAATGAGGTATGCTGTAGTCACTTACTTCATAAGAATAGATCCAAATTTCCGTTAAAAATATAATATCTGGTAGGCAACCTAATGCATCGATATGACTTAAGAATAAATCAAAATTCTGCCTAAGGCTACGTATAACGTATTCTCATATCGTTAGAACCTACTGAGGGCGTTTTTTGAAAAAAATGTTTGCTAGCGATGATTGGGTTATCATCAATCAGAACGTCAACAAGTATCGAAGAAAAATAAATGAAGAAAAAAGAACAAAAAGTATAGCTACAGAGTAGCTAGTCAACAATAAATGTTATGTCTTCAAAAGTTCTGATGTTGATAACCCTCTCATTTTCAGCTCTTTTTAATAGGAAGCTCGATTTCCCTAACCATAAATATTTGTAGTGTTTCTCTTTCTTTAATTTATACGCTGCCGTAAACAAAGCTCGATTAAAACCCGTGAGTGCATAATTAATATATATTTTGTTATTGCTAGTTCCATCAAGCATTCGCACTGTCAGCTTACTTGCTTTTGTTTTTCTCGCTGCCATAACTCTCTTCTTGGTCTCAGTTGAGGAGAAATGCACGCATATAATATTGCGGGTGAGCGAAGCATCATTTTTTTGCTTTATGCTTCTTACTACGCATTTTTAATCTCAGATGGTGTTACTGAGATGCCAAAGTGTCCACGACTTTTTGCATACATTCTTCCGCATTGTTGCTGTGTTCTTGTGGAATGCCAGCAATTTCAATCGTTGTTAAGGTCTCTCCAGTTAAGCTTGCTCTCTAACGTAGTCACTTTTTCTTTTAATGCTTTGTTTTCATCAGCAAGTATACTCAGTATGCTTAGCAAATCAGGGTTAACACTTTTGAGGGCAACTATCTCTTCATATAGCAGCTGAAGAGTTAAGTAATGGCTTTTTGCTGCTATTCGGTAATCCGCAAGGATGTTGACCTGTAGATGCCTGATTTTGACTTTTCATTTGATTGTTACCTTTATTTTTCATGCTAATCGTATTGGAATGTGTGTTACACTGAGCTGCATGTTGTTTTTGTTGCTCTGCACCTGCTGTAGCCGAATTAGTGTCTAGCGCAGTGGGAGTTGTGGATGCGACAGGTGGATAAGAAATAGCTTCCATTCTTGCCAGGGACTGCGTCTGCATCGATTTGCGACGGAGGATGGAACATCCCTCACATCTGTAGTTAAGATTATTGGCTTTCATATATTCCACATCAGCCTTGTCCATCTTGGCGCACAAACAATGAAATATGCACTTACAATCTGTACAGGTGACTTTGGCCGGATATGCGCGGTCAACTTTTTACTTGCAAACTTGACAGTTCATAATTATTTATGTAAAATATTTAGTATAAAATAAAAAACTAAATCAGTTTAGTGAAACGAAATAATCAAATGCGCGCACCCCACACACACCGAAAAACACGTCCACTCGTGACGACAATCAAACAGTATATATATATAGTATATATAATTTTTTCGCAATTTCTGCCACATTTTAATAGCTAGAAGCTTCAAATTTCACCAAATGCTTACGTATATAGCATATATTGATGTCTGAAAAAATCATAGAGATCGGTGGTATATATATAATATACCCCATATAAACTGCCATTTTTGCCCCTTTTTTACGGCTAGAAGCTTCAAAATTCATCAAATTTCATCAAATACTTACGTTTACGTCATATATTGTTGAAATACGTAACTCGTAGTCATATTTTTTACATGCAGACCACAAAAAACGTGAATCTTTGCATCCTCACACAAAGTATCTACCTATTTGTATACCTTTCATGAAAATGAAATGGTTGTTTAGGCAGGATGCCTAACTTTTCCGCATCTGATTGCGATCCCCCCAATGCAACCCTGCAAATCGATACTCGATACTCGACTTAAAATACAACCACCAACAACATCACCGCCATATGCGTGTGAGTTCATGTACATGCACGTGTATGGGTGCATTTTGTCAGCACTCATGCATATGCATGTCGGGGTTGATGTGTGGGTGCCTTTCCCCTCCAAAACGGAGGATTTTGCGGGTCAGCGGTTGTCGCTTTCTATACAACCGGCCTCTTGAATTCTAACAGCCAACGCGTACACATCTGCCGTCAGCAATCTCTGCCGTTTTTCGACACTACAGTCAGGTAATATTGTAATCAATTTATTTTACTTCTACCCAATAAAACATATTATTATAACGAGAAATTCTCGTCTTATCTTATTCTTTCTTCCCCACGCAACAAACCCCACTGAGATCGACCTGGTGCGCCCATCTCTCGCCAGGATAAGACACACCCCGGCCGAACATTTGGTCCTACTCACCGTTTAAGGAACAAGCACAACCGTTTACACAGTCCACTTAGAATTTACTTTCCGGCTATAGCAATTAGCATTTTCAAATTTTTTGGTGATACGTGCCATCCACAATATCCGAAAACTTTTTCAAAACAGCTCGGTGATATAATCTTGGTGGTACAATCCTGGTAACACACACCATCTGCCACAAAAACATTCGTCGTGCAAATAATTCTTTGCGTCAAAACACTGAAGCCAAACAGCTGAAGCCACTGCAACACCACAAGCTACTTGCCACGCCAAACCAGCATATAGCCGAATAAAGTCCACAGTAAGTGAAATATTTCTTGCCACATTTTTTTTTGGTTATAACAAAATAAATAAAAGCGTGTAAAAAGATAACTCTAAATTATGTGTGCCACACTCGTAGTGATTTCTAATTAACCGCGAAAAGTGCAAAAAATTAGTGCCGAAAAGAGAAAATAAGTGCAAACGCTTTGCATTAACGTCGTTTAAGATTCCTTGTGACTATCTGGTCTGTCCCCCCACCAGCGGTAGGAATCTCCGGACACAGCACAAGGAAGAGGTGAACATAACCTCACACTCATATTAAAATCTCACGCCATACGACTGCAGCAATTTTTAAGTTTTTTTTTCTATCACTTTAATATTCACTAGTTCAATCGACACGGTCTTTTACAACAGTTTTCACTGATTTTTGCACATTTCGTCGAATTTTTATATCAACGCGCGCACTTATTTTTTATAATAAAACTGACGATTGAAGTGGCGAATGGCCCCCTTTACTTCACACAATACACATTGGTGTTGATTCCCTCTGCTCCCTGTCTTACGGCACAAATAATCTGCAAAATCAGAAAATAATTATCGTATTTTAATCGTTGTTGGTTAGGTGATTCGCTCAGGTTTTTTCAGTTTTATATCCCCTTTTTAATTTGATCACAAATTTTAATTCATAAAAATGGAAGCCTATATTAGATTGGCCGATCGAATAACGAATTCGAAGTCGACTTTAATGATATTATTGCGGTTCTGCATACAGTACATACGCTTGCAATACAGCAAAAAGTGTTGCAAGCTAAGAGGGAAAAAGCAAAGACCGCCCTCGAGGAGTTACTTGACTCTGACACGCTTGACGCAAAAAAAATTGCAGCGGTCATGATCAAGCACAAACCGGCATATGCCATATTCCTGCGATGCATGTCTAACATGGCTGAACTTCAAGCTAAATTGAAGCAAGATAGGGAGGTTCTTCCTGAAGGAGAACGCGAACATAGTATCCACCTGCCTGCTTGCGACACTGAGGTATCCAAGGGCGACTACCTATCTTGGCCAACGTTTCGTGACCTGTTCACGGCCATCTATAAAAACAACAAGCGCCTAAGCCCAGTAGAAAAGTTGTTCCACCTTAACCAAAAAACCCAAGGTGAGGCAAAGGACATTGTCAAGAAATGTCCTTTGACAAATAAAGCCTTGGAAACAGCCTGGAAAACCCTATGTGAGAGATACGAGAATAAACGGATTCTCGTAAACTCACAACTACAAATTTTGTTTAATCTAAAAAAGATAGATATCGAGTGCGGCAGGTCAATCAAAACCTTACAGCGCGACATAAATAATTGTTTAGCATCCTTAAAAACCCATCAGATTGATTTTTCAAATTGCGATGCGATCATCACATATTTATGCTTGACAAAATTACCCGAAAATACGTTGGCTCTATGGGAGCAGAGCATTGACCACAAAACGGACATATCCAAGTGGGAGGATATGGAGAAATTCTTGTCAAATCGTTTTCAGACACTCGAAACCGTGTCTGGTTTTACAGGGAATGCCACCTCTAAAGTGCAAAAGTCAAACGCGTCGCGCTAATCGACAGAAACCCCTACAAAAAGACTTGGTGCTTTTCAAGCAAAAGTATCCAAGCAACCAACCAAATCAATGTGTAAAATGTGCAAATCTACGGAGCACAGACTAAGCAACTGTTCACGCTTTTGCGATTTAGCCCCGGTAGAAAGGATCAAATTCGTTAAATCCACAAATGGATGCCTGAACTGTATATCCCCAGGACAAACAGTGACGAGGTGCACCAGTTCGTACAACTGTTCCAAATGCCACTCTCGTCACCACACGCTCCTGCATGCGGACACCCTTCAGCAACCGGTGGTGCGCAACCCTTTCAAAGATGCGGATAATACCCCATCAACTTCGGCACAGGCACGGAAAAGACAGGAGTCGGGTCAAACACCTTCCTCTACGAATCAGAATGTCAAATCCTGCCATGCCAATTCCAGCACAAGTGTGCTATTAGGAACTGCTCGCGTACACCATAATGGTACCGACTTCTTCAGGCGGGCACTAATTGATTCAGGGTCTGAATGTTCTTTTATAACTGAAAGACTAAAACGTAGAATCAATTTGCCAGCGAGGAAAATACATGCCCAGGTTTCGGGCATCACAAATGCGGTGTCAGCGCAGGTGAAAGAAGCATCCAACATCGAATAACGTTCACCAGTGGATCCCTGCTTCAGCCTGACTACACCCGTTCTCGTTATAGCTAAACTCACTGGGAATCTTCCATCCTGCCATATCAACGCGATGACTATGCAGGCATTCCCAGACTTGGTTTTGGCGGGCAAGAAGTTCTACGTCAATGAAGATGTAGACCTCATACTTGGCGGAGATATATATCCCCAAATTATAATGAGCGGTATAAAAAAGAATGTATAAAATACACTCTTGGCTCAAGAGACAGTGATCGGTTTGGATATTAACCGGTCCCATCGAAGCACCGAGTCCAACGAAGAGCATCATGTCATTCTACAACGAAGTTGCGTTAGACAATAAATTAAAAGCTTTCTGGGAGGTAGAAAATGTGCCCAAAAATAAAATGCTTAATGAAGAAGAAAGGTATTGTGAACAATTATTTAAGGACACAACAAAACGTGATTAAAGTGGAAGATATACAGTTTCACTGCCATTCAGGCAGGATTATCCTGCGAATATTAATTTAAGACCGTCACTGAGGCGCGCATGTTCACAATTCTTTAAAAATGAGGGGCGTTTACGAAAAAACCCAGAGTTAGGGAAAGAGTATGTTTGAGTGTTGTCAGAATACGAAACGCTCGGACATATGAGAAAAATCAAAAACGATATCCTATCCGACGATTCGGATAACTATTTCCTGCCCCACCGCCGTAAAGGCAGAATGTACAACCACCAAAGTACGCGTAGTATTCAATACCTCGAGCACTACGGCCAACGGTAATAGCCTAAATGATGTTCTTTTTTCCTCATGCGATTGTCGAACATGCTGTCCATGGCATACTTCATAAGACAAATATACCTCTATTCTATACGAGCAACGTGAACTTGAAAATAGGGGTTGAAGCACGGTTAATGGAGACAATTTAGGCTCATTTGAACCCTTCTCCTCTTTCCCTGTTAAACTTTTAAAATGTGGACATATCTTAAACATAAGCGTTTGCTCCTCAGAACCAATTGGAGTACATTGCATCATTTTATTTGTAGGAATGTAAAAATAACGCAATGTTTTCAAATTCACATTCTCGTCTAAACCGAATGCGGTACGGCAAGCACGAATTGGCGCTGCCTCACCACCAGACGAACGACCAGCAGAACGTCTATAATCATTGGGATTTTTAGTTTGCTCAATTAACCTATTACGCGGCTCAGCCCATTTATTCATTTCGGGTACATTTGATGTTGAAAAAATAATTGCACCACTTTCTTTCATCAAACGTATACATTCTGCGTCCTGCAAGCTTCGTTCCATTCGGCGTGAAACTAAACTAACGTGTGCAATTTTCCTGCTACTTCTGTACTGTCTTTAGTGGTGAATGGTACACCAAGAAATGGTTTTCGTTGCAGTTCCTCTTCGGAGATTTGATCTTTTCCAAAAGCTCACCTAGCCTTTGCTTCGTCTAATGCTTTCAAAAAAAGGACCATCCACAACAGCATTTAGCTCACGATTCACGGCAATTATACGATCATAATATGCCTTTTCTACTTCATAAGATTGCAATTTCCTTTCACGGATTAAGCTATTGGTATAACGCAATCATATTTCTCGTAATCGTGGGTGTAGGATGTACGTAGGTGATTTTTTAAATTCGGCTCCTTATCAAAATCAGGCATCTCAAAATCGATTCTATATACCACTGAATCATCAACGCCCTTAGTTTCGTGGCAATCTACAGATAATGCGGCCAGAAACCAGAGTATGGAACATAAAAAAAATTCCCGACTTTATATTTCAGCGTCAACATTTCTTTGTAAAGTCGTGGGCACTTTTCACCAGTAATTTTTTAATTATTTCTTTTTGTTTTCTCAAAAAAACTTATGTATATTGACTTCAAAAAACAGCTGTGCTAGCTTTTCTATTCATGGCAAGTCAAAAGAGAAGTGCACGAATTTATTGTAAGATGAATGAAGGCAAGAACGCGTTTTTGATGCTTAGGTGGCATCTGTGATTGGTCCATACTCTGCGATAGCGTGTAATTAATTATCCATATTTTTCAATTCAGTATTTAGTTTAAAAATTTAACTAAACCGGAACTTATTAAAAGAGAGAAAATCCATTAATAAATGCATCAAGGGACATCGCAAAGGTGTCACAACTGACAGCGCGCCCGACGCCGCAGTTGGAGCACCCCTTTGCGATGCCGGCCAATAAAGTCAAAAAACGATAAAACCCCACAAAACCAATTGGTAGCTCCATATCCTGGATCTCCACCGCATGCACCTGAAAATAAAAAGAATATTAATTAATAATCTAAAATAAAAGAATATATCAAATGAACAAATATTAAAACTAACTTACCATTTTTCCTCCTCAATTATCCATGCGCCGTACTCCTAGCGCCGTAGTAAAAGGAATTGAAAGAATGAGAAAAAAATCATTAGATTTATTTACCGCTTCTTTCAATTCATTGGAATGCTACATTATATACACGGGTGTGTATGAATGTTCATTTGTTTTGTCTTTTTCCGTTGGCAGTTTGTAACCAACGTATGTACATAGGTATGTATGTACCCTTACATACAAGAAAACGAGAAACGGCAGAGTTGCCATGTTACATAACGCGACCACCAAATGGCCCGTTTCACAACGCCTCTGTCAGGGTTCAGACACTCACTTTCCCTTTACCCAGGAAGACCACGATCCAAATAAGAAGATCGACATTATTTGTGAACCATTAAATTTTATTCTTTACATAACATAACTTAACCATAACTTAATCCAATTCATAAATACAAAGAAAAACGGAATTAAAATGTAACGCAGCCGAAGACGCATACCGCTTTAGACAATCCCGGCACCGGTATGGGTAAAAGCTCATATGCCCATTTAAATGGGCAATCAAGCTCGTGAAAGAGCTTAGTGCACGCTGGCACACGCGGCAACTAAACTGCCAATGGGCAATGGATCCTGGTGCGGCCGCCGCACCCATAACACTCCTTCACACCCGCGGTAAAATGTGGAGAACCACGTCGTGGCCCTCCCACGCACCCTCACGACGATGGGAGTCCGCCTAGCACGGAGCACCTCATGGTCGGCGCGCCGCAGCTCCTCCCTCACTGCATTCTGCAGGACTTCGACCGGCGCAAAACATGGCCATGAGCCCCTTCGCCGCTCCGCATAGCGGACTTTTTGTTTTCAACAACAAACATCACAAACAGTCATTATAAGGGTTTGGTACAAAAACAATCCGAGTCCCGAAAAGAATAAGTCCCGAAATTGGAAAAAGTCAACTGTTTCTACTGGCTTAGTGTGCTACTGCCCCAGTGACCTAGTTTTGTTTTTCAAGGACAAGCAAATACATATATGTCTATATATATTCGCACACCACAAACTCACCAAAGCAGCTATCAGCTAACCAATAAATACACGACAGGGTTGCATGCAACCTCAGAATGGTACGTGCAGATAGAACGCGTCGTGGAGAACGCATTGCCAATCTGCAAATTCATGTCAGGTGATGGTAAATAACGCATCTGCTTAGTAAAAATTGTATTTTAATTTTATTTGCTTAACTCGCTTTCATGTGCACTTAATTTATCTATCCTAACATACGTTTTGTAATAAAACACCTCCTCATCACCCAACCAACCTCACGGCCACTCGCCCTGGCACATCCATAAAATGCCACATACGCCCTGAGAGCGATAGGACACGTTAGACGCTAGAACGGAGACCTCGGCCTCTTTGACCAGCCCAGAAAAAACTCAAAAACCCTCGAGTCTGGAACGGAAACCTCTGCCTCTTCTTCCAACCAAAGAACTGCAAATCTGGAACGGAGACATCGGCCTCTTCATCCGGAACAAAAAAACAAAGGATACCAAAAAAAAAAATTCTTAGATTAAGTTTAGTGTGTAAGTCTTATATTCATTTTTCTCGCTTCAGCAGAGGTCATTGGCGGAAAACGATGTTGCGTATCGCAAAGGGGCCGGCAGGTTTAGGCAGGATGCCTAACTTTTCCGCATCTGATTGCGATCCCCCCAATGCAACTCTGCAATCGATACTAGACTTAATTTATAACCATCACCGCCATATGCGTGTGAGTGCATGTACATGCACGTGTATGGGTGCATTTTGTCAGCATTCATGCATATGCATGTCGGGGTTGATGTGTGGGTGCCTTCCACCTCCAAACCCCTCAACTAGACTATTACCAAAAAAATTGTGAACATAAGTGTTTTTCGCGGATATAGTTTTGGGCTCCAAACCGGTGTTGGAGCCACCCAGGGTAATTTTATATAAGCGTGGCCGAAGGCCGCCAACCCAGAAAGGTGTTCCGCTCAAAAATACGGTAATTATTTACTTTAGCTCACACTCACTGCTAAAACTCGTCCTAAAATATCAGGAGAGGCGTCAAAAGACGCGCTTTGGACCCAAAATCACGAATCCGAAAGCGGAAATTCAAAATTTTATTTCGTTTCGGAGATATTTGCAAACAAAATTTAAAATTTTCATGTGGTTGTTGTTGTTTTGATGATTTTGTCGTACCCACAAGAAAAACTGTGGGTAAAAGTGTTTTGCGCGGATATAGTTTTGGTCTCCAAACCGGTGTTGGACCCACCCAGGATAATTTTTTGTAAGCGCGGCCGAAGGCCGCCAATGCATAAAGGTGTTCTGCGCAAAAATACTACGGATCCCACCCCCGGTTTTGGAGCGCTCCGGGCCATTTTTGGTTTTTTTGGGAATAACTTTTGACAAAAATAAAATTTTGAATTTCCGCTCTCGGATTCGTGGTCCTGGGATCAAAACGCGTCTTTTGACACCTCTCCCGATATTATTGGTAGGGTTTTAGTAGTTGTGAGCTAAGGTAAAGAATTACCAAAAATACTATGGATACCACCCCCGGTTTCGGAGGGACCCGCGGGCCATTTTTCGGTTTTTCGTTAATATCTCTTGAAGGAATTAAAATTTTTATTTTCCGGCTTCGGTTTATTAATACTGATGTCAAGACGCGTTGTTTGACACCTCTCTCGATATTTTTGGACGCGTATTAGCTGATCCGTACTGAGCTGATCCGGATATAAACAGATCCTGCAAGCTGCTTACTTACTTTAGTGTTTTCCAAGCTGAAGAATGAGCCGTAACAAAACAGTAGAAACACTGGAAGAGAATAGCTTAAACTGAAGACGTGTCAACTTTTATATTGACAGCCAAGCAGCAATTAAGGCAATAATCTCGCATAGCATAGCATCTAAATGCGTGTTAGAGTGGAAGCAGTCCTGGAGGGAATCGGGACAGGGAGAAGCATACATCTATATTGGGGCTGTAAAGAGTCGAAGATTGTAGGCCCTACAACCTGGTCAATAATATTCATTCTCTAATACCACGAAAATATTTTTTTTAATTTTTTCATTAGGAGACGCTGGATACCCATTAGAACCGTGGTTGATGACACCTCATAAGTCGCCAGCGGAAGTCTCAAATCAAATGAAATTCAATGAAGCGCATGCAAACTGTCGAAACATTATTGAACGTACGAATGGTGTGCTGAAAAGCCGCTGGAGGTGTATCCTAGGTGCACGAGGGCTTCACTATTCGCCGAAGAAAGCTGAGCAAATAGTGAACGTTTGCTGTGCTTTACATAATGTATGTATACATTATAAGTCGAATCATGATGTGTCTGAGTGTGAGGTTTTATATCCTTCGGACGCGGATCCAACTTCAACAATTTCATCGCAATACACGACTGTGGCACAAGCAACAAGAGCAAACATAGGAAATAGTCTATAACTATTTAATTCAACAATGATGTGGTAGGTTGTTTTAACTCAACAGTAACATACTCACTAATAAATAACGATTCTTTTTTTATATTATAGTGTCGGCACCTGGATTGATAGTAGTGGAGATCAAACATTTATCAAAATTGATGAATCGCCCATTACAACGCACATGTTGCCGAAAGTCAATGTAGTGGTGAAAAAGAAAAACATACGTTAGTATTAAAATCGGCAGAAAAATAAAATGATATTAATATTTCACTCTCCTTCAAATAGTACTCATTCCCACAATACCACTAACATTTCACATCATCATCAATTTGGCGATCAACAACACCAACAGCAACGGCGACGGCAACGTGGACGTGAACAGGCTAAAACTCCAGGCGAAACGCATTGCTGGACCAGCGTCAGACTGCGGCTCATGCGGCCAGGCTTCAGTCACCACTGAGGATTAAGTTGTCTCCACTCTTAAACCATCGAAAAGGCTAATAATGGAACTGATATAAATTTAGGTCAAATACTACTACCACAATTGCAAAATTAAAACCAGTATGTAAAATTAGATACTGAATTGTCCATCTTTTATTTTTGTTTTTTAATTCATGGATATAGAGAGCACAAAACAATTTCGATCATATATATATATTTCAGTAATTTTTACTAAATAATATTAAAATATAATAAACAAAGAATTCACAGCAACAAAATTTTTTAAAAATAGTGGTATATAAAATATTTCAAAATTCTTTTTAAAAACGCCCCATCTCAAAATTTCGGAATTTGATCGAAGAACCTCTTAATTTAGAATTTGTTTCAAAAAGCCCCTCAGTATAAATTCAATATATTTTGAAATGAGATAGGGCGTTTTTGAAATGAATTCGCATGCCTGAGATTGTCAAAATATATAGAATTTATACTCGTGGACTTTTCGAAACAAATTATAAATTAGAGTGTTCTTCGATAAAATTCTGAGATAGGGTTTGAACCAAATTTTGAGGTGGGGCGTTTTTGACAAGAATTTTGAAATAGGGTGAGATATACATACATATACGTTCTATTATATTAGCAAAAATAAAAAGAACACAACAAATAATTCACAGCATAATTAAATTGCTCAGTCATGGAAAAGTGTGATGTAGAAAATCAAAGCAATAGTTCAGTTCTGATTTCTACACCACTTTCCATTTTTTCATTCTTAAGACTAGATAAAAAATGCTTTTCTTGCAAAAAATTCCCTTACAATTAGATAAGACAAAAAGAGCTTCTGGAAAATATTTTAGCTAAGTTAGCGATGTTTAAAACGACGTTTTAAGGTGATAGAGAGCCCATGAATGAAATAAATCAAAAGAAGTCCGTCGACACAAGTCACGTCTTCAGTCGTAACAGCTCTTCCAAAACTGCATTGTGCCGCCGCATTTCCTCCTGCATTTTAAGGCTCTCCATCGCCTCAAAATGTCGTTTTTCAACTTCGTTGTGCTCGACAATACTGTTGACAGCTGGCGAAATATTTTCCAGAAGCTCTTTTTGAACTCCAAGCTCCGCTTCGAGAGCATCTGCAGCAGATCTAGTGGCCTTTCTCTTTCTTTTTGCCATATTTGAGGGCTCCGGTAGCTCACGAGTTGCCCTTGGAGGAGTGGTTGGTGGGCTGGATGGCAACTCGTAAGTTGTCATCAGTCAGGACTTCCAAATACTCAATTGGAAATTCGGACTCGTCTTCAGCAATTTTTTTTGTCGAGGGGAGCCCTATTTTTTTCGCCTCGACTCCTTCCACATCGTCCTTCAGGGATATGAGGCTATATATAGCTTCCTCTATATCCGTGAAGGCTTGCTGAGTATTTGGACCACCACCTGTTGCCTTGCACGCTTTAGCATTTTCCGCTGCTTTCTGTCGCACATATTTTTTTTGGTCGATCCAAACTTAAAAAGAAGATAAAGCATTTTATTTATAAAGAAATTTTTAAATACATTTTTTATACTCTAATATTAACCTTTTTCCAATCGCTTATTGTTTTCGTTGGTGGCCCTGCGGCATTCAATTAAATTTCTGTCTGTTTCCAGAAGCGAGATGCTTCTTCCTTGCTCCCTTTGTTGCAATTTCAGGCTATGTCCGGCCTACCCTCATTAAAGTAACGAGTACTTTTTGTTGTTGTTTATTTGTGGATTTCTTCGACCATGAACACACAAAAAGGCTTTTTATTTAAGTAAATTGAAAAATTAAACGACAACGTTTTACAAGACGGTGCACCAACCGATTTTTATGAAAAATTGTCAAAGGTTGTATCAAAATAAGCGTCTCGACCTCTGTTTTAAGAATCCGAAAGGGGAAATCAAAAATTGTATTTCTGTCGAAAGTTATTTACAAAAAAGCGTAAAATGACCCCGAGAGCGTCCAAAATATGGGGCCAGATCCATATTTTGTTTTGCACAGAACACCTTTCTGCGTTGGCGGGCTTCGGCCGCGATTTAAAAAAAACCCTGGCAAAAAACAACAACCACATGAACCATTCGAACCGATTTTTTGCTTATATCTTTTGACAGAGATAAAAATTTATATTTTCTTCGGATTCTAGAAACGGAGGTCAAGAAGCGTCTTTTGATACCACCTTTGATAATTTTTGATAAAAATTAGGTGGTGTACCGTCTTGAAAAACGTTACCAATTAAACAAAAAACTTACATTTTTGTATTTTCGTTAATTTGCTGCTTATTCGATGCTCTCTCGAGTGATGTTTCAAATTCTCTTATTTAAATTCCTACTAGAAAAGTAAATGATTTTTAATTTGTTAATAAAATAATGTTCTTCTCCCTTCAAAATCTTTAGGGAATTAATTCCCAAAACGAACAAATCAATTCAAATTTTTTATTGCGTTCGTGATGCCTACTTTTCTCCCAAAACACTTTTCCCCTTTTTCGAAGTTCGTTTGTGATAGCGGGAATGGGAAATGGGAAAAAAACTCCCAAGAAATTTGTGTTCGTGATTGCGGGAATGGGTAAAGGGAAAAATCTCCCAAAAAATAAATGTTCAGAATTGGGCTGTATGTATCTACATAAACGAAACAATAATTGCGTCTACACACATGTACCATGTAAGTATACGAGCAGCGGAGAGTCAATGCACAAACACATGCATATATCTGAGATACTTCTATAAGTATGCAATGAGAAAAACTATAAAATTGTGCAATTGTAGCTGCAGCTGAGAAGTTTGAGAGCTGCTGGACTAGTAGATTCTGGAAGCGGCTAGACGATGTATAAAATTGTCCAATTCTAGTTACAGCTGAGAAGTTTGAGAGCTGCTGGACTAGTAGATTCTGGAAGCGCCTAGAAGATGCGAACGTTGAAATCAAAGAGTATAAAAGGCGACAATTGTAGAGGCGCTGGAATTCAGTTTGATTTGAGTTGTCAAGCACTTACGACTAAGACGATATCTTGCGAGTAATAGCAGTATTATTTTGAAAGTCAGTTTCATTTAAGCTATCAGTTTGGTTATTAAGCTATTCGTTGCACAGTTTGAGTGTTATTGTGAAGTATTTTAATAAAGGCCATTTTTCCATTATTCAATATTGGAGTTATTTATTCAACAGTTTAGCGATACGTACCTAGCAAAAGGGCAAATAAGAGGATTTGCAGCAAATTCGTTACAATATATATTATATATATATTATATATACTATATATACCACCGATCTTTATGATTTTTTTCGGACAACAGTTTAGCAGTGTCATGCTGTCGTATAGAACTTCCAGCGATTTCATTGCCCACCATGTTCTATGGCATATGGAGCATGCAACTGCAATTGTTCCTAAAATCCATACCCGTAATAAAATCCTCAAATCTCTTTCCGGAAGCACTTGGAGTAAACACTCATTACCACTTACAAAGCAATTGGCCGGCCGATTACATGCTACGCGTCACCGATATAGTCACCAAGCCTGCCACAATACTATCCTCTTGCCCCTTGGACTTTGATGGGGCGAAGCACTGCTAAAACAACAACAAAAACCACTTCCACAACTGATCACCCCGCGAAATAGCACTGCATTTAGCAAAAAAGGAATATATTCCGTAACACAGTTTTGTTTGGAAAATGCCGCGCACAAAAAAATTTTTAAAATTTTACGAGTTTGGGTCTAGAAAAGATAGAAACCGTAGAAAATATATTAAAGTGTATTACGTTATTGCGCGTAGGCGCAGTCGACCAGACGCGAATTATAATAATTTATTTGTAGGTAAATTGACGATTTTATAATTTTTGATAAATTAACTCTTTCTCGCGGTAAATAAAAACTTGTAAACTAAATGTCAAATTTACCCGAAACAGCTGATTCGAAATTCGAATTCTTCTTCCCAAAACTTTTTGGGAAAATCTTCTCCCAGGGATTTTATAATTGGGAGAATTTATTTTTGGTAGAAACAAATTTGTGGGAGATGAACTCCCATGAGAATATTCAGAATTGGGCTGATAATGATTGATCTATGGATGTGAATTCACGTCACTGCTTAGCATCGGCTTAGAGATGGCAGCACTCCTTAGTTTTGCTAATATTCGTAACAATATATATATATATATATTCGCAATTTCAGCCCCATTTTAACAGCTAGAAGCTTCACATTTTACCAAATGCTTACGTATATAGCATATATTGTTGTCTGAAAAAATCATAGAGATCGGTATATATCTTACACAACCGATCGTTCAGATAAGAAACTTTTCGCAATTTCTACCCCATTTTAACAGCTATGAGCTTCAAATTTCACCAATTGATTACGTATATAGTATATATTGTTCTGTGCAAAAATCATAGAGATCGGTGATATATATGAAAGATTTAATACTATTTTTATATAGTCACCTTACATCCCAACTGCGATAATTGAATACATACACATACATGTACTTATGTCCGTATTAACGAGTAATAACTCTATACTTTATCCTACCTATATTTTACTTTTACTTCCATTAAACGGACTGAATTGATCGGACGTATCGTGTTTTATTTGCAAACTCCAACAAATGGTTATGGGCCCAGACCCATGACGTGGTTTACTGTTTTAAGAACATAAGAAAGAAGTTCTTATTTGCGTTTGTTGCGAGCTTAAGTTTTAAATATATAATCGTTGGTCGAACGGAAGTAATTAATAATTTTTTTGTGATGAGTACCGTGGCGCAAATCGAGAAATTGGGTGCCGATAATTACAGCACATGGGCGGTGCAGATGAAGAGTCTGTTAATTACGCTGGAGTTTTGGGAAGTCGTGGAGGTCAAGTGTGCCGCCGATGCGGAAGCAGAGGATAAAGCTAGGTGGGAGCTGCGGGTCAAAAAGGCGCTGGCCTACATAACTGTGTGTGTAAAACCGTCAGAACTGATTCATATCAAAAATTGTAAAAATTGTAAAACCGCAAAAGACGCATGGACAGCTTTAAGTGATTTGTATAGCGCTGATGGACCGGCGCGAAAGGTAAATTTATTTAAAAGAATTGTTCGTTTCCGATTCAATGCAGGCGAAAAAATGGCTACGCAAATGAACGATTTTTGCACTATTGTGGATAACCTCAAATCTATTGGCGTTGATATGACGGATGACTTGATGTGCCTATTATTGTTGTGCAGCCTACCCGATGAAATGGATAGTTTTGTTGTTGCGATTGAAAGCAGAGATACCTTGGAGCAATTAAAGGTCAAAGTATTGGAAGAAGAAAAGCGGAGAAACGAAAAATTTGGCAATAATATTGAGAGCGTATTTTTAGCGAATTCCAGCAGGTGGCGTAAAGGTAAAATGGAAAGGGCAGCGACAGAACGTAGCAAAGCAGCGGATAAGCAGAAAACAAAATCGTGTGATTGGAGCGCTGTTAAATGTTACGATTGCGGTAAAATAGGGCATATCAACTCACAGTGCAAAGCAGCTAAGAAAGAGGCGGTAATGAACATAAGTGTACATAAAAATACAAAGGGCAGCAACATATGGGTATTGGACAGCGTGCGTCTTCTCATATGTGTAACGATGTAAAACTTTTTTCAACTATTAACAAAGGCGAACAAACGGTTACACTAGCCTCAGGTGAATTCGTTGTTGCTAAAGATTTAGGCAGTGTTAGTGTAAAAACTAGAGCCTGCGATATTAAATTGACTAATGTATTATATGTTCCAAGCTTAAATGGAAACTTTCTCTCAGTGAGTAAAATGCTGGAACACGGCTACTTGGTATATTTTAATAAAATGTTAGCCGAATTGAAATCTGGAAACAACGAAACAATTTTTTCAGCAAAAGCAGAGAATGGTGTTTTTTATGCTAGTTTCGATAAACGTGAGTGCATAAACATCAAACATTGAAATTTGGCAAAAGCGATTTGGACATTTAAATGTAAAAGACATTTGCGAGTTATCGAAAAAGAATATTGTGTACGGGTTAAACGTTAATATGCCTACAAATTTTGATTGCTCAACTTGTGCGTAATGTAAAATTAATAAAAATGGTACTGGTTAAGGTACTTTGGCAAATATATACGAAAGATGTACTTGAATTAGTGCATACGGACATTTGTGGGCCGATGAAGACGGTTTCCCAAGGTGATTCGCGTTACTTTATTACTTTCATTGACGATTACTCAAGATTTATTGTAACCCGATTTTTGCGACAGAAATCGGATGCGTTCGAGGCGTTTAAAGAAGTCTGTGGTCGGAAGCTGTTAATACTGCCACATATATCAGAAATCGGTCGCCTACAAAATTAATAAAAGAAAATACACCATATGAACGTGGGTTAGGTAGAAAACCATCGGTATCTCATTTTAAATTTTTTGGCTGCGAAGTAGTGGCGCTGTGTAATCGGTTAGATAGATCGAAGTTTCAACCAAAAGGTACGAAGTTGACGTTTGTTGGCTATGCTGATTTAACTAAAGGCTACAGGCTGTATAATTCAGTAAACCGATCAACAACGGTTGCACGAGATATGATATTTTTTTAAAATAATCCAAGCGCGAAAGAAAATGAAACGCAAAGTACTGATTTTTATAATTTTGTTGAATTCGAAGAACCTTTAACATCCCATACAATTCCAAGTTCAGCCGGACAAAAAAAAAACAACTAACGCAAAAGCACGGTCAAGAAGAAGCATTAATACCTAATAAGGAAACATACAATATTGAAAAAACGAAGAGCCCGATCAAGAAGAAGCATTAATAGCGAATAGGGAAGAAAACAATATTGAGCAAAATAAAATGAGCGGAAGTAGTTGTGAAGATGAGGGTGAAGTCGTTTTGGGAAAGCGGAAAAGAGGAAGACCGAAGATAATTAGAAGCGATGGTGTGGGACGACCACGAAAAAGTTCGTTATGGAAGCAGCAGAGACTCTCAACTTAGTATGTGCCAACCCAATATCTGTGACGAGTGCGTTAAACTCGGAAAACAGCGAGCAATGGAAGGCTGCTATGCAGGCGGGGTATCATTCGTTATTAAAAAATAATACATGGGAATTGGTGGACTACCCGAAAGGCAAAAATGTAATCGGCTCAAGGTGGGTTTTTTCAACCAAATTTAATCAAGATGGCACAGTGGAGAAATTTAAAGCACGGTTAGTTGCGCAGGGTTGTTCCCAGATTTATGGCGAAGATTTCAACGAAATATATGCTCCTGTTGCGAGACAATCGACGATACGATTAGTGCTGGCACTTTCTGCTAAATACAAGTTGTTCTCTAAACCACATAGACATCGTATCAGAAGAAGAATTGTACATGCGGCAACCTGAGAATTTTGTCAGCAAAGATTATCCAAATAAAGTATGCAAATTGAAAAAATCTTTATATGGATTGAAGCAAGCGGGCCGAGATTGGAACCATAAAATAGATTTTCTTTAAAATGATAAAATCGTTATCAACGTTGATGACATAATCTTAGCATGTACATCAAAAATTACAATGAAAGACATTATTGCAAAGTTAAGTGCTAAGATTGAAGCCAAAGACCGTGACCCAATCAGTTATTATCTCGGAATGCAGATTGATCGAGAAGGAGAATGCGGTTCTATCACCATACATCAAGAAAAATACATTATTGAGTTGCTCAAAAAATGGAATATGCAAGATTCTAAGGGTGTTTCAACAGCGTACACGCAGGGTACCGTTCCGGAACAATGTGTTAAGAATAGTTGCAGTGGCCATTACGTTCAGACCGGATATTGCGTACGCGGTCTCTAGGCTATCGCAATATCACAGTCATCCTCATCAACAACATATTGTAGCAGCGAAACGTATACTACGCTACCTTAAATTGAAGCCGAAGGGTATGTTGACGTACATATATGCCAAATAACCAAAACTTAGTTTGTTTTACAGATTCCGATTGGGGCTCAGATCAGGTTGACTGTAAATCAATGAGTGGCTACGCGCTATTCTGCAGTGGGGGTTTGATTACTTGGGAAGCCAAAAAGCAGCATATGGTTTCTTTGAGCACGATGGAGGCAGAATATGTAGCCATGTGTCAAGGGACCAAAGAAGTCCCATTTCACCGTAATTTGTTGGTTGAGTTGGGTTTTGACTCGCTTATTAAAAATCCTACAACTATCAAATGTGATAACCAAGGCGCTCAGTTCGCTGTTCGTAATCCGACCGTGCACAAGAGAAGTAAACATATAGACATACGTTTTCACTATATACGGGAAAAATTCTCAAATGGCGACAACGACATATAATATGTATCATCATCAGAGAATGCGGCCGATATATTTACTAAGCCTTTGCCTTTAAGTAAACATAATAACTGTTGCAATTTATTAACGCTGTACTATGAATGATTTTTGAAATCTAAATTTTTTAATGATAATTTTTTCTAAGGAAATGATATTGAAATGTTAGTTTTTTTTTTTTGAAATGCTATTTTCAATCAATTAATTTTTGAAATGTTAACTTTTGTACTAAACAGAAAATCGCAATCGGGATGAGGCGGAGTATGGATTTAATACTATTTTTATATAGTGACTTAACATCCCAACTGCGATTATTGAATACATACACATACACATACATGTACTTACGTACGTATTAACATTTAATGACTATAATTTATCCTACTTATATTTTACTTTTACTTCCATTAAATGTACTAATTGATCGGACGTATCGTATTTTATTTGCAAACTCTAACAATATATAATATATATATATGATGATATATATAGTATATATATATATAATTTCTGCCCCATTTTAACAGCTAGAAGCTTTAAATTTTACCAAATGCTTATATTGTTGTCTGGCAATTTCAGCCCTATTTTAACAGCTAGAAACTAAAAATTTCACCAAATGCTTACGTGTATAGCATATATTGTTGTCTGAAAAAATCATAGGGATCGATGGTATACATAGTATATATCTCATACAACCGATTGTTCAGATAAGAAACTTTGCGCAATTTCTGCCCCATTTGAACAGCTAGGAGCTTCAAATTTCACCAAATGCTTACGTATATAGCATATATTGTTGTCTGAAAAAATCATAGAGATCGGTGATATATATAGTATATATCTCATACAACCGATTGTTCAGATAAGAAACTTTTCGCAGTTTTTACCCCATTTTAACAGCTAAGTATAAGCTTCAAATTTCACCAATTGCTTACGTATATAGTATATATTGTTGTGTGAAAAAATCATAGAGATCGGTGATATATATAATATATATGATTATATATATAGTATATATATATAGTATAGATATATTTTTTTTGCAATTTCAGCCCCATTTTAACAGCTAGAAGCTTCAAATTTAACCAAATGCTTACGTGTATAGCATATATTGTTGTCTGAAAAAATCATAGAGATCGGTGGTATACATAGTATATATCTCATAGAACCGATTGTTCAGATAAGAAACTTTGGGCAATTTCTGCCTTATTAACAGCTAGAACCTTTAAATTTCACCAAATGCTTACGTATATAGCATATAATGTTGTCTGAAAAAATCATAGAGATCGGTGGTATATATATTATATACCCCATATAAACTGTCATTTTTGGACCTTTTTACGGCTAGAAGCTTAAATTTCCACCAATTTTCATCAAATACTTACGTTTACCTCATATATTATTGAAATACGTGATTCGTAGTTTAGTATCGCGTGGAATTCACCCCATTTCAAACACGCTTAACATTGCAAACGCTCGTTCATTGACCCAGGTTACTACCATAAGTTCATTCCCTTTCACTAAGTCACCTAATGCATTAATGCGTCACACCAAACTGCACAAGCGGGAATCATATTGACAATATGTAGGTCAATAATTTGCTGGCAAGCATTCCTCACTATTGAGGCATGCACCTTTAGTATGTAAATATTAATGTAAGTATATATATATGCATAGGTTAAGAACTTCTCTATAAATAGTAATGAATTTCGTCAATAAAAGAACAATTGCAACAATTGCGATCCAACGCTACTCATCAGCGTTCGGCTCTTAAATCATTTTTGTTCAACTTTATTCTACATGGCGATCCTGCCAGTTTAGATTAATATCGGCAAAACTGCCAAAATAATCTAACTGACTAGAAATTCCGCCAAGCCTAAAAGTGAAAAAGTAAATTTCAGGATTCCTTACCAGTAAGGCAAAAAGAAAAAATTCTATTGACATAAACGCTCAAATTTAAGCGAGTATTCACAATCCAGGACATTTAAACAATATAAATGGTACTAATATTTGGCAACAGCAGAAATTGTAATTTCAACAAATGGAGCCTTTTCGTGCAAATTTTTAACAAATCTCAAGGTGAAGAAGATCAGCATTACACAGTGGCAACGAGCGGGCATAATTCAAGTGGAATAAAAAGGAGATACGTTAGCAAATAAAGATCATCAGTAGAGGAACAACAAATAAAGAAACCTTTTATATGGCACAAGGACTAGCAGCAAGCGGAAACAATTAATATTTATAAGCATATTTTTAAATTTCTAGAATAAATTGAGCGGCCTTGCGACGCTTAACCATTAGCAAAAATTCCAGTTTTGCTTAGGATTTTTTTTTAAATAGTAGGAGTTTTTAGAATGAACAGAAATAATTAAATGTAAAAGAAAAATAAATTAAAATCCAAAATTCAAATTATAGAGTGATTGCTGAATTAAATAAATTGGAATGTTTAGGACGTCTTACAAAATATTCAGTTAATTTTTGACACATATAAGTTTAAGTTATTTCCTGGTTATGAACGAAATAACAACAGAGGAGGAATTCCATAAAGAAGTGTGAAAACACAATCAAGGATTTTATAAAAATTTCGGAAAAATCTTAAAAAATAAAACCGATAAGCAAGGTCCGAAACTGATAACTATAGAAGAGTATCGGCGAAGGAACAAATTGCCTAAAACAGAAGAAATTCCAAAACTACCTGCCCAAAAATCCAAAGAAGAAAGCGGGGAGGTAGACAATTCAAGAAAAGAAAAGAAATAGCTGAAACTTACAAAATTCTAAATGTTACAACAAATACAGCAGATAGGATTAAATTAAAAGAAAAAATCCAAGAATTAAGGAAAATGAAATAAAAAAAAATTCCAATTTGATTTGATAGAAAATGCTTAGGAAATTGTTATCAGCATTTTAAATTAGAATAAATTTTGTCACAATAGGACTAGCTCAATAGAAAAATCTTGAAAAAAAAACATAAATACAAATTCTCAAATAAGTTGTTGAAAACAAATTTTTTTTTCATTGTCATAGGAAAATAACTACAAATATTCATATACCGAGTCAATTGGAATGTCGGAAAAATATTTTAAACACCCCATTGAGTGGGAAGACAAAGTAATTTTAGACGCAAGAACAGTCGATTACGAAAAGGAATTAAAATGGTTAAAATCATTTTGGAAAAAGATAGGCATGAATAGGGAACCCACAATTGAGGATGTAAAAAATCCCACAACCAGGGAAGAAGAAACCGTGAGAATGATTCGAATGGTATTCCCCGAGATAGCTTAAAATTAAATTGTAATAGCGTTGAAACTTTTTTGACTATGAAAGAAAATAAACTATACTAAGCTTGTAGATTATAAAATTTTTTTTGAAATGTTAAAATCCTTTTAACCTAAATAAAATCACTTTTAATTTAAAAATTTTAGACTTACAATTCTATAATACGAAGCTTATAAATAAACTGGAATATTTAAGATAAAGCATAAAATCAAAGAAATATTATTAAAATTGCAATTAACCCCTTATTTTCACTGGAACAGGAAAGTAACCACGGAAGGTTCAAAATGGCTTGGTGGACTAAGATAGCTCAAGGCATAATGATAGCGATAGCTGGTTATGAATTTGGCAAAGAAAATACTGAAAAAAATCCTGCAAATAAATTAATCACATATGAACCAAAACTGAGTGTAGAAAATAAAGAAGAAAACCCAGATAAATGGTTAACTATATTTGCATGCGTAATTACATTCTTGATTGTCACACTTGCAATTTTAATAAAAAATTACATTAAAAGTAAATTGAGACAATCAAATAATGTACAACAACGCATTTAAATAAAATGAGTAAATGGCAAGAAATTCATAACAAATTATCTGAAGAAAAAACTAAAGCGGAAAAAGCATAAAAATGCATAAATAAAAACGCAACGATAAAGCCAGAAGCTATAGTTAAACATTTAAACACGATTGTAGAAGCCCTAAACAATATAGGACAGATAATCAATACAGTAAATAATATACTCACTAAAGAACACCAAGCAGAAGCTTACCAATTCTTTTCCCACGTACGCGACAAATTAGTATCCTCTTTAGCAAGATACAACATAGAAATATCGATACCAACTACAGTAGAGGAAAATCTTCAAATTGACTTTAACGCCGTTCTAACCGAACCTTCACGAAACCGCACCCCTTCACCAGGATTGAGTCAAACCTCATCAGTGGAAGAACAGAAAACACTACATATCCCACTCATAAAAATCACAATGGCACAAATTCAAAATCACAATGGTAGAATTCATCAAAACTGCCTCATCAGTGCTATCAGAATTTTATGGCAAGCCTGAAAATTTGCACAGTTTCTTAGATGCCCTTGATATTCTCGACCAAATCAAGGATAATCATGAAGCCTTAGCTATAACCATGATAAAGACCAAGCTTAAAGGTACTGCAAGAAACTTTATTAGCAACGAAACTACCATCTCACAAATAAAATCAAAATTGAGAACGGCAATAAAAGGCGAGTCAGTGGAGGTTTTGACAGCAAAACTCCTAAATATCCAACAGCGCAGCAAAACTGCAAATCAGTACACAGCGGAAATAGAAAAAATAACTAGGTCCCTGGAGGGAGCATATATCTCGGATGGCTTAAATTCAGACTTGGCAACCAGATATGCAACCCAAGCAGCAGTCAAAGCGATGTGTAAGAACTGCTCGAATGAGAAAGTGAAAATGATTATGCAGGCAGGAACGGTCACAACAATGAATGATGCGATTTCAAAATTTACAAATAGCTGTACCGAAATAACGGGTTGCTCAAATACAATCTTAAATATATGGCAACAAAATCAATACCGGAGTAATTTCCGTGGGGGTTACCGAAGCAACAACTATGGGAATTACCGAGGTAGACGATTTGGGCCGCAACAGAGATACAATAACAACCTTGGAACAAACAGCAATAATAGTAATAATTCCCGACGAGGGTCACAAACCCAAAACAATAACAGACCTTACAATCAGACTCGCAACGTGCGAAGTTTAAATCAGCAGGAAAACCAGGAAACTCCACTTCAAGATCAATAAATAGAAAAATATATGTACTAAACCTACATTTAAACAGTTATATATCTACAAGAACGTCATTAAATAACTCAATTTCCAATTTTTTAGTAGATACAGGAGCAGATATCTCAATTATTAAAAAGAATCAAATAGATAATCATGCAAAAATAAATACAACACAAACAATAGAGTTAAAGGGCATAGGTCAAGGGATAATAACCAACACAATAGGCAAAATAAAAGCGGAGTTAAAAGGTGATGACCTTCTAATTTATCATACATTTCACGTTGTAGCAGACGACTTCCCAATACCATGCGATGGAATCATAGGATTAGACTTTATTAAAAAATATAATTGCATTTTAGACAGAGGATAAAGTAATCCTAAGACCATACGATTTTCCCAATCCATCACAATGTATCTAACAAATTACCTGACCGCCAACACAATTACAATCCCTCCTAGATCTGAAGTCATTAGACAGGTAACAGTAAACACTGACAATAAAACCATCTTCATACCCCACCAAGAACTCGCGGAAGGCATTTTTGTAGCAAACACAATCACAAACAAAGATCAAACTTTTGTCACAATAATTAACACCACACATAAAAACACAACTATTCAAAATTACAAAATACACAATGAAAACTTGATGACTATAATTTAATTAAAACAAACACACACAATAAACAGAGTAATGACACAGCAAAATTAAAAAGATTAACCAAAAATTTCCCAAAATTTGTCAACTCACAATTAACTTCATTATGCACAGAATTCATAGACATTTTTGCACTAGAAACAGAACCAATTTCCACTAATAATTTTTACAATGAAAGACGACACACCAGTCTACATAAAAAACTATAAATTGCCCGAGACACAAAAAAGGAAATAAGTAAGCAGGTTAATAAATTGATCGAAGACGACATTATAGAACCTTCAATATCAGAGTATAACAGTCCAATTTTACTGGTACCCAAAAAATCACTACCAGGTAATACAGAAAAAAGATGGAGACTGGTAGTTGACTACAGACAAGTTAACACAAAACTAGCAGCGGACAAATTCCCACTTCCAAGAATCGATGATATTCTAGACCAAATTGGAAGAGCAAAATATTTTTCATGCCTAGATCTTATGTCAGGCTTTCACCAAATAAAATTACACCCAGATTCGAGAGATATAACCTCATTCACAGCCGAAAATGGCACATATAGATTCAAAAGACTACCATATGGATTAAAAGTAGCACCAAACTCGTTCCAAAGAATGATGACATTGGCATTCGCAGGCCTCAAACCATCTCGAGCATTTCTATATATGGATGATTTAGTCGTACTAGGGTGTTCAGAAAAACGCATGCTGAAAAATTTAAGAGATGTTTTCTCCACGTGTAGGAAATACAACTTAAAACTAAACATAAATGCTCAAGCAAGGGAATACTATGCGACCCAAGCAAGTTTGAAACAGTTCAAATCTACCCAACACCAAAAACAGCAGATGAAGTCAAAAGATTCGTAAAAACTAACTCGGCTTTGTTAAAAGAATGTCTCCTTCGACTGGACACAAGAATGTCAAAAAGCTTTTGTCTTCTTAAAGGAAGCATTAATTAGCCAAAAAATTTTGCAATACCCCGACTTCAATAAAGAATTCTGCATAACAACAGACGCTAGCGGGTATGCTTGCGGAGCAGTCCTTAGCCAAGAATACGATGACAAACAGTTACCAATTGCCTACACCTCTAGATCCTTCACAAAAGGTGAAACTAACAAAGCTAAAATGGAAAAAGAACTAGCAGAAAATTTAACTAGAAAATTCCTAATTAAGACCTACCATCGCCCTTTAACATACCTTTTCTCGATGAAGAGTCCTTCATCTAAGTTAACACGAGTAAGACTCGATTTAGAAGAATACGATTTTTAAGTGAAGTACATTGCCGGAAAAGAAAATCATGTAGCGGACGCATTGTCTCGCATTCACATAACAAATTTAAAAGAAATGTCAGTGGAAGCATGCAAAATAATGAAAGTTTCAACTAGATCAGCAGCTAAAAATACAAAAAATTACATTAAAATTAAAATTAAAGAAAGTCACACAGGGAACCCCAAAATATATGAAGCGCTAAATAAATTTGAAGTAAAAAGACTAGTCGAGCTCGTTTTCAATCCTTCGAAATTCTATTTCAAAAAAGGAAAGAAAATTTGTAGCGATTTGATACAAGCAACCTAATTGTTGAGGACAATATTGACTTAGGACAATTCTTTACCAGGCTCGAAAGAGAAGCCGGCAATTTAGGCCTTGTACGAATACAGTTGTCCTTAGGGGACAAATTGTTTAAAAGAAATTATACTGCAGTAGGAAAATTTATTGAAATAAGAAACAAGGTTCTCAAAAAACTAACAATTGCACTAACCCCACAAAAACAAAGCAGATGAAGTCAAAAGATTCGTAGCGTTCTGCAATTATTACAGATGGTTTGTACCGAATTTTGCGGAACACTCAAGAAAACTAACTCAGCTTCAACAAGGTTCTCAAAAAACTAACAATTGCACTAACCCCAGAGGTTATATATGTGACTAAACCCGGGAAAATTAAGGAAATTCTGCAAAAATATCATGACGATCCTATTACTGGTGGGCACCCAGGAATAAATCGCATGACAAATAAAATCAAGCAGAAATATAGCTGGTTAAACATCAAAAATGACGTAAAAAATACGTAAAGAACTGCATCCACTGTCAGAAAAACAAAATAAATAAACATATAAAAGAGCCAATGACAATAACGGAGACACCTCCGAAGGCTTTTGATATAGTACAGATCGATACGGTCGGACCATTACCGAGGTCAATAAACGGACACGAATACGCAGTTACCATCACATGCGATCTCACCAAATATTTGGTAGCAATTCCAGTTCCGAGCAAAAGCTGTAGTTGAGCACTTCATTCTGATTTATGGTTGCATGAAAACAATCCTAACAGACATGGGAACCGAATACAAAAATTGCTTATTCGAAGAACTATGCAAACTGTTAAAAATTGAGCATAAAACTTCAACACCATACCATCATCAAATTTTGGGCACTGTAGAACGTAGTCATAGGACGTTTAACGAATATGTACGTTCATACATATCCAGTGATAAAGATGATTGGGACGAATACCTCAGGTATTTCGCGTACTGCTACAACACGCCCCATCGACCGTACACGGGTACTGCCCTTACGAGCTTATATTTGCAAAAAGAAATAAAATTAGGTGATCTAGTATTAGTTAGAGAAGAAGCTAGCCATAAGCTAGACAGTAGATATAAAGGACGGTATAAGGTAAAGAAAATTGACAAAAATAACAATTTTACTTTAAAACCATATAGAGAAAAAACTTGTAATAGAAGCAATAAAGATAAGGAATTAGTAGTCCCTAAGAATAGGCTTAAACACAACTAAGATATCTCTTGGAAATAATCTAAATATAAATATTCCAATTTACTCGGTGATTTAATAATAATTTGTATCTAAGAAATTGAAAACAAAAAATTTTTTTTCTCAGCTTCATATTTGTATATAAATATTAATAATTTAAGACAAGCGGATTTTAAGTGGGTGCACACATTTAAAGCCGACTGTGTAATAAGTAAAATAAGTAAATAAGTAAAAAACCACTTAATACAAAACATTCCTCATAATCACAAGCACATAACCATACAAATATACATATATATATGATACTTCAAAAAAACACGAACAAAAGAACAATAGAAAAAAGATTTCTCACACATAATCGTAAGCACTCAACCACACAAAAAAAACAAAAATTTTGCACAAAGAAAAAAAATGTAGTCAAAAATTACTCATTATAGTAAATATGCGAAAAAAAAAAAAAAAAAAAAAAAAAGTCAGCTTATTATGAAAAAGCTAAAATCAGCATAACGGACACTGCATGTAAAGCAAATGCAAGTGAATAAAAACAACAAGAAAGCACATAAGCAAAAATTTCACTGCTTATAGTATAAAGTTACCACTATGACAT
This sequence comes from Eurosta solidaginis, assembly GCF_040869045.1. Classification (NCBI taxonomy): domain Eukaryota; kingdom Metazoa; phylum Arthropoda; class Insecta; order Diptera; family Tephritidae; genus Eurosta; species Eurosta solidaginis. Next base: position 97,500,304 of record NC_090324.1, read on the forward strand.
AAATTACAACAAAAATTCAAAAATTTTTTATTTGGTAACACCAAGCAAGTTGACTGGGTCATTCAACGAAAAATGAAACAACACGGCACACTTATCACAGTGACATTGGAGTGACCATCTATAATGAAGCATGAAATTATATACGCTCACTTAAAAGGCCGATGGTGTAGTTTCGCGTGGAATTCACCCCATTTCAAGCACGCTTAACATTACAAACGCTCGTTCATTCACCCATACCATAAGTTCATTCGCTTTCACTAAGTCACCTAATGCGTCATACCAAACTGCTCAAGTGGGAATCATATTGACAATATGTAGGTCAATAATTTGCTGACAAGCATTCCTCACTATTGAGTCATGCACAATTAGTATGTAAATATTAATGTAGGTATGTATATATGCATAGGTTAAGAACTTCTGTATAAATAGTAATGAATTTCGTCAATAAAGAACAATTGCAACAATTGCGATCCAACGCTACTCATCAGCGTTCGGCTCTTAAATCATTTCTGTTCAACTTTATTCTACAGTAGTCATAGTTTTTACATGCAGACCACAAAAAACGTGATCGTTTAGATATGTTCAAATTTCACCAAGTGTTTACGTGTATAGCATATATTGTTGTCTGAAAAAATTCATAGAGACCGGTGGTATATATAGTATATATCTCATACAACCGATTGTTCAGATAAGAAACTTTTCGCAATTTCTACACCATTTTAACAGCTATAAGCTTCAAATTTCAATAATTGCTTACGTATATAGTATATATTGTTGTGTGAAAAAATCATAGAAATCGGTGATATATATAATATATATATGATGGTATATATAGTAAATATATATATATATATATATTTTTTTTTTTGTTGCAATTTCAGCCCATTTTAACAGCTAGAAGCTTCAAATTTCACCAAATGCTTACGTGTATAGCATATATTGTTGTCTGAAAAAATCATAGAGATCGGTGGTATACATAATATATATCTCAAAGAACCGATTGTTCAGATAAGAAACTTTGCGCAATTTCTGCCCCATTTTAACAGCTATAAGCTTCACATTTCACCAAATGCTTACGTATATAGCATATATTGTTGTGCGAAAAAATCATAGAGATCGGTGATATATATAATATATATATGATGGTATATATAGTATATATATGTGGTGGCACTACATTAAATAGACAACATTACATTTTGGTTTCTCTTAGTTAAAGTTTAGCTCTTCTTTGGCCACTGTAAGAATAAGCTCTTGTGTTTGTATTTTGTTGTAGTCACCATTACATGAATAAACGATGATGAGAGTGTTTTTCAGTTAGCTGTTCACTTTGCACATAGAGCGAGTTATAGCTTCAATAACATATTCGCTTAGCGGCAAAAAACACTTCTCATCTGATAATACAGTAAAAAACACGTGCTATAACTACGCACGAAACTCCACATTGGTGACCCGAGACAAAAATAAAATAAATTCCAAAAAAACGGATTGGTGCGCTTCATAAAAGCTAACATTATTTCAGCTCATTTAGCAAAATAACGCCACCAACAGAAAGCAAAACGGTTCAAAAGTTCAACACAGTGATGGCAGCGTTAGGACCACGTATGCTACAAGATTTTTTAGCAACGGCAGGCCAAATATCCGAACAAGGTAAATACGAGTACATAAAAACAAGGCTTATTACTTTCTGTGCAGATAGCCAACAAAAGCGTTTGAACCAAATGCTAACTGAAACCCATCTAGGGGCCAAAATCCGAGCTAACTATTTTCCGAAATGATGAGGTTAGCAGGCGACGCTATGCATGAATCTGGCGTCAAGAACATTACGGCAAAGCGTTTACCAATTTATGCTCAAGCAGCCGTGGCCGCGTGCAGACGCTATTGTTGACACTATAAGCCTCCAAATCAATAGCGCTTCCGCTGTACAAGGCACGTTAGGCAAACAACCGATGACTCTAGCTCCAGCAACCGACCCCAAATGGGAATACGATGATTTGCGCAGTGCTATAAACCAACTATCAAAGAGATTCGACCGCACGTATAACGCGCCTACCCCGACGAGTGTTGGTACCACAGAAAATTTGCCCCCGATAGCAGAAACTGCCGACAACCATGTAAGTACAAAAAGTCGAATAAAAACGACAACGATCAAAAATGATTATTCGCGGCCACTGGCGTGAAACACGCGGCGGTCGCCAGTATTAACCGCCTAACAATTAGCGACGAAAAATCCGCCATCCCGTTCTTAATCGACATCGGAACAGACATATCCGTACTGCCTCGGAAATATGCAACCATACAATTATATGCTGCGAACGGGACTCCAATCGCCACGTTCGGCCAACGCAATCTCAACCTTGATCTCGGTCTTCGACGTACCTTTGATTGGGCTTTTACTATCGGAGATGTCCAAATTCCAATAATTGGCGCAGACTTCATACGCCATCACGGTCTTCTAATCGACTTGAAAAACAACCACTTAATCGACAACTTGACGAAAATTAAAGCAAAGTGCCTTCCAAAACCCGTAAGCGCGTTAATAATCCGCACATTCGACAGCACTGGAAACTACGCAGAAATATTGCAGGAATTCAAAGACATCACTACGCTATCATCAGTTCGCCCATCCCGAGGCCTTGCGACACAACATCGAATAGAGACGACAGGGCAAACAGGGCAAAATCCGAATTCGAACTTCTCATGTGCAGGGTATTATACCTCCATCCAGCAGCAACTATGCCAGCCCGTTGCATATGGTAAAAAAAGTCAGACGGTTCATGGCGTCCGTGCGGCGATTACAGGAGGTTGAATGCACAGACAACACCAGACAGGTACTCAATCCCGTACATGCAGGATTGCACAACGATGTTAGAAGACAAAAAAATCTTCAGCAAAATAGACCTGCAAAAAGCCTAAGACCAGTTGCCAATACATCCCGATGATGTCCACAAGACAGCTATTACGACACCGTTCGGTCTACACGAGTGTTTATATAAGGTAGATTCACGAAGCTCTTCGAGGTCTGACCTTTGTTTCGCTTACATCGACGACATACTCGTCGCCTCACAAAATGACGAGGAGCACCGACAACATCTACGAGATTTATTCACACGGTTACGGGAGTACGGACTCGCCACAAACTCGGCCAAATGCGAATTCGGTGTAAGGCAGATTAAGTACCTTGGACATCTGATCACAGCCTTTGGTATACAACCACTGCCGGAACGCGTGGAAGCTATAAAAAAGTTTGAAAAACCTGGGGAGGCATATCAATTAAAAAAGTTTATAGCAACAGTAAATTTTTACCAAAAGCGGCTGAATGTCAACGAATTCTCACCGAAATGGGATAAAACGAAATGATAAGACCAAACTATCGCGGAACGACGAACAAACATCTGCCTTCGAAAAATGTAAGTACGAGCTCGCATCAGCAGCAATACTCGCACACCCACGAGCTGACGCAACGTTATTCTTAACTACCGACGCATCTGACGTAGCGATGGGTGCCGCTCTATATAAGATGACCGCAGACGGACCACAACCTCTTGGATACTTTGCAAAATACTCACCAACACCGAGAGGAAGTACAGCACATACGACCGCGAATTATTGGCTGTGTATAAAGCGGTGAAAAATTTCAGATATATGCTGGAAGGCCGACAATTTTATATATTGACCGACCACAAGCCACTTACGTATGCCTTCAACCAAAATAACGAAAAAGCATCACCTCGTCAACAACGCCACCTGAATTGCATAAGCCAATTTTCAACTGATCTCTGCTACATACAGGGCTCAAACAACAATATCGCAGATTTACTATCAAGGGTCCTTGCTATCAAATCACATATCGACTTCAACGAAATAGCGAAAGAACAAGAGAGCGACGGCGAAATAGAAGAATTGCGGAAAGGTAATACTACCTCGCTAAAACTAAAACGTATTAAAATTGATTGTGAATATGAGCTTTGGTGCGACGTACCCGCGAAAATCATACGACCGTACATACCGAAGCGTTTTCGAGAACAGGTAATAAACAACGTTCATTGCATGGCGCACCCTGGTACAAAAGACACAGTTCGATTGGTTACTGAACGCTTCGTATGGCCTAGAATACGCAAGCAAACAGCAACATTCGTGCGGAATTGCATACAGTGTCAGAGGTCAAAAGTACACCGACATACCAAATCGCCCAACTTAAAGCACGACCTGCGGGATCGTCGGTTGGCTCATGTCAATGTCGACATAACTAGACCACTCCCGCTACATAACGGCCAACGATACTGCCTAACCATGATCGATCGCTTCACGCGGTGGCCGGAAGCCGTACCGATTCCTAACATTACGGCTGATACTGTTGCCCGCGCGTTCGCAGTAACCTGGGTCACTTTATTTGGTTGTCCACAGTACATAACAACCGATCAAGGACGACAGTTCGAGTCCCATCTCCTAAAGGAACTATACAAAATGCTAGGAACGAAGCACATAAGAACCACGCCATATCACCCACAAGCAAATGATATGATCGAGCGTTGGCATCGAACCTTTATATCATCCGTTTTGGCTACCGAAAAGGACCTGTCCATTGATCAACTTGGACAACTTACCCCTCTTGCTATTGGGTATAAGAGCTCATAGAAACAAGAACTAAAAGCTTCTCCAGCAGAACTGCTATATGGATCGACTATCAAAATACCTGGGGAATTTATAGAGTATTCAGACTTCGTCATAACACCGTACGAATTCCTAAAAAACTTACGACAGACAATTTATCCACCGACACAATCAGAATTTCATAGATCACCTACGAGTTTCATGTACCGAGATTTATCAAAATGCTCACACGTTCTAGTTCGCACTGACAGCATTCGTCCGTCACTTACGGCCCCATACGAGGGTCTATTTGAGGTGCTACAGCGACAAACAAAATTCTTTACATTATTGATCCGGGGAAAACATACCAATATAAGCATCGATCGCTTGAAACCTGCATACATTTGGCATGAGGATACGCCTTTGGAATCACCAACGCAGTCAACACAAAACTGCCAACCACAACTAGAACACAACAAACAAACACCAACTGCAAACTCCATACCAAAACGCAATATACGAAAACCTGTAAGTTTTCTCTAAATGGTGAGTACTGTGGTGGCTCTACATCAAATATACAACATTAAATTTTATGTAAATAAATAGGCTATTTTTGACCACAAATTTGCTTTAGTGCAAAGTAAATGAAAACTCCACTATTTCGGCTCAACGTTTCGCTAAGCACCTTAGCTCCTTCAGGAGCGAAAACTGAATTTACATATTTTATTTAGCAATTTTTAACACAAACAACAATAACGAAAACATGAAAATAACATAAAAATATAAGGACGAATACACAGACAAGATGAATAGGATACTGGAAGATAAAAATACCTACAAAACACTAAGAAAGGATCCTACAAACGAGCTCCAACGAAAAAACAACAAACTGGTCGACGACTTATACAAGAACAAAATAATTAACATGCGCGAAAAATAACGTCTAGCATGCTCATCAGCGATTGCCACCAGACTCTACGGATTGCCAAAAATTCACAAGCCAGATCTACCGTTTCGTCCCATAGTATCCTCTACAAATGTCCCTTGCTACAAATTGTCGAAATACGTTGGAGGCATCATCCAGACATTGGTATCTGAGGAGTACAACATCAAAAATGCGCATGACCTAAAAGAGAGGCTAAAGGCATAGAAGTAGGGGCTGATGACCTACTGGTTTCCTTTGATGTTGTCTCGCTTTTTACCAATATTCCGACACTGCTAGCCTCGAAAATAATCACCAAAAAGTGGGATAAAATTGAGAAAGCAACAAACATACCAAAGCAAAAATTTAAAGAAATATTAGATTTTTGTCTAAAAGACAATAATTATTTCATGTACAACGATAAACTTTATACTCAAACGTTTGGAATGCCCGTAGGTTACCCGCTCTCTCCTACGATAGCCGATATAGTCATGGACGATGTATTAAATGACACTACATCGGAGCTGAAACATAAGTTCAACAGTGGCATAAAACTGCTGGTTAAATACGTGGATGACATCTTTGCCGTCATAAAAAGAAAAGATTTAGACAACATATTAAAAACGCTAAACAAATACCATAAAAAATTAAAATTCACTTCTGAAATCTAGCGGGACGGTAACATTCCTTTCCTAGATACACGTATCCACAGAATGGACAGAAAATTAGTACTAGATTGGTATGCTACATCTTCGGGACGCCTTATCAACTTTTTATCACCCCAACCCTTCAAATACAAGGTGAATACCGCGTCGAATATCGTAAATAAAGTACTGAAGTAGTATCACCCACAAGCAGTTTTGGAAATAAAGTCCGGAATATTTTAAAAAACAATAATTACCCGCACACCCTAGTACAAAATATAATCCAACAAAAGGTAGCACAAATAGAGAATAGAACTACCAGAATCCCAACAAACAACACTACAAACCAGTCAAAAAAGTTTTTCAGCGTAACTTATATACCGAAACTAACAGAGGACTTCGGCTCTGAAATAACACACAACAACAACAACATATGCTTGGCTTACAAATCGAATCGCACTCTGCAAAGCGTGTTCACAAAAACAAAAAGCCCTATCCCACATTTACAACAAAACAATATCGTTTACCAAATAGGATGCAAAGGGAATGATAAATCTAAATGCAGCAAAATATATAGAGGTACAACTAAACGTACCCTAGGTGTTCGACTCAAAGAGCATGAGTCGGACAATAACAAAAAGAAAAACAAAGCAGCTCTCTCTCAGCACACTACCGAAAGCGGGCATTCAGCTGATCTGTGCAATGCGAAAATATTGGATAAAGAAACGAGGGATAAAGTGCGATTCACAACAGAAAGCCTATGTATAATGCAAATGAGAAACAGGACTGTCAACAGAAAAGAAGACACAGCTGACATCTCCGCTGCATACCTGTTATGCTTATAATCCATTATTTACCTTTTCTCTTTTTTGCACATATATGCCTACGTACTAACAAATGAATGTAGACGAATCCAAGTTGTTTTTTGACAAGTGTACTGCCAACATCAAGTACTATAATTATTTATCTATTTAATTTAATTTTTTTACTATACATTGAACAATGTATACAATTCGTAGTAAAAAATCCTATTACTTTGACGCCTTGATGTAGCTAGTTCTACACATGTTTTAAATACGTAAGTGTTAATAATTGTATCCAACAAATTTTCATCGTTGTACCTAATTTTAAATTTTATTTTCATGTTTTCATTATTGTTGTTTGTGTTAAAAATTGCTAAATTATATATGTAAACTCAGTTTTCGCTCCTGAAGAAGCGAATGTGCTTAGCGAAACGTTGAGCCGAAATAGTGGAGTTTTCATTTACTTTGCACTAAAGAAAATTTGTGGTCAAAAATACCCTATTTATTTACATAATATTAAATACAATTGACCAGCTAACATATAAACATTTATGAGGTGGGTTTGGTCAAAGGCTGAGGTATGCTCAAGTCAATCCAGAGTCGGATGGAGGTCCCACTTCCCCCACCTAAATAAATACACAGTAAATTATTGTTGATTTCGAACACACACACACACGCGGCTCTCAGGCTAAAATATCCACAACCTTGAATTCAGGAGAGAGAGAGAGAGATATGTTCACTAGGTAGTGTCGATGACAATATAGTGTAACCCAAGGACGACGGCTTTCTACAGAGAGAGGGAGATAGAGTGCTAGCTAAGCGGTGGCTGAGATGGTGAAGACGACTGTGGCTCTCGCTAAGGGGTGCTAACGGCGGTAGTAATGACGGCGGTAGTTAGGATCACGCCCGAAGAGAGAGTACTGAAAGACCGTGGCTCTCACCAAATAGCTATGACGACGGTGGTGGCTAGACTTCGGAATGGGATGTCCAAGGATCGGGATGTCGATGATGTTGTACCTACGGCGAAGTGTGTATTAGTATGAGGCTAACTAACTACAATATTTTGGCTCGGGTATTCGGCTAGGGTAGTAGGGGAGTTTGTCCCGCCGCAGGCGTTGGGAAGTGTTCCCCTCTTACCTGAGCCGTGTATCCGTGCATTGCCCTTCCTCTGAGTAATGGGGGGGGGGGGGGGGGGGGGGTGAGTCCCGTCTTACTCAGAGGAGATGATAACAAAATATTAGGGTTGCCCAATAGGCCGCGGGGGGAAGTACCATCGGCAGAACCGACCTTGTAACTTTACCCACCTCGACCCAAAGGGAGTCCCTGGAATATGGGTAAGGCTGCCCAATAGCCCTGGGGGAAGTACCAACGTCAGAACCGACCTTGTAACTTTACCCCCCGTCGACCCAAAGGGAGCCACTACAATGTATTTATATTGGCTCGGGCAGTCTGCCAGGGTAGTGGGGAAATCCGCCCCGCCACTGGCGTTGGGACGGGTTTCCTTCCTACCCGAGAAGGCTGCTCGTGCATTACCTTTCCGATGAGTAAAAAGGGGTGTAAATCCCGTCTTACTCACCGGAAATGTGGGTAAACCTGCCGGGTGTCCGATAAGCAGGGGGGGGCGTACCATCGGTGGAACCGACCTTGTAACGCACCCTCCTAACCCAAAGGGCACCCCTTGTCGACCGCCAGTGGCGGCCGACACGCACTTCACTTACCTACGGCGAAGTGTGCCTGGTGTATTCCGTCCAATCATTTTATTCATAGGTAACTATGAACACGTTGGGAATTATGCTTGCATTGTCGCGCAGAGCGCGCCACGAATGAAAATGCCCAAGCATTGTGCGTTCACCATCGCTGGCTTGCTTGTGCTTGCGCGATGGTTGTTGGGCCGGTATGTATGTATATATGTATTTCGGTACATACACTACTAGGGGTGGGCAGTAAATGGAAAATATGATGTTAGGGGTGGGCGCTAAATAGGAAATAGATATTGTGGCGTAGCATTTGCTACGTTACAGTCCCCCTCCTACTTCGGCGGACGAAAGGTTGTGGCATGCTGGGGTTTTTGCACGGAGGCCTTAACTACCATGGGTAGAGCCCAGGTATGTTTTATCATCAGTTGAATCCGATGGCTCGGCCGACATGTGTGTATATGTGTTTGTTGATGTTGTTATCATTATGATTGCATGATTCTTTTTTTTCTTCTCTTTTTTTCAACAATAATGTGTACATTTCATTTGTGTTTAAATTTACATTGCAAGTAGAAATTCATTTTAAATTTACATTTCAAGATTAAGGTATTTACATTTCATGTATAGAAAACTTATCAAACAAGGTCGGATCTTGCTTCTCCTCAGCCAGCGAATCGTACCATCTTGGAGTGTTCTTTCAGCTTGATTGTGGCGTGATCTTCGTCCACCCTACGCGCCGTGTTACACCCTTTTGCGATTTATCCATAGTCCGGGCAAAGAAGTCTGGGCGTGGTTTCCATTAATAGTATCGTGTGGTTCTCGGTTTGGTGCATACGGTGTAGTGTCACCAGCGGTTGGTTTGTCGCATACGATGGCGTTTCGATGGCCGGCTATTAATGGCGGGTCCCAGAATATCTTAGCGTCCAGTATTCGTGGCTTATTTGCGGGCCACGGTACTGCGTCGAATGGAGCAGGTTCTTCGGGCATGGCATATTTTGTTCGTGCTTCCCTCGGCCCAACGAAGTTGCGGTTAAAATTTATTTCGGCGGTTGATTTGTGTTGGGTCGTATTTATGACGAACGCTTTTTCTGGTAATTCCCGTTGCCAGTTCCGATGGTATTGTTTCGTACATTGTGCCACCCTTGTTTTGATAACGCGATTAGCGCGTTCGGTAGGATTTTTGTGGTGGGTGATGTTGTGATCCTTCAGGATCGTTGCCGGAGCGTTAGTGACGAGTTGCTCACCATTGTTGCTGAGGAGGATGGCCGGGTAATAATTTTGTTTTAGTGTTGTGTTGTGTCTGTGTTCTGCGGCAGTGTTTGGCCCTTTTAGGTGTGTGGGTGCTTTTTGATGTGTTTCTATGAGCTCTAGCTGCTCTATCTTTCGCTCTTCGTTCCGCTTCTCTTATGTAATGCAGGGTTACGGGTGCGTTTGCTTTGGTTGAACCGGCTGTGGTAAGGGGCTTTCCATCCAATGAGACGGTAACATTGCGCTTTGCCAAAAAGTCCATACCCAGGATAACACTCTCGGCCAAATTAGGGAAAGCATACACCAACGTACTGGCTGTTTGATCATTGTATTTGACCTTGAGCGGGTAGAAATGGGTGCTCGCAATGCATGATTGGTCGGCGAGTTGCACGTTGCGACGATTGGATAACGGTGGAATCTTTCGTTGTTCCAGATGCCTTCTTACGGCTTCATTGATTTTGTCACGGTGGCCCCCGTGTCGATCAGGGCGCGGCACATCAATCCTTCGATGGACACCTGTATGTAATAACGTCCGTCGTTCCCCTTCCCTTAGGCTACGGATGATAATAGTGCGGGTGTTATCGGATTATTTCGGTTCATTCCGTAGCATGCACAATCCCTGGAGAGCGTTCCGTCTCTGCCGCATCTAGAACAAAAAAGCCGTCTTTTGTTGTTGCAATGGGAGCGGCGGTGGCCGCGTTTCTTGCATCGCCAGCAGGTGTTTCTTGCATCGTAACGGTCAGTGAGTGTGGACAGCGAGTTTGTTATTTGATCATTCTGCTCCTCCAGCTCCTCGATTATTACTGTGCCTAAGCTATGTGCTAACAGTCGGATCTGTTTCGCTTCTTCGCTACGCAGTATTTCCTACTCGTCGGTGAGCTCCATAAGCTGCTCTATCGTTTGGAACTCGCCCCGGAACAAAAAGTCGATACTCCACCCGTAGTCCGTCGTATATGCGTTCTAGATGATCTTCTTTGCACAAAGTCGGGTGGCGGCGAATCATCGTCTGGAGGGCGAGGATATAGTCCTTGGCCTTTTCTCTGCTCGTCTGTTTTCTTTGGCGGATAGCGTCCTCTAGCTGGCTAATGTGTCGCTTCGGCAAAAAGAATTTTCCGGCTTCGGAGCGGAAGTCAGCCCATGTGTGTAGTTGTTGTTTTCGCAGGCGGAACCATTGAAGGGCTTTGCCACGCAGTATCTCTGGAAGGGTCGGGAGGAGTTGATCTGGTTTAATCAGATAGCATTCTGCCAGTTCCTCAATCCTTTCCAGGAAGTCGTATAATGTGTCGCCTCCAGCGTAATGTAAATCCCAGCGGCGGACTGTATTCATACCCTCCGTGTAACTTATGCCGCTCTGCTCGCGCTGGGGGGATATTGCTTTAATTGTGCCGGCCGGCGTGGGGTTTTGCGTAGATGTGACTGGCCGGGCCTCTTCGGCGGCGATCTCCATCTCTACCTCTCTCAAAAGATTTTCTGTTGACTTACGGTACATACACTACTAGGGATGGGCAGTAAATGGAAAATATGATGTTAGGGGTGGGCGCTAAATAGGAAATAGATATTGTGGAGTAGCATTTGCTACGTAGCACATTACATTTTGATTTCTCTTAGTTTAAGTTTAGCTCTTTTTTGGCCACTGTAAGAATAAACTCTTGTATTTGTATTTTCTTGTAGTCACCGTTACTTGAATAAACGACGATGAGAGTGTTTTTCAGTTAGATGTTCACTTTGCACATAGAGCGAGTTATAGCTTCAATAACATATTCGCATAGCGGCAAAAAACACTTCTCATCTGAACATACAGTAGAAAACACGTGTTATAACTACGCAAGAAACTCTAAATATATATAGTATATATATATATATATATATTTTTTGCAATTTCAGCCCCATTTTAACAGCTAGAAGCTTCAAATTTCACCAAATGCTTACGTGTATAGCATATATTGTTGTCTGAAAAAATCATAGAGAGCGGTGGTATACATAGTATATATCTCATACAACCGATTGTTCAGATAAGAAACTTTGCGAAATTTCTGCCCCATTTTAACAGCTAGAAGTTTCAAATTTCACCAAATGCTTATGTATACAGCATACATTGTTGTCTGAAAAAATCATAGAGGTCGGTGGTATATATAGTATAAATCTCATACAACCGATTGCTCAGATAAGAAACTTTTCGCAATTTCTACCACATTTTAGCAGCTATAAGCTTCAAATTTCACCAATTGCTTACGTATATAGCATATATTGTTGTATGAAAAAATCATAGAGATCGGTGATATATACATTATATATATGGTGGTGTATATAGTATATATATTTTTTTTTGCAATTTCAGCCCCACTTTAACAGCTAGAAGCTTCAAATTTCACCAAATGCTTACGTGTATAGCATATATTGTTGTCTGAAAAAATCATAGAGATCGGAAGTATACATAGTATATATCTCATACAACCGATTGTTCAGATAAGAAACTTTGCGCAATTTCTGCCCCGTTTTAACAGCTAGAAGCTTCACATTTCACCAAATGCTTACGTATATAGCATATTTTGTTGTCTGAAAAAATCATAGAGATCGGTGGTATATATATTATATACTTCATATAAACTGCCATTTTTGCCCCTTTTTACGGCTAGAAGCTTCAAAATTCATCAAATTTCATCAAATACTTACGTTTACGTCATATATTGTTGAATTATGTGATTCGTAGTCATAGTTTTTACATGCAGACCGCAAAAAACGTGAAGCTTTGCATCCTCACACAAAGTACCTACCTATTTTTATACCTTTCATGAAAATTAAATGATATGTTAACGTTGGCAAGAATCTCAAAATTGTAAGTCCTTAAAGGAAAATAGATAGACCCACCATTAAGTATACCGAAATAATCAGGATGAAGAGCTGAGTTGATTTAGCCATGCCCGTCTGTCTGTTTGTATGCAAACTAGTCCCTCAATTTTTGAGATATCTTAATAAAATTTGGTGAGCAGGTGTATTTGGGTGTCCGATTAGACATTTGTCGGAACCGGCCGGTTCGGACCACTATAGCATATATCCTCCATACAACCGATTTTTCAGAAAAAGAGGATTTTTGTCATATCTTCCTCAATTTATCAGATTGAAGATTCAAACTTCACCATATACTTTCGTATATTGCACGTATTGTTGTCTGAAAAAAGTGATGAAATCGGTCGTATATATAGTATATATCGCCACAACCGATTGTTCAGATAAGAAAATTTTCGTAATTACTGCCCTATTTTAAGAGCTAGAGGCTTCAAATTTCAACGAATGCTTACGTATGTAGCATATATTGTTGCCCGAAAAAATCATAAAGATCGGTGGTATATATAATATATATATGGTGGTATATATAGTATATATATTTTTTTTTGCAATTTTAACAGCTAGAAGCTTCAAATTTCACCAAATGCTTACGTATATAGCATATATTGTTGTATGAAAAAAGCATAGAGATCGGTGGTATATATAGTATATATCTAATACAACCGATCTTTCAGATAAGAAATTTTTCGTAATTTCTACCCCATTTTAACAGCTATAAGCTTCAAATTTCACCAATTGCTTACGTATATAGTATATATTGTTGTGTGAAAAAATCATAGTGATCGGTGGTATATATAATATATATATGATGGTATATATAGTATATATATTTTTTTTTTGCAATTTCTGCACCATTTTAGCAGCTAGAAGCTTCAAATTTCACCAAGCGCTTATATTGTTTTCTGAAAAAATCATAGAGATCGGTGGTATACATAATATATATCTTATACAACCGATTGTTCAGATAAGAAACTTTGCGCAATTTCTGCCCCATTTTAACCGCTAGAAGCTTCAAATTTCACCAAATGCTTACGTATATAGCATATATTGTTGTCTGAAAAAAAAACATGAAGATCGGTGGTATATATATTATATACCCCATATAAACTGTAATTTTTGCCCCTTTTTACGGCTAGAAGCTTCAAAATTCATCAAATTTCATCAAATACTTACGTTTACGTCATATATTGTTGAGATACGTTATTCATAGTCATAGTTTATACATGCAGACGAAAAAAATGTGAAGCTTTGCATCCTCACACAAAGTACCTACCTATTTGTATACATTTCATGGAAATGAAATGGTATATTAACTTTTTCACGAATCTCAAAATTGTAAGTCCTTAAAGGAAAATAGGTAGACCCACCATTAAGTATACCGAAAAAATCAGGATGAAGAGCCGAGTAGATTTAGCCATGTCCGTCTGTCTGATTGTATGCAAACGAGTCCCTCATTTTTGAGATATCTTGATAAAATTTGGTGAGCAGGCGTATTTGGATGTCCGATTAGACATTTGTCGGAACCGGCCGGTTCGGACCACTATAGCATATATCCTTCGGTTGTATATTTTTCAGAAAAAGAGGATTTTTGTCATATCTTCCTCAATTTATCAGATTGAAGCTTCAAACTTCACCATATACTTTCGTATATTGCACGTATTGTTGTCTGAAAAAAGTGATGAAATCGGTCGTATATATAGTATATATCGCCACAACCGATTGTTCAGATAAGAAACTTTTCGTAATTACTGCCCTATTTTAAGAGCTAGAGGCTTCAAATTTCAACGAATGCTTACGTATGTAGCATATATTGTTGCCCGAAAAAATCATAAAGATCGGTGGTATATATAATATATATATGGTGGTATATATAGTATATATATTTTTTTTTGCAATTTTAACAGCTAGAAGCTTCAAATTTCACCAAATGCTTACGTATATAGCATATATTGTTGTATGAAAAAAGCATAGAGATCGGTGGTATATATAGTATATATCTAATGCAACCGATCTTTCAGATAAGAAATTTTTCGTAATTTCTACCCCATTTTAACAGCTATAAGCTTCAAATTTCACCAATTGCTTACGTATATAGTATATATTGTTGTGTGAAAAAATCATAGTGATCGGTGGTATATATAATATATATATGATGGTATATATAGTATATATATTTTTTTTTTTGCAATTTCTGCACCATTTTAGCAGCTAGAAGCTTCAAATTTCACCAAGCGCTTATATTGTTTTCTGAAAAAATCATAGAGATCGGTGGTATACATAATATATATCTTATACAACCGATTGTTCAGATAAGAAACTTTGCGCAATTTCTGCCCCATTTTAACCGCTAGAAGCTTCAAATTTCACCAAATGCTTACGTATATAGCATATATTGTTGTCTGAAAAAAAAACATGAAGATCGGTGGTATATATATTATATACCCCATATAAACTGTAATTTTTGCCCCTTTTTATGGCTAGAAGCTTCAAAATTCATCAAATTTCATCAAATACTTACGTTTACGTCATATATTGTTGAGATACGTTATTCGTAGTCATAGTTTATACATGCAGACGAAAAAAATGTGAAGCTTTGCATCCTCACACAAAGTACCTACCTATTTGTATACATTTCATGGAAATGAAATGGTATATTAACTTTTTCACGAATCTCAAAATTGTAAGTCCTTAAAGGAAAATAGGTAGACCCACCATTAAGTATACCGAAAAAATCAGGATGAAGAGCCGAGTAGATTTAGCCATGTCCGTCTGTCTGATTGTATGCAAACGAGTCCCTCATTTTTGAGATATCTTGATAAAATTTGGTGAGCAGGCGTATTTGGATGTCCGATTAGACATTTGTCGGAACCGGCCGGTTCGGACCACTATAGCATATATCCTTCGGTTGTATATTTTTCAGAAAAAGAGGATTTTTGTCATATCTTCCTCAATTTATCAGATTGAAGCTTCAAACTTCACCATATACTTTCGTATATTGCACGTATTGTTGTCTGAAAAAAGTGATGAAATCGGTCGTATATATAGTATATATCGCCACAACCGATTGTTCAGATAAGAAACTTTTCGTAATTACTGCCCTATTTTAAGAACTTGAGGCTTTAAATTTCAACGAATGCTTACGTATGTAGCATATATTATTGCCCGAAAAAATCATAAAGATCGGTGGTATATATAATATATATATGGTGGTATATATAGTATATATATATTTTTTTGCAATTTTAACAGCTAGAAGCTTCAAATTTCACCAAATGCTTACGTAAATGCTTACGTATATAGCATATATTGTTGTATGAAAAAAGCATAGAGATCGGTGGTATATATAGTATATATCTAATACAACCGATCTTTCAGATAAGAAATTTTTCGTAATTTCTACCCCATTTTAACAGCTATAAGCTTCAAATTTCACCAATTGCTTACGTATATAGTATATATTGTTGTGTGAAAAAATCATAGTGATCGGTGGTATATATAATATATATATGATGGTATATATAGTATATATATTTTTTTTTTGCAATTTCTGCACCATTTTAGCAGCTAGAAGCTTCAAATTTCACCAAGCGCTTATATTGTTTTCTGAAAAAATCATAGAGATCGGTGGTATACATAATATATATCTTATGCAACCGATTGTTCAGATAAGAAACTTTGCGCAATTTCTGCCCCATTTTAACCGCTAGAAGCTTCAAATTTCACCAAATGCTTACGTATATAGCATATATTGTTGTCTGAAAAAAAAACATGAAGATCGGTGGTATATATATTATATACCCCATATAAACTGTAATTTTTGCCCCTTTTTACGGCTAGAAGCTTTAAAATTCATCAAATTTCATCAAATACTTACGTTTACGTCATATATTGTTGAGATACGTTATTCGTAGTCATAGTTTATACATGCAGACGAAAAAAATGTGAAGCTTTGCATCCTCACACAAAGTACCTACCTATTTGTATACATTTCATGGAAATGAAATGGTATATTAACTTTTTCACGAATCTCAAAATTGTAAGTCCTTAAAGGAAAATAGGTAGACCCACCATTAAGTATACCGAAAAAATCAGGATGAAGAGCCGAGTAGATTTAGCCATGTCCGTCTGTCTGATTATATGCAAACGAGTCCCTCATTTTTGAGATATCTTGATAAAATTTGGTGAGCAGGTGTATTTGGATTTCCGATTAGACATTTGTCGGAACCGGCCGGTTCGGACCACTATAGCATATATCCTTCGGTTGTATATTTTTCAGAAAAAGAGGATTTTTGTCATATCTTCCTCAATTTATCAGATTGAAGCTTCAAACTTCACCATATACTTTCGTATATTGCACAAATAGTTATCTGAAAAAAGTGACGAGATCGGTCGTATATAGTATATATATTGTCACGGATATTACCACCCCTAAGTTATCCCATCACTAAGGCGATGCTAAGGCCATGCCAAGCAGTATTTACGTTAATAATCAAATCAAGTATACACATATATAAGGTCAGTGGTCACAAGAGAGGGCAATAATTTGTGCACGTAGTTGTGGCTGGCGATTTTGTAGCCGAAACAACTAGTAACTTCTGGAAATCGAAGAGCCTAGAAGTATGCAGCGTAAACTATAAAAGCGGTGCAGGCGAGTAAGAAGTAATTCAGTTTGATTTGAGTTGATCAGCAGTTACGACTAAGAAGATATCTAGCGAGCAATACCAGTATTATTTTGATTAGTGGAGTTTCATTTGAGCTATCAGTTTGGTTATTAAGCTCTTCGTTGCACAGTTTGAGTGTTAATGTGAAGCATTTTAATAAAGGCCATTTTTCCATTATTCAATATTGGAGTTATTTATTCAACAGTGTAGCGATACGAACCTAGCAAAAGGGGCAAATAAGAGGATTTGCAGCAAATTCGTTACAATTGGTGTCAGAAGAGGAATTGTTGGATAAATTCTAGAGGACAACAAGGACATGGCAAAGTTCAGTGAATTGAGGATCCAGCAGCTGAAGAAGGAGTTGGAGAGCCGTGGATTGAATACAAGCGGCGTTAAACTTGAACTTCAGGCACGGCTACGAGAGGCAATGGAAGCAGAAGGAATTGATGTGGAAGAGTATGTCTTTCATCTTGATGGCGAGGAGACAACGGAAATTGAAGAGAAAAACGAAACATCGCAGACGGTTAGCAGCACAGACTTGAACATGATATTGGCTGCAATATCTGCACAAACATCGACAGTAGCATCAATGTCGTCGCAACTGGCATCTCAACTGGAAGCACAAGAGGCACGTATAACAGAAATGTCATCACAAATATCCACCAACATGTCATCACAACTGGAAGAACAGAAAACGTATATGTCATCACAGATGGAATCCCAGGAGACACGTATCTCAGAAATGTCGTCGCAAATGTCATCTCAACTGGAAGAACAGAAGACATATATGGCATCGCAACTGGAAGAACAGAAGACATATATGATATCTCAGTTGGCTCAGCAGTTGAAAGCGCAAGAGGATCGCATATCATCGCAGTTGGAGGGTTTTAGTGAACGACAAGATAAAATGGAAGCTGAGATGGATGCTTTGAAAGATCGGATTCAGCAGTTACAATTAAATCGTCCAGCAGTTTCAGCGAGTAATCCAAAGGTAAAAACACCATCCTTTGACGGTTCTGTTCCTTTCCAGGTCTTTAAGCTACAGTTTGAGAAGACCGCAGCAGTGAACAACTGGAATGTGGAAGATAAAGTTGCCGCACTCTTCGTAGCATTGAAAGGACCAGCTGCCGAAATCTTACAGACTATTCCAGAGTACGAACGGAACAGTTATGACGCATTGATGGCTGCTGTAGAACGGCGATACCGAAGCGAACACAGGAAACAGATATTTCAAATAGAATTGCAAAACCGCTACCAAAAAGCTAACGAGACTTTGCAGGAGTTTGCTTCGGACATTGAAAGATTGGCTCATCTGCGGATGCACCCGTGGAATACACGGAAAGAGTGAAGATTCAGAGCTTTATAAATGGCATACGGGACGTCGAAACGAAGCGAGCCACATACGCGAACCCAAAGCAAACATTTTCTGAAACGGTATCCCATGCATTGACTCAGGAAACGGCGTCATTATTGAGTAAACCAGCATACAAAGCTCATCGTGTGGAAGTAGAAAGGCCGGAGTGGGTAGATACAATTTTGGAAGCTCTGAAGGGATCACAACAGAAAAATGCCGGAGTTATGAAATGTTTCAAGTGCGGTAACCCAGGTCACATTGCACGTCATTGCAGTAGCAATTCCAATAGTTCCAAAAATGTGGGTGGCCGTAAACGCAGAGCTGAAGGAGACGATCAAATCTCCAAATCCACTCAATCGTTAAACTAAAGCGAGTCAGCCGCAAGGGGCGACAGCTGGCTCCCTCAATTGAATGCCCCATAATCTCTATCTCGCAAATTGGAAGAAGGTCAAGCAATATTACTGTCGGAGGACATGTGGATGGAAAAGAACGTTTACTAACTGTAGATACGGGTGCATCCCATTCCATTATTCGATCAGATTTAGTCAACAAGAAGATAAGACCATTGCTTGGAGCAAGATTACGTACAGCCACGGGAGAGGACACCCAGGTAATTGGAGAAGTAGAATGTGAAGTAGCAATTGGGAACGTCACGGTACTTCACAATTTTATAGTGGCAGGTATTGTTGATGAAATCATAATTGGAGTGGACTTCTTAATCAACCAAGGCATCAAGATCGATATGCAAAGCAAGACGATGCGATATAAGAACATGGATGTGCCACTTAATTTCGGCTACGAGAGAGGCTACAGCAGTAAACGAGTGCTGGTGGAAGAGAGTCAGCAAATACCACCAAAATCAGAAGCAGTCATCTGGGCAAAGGTAGATGGAGATTGTGGGACAAACAAATTGTGGGTTGTCGAAGCAGCACATAAATCAGCACTGAACATACTTGTAGGAAAAACCCTGGCTATGACAAAACAAGATGGACGTATTCCGGTAAGAGTACTCAATGAGTTCAAGTCACCATTCAATTTGACCAAAGGAGCTATTTTGGGAAGATGCCAAGAGGCCGAAGTAGTTATTAACTGTGAACAGCTCCAGGAATACGTTTCATCTAGTAATACTGATCTTTCAAATGATATCACGGCATGGACGCATGGGCTAGAGGAAGCCTATCAGAGTAAGGCAAAACAACTGCTCCTAAAGTACGCGAACATATTTGACCAGGATGATTCTAAACCAGGCCGCACCAACGTTGTGAAACACCAAATTGACACTGGAGATGCGAGGCCGATCCGTCAAGCTCCACGTAGTGTTCCACTGGCGAAGCGGGAAATTGTGAGTCAAATCATTCAAGAAATGAGCGACAGCGGCGTCATCGAACCATCAGCTAGTCCATGGAGCTCACCGGTAGTACTTGTAAAAAAGAAGGATGGAAAAATGAGGTTTTGCGTGGACTACCGGAAGTTGAATGACGTAACGAAAAAGGATAGCTACCCATTGCCAAGAATTGACGACACTCTGGACTCGCTATCTGGTACGAAATGGTTTTCCACGCTGGACTTGAAAAGCGGCTACTGGCAAGTGGAGGTGAAGGAGGAAGATAAAGAGAAAACAGCCTTCAGTGTCGGTGATGGTCTTTGGCAATTTACAGTGATGCCTTTTGGATTGTGTAATGCACCAGCTACTTTTGAGAGACTCATGGACCAGGTACTGAAAGGACTACATTGGAAAACATGCTTGGTGTACCTGGACGACATCATCGTATTGGGCAAGAACTTTGATGAACATCTTAAGAACTTGGAGGAAGTTTTCCAGAGAATAGCTGGCGCTGGTCTGAAGTTAAGTCCCAAAAAGTGTGCGCTGTTTAAAAAGGAAGTCAATTATTTGGGTCACAAGGTAACGACAGAGGGCATCTGCACTGCGAACGAAAAAATAGAGGCTGTAAAGGATTGGCCAAGACCACAGAACCTACATGAATTGAGAAGTTTTCTTGGGCTGTGCACATATTACCGCCGATTTGTACCAAATTTTTCCAGAGTAGCCCATAGCCTCCATGAGCTTACAAGAAAAAACAAAGCTTTTGAATGGAAGAAGGAGCAAGAAGTGGCTTTCCAAACATTGAAGGAGCGTTTGTGCACTGCCCCAATGTTAGCATTCCAGGAGCAACATTTATTCTGGATACATATGCGAGTGGATATGCTATAGGAGGCGTTTTATCACAACTGGTCGATGGACAGGAGAAGGTAGTTGCATATTACAGCCGTTCGATTGGAAAACCAGAGAGGAACTACTGTGTTACGCGGAGAGAGCTGTTGGCATTGGTAGACTGCATTAAACATTTTCTCAAATACCTCTACGGCCAGCGATTCCGTGTCAGGACAGATCACGCAGCGTTGAAATGGCTTCTGCAGTTCCGTAATCCGGAAGGACAATTGGCACGGTGGATCGAGCGACTACAAAGCTACGACTTTTCCATTGAGCATCGAAAAGGTAGTACCCATGGAAATGCTGATGCAATGTCACGAAGACCATGTAGTTTGGAATGCAAGCACTGTTCAAAAGCCGAGGCTAAAGAAGACATTATAGATGTCCGGCTAATGAATATAACATGTACAGATGAATGGGACAAGGAACAGCTAAGAAAGTGCCAGCTAGAAGATGCAGATCTGTCACGTGTTATGCAAGGGCTCGAACGAAATGAAAGACCAAACAGAGAAGAGATGTCAGCAGAGAGTCCCATTGCGAAGTCATATTGGGCACAGTGGAACAGTTTAGAATTGATATCCGGTTGCCTTCATCGAGTATGGGAGAGTGAGGATGGTAAATACAAGAATAAACTGATAGTTGTTCCCAGAAAGAGGATTCCTGACGTGCTCAGCGAGCTGCATAATGGTCCAAGCGGAGGTCATCTTGCAATCACGAAGACGCTCGAGAAGATTAAACAGAGATTCTATTGGGTTGGTTGCCGTCAGTCGGTCACTGAGTGGATTGCGAACTGCGAGGTTTGCAGCAGAGCGAAATGGCCCAGAACACGAAGTCATGGCCAGATGAAGCAATATAACTCAGGTGCGCCATTGGAAAGGATCGCCATGGATGTCGCAGGTCCATTTCCTACTAGTAACCGCGGAAACAAATACGTACTGGTGGTTATGGATTATTTCAGTAAATGGCCAGAGGTATACCCAATCCCAAACCAAGAAGCAGAAACAGTAGCAGAAGTGGTTAAAAACGAATGGGTTGCAAGGTATGGTGTACCAATGGAGTTACATTCTGACCAAGGCAGGAATTTCGAATCAGCTGTGTTCCAGGAAATGTGTAAGTCATTGGGCATTCGAAAAACACGGACAACTGCATTGCATCCTCAATCCGATGGTATGGTAGAACGATTCAATAGAACATTGGAGGAGCACTTAAGGAAAGTAGTAGACAAATACCATAAAGAATGGGATACCCGCATACCATTATTCTTGATGGCTTACCGATCAGCAGTGCATGATACAACGGGCCAAACCCCTGCAAAAGTAATTTTTGGCAATGACCTTAGACTGCCAGCTGATTTGAAGTTTGGGATAGATGCCAATGCGGAGAGAAATGTCAGGAAATCCACTAGTGATTTGGAAGAAGAGCTAAGAGAAATACATGATCTGATAAGGCAACGAACAAAGATTATGAGTGACAAGATGAAAGCCAGATACGATAAAGCAATTAATTCAGAAGGTTTTCAGGAAGGAGATTTGGTGCTGTTATACAATCCACAACGTAAAAAAGGTTTGTCCCCGAAATTGCAGTGTAATTGGGAAGGCCCATACAAAGTTGTAAAACGGATCAACGATGTAGTGTACGGCATACAAACCATCGGTAAACCACGAACCAAAATGAAAGTGGTCCATTTGGAAAGGCTCGCAACGTTTAGATCGAGAGATTTGTCTGATCGGGACGATCAGACTTAGGTGGAGGGCAGTGTCACGGATATTACCACCCCTAAGTTATCCCATCACTAAGGCGATGCTAAGGCCATGCCAAGCAGTATTTACGTTAATAATCAAATCAAGTATACACATATATAAGGCAGCCCAGAGAGATGTCACACACAGATGCATTTACTTATACGGCTATGTGCGCGCGAGAGACTGTAAACTACAAACATTCACATCAATAATTCAATCTTTATGTGTTTACATAAACGAATAAATAATTGCGTCTACACATATGTACGTATACGAGCAGCGGGGCGGCAATGCACAAACACATGCATATATCTTATCTCAGTGGTCACAAGAGAGGGCAATAATTTGTGCACGTAGTTGTGGCTGGCGATTTTGTAGCCGAAACAACTAGTAACTTCTGGAAATCGAAGACCCTAGAAGTATGCAGCGTAAACTATAAAAGCGGTGCAGGCGAGTAAGAAGTAATTCAGTTTGATTTGAGTTGATCAGCAGTTACGACTAAGAAGATATCTAGCGAGCAATACCAGTATTATTTTGATTAGTGGAGTTTCATTTGAGCTATCAGTTTGGTTATTAAGCTATTCGTTGCACAGTTTGAGTGTTAATGTGAAGCATTTTAATAAAGGCCATTTTTCCATTATTCAATATTGGAGTTATTTATTCAACAGTTTAGCGATACGAACCTAGCAAAAGGGGCAAATAAGAGGATTTGCAGCAAATTCGTTACAATATAATATATTGTTCAGATAAGAAACTTTTCGTCATTACTGCAATATTTTTAAAGCTAAAGGCTTCAAATTTCAACGAATGCTTACGTATGTAGCATATATTGTTGTCCGAAAAAATCATAAAGATCGGTGGTATATATAGTATGCATATGGTGGTAAATATAGTATATATATATTTTCGCAATTTCAGCCCCATTTTAACAGCTAGAAGCTTCAAATTTCACCAAATGCTTACGTATATAGCATATATTGTTGTATAAAAAAATTATAGAGATCGGTGGTATATATAGTATATATCTCATACAACCGATTATTCAGATAAGAAACTTTTCGCAATTTGTACAACATTTTAACAGATATAAGCTTCAAATTTCACCAA
Organism: Eurosta solidaginis; assembly: GCF_040869045.1. Classification (NCBI taxonomy): domain Eukaryota; kingdom Metazoa; phylum Arthropoda; class Insecta; order Diptera; family Tephritidae; genus Eurosta; species Eurosta solidaginis. The sequence goes on from NC_090324.1 coordinate 97,524,131, forward strand.
TTGCTTACGTTGATTAGCATATATTGTTGTGTGAAAAAATCATAGAGATCGGTGATATATATAATATATATGATGGTATATATAGTATATATATATTTTTTTTTCAATTTCAGACCCATTTTTACAGCTAGCAGCTTCAAATTTCACCAAATGTTTACGTGTATAGCATTTATTGTTGTTGTCCGAAAAAAATCATAGAGTCCAGTGGTATATATAGTATATATCTCATGCAACCGATTGTTCAGATAAGAAACTTTTCGCAATTTCTACCCCATTTTAACAGCTATAAGCTTCAAATTTCATCAATTGCTTACGTATATAGAATACATTTTTGTGTGAAAAAATCATAGAGATCGGTGGGTTATATAGTATATATATATGTATTCTATATATATATTTTTTTCAGCAATTTTAGCCCCATTTTAACAGCTAGAAGCTTCAAATTTCACCAAATGCTTACGTGTATAGCATATATTGTTGTCTGAAAAAATCATAGAGATCGGTGGTATATATAGTATATATCTCATACAACCGATTGTTCAGATAAGAAACTTTGCGCAATTTCTGCCCCATTTTAACAGCTAGGAGCTTAAAATTTCACCAATTCCTTACGTATATAGCATATATTTTTGTCTGAAAAAATCATAGAGATCGGGGGTATATATATTATATAATAATAATAATAATAATAAACCAAACGGATAAATACCCTCCAAAGCCCGCCCAACCGTCACGAGGGTCGCATCCGCATGACGCACGGGATTTTCTTTTTGCTGAGTTGTTGATAGGCGGAGCTTTGTTAAGCGTTGATATCTAACACTGCTCAGCTACAGAATAAATATCATCAGCTGATATTATACATAACAGTTGGAAATAATACATAGACTACATAGTTAAATAAGTGAACATTTTATATAAAGATTTATTTTTATTTTTTTTATTATTCTCGTAACAAAGTTAAGACAGGATAGGACAGTTGTCTTTAAAGTAAAAAGTGAATCTGTTATATCAAACGAGTTCGAATGAGAGTTAAAATTATGACACAAACACCGAAAAGGTTCATTTAATTCGAAATTAGTTCTGCACTGCCTGAAAAGAAGAGGTTTGTAATGTCTTGACGCTCGTGATGGGACATTGAAGTTTACTTCGTTCAAAAGAAAAGGGCTAGAAATCAGTACATTCGGAAATTTAGCCATGAATAATACGCCTAGCATTTCTCTACGACTTGTGAGAGTTGGAAGATTGATAAGCTTTAACCGACTAGTATAAGGTGAAAGATTATACCCAGAGTCCCAATGAAAATTCCTTATAGAAAAAAGTAAAAATTGCTTCTGTATTGACTCTAGTCTATCTGCATAAACTTGATATCGCGGATTCCAGACTATTTATCCGTATTCTAGTATCGGTCTAACTAATGTGGTAAAAAGGGCTTTATTTACATAAGGGTCACTAAATTTTTTAGACCATCGTTTCAGGAATGATAGAACACCTCTAGCCTTATTGACAGTAGTCATACTATGAAGGTTGAAGCTAAGTTTAGCATCCATGGTGACTACTAAGTCAACAAAATAATTTACTGATGCAAGACAAAAATTACTAATTACGTAAGAGGCTGCTGGCAAAGATCTTCGAGAGAGGCACATGAATTTACATTTATTGAGACTCAGCGGCATTGAGTTTGCGTTGCACTAAGCAACTAAGCAATTTAAAATCCGCTTGATGCAAGGGACGTTCATCAATAGACGCATAGGACCTAAAAAGTCTTACATCATCAGCATACATTAAATTTTTGGAATATTTTATTGTGGTACAGATATCATTAGTAAATAGCAAGAACAGAATTGGACCGAGATGACTACCCTGTGGGATGCCCCAGGGAACATTAATAACATTTGAAAGAGTATTTTTAAAAACTACTTTTTGCGTTCTACCGCAGTGATACGAAGAGATCCACTGGGTGAGACCAGGTTCGAAGCCAAGTCGATCAAGCTTGTGGATAAGCAATGAGTGGGAAACTTTATCAAATGCTTTACTGAAATCAGTGTATATAACATCGGTGTGAAGATTTTCTCTAAATCCATTAGAAACATGAGTTGTGAATTCAAGTAGATTAGCAATGATATATTTGCCTTTACAGAACCCGTGTTGTGAATCTGTAATCAACGTAGAAATGGAAAATGTTAGCTGATTAGTAACAATGGCTTCAAATACCTTTGGGATGGCAGACAATTTTGCAATTCCTTGATACTTTTCTACACATGATCTACCGCCGTTTTTATGAAGGGGTATAAGAAAAGATTCCTTCCAAGCAGCAGGAAAAACACCATGTTTTAGGGACATATTGAATAAATCAGTTAGGGGCTGATAAATATGTTCAGCGCATTTTTTTAGAAAACAAGTGGGAATAAGGTCAGGACCGTATTTGTAAGATTCCTTCAAAGACGTTAAATGAGAAAAAACCTCCTCAGGAGATCTTGTTTGAATATTAATTGTGTTAACTGATTTAAATTGATAGGGGTATTCACTAGACAACGAAATTGATTCAGCGGAATAGTTGGAATTGAAAAATTGTGCAAAGAAGTTGGCAATATCTTGATCGTCGCTAGAGAAATCATCACGGTAGTTCATACCAGAAGGAAACCCTCTAACCCTACGTTTATAGTTTAAGAAATCATAGAAAGCTTTAGGATTGCAAGTTATTTTCTTTTTCATCATACAGAGATAGGTATTGTAACATTTTTTGTTTAATTCAAAATATTTATGACGCAATATAGAGTACTGCAAGTAGTCAGAGTGTGAACCCGTCTTTTTGTACAGCTTGAAGGAACGCGACCTTTTATTTTTTTAAAGATTTCAGCTCTTTGGTGAACCATATTTGGACTAGTTCACAGGAAACACGTTTACGCTTAGGTACGTGTCTTTCCAGAATAGCGTGAATGATGGTGTTGAAGTCCGAAACGTTTTTGTCAATATCTACACCGTATTTGGGCCAAATTACAGTAGATAAAATTTGGTTAAGTTTATTAAAATTAGCCTTCGCGAATTCAAATCAAAAACTAGAGTCGTATACAGTGGTAATGCAACTCCGTGAACTTTTTTTCAATTCGTAAACTATTTCCAGGGAAGGATGGTAAGGGTCCTCAGGTACAGCAAGAGGTTCACTCCTCCCACGAGTGAATTTTGATGCATCATCAAGAAATGCCAAGTCAAGGACCCTCCCGGACATGTTTGGAACTAGGTTTATCTGTCTAAAGCAAAGTTCTGTTATTTCGGCTAAAAAGTCGTTGCTGGACAATTTGGAGGAAACGGGTACAATATCATGGTCAGATGTGGTCCATGAGATATGAGGAAAATTAAAGTCACCCAAGACAATTATAGAATCAATGGGCTTCAACATTGAATTGATAGCTTTCAGCAACGAAATGTGATTCATGTACACCGAGGGATCAGAAGATGGTGGGATATAGCAGATGGCAATATAGGTAAAACCAATTCCCAGCTGGATTCTAATGCACTTAAATTCCGACCGGTTTCCCATAAAAACTCAAATTTTTGCCCCTTTTTTACGGCTGGAAGCTTAAAATTTCAACAAATTTCATAAAATACTTACGTTTACCTCATATATTGTTGAAATACGTGATTCGTAGTCATAGTTTTTACATGCAGACCACAAAAAACCTAAAACTTTGCATCCTCACACAAAGTACCTACCTATTTTTTTAACTTTCATGAAAAGGAAATGATATATTAACTTTGGCATGAATCTCAAGATTGTAAGTCCCTAAAGGAAAATAGATAGACCCACCATTAAGTATACCGAAATAATCAGGATGAAGAGCTGAGTTGAATTCGCCATGCCCGTCTGTCCGTCTTTCCGTCTGCTGTTTGTATGCAAACTAGTCCCTCAATTTTTGAGATAGTTTGATAAAATTTGGTGAGCGGGTGTATTTGGGTGTCCGATTAGACATTTGCATACAACCGATTTTTCAGAAAAAGAGGATGTTTGTCATATCTTCCTCTATTTATCAGATTGAAGCTTCAAACTTCACCATAAACTTTCGTATATTGCACATATGTCTGCATAATGTCTGAAAAAAGTGATGAGATCGGTCGTATATATAGTATATATCTCCACAACCGATTTTTCAGATAAGAAAATTTTCGTAATTACTGCCCTATTTTAAGAGCTAGAGGCTTCAAAGTTCAACGAATGCTTACGTATATAGCATATATTGTTGTCTGAAAAAATCATAGAGATCGGTGGTATATATATAGTATATATATATATATATTTTCGCAATTTTAGCCCCATTTGAACAGCTAGGAGCTTCAAATTTCACCAAATGCTTACGTATGTAGCATATATTGTTGTCTGAAAAAATCATAGAGATCGGTGGTATATATAGTATATATTTCATACAACCGATTGTTCAGAGAAGAAACTTTTCGCAATTTCTACCCCATTTTAACAGCTATAAGCTTCAAATTTCCCCAATTGCTTACGTATATAGTATATATTGAAAAAATCAAAGAGAACGGTGATATATATAATATATATATGCTGGCATATATAGTATATATATATATATATATATATATATTTTGCATTTCAGTCCCATTTTAACAGCTAGAAGCTTCAAATTTCACCAAGTGCTTACGTGTATAGTATATATTGTTGTCTGAAAAAATCATAGAGATCGGTGGTAACATAGTATATATCTCATACAACCAATTGTTCAGATAAGAAGCTTTGCGATATTTCTGCCCCATTTTAATAGCTATAAGCTTCAAATTTCACCAGTTGCTTACATATATAGTATATATTGTTGTGTGAAAAAATCATAGAGATCGGTGATATATGTAATATATATATGATGGTATCTATAGTATATATATATAGTATATATATTTTTTTTTTGCAATTTCAGCCCCATTTTAACAGCTAGAAGCTTCAATATTCACCAAATGCTTACGTATATAGCATATATTGATGTCTAAAAAAATCATAGAGATCGGTGGTATACATATTATATACCCCATATAAAGTGTCAATTTGCCCCTTTTTACGGCTAGAAGCTTCAAAATTCATCAAATTGCATCAAATACTTACAGTTACGTCATATATTGTTGAAGTACGTTATTCGTAGTCATAGTTTTTACATGCAGACCACAAAAAACGTGAAGCTTTGCATCCTAACACAAAGTACCTACCTATTTTTATACCTTTCATGGAAATGAAATGGTATATTAACTTTGGCACGAATCTCAAAATTGTAAGTCCTTAAAGGAAAATAGGTAGACCCACCATTAAGTACACCGAAATAATCAGGATGAAGAGGTGAGTTGATGTAGCCATGTCCGTCTGTCTGTTTATATGCAAACTAGTCCCTCAATTTTTGAGATATCTTGATAAAATTTGATGAGCGGGTGTATTTGGGTGTCCGATTAAACAGTTGTAGGAACCGGCCGGATCGGACCACTATAGCATATATCCTCTATACAACCGTTTACGCGGCGTAGGCTGCCACTCTTCCCATCTCACCCTTGCACATACGTATATCCATGAATTTCTATATATACCCCGTATCTTGTATTATATTCGATTATTGAATTGTATTGTATCGAATATCTATGAATTTATATATATCCCGTATCTTGTATTGTATTCGATTATTGAATTGTATTGTATCGAATTATCCCCTAGAATCAATGCATTGTATTTACGTTTAAGTTCCCTATTGGGTCTCCTCATGGACTTGTGGCAGCTTCCACCGCGCAAATCCACCAGATGGAATTCGCCGCAACTACATAGTAGCGATCCGGCCGCATCGCTACCTGTCAAAAAACCACCACCTTTTTGGCAATATATGTAATTTCTTATTATTATCAAAACCTTGCTGGTCATTTCTTTTTGTGGTCTACAAACAAGTTATATAAGTAATAAATATAAATTTCCATTATTATTGTGGTCATTTTTCTGCCAAATTAGTTATATTTTTCGAGAGTTTGCTCCGCAATAGAAAAAGTTCGCCAGTTCCAGTTTCGTAATTTCTTCTGTATCAAAGGGAAATTTGTACGGCGCTTATCATTTTAGTTGAGTAAACGCAGAAGTCGTAATAAGCGTTGTGAAGACGTAAAATAATTTAATTTTTGGGTAGTGAAGCACCAAAGCTGTGCGTTGACGAAATTAAACACAAATTCACTAATAGAAATTTAAAATAAAATAACATTGAGTAGAACTAATTGTTAGTGAACTGTGGAAGTGTGTATATCGTCGAAAATCGATGTAAGAAGTATTTAGCTCAATTGGAGCCGGTGCATCCATGGCGGAGTATTAGCCAAAAGTGTGTATTTTAGATCCACCACCACCCACTTAACACAGGACAGCATCGTATAATATGCTCTTAAATTATTATGCCCAAAGTATTACTTTACATTATAAGGAAGGTCGCATTCAACGCCACGCCACAGAACTATCCATCTCGCAGCACCAACATCGTTATTGGCAAAACCGTTGGACTACAGGTGAGTGCTTTAGTACCCATATCAGTGTAGCTAATGGTCCTTCGTCGCCTTTGACGAAACCAGCCCCTTAAACAATAATAACACTCTTTAAAGTATATCCCAAAGTAAAATTAAGCAACCCCCTCTTTAGAATGACTACCGTGGTCGAAAATAAATTTATATCCGAAACGGACCTCTTTTCGGATTACTGCGCTCGGTTCGGCACAACCGAGATCCAAGATAACACCGAGGCATCCCTAAAAATAAAAGACAAAAATATTGACGTGTTCTGGAAAAGGGTACAGAGCGCATATGACGCCGTCGTAGAGTCAGATGACAACGACCTTCCCGACGACTTTAAGGCCTCAGCTTTCAACAAATACCGCGCCTGCCTTATAGCGTATGAAGACACAAAGGCAAGAACAGGCGATCATCTCCAGCTAAAGGTACTAAGCAATCCCGTCCCCGCTACAACCACCACTCCCCAAGAAAGTTCCGGGATGCACCTCAAGTCTTTTACGGGAGTTATGATCAATGGCCGTCCTTCCGTGACATGTTCACGGAGGTCTATATCAACCACCCCAAACTCTCGAGCGCCTAAAAACTGTACCACCTCAGGTACAAGATCCAAGGAAAAGCCGGCCAAATAGTAAAGCAATTCCCACTTAGTGATGACAAATTTGCTCTGGCGTGGGAAGCCCTGAAATTCCGTTATGAAAACAAAAGAGTCCTGGTCGACAATCAAATCCGAATTCTCATGAATCTAAAAGCGACTCAATCGGAAAACAGTGATGAAATCCAAAGACTGCAATCTTCCGTTAATAACTGTCTCCAGATATTAGCAACCCAACAAGTCTCGACAGATAGTTGGGACCCCATATTAATATATCTGGTAACCTCAAAACTCCCAGAAAATACAGTTGCGCTTTGGGAGCAATCTTTAAGCTCCAGACGAGACCTACCGAACTGGTCCCAAATGGATCAGTTTCTAACTACCCGCTACGAGATAGTGGAAAGGGTGGATCAATGGCGGCCAGCCGAACCCCAATACAATCCACCCTCCACCAATTTCTCAAAGCCGCCCTCAAGTCAAAACAATCCCCAGTTCAGGCAGGCTCAAACCCCAAACCAAAGCCGCAACCCCCCGCAGAACAACAACTACTCCCAAAATCGCACAAATGCTCATGTGGTCGAGCATCAAAAAATATACGCCTGCAGAATGTGCAAGCAGTCCTCCCACACGCTACAAATCTGCTTGAGTTACAAGAAGCTGACAATCCCTGAGCGAACAAAAATCGTGAAAGATAACAACCTTTGTGAAAGTTGTCTATCTCAAACCCACCACTTAAAAGACTGCACAAGTACAAGAACATGCCTCTACTGCCAAGGTCGCCACAACTCCACCCTTCATGACACCGCAGCCCCTCATCATACCACTGGACCGCTAAGATCAACATCCCAATTAACAACCATAGGATCAAGCAGTACCAGCCAACAAAGCGTCCATGAAGCATCAGCTACGGAAGAACTTCCCTCTACCTCTAACGCAGCCCATATCCAGTCATTCAATTCAGACAATGGTAGCAAAATCATCCTCCCTACAGCGGTAGTGTCGATAGAACACCGAGGGGACTGCTTCAGGCCCAGAGCCTTAGTGGATCAAGGGTCAGAGCGGAGCTTCATCTCTTCAAAAGCTCTAATCAAGCTAGGCATCCCATATACCCACTCCCTATTTGAAATATCGGGCATGGGAGGCGGAGTAGTACAAACCTCCAACAAGTTATGCTCACTGACCCTAGTCTCAAAGGACCACAAGGTAAAAATAAAGGCCCAGGCTATAGTGCTACCTCGGCTCACTAGGCAACTCCCAACACTCAGGCTAAATAACGACCAAATGCGTAAATGGTACCATTTCAAGCTAGAAAACCAGAATTCTCAGAACCCCTCCCAAATCGGTCTGGTGTTAGGCAGCGATCTCATCCCTCAAATCATGCTAAATGGCATAGAAAAGATCTCGCCCACACTGCTAGCCCAAAACACAATATTTGGCTGGATAATAAGTGGCCAAACACCCGAAAAGGTCGGATCACACTCCCCTCAAGCGTGGGAAGTAACGAATGTCCAGCTGATTGAACAGCTAAGGCAATTCTGGGAAACCGAAGAAATACCCAGAGTGCGAGTGGAAACCCCAGAAGAGAAAATGTGCGAAGACTTTTATCAAAGCACTCGCATGTATGACGGTCGATATATGGTTCCGCTCCCCTTTAAACCAACATACCCGAACGATATCGACCTAGGCCAATCCCGTACTGCAGCCCTACGACAGTTCCACGGTATGGAACGTACCCCCTCAAAAAAGGGCGATCCCAAGCAGCAATACGACCAGGTACTCGAGGAATATCTGTCCCTAGGCCACATGGAAGAATGCAGCCCACTGAAGTAGAATCTCGAGATAAATACTGCTCATTCTATCTCCCTCACCATGCCGTCGTAAGGCCAGACAAGAAGACAACAAAAGTCAGAATTGTATTCAACGCCTCTAAAAAGTCGGGTTCCGTTCAATTCCGTAACGATGTTTTATGTACCGGACCAACATTCCAACCCGATCTCCGTCTTATGTTGCTGAAATGGCGAACATATAAATATGTGTTTAATGGCGACGTCGAGAAAATGTACCGCCAAATTCTCTTGCACCCCGATGACCGATACTACCAACGGATAATATTCCGAACCCCCGAACACAGTCCAATAAAGGACTACAAGTTAAAAACGGTCACCTTCGGGGTTAACTGCGCGCCTATCCTGGCTATTCGCACTCTACACCAGCTGTCGAGAGATACAGCCGATTCCCATCCACGCGCAGCCCCAATACTAAAATCCGAGAAGTATGTTGACGATATTTTATCTGGCAGTCATGATCTCCAATCAGCAATCCCTAACAGAGACTATAGACGCTCTCTATTCAGCCGGCTTTCCACTAAAAAAGATCACGGCAAACCATCCCGACATCCTCCAAAAAATATCGAAAACTGATCTGCTGGAAACAAACTTTCTCCTGCAACAAGCTATGAGGCAGGGGTGCCACAGGGTGGTGTCCTATCCCCATATCTAAGCTACCTACACCACCGGAAATAGTCACAATCGTTTCCTACGCCGATGACTGCACAATAATGGCCACAGGCCCAGGCCCAAAGATCGATGCGCTATGCAAGAAAATAAACGGCTACCTCTCTGATCTCTCCAGTTTTTTCGCCTCGCGAAACCTGGCATTATCACCTACTAAATCTTCCGCGACCTTATTTACAACATGGACGTCCCAAATGTCGACCATTTTGAACATCCACGTCGATGGCACTACGCTACCGACTGTCCTACACCCCAAAATCTTGGGTGTGACGTTTGATCAGGATCTACATTTTGGTGAGCACGCAGCCGCAATTGCTCCGAGAATTCAGAGCCGTAACAAAATCCTCAAATCCCTCGCTGGCAGTACTTGGGGAAAAGATAAAGAAACGCTCATGACTACATACAAAGCAATTAGCCAGAAGATTACGTGCTACGCGTCAACCATATGGCCGCCAAGCCTAAAAATTACCCACTGGAAGAAACTACAGGCCTGCCAAAATACTGCTCTCAGAATCGCCACGGGCTGTCTTCTTATGTCCCCAGAACACCATCTGCATAATGAGGCGAGAATACTCCCCATCAGGGAGAGAAATGAGATGCTGACCAAACAGTTCCTGTTGAATACCCAGAAACCTGAGCATCCCAACAGACATCTGATTGATGAACCAGCACCGCCTAGGGGCTTAAGGAGTCATCTCCGTAAACATTTTGAGGAAATATGGCGCCTGAGAACCCAGCCGCATGAAGCCAAAAAACACAAGCAGGTCCTTGGTGAACTCCATAAACAGGCGTCGGACCTTTATGCCGGGGATTGCCCGGTGAATCCAGCACTTAAAGAAAAGTATCCAAAACTCGCGGAAGAGGAACGCATACTCCCCAGGGAAACGCGTGTCACTCTTGCTCAACTTCGTTCTGGATACTGTAACAGGTTAAACTCTTACCTATCCAGAATCAACCCCGACATACAAAATGTATGCCCCGCTTGCAACGTGTCCCCACATGACACCAACCATCTCTTTAATTGTAATGTGGAACCAACACCTCTAACACCCCTTTCCTTATGGTCCACCCCTGTTGAAACGGCAAGTTTCCTGGGACTCCCGTTAGAGAATATTGTTGACAATTTGTGATCGGTCGCTGCTAGTAGGTGGGGCGAAGCATTGCTACAACAACAACAACAACAACAGGCAGGAATTCTATGCCCCCGACGATCTCGCTAACTCATCACTATGGTGGAATGGTCCAGAGTGGCTTTCCCGACCCCCCGAGGACTGGCCAACACCAACGGGCAGAAATATTGTACCCCCCGAACTTCGCCGAGTCGAAGCACTGATATGCAGCGGAAGAGTCAGAAGATGTCTTAGTACGGTTCTCCTCCTATCCCCGCGCCTTACGCGTAACAGCGTACGTGTTGAAATTTATAACTCGGCTTAGAAATTCTGTAGGAGGCAATCGTACCCCTAACGATCCCAGCCTCTCTTACGCCGACGACATGCGCGCGAAAATCCGTCTGCTGAGTCTGACTCAGCCGAGATTCTTCGCTTCCGAAAGAGCTTCCATCGAAAATTCAAAACCAATCGGAAAGCGAAGTCCCCTATTGGCACTTGACCCCTTCCTGAATACAAACGGGATTCTCCGTGCCAACGGAAGATTAGTAAACGCCGACATGACCTACAATGAGTGTCATCCCATCATTCTCCCCGAAAAGGCTCGATTTCTGCCCTCTATATAAAGTTTCTACAGGAGAGCTTCCTCCATGCGGACGTCCGCCTCCTGCAACAAGCTATGAGGCATAAATTCTATACCCCCCCCCACTCAAACCTCACCTGAAAAAATGTATTTTGCAATGTAAATTCTGCACCATCCATAAGCGACAAACGCTATCCCAAATAATGGCAGCTTTACCCCCGAACGATGTACTTTCGCGCCCCCCTTCACTACTACTGGCGTAGATTTCGCCGGCCCATTTCAAATCAAAGCTTCGATGCTCCGACCTCCAACCCTCGTAAAATGTTATGTGTTCGTTTTCGTTTGCTTCACCACCAAGGCGATCCATCTGGAATTGTGTTCGGATCTCTCCAGTAAGGCTTTTCTCGCTGCCTTCGCCCGGTCTGTAGGGCGTCGAGGGTACCCGAAAAAAATGATGAGCGACAACGGCGCAACATTCATTAGTGCTAAGCGAGCTACCGAAGTAGAGTTCGTCACCTTCCTCAACGAAGTCTCGACAGATGTTGTCCAAAAGTACGCGCCACAAGGCATCGAGTGGAAATTTATACCCCCGGCGCACCCCACATGGGCGGATTATGGGAATCTGCCGTCAAAAGCTTTAAAACCCATCTTAAAAGGGTCGCCGGAACACACAGCTTCACCTTTGAAGAATTCTCAACGTTATTAATTCGCATAGAGGCCGTACTCAATTCTCGGCCTATCTCCCCGCTTTCTCAGGACCCAGCCGATCTCACCGCACTCACACCTGGCCACTTCCTCCGAGGCGCACCCCTTCTCGCCATCCCCGAACCGAACTATGAACACCTCTCTTTGATCAACCGTTGGGAACGGTTGACAGTTTTACATCACCAATTCATCAAGCGCTGGAAGAATGACTATCTCATGGAGTTGCACAAGCGATATCGATGGAAAACCGCTAAACCTCCCCCTAAAATCGGCGATCTAGTCGTCATTAAGGAAGACAATTTATCCCCCACCGAATGGCGTCTAGGTAGAGTGAAGAGAACTCATCCTGGCAGAGACGGACACGTACGAGTGGTCGACGTACGCACTCAAAACGGCGTTCTCCCCAGGCCTGTGACCCGCGGAACTTGATTCAGCCCCGCATGGTTCCCTATCATCACCGAACCAACTACATTCCACTCAGATTACCTACCGACGCCATCTCAGAGCATAACTGAATCATCCCGTATCTCTCACCGGCAGTCCCTAACTTGATGTTCTCCTCAACGTACAACTAACACACATTCATACTCCTTTTTCCAACAGATGAATCGTCAACGTGCCCCGGTTCCTACCCCACGCCGCTCCTTGGCGTCCCAAGTAACAGTGCCATCAAGAATTGATGGCGCCGTGTCCGACTACCGACGCTACCGTCTGTGTATGCGACACCATGCGTTGTCAACATGCCCTCTCTTTACGGCCATGCAACCGCCACAACGCGCCATTATCGCCCGGGCCCAACACAACTGCACTAACTGCTTGGCCCTATCGTATGCCACTAGCGGATGCACCTCCATAGAGCGCTGCCATCTTTGTGGGCTGCGCGATCACACCCTCTTGCATCGGGACACGGAGCGTCGCCAATCCCCGTATGCAGCATCACAGCTGGGGCGCCAACTCCGTTAGTCACGCCGCCACAAGCCCCGCAACAGCGACAGTGGGTACGTCCAGCCACCACCATACCATGCAAGCACGTCCGGCACTGCATCCAGCGCTCGCCGCAATCAACGCGCACCGACTGTGCCCGATCGCACGATACGATGCACCGCCACCGGTCTGCGAACAGCAACTTATAAACAAAAAGTGGGCAAAAAACTAATTAAAGAAGCATTTCGAGTTCTGACCGAGCTGCAGCACACGTTAGGCGCTTAGTACGCCTAGGCGGGCCAGGATGTTTACGCGGCGTAGGCTGCCACCCGTCCCATCTCCCCCTTGGACATACGTATATCCATGAATTTATATATATCCCGTATCTTGTATTGTATTCGATTATTGAATTGTATTCTATCGAATTTTCCCCTAGAATCAATGCATTGTATTTACCTTTAAATTCCCTACTGGGTCTCCTCATGGACGTGTGGCAGCCTCCACAGCGCAAATCCACCAGATGGAATTCGCCGCAACTACATAGTAGTGATCCGGCCGGATCGCTACCTGTCAAAAAACCACCACCTTTTTGGCAATATATGTAATTTCTTATTATTATCAAAACCTTACAAATTTACTGGTCTTTTATTTTTGTGCTCTACAAACAAGTTATATAAGTAATAAATATAAATGTCTATTATTATTGTGGTCATTTTTCTGCCAAAATAGTTATATTTTTCGAGAGTTTGCTCCGCAATAGAAAAATTTCGCCAGTTCCAGTTTCGTAATTTCTTCTGTATCAAAAGGAAATTTCTACGGCGCTTATCATTTTAGTTGAGTAAACGCAGAAGTCGTAATAAGCGTTGTGAAGACGTAAAATAATTTAATTTTTGGGTAGTGAAGCACCAAAGCAGTGCGTTGACGAAATTAAATACAAATTCACTAATAGAAATTTAAAATAAAATAACATTGAGTAGAACTAATTGTTAGTGAACTGTGGAAGTGTGTATATCGTCGAAAATCGGTGCAGGAAGTATTTAGCTCAATTGGAGCCGGTGCATCCATGGCGGAGTATTAGCCAAAAGTGTGTAGTTTAGATCCACCACCACCCACTTAACACAGGACAGCATCGTATAATCTGCTCCTAAATTATTACGCCCAAAGTATTACTTTACATTATAAGAAAGGACGCATTCAACGCCACGTCACAGAACTATCCATCTCGCAGCACCAACATCATTATTGGCAAAACCACTGGACTACAGGTGGGTGCTTTAGTACCCATACCAGTGTAACTACTTTGATTCCTCACACAAAGTATCTACCTATTCTTATACCTTTCATGGAAATGAAATGGTATATTAACTTTGGCACGAATCTCAAAATTGTAAGTCCTTAAAGGAAAATAGGTAGACCCACCATTAAGTACACCGAAATAATCAGGATGAAGAGTTGAGTTGATTTAGCCATGTCCGTCTGTCCGTATGTCTGTTTATATGCAAACTAGTCCCTCAATATTTGAGATATCTTGATAAAATTTGGTGAGCGGGTGTATTTGGGTGTCCGATTAGACATTTTTCGGAACCGGCCGGATCTGACCACTATAGCATATATCCTCCATACAACCGATTTTTCAGAAAAAGAGGATTTTTGTCATATGTTCTTCAATTTATCAGATTGAAGCTTCAAACTTCACCATATACTTTCGTATATTGCACGTATTGTTGTCTGAAAAAAGTGATGAGATCGGTCGTATATATAGTATATATCGCCACAACCGATTGTTCAGATAAGAAACTTTTCGTAATCACTGCTTATTTTAAGAGCTAGGTGCTTCAAATTTCAACGAATGCTAACGTATATTGCATATATTGTCGTCTGAAAAAATCATAAAGATCGGTGGTATATTTTAATATATAAAAAAACGTGTCACACAATTGAGGCCAATGGACTCCTAAACTACTGAACAGATTTTGAATTTGTTTTGCTCCCCGTGTGTAGTTTGATCTAACTTGAAATATAGGATAGGTGACTGGGTGACGTGGACCCGGGTACCCCTAGATTGTGTTTATAGAATATGGATATCAAATGAAAGCTGTTGATGAGTGCTTTAGTAGAGGGTAATTTTCATACCCCTGGGTGACTAGGGTCTCGAGATATGGGCCAAAACGTGGACCCGGGTACCCCTAGAGTGTGGTTATAGAATATGGATATCAAATGAAAGCTGTTGATGAGTGCTTTAGTAGAGGGTAATTTTCATACCCCTGGGTGACTCGGGTCTCCAGATATAGGCCAAAACGTGGTACCGGGTACCCCTAGAGTGTGGTTATAGTATATGGATATCAAATGAAAGCTGTTGATGAGTGCTTTAGTAGAGGGTAATTTTCATACCCCTGGGTGACTCGGGTCTCGAGATATAGGCCAAAACGTGGACCCGGGTACCCCTATAATGTGTTTATAGAATGTGGATATCAAATGAAAGCTGTGGATGGGTGCTTTAGTAGAGGGTTATTTTCATAGCCCTGGGTGACTAAGGTCTCGAGATATAGGCCAAGACGTGGGCCAGTGAATGCCTAGACAGTGTTTATACAATATGGATATCAATTGAATGCTGTTGTTGAGTGCTTTAGTACAGAGTAATATATTATCCAGAGATGGCCTGGTACTGGGATTAGGACTAGGACTGGGACTGAGACTCCGAGTGGGACTGGGACTGGGACTGGAATAAAATACATACCACCTTCTGGAACAGACAATAAGGGATGCAGAAGAATGAGAAGAAATTGAGAGAAGAGTAAAGAGAAAAGAGAGAAGGAGATTGAGAAAGAGATAGAATGAGACGAAGATGGAGATAGATGAAGCGAAAAAGACGGAGGGAGGAGTGAATAAAAGGATTAGGAAAAAGTGAAGAGGGGGGAGGGCAGAGTCAGACGGAAAAAGCTTATTAAAATGTATGCAGATTGGCCAAATTTGGGGCAGGACAACGTCTGCCGGGTCTTCTAGTATAGTATATATATGGTGGTATATATAGTATATATATATATATTTTCGCAATTTCAGCCCGATTTTAACAGGTAGAAGCTTCAAATTTCACCAATTGCTTACGTATATAGCATATATTGTTGTCTGAAAAAATCATAGAGATCGGTGGTATATATAGTATATATCTCA
Source organism: Eurosta solidaginis (assembly GCF_040869045.1). Lineage (NCBI taxonomy): Eukaryota > Metazoa > Arthropoda > Insecta > Diptera > Tephritidae > Eurosta > Eurosta solidaginis. The sequence goes on from NC_090324.1 coordinate 97,540,250, forward strand.
TACAACCGATTTTTCAGATAAGAAACTTTTCGCAATTTCGACCACATTTTAACAGCTATAATCTTCAAATTTCACCAATTGCTTAAGTATATAGTATATATTGTTGTGTGAAAAAACCAAAGAGATCGGTGATATATATAATATATATATGCTGGCATATATAGTATATATATATATATTTTGCAATTTCAGCCCCATTTTACAGCTAGAAGCTTCAAATTTCACCAAATGCTTACGTGTATAGCATATATTGTTTTCTGAAAAAATCATAGAGATCGGTGGTATACATAGTATATATCTCATACAACCGATTGTTCAGATAAGAAGCTTTTCGTAATCACTGCCTTATTTTAAGAGCTAGAGGCTTCAAATTTCAAAGAATGCTAACGTATATTGCATATATTGTCGTCTGAAAAAAACATAAAGATCGGTGGTATATCTTAATATATAAAAAAACGTGTCACACAATTGAGGCCAATGGACTCCTGAACTACTGAACCGATTTTGAATTTGTTTTGCTCCCCATGTGTAATTTGATCTAACTTGAAATATAGTATAGGTGACTGGGTGACGTGGACCCAGGTACCCCTAGAGTGTGTTTATAGAATATGGATATCAAATGAAATCTGTTGATGAGTGCTTTAGTAGAGGGCAATTTTCATACCAATGGGTGACTAGGGTCTCGAGATATAGGCCAAAACGTGGACCCGGGTACCCCTAGAGTGTGTTTAAAGAATATGGATATCAAATGAAAGCTGTTGATGAGTGCTTTAGTAGAGGGTAATCTTCATAACCCTGGGTGACTCGGGTCTCTAGATATAGGCCAAAACGTGGGCCTGGGTCCCCTAGAATGTGTGTATAGAATATGGATATCAAATGAAAGCTGTTGATGAGTGCTTTAGTAGAGGGTAATTTTCATACTCCTGGGTGACTAGGGTCTCGAGCTATAGGCCAAAAAGTGGACCCGGGTACCCCTAGAATGTGTTTATAGAATATTGATATCAATTGAAAGATGTTGATGACCGCTTTAGTAGAGGGTAATTTTCATACCACTGTGTGACTAGGGTCTCGAGATATAGGCCAAAACGTACACCCGGGTACTCCTAGAATGTGTTTATAGAATGTGGATATCAAATGAAAGCTGTGGATGAGTGCTTTAGCAGAGGGTTATTTTCATACCCCTGGGTGAATAAAGTCTCGAGATATAGGCCAAAACGTGGGCCAGTGAATGCCTCGACAGTGTTTATATAATATGGATATTAAACGAAAACTGTTGTTGAGTGCTTTAGTACAGAGTAATATACTATCCAGGGATGGACTGGGACTGGGATTAGGACTAGGACTGGGACTGAGACTCGGAGTGGTACTGGGACTGGGACGGAATAAAATACATACCACCTTCTGGGAGAGGCAATAAGGGATGCAGAAGAATGAGAAGAAATTGAGAGAAGAGAAAAGAGAAAAGAGAGAAGGAGATTGAGAAAGAGATAGAATGAGACGAAGATGGAGTTAGATGAAGCGAAAAAAACGGAGGGAGGAGTAAATAAAAGGATTAGGAAAAAGTGGGAGGGCAGAGTCAGGCGGAAAAAGCTTATTAAAATGTATGCAGATTGGCCAAATTTAGGGCAGGACAACGTCTGCCGGGACTTCTAGTATAGTATTGTAACGAATTTGCTGCAAATCCTCTTATTTGCCTTTTTGCTAAGTTCGTATCACTAAACTGTTGAATAAATAACTCCAATATTGAATAATGGAAAAATGGCCTTTATTAAAGTACTTCACAATAACACTTATACTTTGCAATTAGCTGGCTTAATAACCAAATTGATATCTTAAATGAAACTGACTTTCTAAATAATACTGCTATTGCTCGCTAGATATCGTCCTAATCGAAACTGCTTGACAACTCAAATCAAACTGAATTACTTCTTACTCGCTTGCCCCGCTTTTATAGTTTACGCTGCATACTTCTACGCTCTTCGATTTCCAGAACTTACTAGTTGTTTCGGCTACAAAATCGCCAGCCACAACTACGTGCACAAATTATTGCTCTCTCTTGTGACAACTCAGATAAGATATATTCACGTGTTTGTGCATTGCCGCTCCGCTGCTCGTATACGTACATATGTGTAGACGCAATTATTTATTCGTTTATGTAGATACATAAAGATTGAATTATTGATGTGAATGTTTGTAGTTTGCGCACATAGGCATATAAGTAAATGCATCTGTGTGTGACATCTCTCTGGGCTGCCTTATATATGTGTATACTTGATTTAATTATTAACGTAAATACTGCTTGGCATGGCCTTAGCATCGCCTTAGTGATGGGATAATTTAGTGATGCTAATATCCGTGACAGTATATATATGGTGGTATATATAGTATATATATATTTTCGCAATTTCAGCCCCATTTTAACAAGTAGAAGCTTCAAATTTCACCAAATGCTTAGGTATATAGCATATATTGTTGTCTGAAAAAACATAGAGATCGGTGGTTTATATAGTATATATCTCATACAAACGCTTTTTCAGATAAGTAACTTTTCGCAATTTCTACCACATTTTAACAGCTATAATCTTCAAATTTCACCAATTGCTTACGTATATGGTATATATTGTTGTGTGAAAAAATCATAGAGATCGGTGATATATATAATATATATATGATGGTATATATAGTATATATATATTTTTTTTGCAATTTCAGCCCCATTTTAACAGCTAGAAGCTTCAAATTTCACCAAATGCTAACGTGTATAGCAAATATTGTTGTCTGAAAAAATCATAGAGATCGGTGGTATACATAGTATATATCTAATACAACCGATTGTTCAGATAAGAAACGTTGCGCAATTTCTGCCCCATTTTAACAGCTAGAAGCTTCAAATTTCACCAAATGCTTACATATATAGCATTTATTGTTGTCTGAAAAAATCATAGAGATCGGTGGTATATATATTATATATACCCCATATAAACTGTCATTTTGCCCCTTTTTTAAGGCTAGACGCTTTAAAATTCATCATATTTCATCAAATACTTACGTTTACGTCATATATTGTTGAAATACGTGATTCGTAGTCATAGTTTTTACATGCAGACCACAAAAAACGTGAAGCTTTGCATCCTCACACAAAGTACCTACCTATTTTTATACCTTTCATGGAAATGAAATGGTATATTAACTTTGGCACGATTCTCAAAATTGTAAGTCCTTAAAGGAAAATAGGTAGACCCACCATTAAGTATACCGAAACAATCAGGTTGAAGAGCTGAGTTGATTTAGCCATGTCCGTCTGTCCGTCTGTCTGTTTGCATGCAAACTGGTCCCTCAATTTTTGAGATATCTTGATAAAATTTGGTGATCGGGTGTATTTGGGTGTCCGATTAGACATTTGTCTGAACCGGCCGGATCGGAGCACTATAGCATATATCCTCCATACAACCGATTTTTCAGAAAAAGAGGATTTTTGTCATATCTTCCTAAATTTATCAGATTGAAGCTCCAAACTTCACCATATACTTTCGTATATTGCACATATTGTTTTCTGAAAAAAGTGATGAGCTCGGTAGTATATATTGTATATATCCCCACAACCGATTGTTTAGATAAGAAACTTTTCGTAATTACTGCCCTATTTAAGGAGCTAGAGGCTTCAAACTTCAACGAATGCTTACGTATATAGCATATATTGATGTCTGAAAAAATCATAGAGTTCGGTGTTATATATAGTATATATATGGTGGTATATATAATATATATATATATATATTTTCGCAAATTTCAGCCCCATTTTAACAGCTAGAAGCTTCAAATTTCACCAAATGCTTACGTATATAGCATATTTTGTTCTCTGAAAAAATCATAGAGATCGGTGGAATATATTGTAATGTACTTATATTTAATCTGTCATGTCACCCATTTTATTATACCATGCATTTCTGACAGATGGTAAATGTCACCTGCTGGCGGAAATGCAGCCAACTTCGCTTTTTCTCTGGGGTGTTCTTCTTCCGGTGACAGCGAAACGCAGAGGTTGTTCAAATAAAAATAAAGCAAAGGAAATAAATCAAATCATTTTAAATTAAAAGAAACAAATTGCATCCTCAGGTGTGGGGTGCTACCCTTTATTCGCATAAATAAATATTAGAAGAAAAACTCAAACCATAAAAGAAAAAAGTTAAAATGCCGCTTACACGTTTTAATACATCAAGGGCACCGACAGTGGAGCAGAAATCTACAGGTACACAAAGAAAACCTAAGGAATCTGAAAATAGCACCATCGTTGTACCTCCGCCTGCTCCTGGTGCTCCTGCTGCCTTTGCTATTTCATCGACCGCTGTAACTAGTACTTTTGGCAATACATTGAGAAAAGAGAGAAGGAGATTGAGAAAGAGATAGAATGAGACGAAGATGGAGTTAGATGAAGCGAAAAAGACGGAGGGAGGAGTAAATAAAAGGATTAGGAAAAAGTGGGAGGGCAGAGTCAGGCGCAAAAAGCTTATTAAAATGTATGAAGATTGGCCAAATTTAGGGCAGGACAACGTCTGCCGGGACTTCTAGTATAGTATATATACATTGCTTGCTGCCACTACCTCTGCCACTAAGGCGCCTGTTGTCACCGCTGTCAAATTGCCTGCCGCTGCCGCTGTTATTATAGAGCTTGTTAGCACATCTGCTAAATTGCCTTTTGCTGTCGCTGCCACTACATTTCCCGTTGTTACCGCTGCCACTACATTACTTGACGTTACCGCTGCCTCTGCCAGTACATCACCTGCTGCCTCCGCCACTACATTGCCTGCTGTTACTACTACTGCTGTACATCATAGTTCACACGCTGTTATGCTGTCCGATGCCTCTGGTGGGACCGTCGTAATGCGCAGTGAGAATACTAACTACGTTGCCTTTTATGGTTCCACTCAGCCTCATATGAATGAATCCGCTGCAAACTATGCCATAATCCCAACTATTGCTTCTGACGTATCTGTTCGCCTTGAAGCCACACCATCAAGTGGAGAAATAAACCACCTTGAAGAGCAGTTAAGATTATTGAAGCTACGTAAAGAAGTAATGGAGCTCCAAGGTGTAGTCCAGCAATTGGAGTCTGGCCCGGTCTTGCGCATAGGAAAGTACATCCATTTCGACGAACTTGATGCAGCAGTCCAGAAGTTTAGTGGCGACAATCACTACGATATAAATCGGTGGTTTTTACAGTTTGAAGACTATGCTGATTCTAACAACTACAATGAAAGACATAAGTGCCTAGCATTGCGCCGATGCATGACTGGGACAGCGAAAGAATTCGTTTTGAACCAAGGCCTAACGGATTACTCCACGTTGAAGCTTTTATTATGCGCAATGTTCCACCATAATTGCTCTTGACAGGAGGTCTATCGCCAGTAACGGTTACGCAAACTAAAACCGTCAGAATCGTGTGTCAGTTATGTGGTTGCAATGCAATCAATCGCTGTCCAATCGGAGATAATGGACCAGGAGTTGGTAGACATTACAGTGGACGGAATAACAGACAGCAGCAACAATATAAGCATCTTGTATGAGCGAACTCATATGCCGAATGGAACGTTGCAAGCAACGTCGTCACAGCGTTGGTATGCGCAAACCATTGAGTACAGAGGTATCAAATACCGCAGTAAAGGCAAACACTACTGAAGATCTTTCCACTGTACGTTGTTTCAACTGGTCGCGGGCATTATCAGAGTGCCTGCCCAAAGCCGCAACGCCCAGCCGGGTCATGTTTTATTTGCCACCAACTAGGACATATGCATCGCAATTGCCCAAAGAAAAAACCCAAACATCTCAAGTCGCAGCCGTATCCATGGATGACTATGTTCCTTTAGAATCTCAGCAAGAGGTAAGTGTGGCATTTTACGATAAAAATCGAAACAGATGTACAGGTTTTACAAATATCATCTCTCGATTCCGGTAGTTCTATTAGCCTTATGCAAAGATCAGTTGCTGAAAAATTTGTTAAGCTGTCATTTCGGGCAAAGCCCACACAATTCGTTGGCGTTGGTAAAAGAAGGATATATTCTTTTGGCACAGCGTGGTATGCAATTTATTTTCGTAAATTAATTGGAAATATTAATGTAATAATAGTTCCAGATGAAACTTTAACTCTTCCATTAATTCTTGGTCGAGATTTTTTGCGAAAAAAACATATATCTGATTCGATTATTAATAAATTTGTTGATGGTGACTTAAGTGTTAAATTAGATGGTAATAAGCCTACATTAAGTTAAGTATATGACAGATGTGATCATAATAAGCAGGACTCAAAAGAAACGGGCAATTACCCCTATGATATGACGGATCTGTTTGATTCAGCTGTGAAAGAGATAGGAGCAATAGATGAAAGTGTTTTTCAGTTGGAAATAGATATAGGGTCCAGTTTGGCTAAACGAGAAAGAGGGGCAATAAAGGAAGTGTTGTCTAGTGAATATTTATCGCCTACTTCAATTGAAAAAAAAAACGGTATGACTATAAAAGGACAATCCGAACAACGGATGATATACCTTTCTATTCTTTGCCAAGACGATTATCGTTTAAGGATGGGGAAGAGGTATAAAAATCACTGATGATTTAATGAAACGCGAAATTATACGACCGAATAACTCCCCTTATGCTTCTGCAATTTTCCTGGTAAAAAAAAAGAGTGGCGAAGCTCGTATGTGCATCGATAACAGACCTTTGAATAAGAAAACAGTACGCGACAATTTTCCATTGCCCCTAATAGACGATTGTATAGATTATATGTCGGCGAAAAAGTGGTTCACTCTCTTGGACTTGAAAGATGGGTTCAATCAGTTAGCAATGGATGAGGGATCTATTCCATTAACATCTTTTGTCACAACACATGGGCAATTCGAGTACCTTATAATGCCATTTGGGTTAAAGAATGCACCGGCTAATTTTCAGAGATTTGTCTATAACATCTTCCGAGACCTAATTGATGCAAAAGAAATCATTCTGTAACTTAATATTTTTAGAAAAACTCGAGCTAGACCTTCGGTTTCAATGTCAATCTTTATTCTGCCTTTTAACAAAAGTGCTTCGCTCAATCAAACCCAAGCTCGATCCAATTTCACCAACTTTTACCGCTAGGCCATGCAACTCATAATTCATTAGTTCTCTTCCAAAACAGGTTTTAAGTTAATTGTGAGAGCGATGATGTTACTGCGCATGTCCCATCAAAAAGTCGCTCGATCTTGGTCACGTAGGCAAAAGTAGTGTTGTGTAGCGTAAGCTTAGCTTAAACAAAAATGTAGCATCAGCTAAGTGTACGAAGTTGGCGAATTTGTGCGGATAGCCTTAACTACTCTCCTTGGCGAGTTCGAAACGTCCCCGTTTCAGCTACTAAAAAGCTGTGGCTCAGAGGTCCGCATAGTTAGGTTCAAAATATGACATGTTAGTCTATGTAGACCGGATCGTTATTCACAGCACGTTAAGATAGTAAATGGGTGGTTAAAGGCGTTATTAATGTTGAAGGTGATAAGCTTGATTGATCGTGAATTCCATATTTTTTAACAATAAATTTCTTCGATCCTTATACTATTATTACAAGTTACCATTTCTTAAAATTAAAATAAATGTAACTATTCAGAGAATGGTGAAAATTAAACTTAGTTTAAAGAGTTTATTTACAATTCTGATTTTATCAGGAAGTTGTAAATAATCAAAACTGATAATATATTTCATTTTCTGATAAATTTTTCTGAACGCTTACAAATTTTTCGTATTATTGTAGCAATATAACTTCCACGAATTAAACTCTCATAAGAAACAAAAAGGCTCAACAACACTTATCGCAAGTTGCTTTTATGAATGATATTTCCATCGATCAAGACCGTACTGCCTAGATCCTTTTTCACAACTTTTTCAACAAATATCTTGTTAAATTTATTTCCTAGACGTCTATTTCTCCTCAAAAATACTTTCTCGCCAGGCTCATAGGTTTTCATTTTATTATTTTTATTCCGTCTACCTAAACCTTTCTCCTGCTCTTGACACAATCTTTCGCGTATCATTTCCAAATCCTCATTTCAACAATTATGAATAATGTCGATAGGTTTAGCGTTTGTTATAGAATGAATAGTGTTGTTGTACTTATGAGTAGCCAACAGCACCAGATCAATGGTCTCGCTCAGCTGTTGTTGTTCTCTTATGCAACGGGCTATTTCCATCAAGGTTGAATGGAATCTTTCAACCTGCCCATTACTTTGGCTATGTAACGTCGCACAATGTTTCGTGTAGAACAAGCTAGCTGGACAAAAACAAAGTTCTTATTCCAAGAAAAGTGTAATGAGAAATGAAAGAAAACAAACAAGATAACGGGATTTTTGCTTTTTTTTTGATATTTTTGCTCATATATATTGAGTAATTGAAGTAAGAAGGCAGGAGTGGCCGTAAAATGTATTGATTAATTTGCAAAATTCTTGTTGAATATTAAGATTCATATTTCTTTTAAGTGAACACTTTTACATAATTTTTTTGATGGATTCTAAGCTCGAAGGTAAGTAAAATTTTTTAATAGTAATTCTTTCACAATTGGAGTATTTTCAATATATTTAACATTCCGTTATTAAGAAGAAAAGGTATTTTTTCGCTATATTTTTAACTTTAGGGACAAAAAAGTTACATACATCCGCGGCCATCCGAGCTTAATTTTACATATGTTATATTCGCAAGTATTCTCTAATAGTCGAAAGAAAAAACCATTGCGAATTCTTTGCACATCTATTTTTAATTTTTTTTTTTTGTAGATTTAGTTATCTCTACATATCAAATAGGCACAGCGTTGTATGCAATTTATTTTCGTAAATTAATTGGAAATATTAATGTAATAATAGCTCCAGATGAAACTTTAACTCTTCCATTAATTCTTGGTCGAGATTTTTTGCAAAACTTTAACATTCACTTAATAGAATTAAATGAAATATCAAATGAATTTAATAAAAACGTAAAACAAAAGGTACCTTCTAGAAATACTGAATTAAATAAAGAAGATCCGAAAAAACATATATCTGATTCGATTATTAATAAATTTGTTGATGGTGATTTAAGTGTTAAATTAGATGGCAAAAAGCCTACATTAAGTGAAGTATATGACAGATGTGATCATAATAAGCAGGACTCAAAAGAAATGGGCAATTACCCCTATGATATGACGGATCTCTTTGATTCAGCTGTGAAAGAGATAGGAGCAATAGATGAAAGTATTTTTCAGTTGGAAATAGATATAGGGTCCAATTTGGCTAAACGAGAAAGAGGCGTAATAAAGGAAGTGTTGTCTAGTGAGTATTTATCGCCTACTTCAATTGAAAAAAAAAACGGTATGACTATAAAAGGACAATCCGAACAACGGATGATATACCTTTCTATTCTTTGCCAAGACGATTATCGTTTAAGGATGGGGAAGAGGTATAAAAATCACTGATGATTTAATGAAACGCGAAATTATACGACCGAATAACTCCCCTTATGCTTCTGCAATTTTCCTGGTAAAAAAAAAGAGTGGCGAAGCTCGTATGTGCATCGATAACTGACCTTTGAATAAGAAAACAGTACGCGACAATTTTCCATTGCCCCTAATAGACGATTGTATAGATTATATGTCGGGGAAAAAGTGGTTCACTCTCTTGGACTTGAAAGATGGGTTCAATCAGTTAGCAATGGATGAGGGATCTATTCCATTAACATCTTTTGTCACAACACATGGGCAATTCGAGTACCTTAGAATGCCATTTGGGTTAAAGAATGCACCGGCTAATTTTCAGAGATTTGTTTATAACATCTTCCGAGACCTAATTGATGCAAAAGAAATCATTCTGTAACTTAATATTTTTAGAAAAACTCGAGCTAGACCTTTGGTTTCAATGTCAATCTTTATTCTGCCTTTTAACAAAAGTGCTTCGCTCAATCAAACCCAAGCTCGATCCAATTTCACCAACTTTTACCGCTAGGCCATGCAACTCATAATTCATTAGTTCTCTTCCAAAACAGGTTTTAAGTTAATTGTGAGAGCGATGATGTTACTGCGCATGTCCCATCAAAAAGTCGCTCGATCTTGGTCACGTAGGCAAAAGTAGTGTTGTGTAGCGTAAGCTTAGCTTAAACAAAAGTGTAGCATCAGCTAAGTGTACGAAGTTGGCGAATTTGTGCGGATAGCCTTAACTACACTCCTTGTCCAGTTCGAAACGTCCCCGTTTCAGCTACTAAAAAGCTGTGGCTCAGAGGTCCGCATAGTTAGGTTCAAAATATGACTTGTTGGTCTATGTAGACCGGATCGTTATTCACAGCACGTTAAGATAGTAAATGGGTGGTTAAAGGCGTTATTAATGTTGAAGGTGATAAGCTTGATTGATCGTGAATTCCATATTTTTTAACAATAAATTTCTTCGATCCTTATACTATTATTACAAGTTACCATTTCTTAAAATTAAAATAAATCTAACTATTCAGAGAATGGTGAAAATTAAACTTAGTTTAAAGAGTCTATTTAAATTTTGATTTTATCAGGAAGTTGTAAATAATCAAAAAACACTTATCGCAAGTTGCTTTTATGAATGATTTTTCCATCGATCAAGACAGTACTGCCTAGATCCTTTTTCACAACTTTTCCAACAAATATCTTGTTAAATTTATTTCCTAGACGTCTTTTTCTCCTCAAAAATACTTTCTCGTCAGGCTCATAGGTTTTCATTTTATTATTTTTATTCCGTCTACCTAAACCTTTCTCCTGCTCTTGACACAATCTTTCGCGTATCATTTCCAAATCCTCATTTCAACAATTATGAATAATGTCGATAGGTTTAGCGTTTGTTATAGAATGAATAGTGTTGTTGTACTTATGAGTAGCCAACAGCACCAGAACAATAGTCTCGCTCAGCTGTTGTTGTTCTCTTATGCAACGGGCTATTTCCATCAAGGTTGAATGGAATCTTTCAACCTGCCCATTACTTTGGTTATGTAACGTCGCACAGTGTTTCGTGTAGAACAAGCTAGCTGGACAAAAGCAAAGTTCTTATTCCAAGAAAAGTGTAATGAGAAATGAAAGAAAACAAACAAAATAACGGGATTTTTGCTTTTTTTGATATTTTTGCTCATATATATTGAGTAATTGAAGTAAGAAGGCAGGAGTGGCCGTAAAATGCATTGATTAATTTTGCAAAATTCTTGTTGAATATTAAGATTCATATTTCTTTTAAGTGAACACTTTTACATAATTTTTTTGATGGATTCTAAGTTCGAAGGTAAGTAAAATTTTTTAATAATAATTCTTTCACAATTAGAGTATTTTCAATATATTTAACATTCCGTTATTAAGAAGAAAAGGTATTTTTTCCCTATATTTATAACTTTAGGGACAAAAAAGTTACATACATCCGCGGACATCCGGGCTTAATTTTACATATGTTATAGTCGCAAGTATTCTCTAATAGTCGAAAGAAAAAACCATTGCGAATTCTTTGCACATCTATTTTAAATTTTTTTTTTTTTGTAGATTTAGTTATCTCTACATATCAAATAGGATGTATGTACGTACCAGCTCCGACGAGATATTTGAACCTTTAAAGCTGATCTACAAACTGCAAAACCAATTCCCTGGTACAGGGAACAAACACGTAGCCATAAAACATACAAAAATAAACGCGCAAGGTCAACAAGAGCATACCAAAAGCAAAAAGGCGAAGATCATTGACTTCAACCTGCCACAGCCTACCGCACCAGTCACCAAAGCATAAAAACAGGTACATACAATGGATTGATGAAGATAAACCAAAACCAGGTTTCGGCAATACCAATGACGGCAACACTGCTCGTAGGTTTTTCGAAAATTCTGAGGCTAGTGCTGAGATTACGGGATTGGATGTAACGCTCGTCAAAAAATTCGACACTCTCCTTCGCGCATTAACATCTGGGTACAATATAAGTATCCAAAGATTTGAAAAATTTGCGGTCGAGACTAAAAAACTATACATAGATCTCTATCCATGGCTTAATATGCCTGTTACAGTTCATTAATTCTTAGTGCATAGTACTGATATTATAAAATCAGCAATTTTACCTATTGGTCAACTTTCCGAGGAAGCACAGGAAGCCGTAACAAAGATTTGAGACGATTTAGGGATTATAACACACAAAAGCAGACGCGTGAAGCCACGAATAGAGATCTAATGAATATATTGCTTATAACATCGGATCCTTTAGTTAACAGTTTTAGGGAGATACCTAAGAAAAAATTTAAAAGTCTGACTTCAGAAGTCTTAAATTTACTGTCCCCCGATAATGTTGAGGAGTCAATAAATACCCCAGTTGTTTCAAGCTTTTACAGTAGTGTTGCTGATGTTCATGACTATTCCACAAGTGACTCATCCAATGAAAGTGATGATAGCGAATAATAACATAATTATAAAAGATAACCTACCCTAAAACTTTTTTTTGGATCAGGTTTTATTCAATTTAAATCTATTGTCTTTTCTACTTTGTATGATACTTTACTTTTAAGTTTTTGTAATAAGTAATTTTCACATAATTAATTTATTTATTTACATTGTTATTATTATTATTGTAATTCACTTTTACATTCCTGACTGGTACTATAAAATAATTCTGTAAAAATTGTAGTGCCAGGATAAATACTCAAATAAATACAAAATATGTATCTACATATGTACAGTCACTCACATAAATAAGTAGACACCCCTTTTTGGATAATTCTTACAATTTTCGCTTTCGCAAATTTATTTTAACTAATTTCCCATAAGAAAATTTGTCACGATCTATAACAAAAACTAAATTATATTTAAAAAATTCGACGAATTTTCATAAAAAATTTTAATTTTTTTTCCGAATTTTTTAAATTTTTTAGAGTATTGAGATTTGTATTCCATTCAATTTAAGTACAATAAAGTAATATTCTTAAGTCCTTTAAATTTTTTTGGATCTATGTCACTTATTCACATGAGTTACTGTATATGAAATAAGCAAATGTATGCATATGAAGTAAAATTTTGGAAAAAAATAAAAAAAAGAACATATGGCTGAAAAAAATGACGTAGTTGTAATAAATGACTGCATATGAAACGGAAAATGTCATAAAATAATTTTGTCCAGCTAGCTTATTCTACACGAAACACTGTGCGTCGGAATAAAAATTGTTCGATCGAAAAGTTATCCCTAAGAAGAGTTTTAATTGTCATCGAATGAAAGGCTTTCTCACTGTCTGAAACAATAGTTTTGGTGTTTTTAAATATTAGAAGTGTTTCTAGCAAGGCTTCCTTAATATCTAATGTAGAGCGTGATTGAATTGGTATGACTACAGCGTATTTCGAAGACTTATCCATACAGGTTAGGAAATGTTGTTTGTCTGTAAAAAATATATCCATGTGTAAGATCTCGCCAGGCATCTTTGGAATAGGTGTTTTGCCTATTTCGAGATTTATCGGTTTACGCTGATATTTATTTTCTAGACATATCTTACAGTTTGCAATGATAGTCTTTAACATTTTTTTGATATTTGGGAAATAATATTCTCGAGAAATTTGTTTAAAATTCTCTTGCAGACAGCGGTGTGCGCGGTTATGCTCCCCAACGACTGTTTCTAATTGATCCGTTTTATTTGTCAAATCTATCACAAAAATTTCTGTGTGGAGAAATTTCACTCCCGGGAAAAGAGAAACTACATCATTTTGTAGTTCGGAAAGTGTTGGAAGATCACAATGAATCGCGTTCGTACTATTTGCATTTATTACGGTTTTAAGACATTCAAACAAGTTTTCGAGCGAATCGAAAGAAATTGTATGCCGGACATGTTTTTGAAAAATAATTTTTGTCACTTTATTTAGGTATGACGCTTTTGTAAGTATTAGTTGGTTTTTAAACTGATTTATAGGGCATTTCACCGTTTTTACAACATTACTCAATGGTTCTTCATTATGAGCCGTATCCATTGACTCACTCATATTATTGATGAATTGTCTGGAGAGCGCATCTGCCACCTTTTTTTCACTTCCTGGCTTATAATGAAACGTTGGAGCAAACTCTTCGACGAAAGCACGCCACCTTTTCATTTTACTGTTAGGATTTTTATCCGAAAAGATAAGCGGCTGGTAGTCTGTAAAAATAAGGATGTTTTTGACGCCATATAGATAGTGCCGAAGGGTCTTCAATGCCCAAATTATAGCCAGTAGCTCACGCTCATTGGTGGCATAATTTTGTTCTGTTCGAGAAAGCGTTCGGGAAATCATGGTTATAGGCCTATTTTTCTGGGACAACACGGCGCCTAAAGCATTTGAAGATGCACATCTGGTCAGATCGAAAGGGCAGCTAAAATCCGAGTATTGGAGCAAAACATCTTCAGAAGCAAGAATTTTCTTAACTCTATTGAAGGCGGGCATGGCTTCGGAGTCCAATTTTATTTGGACTTTTTTTGATTTGTTAGCTTCTACGTGCCCATTCTCTCCTCGCAAATATTTCGTCAGCGGTTTGACGATAGCTGCATTATCTTTAACGAATCTGCGGTAATATCCCGCAAGACCAAGAAAGGATCGCAGAGAGCGTAAAGTTTCTGGAACTTTATAATTTAAAATATCGTTGATTTTGTTTGGACAAGTTGTTAATCCATTCTGCGACACTACAAATCCTAAAAATCCACTTCTTTTTAGAAAAATTTGGACTTTTCGGGCGAAACTCTCATACCGGCAGTTTCCAATTTGTTTAAAATTCTATTAATGTCATTCAGATGTAAATGCTCGTTAGGTGAAAAATAATAATATCATCATATAAACATGGCAGGTCTTACCGATTTCATCGCGCAGAATATCATCTATGGCTCGTTGAAAAATGCTTGGGACATTTTTCAAACCAAATGGCAAGCGGCAAAATTCGTAATTGCCATTATTTACACTGAATGCTGTTTTTGGTCTATCTTTCTCGCGCAAGTTAATTTGGTGAAATCCTGACTTCAAATCTAGCGTGGAGAAAAACTTTAATTTTCCTAAATTGGACAGGATGACAGAAGTGTCCGGTATGGAATATTGATCAGAGATGGTGTTTTCGTTAATTTTCCGAAACCCTATCACCATACGTAGTTTATGTTTGCCATTTTCGTCAAGACCCTTTTTTGATACTACGTGGACGGGCGAATTATACATTTTTCAAACCAAATGGCAAGCGGCAAAATTCGTAGTTGCCATTATTTACACTGAATGCTGTTTTTGGTCTATCTTTCTCGCGCAAGTTAATTTGGTGAAATCCTGACTTCAAATCTAGCGTGGAGAAAAACTTTGATTTTCCTAATTGGACAGGCCGACAGAAGTGTCCGGTATGGGATATTGATCAGAGATGGTGTTTTCGTTAATTTTCCGAAACCCTATCACCATACGTAGTTTATGTTTGCCATTTTCGTCAAGACCCTTTTTTGATACTACGTGGACGGGCGAATTATAGGGTGATCACGATTTGCGAATTATGCCGTCTCCTAGGAGTGATTTTATTTCTGAATTTATGAACTCTGCTGCTGAAATTGGGTATGGGTAACTTTTGCTGAAAATTGGGTTGTCTGTAGTGGTACGAATTGTAGCCTGGACATTGGTATTGTAGGGTAGGGCACGATTTGGGTTAGCAAACGCATTTGTTCGGCCTGAGTGCGTCGTAAACCGGCAGTGGGTAGGCGCACAAGGGTCGATCTCGGCTAAGATGGTTCACTCAAAAAGAAACAAATAAGAACAGAGGAGGGATTTCCTCGTTATAAAACTGATTTTTAATTGTAGTGAAAGGAAATATAACATGGATAAAAAGTTACCTTTATGTCGAAATTGACGATGGTGATCCTCGGCGATGTGTGCTGGTTGGCGGTCGGTCGAAAAAGAGGCCGGTTTTCCCGTTGATGACAACCACTAAGCCGCGGAAAAGTCCTCTGGTATTAAGGAGGGGAAAAGCCACACACACAACCACCCCCACATATACGTGCATGGGTGCTGACAACCTGCACACACACACATGCATGTGGTCGAAACGCATGCATAAGCATGCATGCACACAGATGCGGCGTGAGTGTGGGTGGCTGGAAACATTATTAAAACGTTAGGGAGGGGCGCCGTCAATCAAGTAAAAGTTAGGGATTGAGCCTAAACATGCCGCCCCCCTTGCGGTACGCAACCTCACAATAAGGAACACTGACCGTGAAGAGGGAAAAATAAAAAAAACTTATAACTAATTATAACTAACTTAACCTAACGACGGCCAGTCCGCGGGCTTGGCGGCATGCAAGAGGGTGTGCATAGTGTGCGTGCTTGGTTTCTGATGCCTCGGTCATTCGCCACTTTTTCCCTTCGTGGTTAAAATTTGACAAGCCGTGTTTGCCTAGAGCTAGGAACTGAGAAAAAGAAACAAGAAGATATATGTGTTCATATTTCTTGCCGTTTAAAGAAAGACTCCATTTATTTCGAAACTATACTACTATCGTACTATTTAAATGCACACTTAAATAAAATTAAAAAATTAAAAAACTAAATCACCCTTAATGCATACTTGATCGGGTGGGTCCCCGAAAGTACCCAACCGAAAATCGTACTTTGCGCAAGCAGCGCTCCGAAAGATGGTGGTAATGTCCCGGCGTTATGATTTCGGCATAAACGTCGCCGCCAAGAACGAGGCGAATTGGTGTGGACGCATAAAAATGGGGATCCGCCAGACGAATATGCTCGTATGTAGCTGCGACGCTGGGGTCGACGTTATATGTGGGGCTGACGCGCCTGAACTCATGAACGCAGACTGCGTGCATAGTCACCGTCTTGCTCTGTCCATGTTTGCCTCTAAATCTAATGAAACAGCCGGTTTCGCCGGCGGCGTGGGTCGTCGGCAGTGCTAACTCTCGCGCCACCCTACGGTCGATCATTGTGCGGGGGGAACATGCATCAAGGAGTGCACGAATGAGGTGCAACCGCCCCCGGCTTCCACCTTGACGACTGCAGTTGGCGCCAGAGTAGCCATTGGGCGAAAGGTTGGGCCGGCTGAATGATTCCGTTCCTAAAGGAACTGTGTTGTGGTAGCTGGCGCGGTCGAGTGGCCAGTCTACCGTCTCGGTTGTGTTCGTGCGAGTTTCGAATAGCGCGTAGCTAGCGCGGCCGAGGGGCCAGTCTACGCCAGCGCGTTTTCCGTGGTGCTCGCAGGTGTCGATGCGTGGGTGAGCGGAAAGGCCGTAATTCCGCTCCACTTTCCTCTCGTCTTTCGTGCGCTAATAGGGTTCGGAACGGCCGTGGGTCCGATCCCCTAGTGTTTGCTCGACCTGTATCGGAGCCCGCTCCACTCCCGGGTGGTAGATGTTGCTCGTCGGTAAAGGCCGACTCGGACGCGTGGAGAGACAGCGCCTCATCCATCGTCCCGTCGTCCACCTCTTGCATCGTGGGCATCCGCTCATACCCTTCTTCCTCTTCTTCCATGACCAGCTAGTTCCAGCTCTTCGGCGGCTCTGGCTCGGACGACAAGTCCTCCATTGACAGATGCAGCGTGGTATGATGGTTGCTGCCACATCTTTGGCACCTGCCCTGACTCGTGCATTCTCGGGCACGATGTACCATCGACAGACAGTTCTGGCAATAATTGACTTTAATAATTTCCCGCAGTCGTTGCAGTGGGGACTTAGCGCGGTATATCGGACACGACCTGATAGGATGTTGCGCTTTGCATAAATGGCACGGCTTCGGATAACGGGCGGCCTGACGCTCGGTTCTTTTGCGCAACGATGCGTTGCGAGTCATTATGTGCAGAGAGTGTGAAAAAAAAGGGAACTCGTTTACTTATAATGACTGTGTCACGCGTTCGGTGGCGAGTAGGCCCTAATTTTATTATCGAGAAATTTAATTAGCGCGTGAGTAGGGGGAAAAACATCTGTCGTTGCATAAAAACAAAATATTCTTATTTGGCGCACATTATGTGCATGGCCTCTTTCCACGCACGTTATGTGCCTGGGCCTTTAGTGCGTTATTTTGTGTCACCCTGTAGCGTTTTAGCTAGACAGGCATACTAGTGCTGAAAAAAATGAACATATCCATTATTCGGTACTTACATTTTGGTACTGAAACCGGGTAGACAGTGTGTTATGTGGGTGTTTTTGCGTCGTTGTTATTTGTGTTGTTGGTGCCAAAAACCAAAACTTTCCTGCCCGCCGCAAAAAAAATGTTTGGACAGAAAAATTTTATGCTATATAAAGAAAAAATAAAAAAATCTTCGTTTTGGAAGAGGAGAAAAATTTGTAGAATGTATAATTTTTTTGTATTGCCCTTCTATTATTTATTCAACCTTCCCCCAAGTAGGCTTGTAGTCCTGTTTATCAAATGGCACGGTTCCCGAAGGGTATTTTGCTCCGGTACCGATTTTTCGGAAACGGGTTTTTGGGTACCCGTTTGCTTCTTTTTATGCATCACTAGAATCATGTACATTTAAAGTAATCATATATATGTACACACGTTGGTATACGTATACACGTACTTTACCGCGTTGGTAGATTTACCAACTTTTTTACCCATTTTTATTTTCTACTACTTCTATCGCCAAATTCCAAAAACCTACCAACATTTCAATACATTCGCATTGAAACTAAATACTGTGATCATTTGGTAAACATATTGATTTGCCCAGCACATGAAATGTATTGATGGGTGTATAAGGTGCCCATTTTAGACACCATGAAAATGTACTCTGCTGGCACACACGCCGCACTATATTTTTAAATTGTCTTTAGTTTCTTTTTTGGTTCACTTTTTAATTAAATAGATGTTGTTTTAAATATTTTATAATATAGTTTTTCTTTTATTTAAACATTAAGTTTATTTAACACTGGTTCATTTAATTTTCACTTAGTTAGCTTTTTTCCTACTTTACTTTTTGCACGACCGAACTCTCTTCTTGAAAGTAACGAATTGAATCTTGATTGCCATTTTCTAACTTCGCTAAATCCAATTCGCCCTGCTGAGTACAATTGCCACTGCTGTTCAGCAGCAGCTGACAGCGATACCATTTGCACTCAGGGGTGTGTTTAGTGCGTAAAGGCTAGTTTACGCAATGCGGTTATACCACTCTTCCTTAGAAAAAAGAAGAATCTGACAAGTTGATCAGATTTGTCGTATTCTTCTTGTTCCTATGACTTAAATGATATTAGGGTGTTCCTCCCCTTTTTTCATTCGTTAAATCAGAACAATTTTTTTTTTGTTTTTACATATGAAATTTTGTTAATATTATAATATGAATTCAACTACTTATGTGTAAATTGTTTTCTAATTTCTATTGCATTAAATTAATGTATTATATATATATTTATTACAAATAATGCGTGCATATTAATATTTGGTTTTATTTACATGCCAATTGAAATGTAACTTAAAATTCCTAACTTTAAAAATTTTTTTCGTATATTAATATAAATTTTAGTTTGAGATGAAATGATTGTAATGAAAATATAAAATTAACTAAAAATTAGTTTGTAAATTTGTATGGGAAAAAAATTTTAGTTTACCTTATTGATTCGGTTTTTGTGAACGGTTTTTTCCTTTTTATTCATTTCATCTAAAACCGTGACATTGACTCCATCAATTTTTGTGACTATATATGGTCCTTGGTAAATACTTTCGTGTTTATATCTAGCTTCTTTTTGTACTACTACCTTATCGTTTATATTAGTTGCTAACGGACGCGCCCTCTTATCATATAGATCCTTATTTTTAATTTTATGTTTGTTAATTAAATCTTTTGCTATTTTATGTGTTTTTTGTAGTCTATATTTTACTTCTTTTGCATAATTTTCAACGTGGTAAATTGGATCGATTTGTTCCATTGAACTGCATTTAGTAAGGTAACATTTCTACCGAATACTAATTCGTATGGAGTAAATCCATTATCAAAAACTGTACTAGGAGTTGTATTATGCAAAAATGTAAAACATTTAAAATAAACGTCCCATTCGGGGAAGTTATCATTTAAAAAAGCTCGTAAATATACATTAAACACCCGATGATTTCTTTCAATTGTACCTAGGGTTTCATGATGGTAGGCTGTAGAAAAATTATCTTCGATTTTTGGCAGTTTAGTTAATTCAGAGAAAATTTAATTTTGATATTCGGTTCCTAAATCGGTTTTAATTGATTTCATTATGCCATAAATGAGGATGAAGCCTTCAAAAATGGCTGTTGCAATTGTTGTTGCTGTCTTATCAGGGATTGATATTGTAACTAGGTATTTTCTTAAGTCGCACATAATGGTAACCGCGAACCTATTCCCATTATTCGACTCAGGCAAAGGTCCTATTGTATCTATAACTACGACATCGAAAGGTTTGCAGGGTGTTGGTGTAAGCACCAAATTTTCTTTGGTTTTTTGCTTGACTTTATTCAAAAGGCACTTTTTACAATTTTTGACGGTATGTGGCA
This sequence comes from Eurosta solidaginis, assembly GCF_040869045.1. Classification (NCBI taxonomy): domain Eukaryota; kingdom Metazoa; phylum Arthropoda; class Insecta; order Diptera; family Tephritidae; genus Eurosta; species Eurosta solidaginis. The sequence goes on from NC_090324.1 coordinate 97,560,700, forward strand.
ATATCACGGGTCATACCTTTCCAATAATATTTTGTACGTATTTTTGCGTAAAGCTTTTTATTTCCGCAGTGACCACCTGATATCGGGTCATTGTGGTAAATTTCCATTAGTTTAAGTTTTTTGTCGTTGTCCGTAACTGTTTCGACAGGTTCTATTAAAAGTATTTGTAAATTTTTTAAAATTGAATTCCCTGTACTTTAAAATTTGAAATAGAAAAATACTTAAATAACTGATCATCTTTTTGCCATTCTACTTGCTTAATACTGTGTTTACCAGCTTTTTTTTTCAAGTTTTAAAAGTAATTCACCTAATTGTATTATTTTGTTAGTACACATAATATTAAATAACTCGAGTTTTATATGTTTTAAATGCGCATATATTTTTAAATTGATTTTATCATTATCGTTGTCATGACAAATTTGGCTTTTTATCCTATGGATTTTCTTGGAAAAATTATATGAAAATTTGTCGAATACCTGTAATTTGACATTTTTTTCGTTTATGTCTTCAGCCGATTGTTGTAGTTGTTCGTGAAGTTTCGTCATAGACCTCGTCTGTACCGCTAAAATTTGAAAATTGGAATTTTTAAGTTCTGGAATTGAAATTCGCGATAATGCGTCTGCACCTACGTTAGATTTTCCTTTAATATATTGTATGGTAAAATTATATTCGGACAATTCCAAACGGATTCTGGAAAGTTTCGACGACGGATCTTTCATATTAAACAGATAAACTAGTGGACGATGATCTGATTTAACTTTGAAGTGAGTGCCATAAATATATGCACGAAATTGCTTTATTGCAAAATGTATTGCCAAAAGTTCTAATTCTATTATTGCTTTATTTTGTTCCGATTTGCTAAAGGCTTTTGAAGCAAAACAAATTGGCAAGTCGTTACCATTATGATTTTGACTGAGTATCGCACCACAACCTAACTTTGAAGCATCAACCGTAATTAAAAACTTTTTGGTGAAATCTGGATATTGTAATAGTTTTGGAGAAATCAGACTTTTTCTTAGTTTATCGAAAGCTAACTCACATGCCGTATGCCAATTAAATTCAACCTTTTTTCTACTCAAACGATTCAATGGAGCTGTTAAAGAAGCGAAATTTGGAATGAATCTCGTATAATAATTTGCAAATGCCACGAATCTTCGGACAGCGTCTTTATCGCGTGGCTTAGGATACTTTTTAATTGTGTCAATTTTTGAATCGTCTGGTAGCAACCCATTTGCTGAGCATTTATGCCCTAAGGAAGTTACTTCAGGTCGAAGAAAATTACATTTTTTTGGGTTAAGTCGCAAGTTGAACTTCCTACAGGTCTCGAAAACTTTTTTTAGATTATTGAGATGATGTGCTTCGCTACATACAATTACTATTATATCGTCTACATACATAAAGGCTTGGTTGGGTGAAATACCAGAAAATGCAATTGACATCATTCTTGAAAATGAATTTGGAGCCACGTTTAGGCCAAATGGTAACACCTTCCATCGAAAAGCTCCGCGGTCAGTACTAAAAGATGTTATGTCTCTTGAAACTTTGTGAAGTGGAATTTGGTGAAAACCCGAAAAAAGATCTAACGTAGAGAAGAATTTCGCACGGCCAATGTTGTCCAAAATATCGTGTACACGTGCCAAAGGAAATTTATCGGCAATTAACTTTATATTTACAGCCCTAAAGTCAACGCACATTCTATACGATTTTTGGCCATTTAGGTATTTTTTTGGTACCAAAATCAAGGGACTGTTGTAATTTGAACAACTATTTTCGATCAGATCGTTTTCCAATAATTTATTAGCCTGTTTATTTATTTCTTCGCGTTGAGAATACGGTAGGCGGTCATTTTTAATGTATACTGGCGTCGTATCGTTTAGTCTTAGTTTTTGTTCATAAAAATTGTTTATTGTCATTTTATCATTGTCTAGCGCAAAAATATCGGAATATTGTAAACATAAGTTAATAAGCTTATTTCCAGCATAATTAGGTATTTGTTTTTCTAAAATGCTTTTAAGTTCTTTGATACGACTATCTTGTTTTACTGGGTTATTGATTTTATAGACGTGATAATTAGAAAGTTCTTCTGTTTGAATGTTGCAGTCATTTACGTATTTTACGCTATTTGTGGTGTTTATTACTTTAGTGATCGGATTACTAGTATCAACAATACATTTCGCTGTGAAAACACCTCCAGAAATCTCTTGAGAATCCACGAAAAGTGGTTCTGAGTCTTTTTCCAAGGCGAAAATTCTATAAACTTCGCAACGAGGTGGTATAACAAATGTATCGCTTTCCATTCCGTGAAGGATGGGAAGTGCGATCTTTTCATTGCCTATCCAGAAGGAAATGCAATTTGTTGCATAGCTGATATCGCATTTATTTGTTTTTAGGAAATCCTTACCAAGTATTCCATCTGATGGAATGTTTAAATCATTGTCTACCACGTGCAATGTATGTTTGATATAAAAATTTGAAAAGTGTAAGTTAGTTGTAAAAGTACCTAATGTAGAAAATGTATCTGTAGTTACTCCAGTAATATTAATTGTATCATTGTTATTAATTGTCAAAATTTTTATTAAGAGAAGAAATTTTAATTAATGAAATGTCGGCTTGTGTATCGACCAGAAATGTACAGAATTTGTTAGAGCCAGTAATGTTTATTTGTATAAAATCGGAATAATTTAAGTTAAGGCAATAAACGTTTTTAGAAGAAACTCTGTGAGCTGAATCAGTTAGTAATTTGTCTCGTCCTCCCTCAGTGCTCGCTTCTGAGGGGCTCCCTGTTTAAAGTCCGGACACTTGCATTTCTACCTCTATTATTGGAAGTGTTAGAACCGTTATTATTGCTAGTACGACTATTGCTGCTGTTATTATTATTATTAGGCTGATTCCGATTTCCGCCACCGGAACGGAAATTTTGCCTTTGATTGCCGCGGCTGAAGTTGTTGCCATAGTTACTGTTACTAAAAGATGGTTTATTTTGTCTATAATTGTTAAAGTTACGAATTTGATTTTGGAAGTTTCGACCTCGGTTATTACTTTGAAAATTTCTAAAATTGTTATTGTTCCGCGCCCTAAATGCTAAAACTTGGCGTTCTTTTATTTCATTTGATTGCTATACAATCAGTTTAGCTACTACTTCCTTGGAATCAGAAAAATTGGTTGAAGCGAAGATTGATTTGACTAAACTGGTTTTTGCGTTCAATCGGCAAACGTTAACTGTTTGCTCGATGGCCATTTTATGGGCTTTGGCCTGAGTAATCCCTTCGATAATGAGCGAACGCTCTAAAGAATCAGACAATTCCTCGACGCGTTTTGCAAAATCTGTGTAATTATTATTATTAACTTGCAAAGCCGCAATTTTTCCGGCCACAACTTTGGAGTTGTCGGGTTTTATACGGTTACGTAGTGCCATTTTTATATCATCAACTGAAAGTATTTGAGTTGGTATCGCTTCTCGAGCTTTACCATCGAGTTTGGATTTAATATATGAAATACAAGTGCCAGTTAAATTTTCGTCGACAAATTCTTCGATTAACTCAATTTTGTTAATGAAAGATTCAAGATACAGGGGCTCGCCGCTATAATTTTCACGCATAATACCAGCACACATGCTGATAAACGAGATTTTTTCCTCAGGAGTTGCCATATTTGTATCGGAATTAGGAGGATTTGAGATATGTGTTTCGGGAAATTCCTCAAATCCGTGAAATTCTTCGGACAAAGAAAGTCTAACAACAAGGTTTTTGATTGTACTGGGCGGATATGTGGTTGAGCCTACGGAAACTGGGCTTTTAAAATCAAGATTTTCGGAATCGGAACTTTCGGAATTAAAATTTTTGGAATTGGAATCTGAATTTTTGGAATTAGAATCTGAATTTTCGGAATCTGAGTCTTGCTCTGAAATTCTGGGAACTACTTTTTTGTTTCTAAGAAACATGTGTAGTAGGAACAAAGAAGAAATATTTAAACTGATTAAAGTCGAATTTGTAGAAATTGCTTACGAAAATTTAACAGAAATTGAAATTGAATTGAATTTTGATGTGAAATTGAAAGAATTATCCGGCAATTTAATGAAAGACTGAATATTTAATGATAAATTGAATGTATATTGAAGTAATTTGGTTTAAATTGATTTTAAAGGAAAATATTTTATTTTGGTAAAAGGAATTGGCTGTTGATAACGGACGCACCGCTTTATTAGAAAGATCTCAATGTGTTTGTGTTATTACGGACGCACCGTTTTTATTAAAATTGTATGGTTTTATTTTTATAGATACGGGCGCACCGCATCTTTTCAAACTTGTAATATGAATGTCCTCGGATGCACCGGGATTTAAAAAAAAATTTCGTTGGTTGTTCACGGAACCACCGTTTACGCAAAAAAAAATCTTTTTGGTTAATTACGGAACCACCGCTTTATGGGAAAAGAAATATTAATCATGTTATTATTTTTCTCTTTGATGGAGCCCACTGTAGGGAAGAGTGGGACTAAAACTAGGAAAAACGTTTATTGAGTTTTGGCAATTGTTTTAATAATCAAAACGTTGAAGCAATGCAATTATGAAAAAAAAAATTATTTTTCTGTTTTTGTCCGACCCTGTCCCACAGTGCCTACCTATAATCCTACACATATAAAAAGTATGTATGAATATAATACAAGAAAACAAATTTTTGTAATAAGTATTGTAAGTAATTTAATTTAATTAATTAATTAAAATATTTTTGTATTTTGCAATGAGTTTGAAAAATTAATATTTGAAAATTGAAGAAAAAAATATGAGTATAATATAAAATATATTACATTTTAATGAGTATGAAGAGGTGGTGTCAAAAATGAAATTGTGAATATAATATAAAATGTGTTTTCATTTTAATAAAGAAAATTGAAAAATATTAAGCTAATTTGAATAATGAAAAATTTTTGCACACCATACCAGTTACTGCTTGGCTCGATTTACCGCTTGCTGTACCTGTTGTTCTGCTGCTGCGCCTGCCTTTCCGCTGCTGCGTCTGCTGTTCTGCCGATGCTGCTGCTTTTGGTTGACGTCACTTATTTTTTCCGCTATTCAGGTCGTACAGTGGTTTGCCGTTATTGATGTGGCGTGGCTAGTGCCGTTAGTTTTTTCACCAAGATTTTGGTACAGTTTTCCAAAACTTTAGTTTTTGTTGTTTTAAGGGTAATTGTTAAATTATGTATTATTTCTGCTGCCGTTTAGTTTCTTTTATTATTAGTAAAAACAATTTCTTATTATTTCCGTCTTTAATTACGTATATATATTATTTACTAGTCTTTCAACTAATAATTTTCCCACTAGCCACTGCCATAAACCACCAACACGGCTACAATGCCATATATTTTAGATTTTGTAGTTGATTTAAATGTTTGTATTTTTTTTTTTGTAATTTTTGATTTTGTACTTTTTTTGGAGAGATGTGTTTTTTTTTTTTAATATTTTGTAATTTTTTGTAATGGTTTTTTGTAATTTTTATAGTTTTCGAAAGAACCTTTTTGCGCAGTTTTTAGTTTTGTAAGATTTTTGCATTTTTATAATTTTTTTTGGATTTTTATTTGGTTTTATGATTTTTTGTTTTGTAGATTTTTTTTTTGTTAATTAAATTTTAATTCTGATTTAATTCATTTTTAATTAATTTTTGATTTTAGGTTTTTAGCATTTTAAGTTTTTAAGATTTTAAGCCTCTTTTCTTTTTGATTTTTAGTTTTTAAGAGGCCTGCCTCTTCGCCACTATGGCCGCCATTGCAAGGCCTGGCGTCACGGTCGCCATATAAGGTGCCCATTTTAGACACCATGAAAACGCTGGCACACATGCCGCACTATATTTTTAAATTGTCTTTAGTTTCTTTTTTGGTTCCCTTTTTAATTAAATAGATGTTGTTTTAAATATTTTATAATATAGTTTTTCTTTTATTTAAACATTAAGTTCTTTTAACACTGGTTCATTTAATTTTCACTTAGTTAGTTTTTTTCCTACTTTACTTTTTGCACGACCGAACTCTCTTCTTCTCAGTAACGAACTGAATCTTGATTGCCATTTTTTAACTTCGCTGAATCCAATTCGCCCTGCTGAGTACAATTGCCACTGCTGTTCAGCAACAGCTGACGGCGATGCCATTTGCACTCAGGGGTGTGTTTAGTGCGTAAAGGCTAGTTTACGCAGTGCGGTTATAGGTGATATTATCCCAACGAATCAATTTTGAGAAAATTCGTGAACAAGCTCAAAACAAGAAATAAATTTGTTTATGAAATAAATGTAGCAAGTGATCACAATAAATAATAATTTTCCGACTAACGTGCCGAAATCGGTTATTTTTTGGCAGTATTTTTGGTCCACGGTAAAATTGTTGTTGTAATTGGACGTTGTGGTAAATTTTCGTGAGTGTTTATAGCTCGAAATACAGGACAAAGGCAGTATCATAAGCTATGTATCTACACATTTACATGGATTTTGTTTTTGTTTGCAAAAAAAATTGACAAAAAATTATGAATTGTTTGGTACAAATATAAACTGTAATTTTGTTTTCCTGACCAAAATCTACCAACTACTACTATATCCATTTTTTCGTCTACCACCATTTTGCTTTTAAAGGTCCGCGCACTGGTACCCTGCAGCAACGACCAAAAAGGTGAATATTCAAACATACAGATGTAGAGAAAAAATTTGAACACTAAAACATACAGATGTATAGAAAAAATGTGAACATTCAAATATACAGATTTATAGAAAAAATGTGAACATTCAAACATACAGGTGTATAGGATGTAGATTTCACTGGTATTGAAACAAACGGGAAGCTAATCGACTGATTCATTGATTTTCTTCTCCGCTAATTCATTTTCATTCTTTTGAAATTTACCGAGCGTGGGTAGCGTACGCTAATTGCGGACGACAAAAAATTGGTAAGTAAATTTTATTATGTGATAACTTAATATATTCTTTTTAATAATTAATTAATTTTCTTTCTTTTCAGCTTACTGGCGTGGATGGTGGTGTAGATCCAGGAGATTGGCGTGGACACCGGGTTTTTCTCTTGTGTTTCTTTTTTTTTCTGGGTTACCGGCATTGCAAAAGGGGGTGCTCCAACTGCGGCGTCGGCCGCGCTGTCAGTTCCCACAACTTTGCTATTCCCATTGACGCATGTATTAATGAAATTTCCTCTTTCCAGGTTGTGGCAAAATGTTGGAACCTCTGTGAAGGTAAAGAATGGTCTCATGAAAATAAGCAACTGCAAGATGAACAGCACTTGAAATGTTGGCAAAGTTGATACGTGCCTCAGCTACGTCTATGACTTCTGTGCCAAAACCTTTGAAGATCATGCGTCCCCATTATGATACCATGAAGACTCTGTATAAGCAAATGCCCGATCAACTATATGGCGATATTATATCGGTGCTCTCCATGACAATGGGTAGTGGTAAGGATTGCTTGGCATATCGTTTTCTTTGTGATCGTTCGCAAAAAATTGGTGAATGGGGACATGAATATGTGCGTCATTTGTCTGGGGAAATAGCAGCACATTATCTCGATACATCGGGTGAATTGGTCAAACAGATTATACCTTATAGTATGGAACATAATGCCGAAGCAGATGCTTGCAATCAATTGATTGAGATTGATCATTTACATTTGTTGCACGAATATGTAGACGAATCAGCAGATCCACGTGTATGTGTTTACTTACAATCCTGCCACCCCTATGTACCAGAACCTGATAATACGATAATTTTAGAAACGGCTTTACAATTGTCACGGAAATTTAATCAGCATACACAAGCTTTCCGTTTAGCGCTTATGTTAAATGATATGGTCAAGATAACAGAAATATTCAAAGAGCCAAAGGAGTCTGCTATGCAAAAACAATTGGCTTTCATGTGAGCACGCCAGCAAGTATGTTTGGAATTAAATGAGTCTATGCCGGATTGTGATGATCTAATGGAGCTTATGTCAAACGCAAATTTGAATAAGCATTTCTTGAATTTGGCATGTGAATTAGATATTATGGAAGCCAAGAACACCAGAGGATATACACAAGTCACATTTGGATAATGTGCAAACTCGTTTTGCATCTATACAAGTTGATTCGGCAAATCAAGTTGGAAACTGTTCGTTAATTGTTGTGCATTGGCTAATATTTGCATATTTTAATTGTTTGTGGAGGGAAGTTTGGAAAACTATTTATCTTTAAACGGTTTTATTTAGCTTGAGTTGACAGGCCGCATGGCCGCATGCACTGATGCACGGCCGTTGTGAACGAATCTTGTAATTGAAATTTAAGTAACTTCCCGATAAGCTACAAGCATGAAACTTGGAATATAGTTCAGAACCCGATGGCAATGCAATAATAAGAAAAAAATCGCCGCTAGGTGGCGCATGAATCGAGATATTCGCAAAAATCGTATTTGTGGACCGATTTGGCTCATATTTAGAACACTTAATACATACAAGAATAGAAAGCGACCTATGAAAAAAATCGCCGCTAGGTGGTGCATGGATCGAGATATTTGCAAAAATCGTATTTGTGGACCGATTTGGCTCATATTTGGAACAATTAATAATACATATAAGAATAGAAATCGACCTGTGGAAGAAAATCGCCGCTAGGTGGCGCATGGATCGAGATATTCGCAAAAATCGTATTTTTGGCCCGATTTGGCTCATATTTGGAACAAATATTGCATACAGTCCGGTAGAAGTGACATCAAAATATTTTGGAGTTGGAGGAGGGACAAGCATACGTGGCGCAGAGTCGAGTAAAGTCTTTGGAAGGATTATGTATTGAGGACTTAGGTTGTAAAAAATTGTCAGGAAAGAGTCCTTGTAATAATGAGTCACTAAATGAACTAAATAGAATGAGAAATAATAGGCAATTATATAAAGACCAAAAACTTGAAAATGAAATAATTAAAAAAAATTTTTAAGTTAAACGGTTTTATTGAAAATAATTAGGTAGGTCCTAGGTACTAGTCATCACACTCCTTATCAATCTATGGCGTTGCACAGTGTTTCGTGTAGAAAAAGCTAGCTGGACAAAATTATTTTATGAGATTTTCGTTTCATATGCAGTCATTTATTACAACTACGTCATTTTTTCAGCCATATGTTCTTTTTTTTTCCAAAATTTTACTTCATATGCATACATTTGCTTATTTCATATACAGTAACTCATGTGAATAAGTGACATAGGTCCAAAAAAAATTTAAAGGACTTAAGAATATTACTTTATTGTACTTAAATTGAATGGAATACAAATCTGAATACTCTAAAAAATTCTGAAAAAAAAATTAAAATTTTTTATGAAAATTCGTCGAATTTTTTAAATATAATTTAGTTTTAGTTAAAATAAATTTGCGAAAGCGAAAATTGTAAGAATTATCCAAAAAGGGGTGTCTACTTATTTATGTGAGTGACTGTATATATGTACATACATATTTTGTATTTATTTGAGTATTTATCCTGGCACTACAATTTTTACAGAATTATTTTATAGTACCAGTCAGGAATGTAAAAGTGAATTACAATAATAATAATAACAATGCAAATAACCAAATTAATTATGTGAAAATTACTTATTACAAAAACTTAGAAGTAAAGTATCATACAAAGTAGAAAAGACAATAGATTTAAATTGAATAAAACCTGATCCAACAAAAAGTTATAGGGTAGGTTATCTTTTATAATTATGTTATTATTCACTTTCATTGGATGAGTCACTTGTGGAATAGTCATGAACATCAGCAACACTACTGTGAAAGCTTGAAACAACTGGGGTATTTATTGACTCCTCAACATTATCGGGGGACAGTAAATTTAAGACTTCTGAAGTCAGACTTTTAAATTTTTTCTTAGGTATCTCCCTAAAACTGTTAACTAAAGGATCCGATGTTATAAGCAGCATATTCATAAGATCTCTATTCGTGGCTTCACGCGCTTTTGTGTGTTATCAGCCCTAAATCGTCTCAAATCTTTGTTACGGGCTTCCTGTTCTTCCGCGGAAAGTTGACCAATAGGTAAAATGCTGATTTTATAATATCAGTACTATGCACTTGTGGAATAGTCATGAACATCAGCAACACTACTGTGAAAGCTTGAAACAACTGGGGTATTTATTGACTCCTCAACATTATCGGGGGACAGTAAATTTAAGACTTCTGAAGTCAGACTTTTAAATTTTTTCTTAGGTATCTCCCTAAAACTGTTAACTAAAGGATCCGATGTTATAAGCAGCATATTCATAAGATCCCTATTCGTGGCTTCACGCGCTTTTGTGTGTTATCAGCCCTAAATCGTCTCAAATCTTTGTTACGGGCTTCCTGTGCTTCCGCGGAAAGTTGACCAATAGGTAAAATGCTGATTTTATAATATCAGTACTATGCACTAAGAATTTATGAACTGTAACAGGCATATTAAACCATGGATAGAGATCTATGTATAGTTTTTTAGTCTCGACCGCAAATTTTTCAAATTTTTGATTTATATTGTACCCAGATGCTAATGCGCGAAGGAGAGTGTCGAATCTTTTGATGAGCGTTACTTCCAATCCCGTAATCTCAGCACTAGCCTCAGAATTTTCGAAAAACCTACGAGCAGTGTTGCCGTCATTGGTATTGCCGAAACCTGGTTTTGGTTTATCTTCATCAATCCATTGTATGTACCTGTTTTTATGCCTTGGTGACTGGTGCGGTAGGTTTCTTAGGCAAAATAACAACATTAAAATTCTCACGTCTGACAAAGGCAATAAAACTGTGGCTATGGAGAAAGATGATTATAATCTAAAAATGAAAGAAATATTAAATGATTTAACGATGTACAGATTACAAAGGCAAGACCCTACGTCAAAATTACAGACAAAAAACAACAATTTAGTAAATAAAATGTTTGAAATGGAGCTAATTTCAAAGGCCGAAAGAAATAGTCTGATCACCACCACAGCCCTTTCCCCTAGAAGTTATGGACTCCCAAAAATCCATAAAGAAGGGACACCCCTTAGGCCGATATGTTCAACCATTGGATCACCATCGTGGGTCTATGTAAATTCATTACAAATATTTTAAAAAATGTAACAGAAAAGTCTAGTTATAATGTCAAAAATACACTCGAATTTAAAGAAAGAATAAGTAATACTCATATTAATGATGATGAAAAACTAATTTCGTTCGATGTTGTCTCGCTGTTTCCGAGCGTTCCAACACAGCTAGCTCTTGAGGTTATTCAAGAGAAATGGACAATAATAGAAATGCACACTAAAATACCGAAAAAACTATTCATGGAAATATTGAAATTTTGTATTGAGGAAAACCGTTATTTTAAATACGAAGATCAAATATACACACAAATAAGAGGATTACCAATGGGGTCGCCAACGTCACCAGTTATCGCAGATATTGTTATGGATAAGTTGCTCCAAAATTCGATGGAAAAAGTTAAACAAAAGCCGAGACTACTTACAAAGTATGTCGATGACATATTTGCAATTATAAACGAAAACGAGGTACAAAACACTCTTTACGCATTAAATTCTTTCAATAGATATATTAAATTTACTACCGAGCTCGAAAACGAAGGAAAACTACCGTACCTGGACTCAATCATAATAAGACATGGTAACGAAATAAAGCTAAAGTGGTATAAGAAACCTATAGCATCAGGACGAATCATCAATTATAATTCTAAACATCCAAAAACGATGATAATTAATACAGCGAGAGGCTGTATTCGACGAATGTTACAAATATCTGACGACACTTACCACAGAGAAATTAAGACTGAAATTAGAATGATATTAAAAAATAATGACTTTCCGGATAGTATTATAAATTCTTTAATAAAAAGAACGGTATCAGAAACCCAAAATCAAATAGTAGACGAGCCAAAGATTGCTACAACAAAAACGAAATAAAAATAGCCCATAAACCAGTAAACACACTAAAACACATTTTTAATAGAACAAAGTCAAAAATGCCAACCGCGGAAAAAAGCAATATTATATATAAAATACCTTGCAAAGGTAATGCCAACGAATCCTGTAACAAGTTTTATGTAGGAACTACAAAATCAAAATTAAAAAGCAGATTAGCACAACATAAATCTGATTTTAAATATTGTAAACAAACACAGAACCATAAAACGGCCTTAATGGCCCACTGTGCAAGCAATGAACACTCACCAAACTTTGATGAAGCTTCTGTGCTCCAACAAGAAAAACAATACAAGAAGAGATTCACATTAGAAATGCTGCACATAATCAACACACCGACAGACAAGAGATTAAATTACAAATCTGATGTAGAGAACGTAGCACAGGCGTACAGGTTTTTGTTATCAAAAAAGAGTTAGTATGATACTCCACGTTAAGCAGTACAAACGTGTAAATAAATGTATGTACACATATGAATAAATTTGTTGTAGGGATAATTATTTATTATATTAATGCTTTATATTGTTATTAGTTTGTCCTGAAGACGATTACCGACGGTAATTCGAAATATATTGGCAGAACGAAAAACTTGTGTTTTATTACTTTTTGCAAGAAAAACATAGACCTCGAGCCAGCAAACTGGAAAGTGAAAGAATTACTATTAAAAAATTTTACTTACCTTCGAGCTTAGAATCCATCAAAAAAATTATGTAAAAGTGTTCACTTAAAAGAAATATGAATCTTAATATTCAACAAGAATTTTGCAAATTAATCAATGCATTTTACGGCCACTCCTGCCTTCTTACTTCAATTACTCAATATATATGAGCAAAAATATCAAAAAAAGCAAAAATCCCGTTATTTTGTTTGTTTTCTTTCATTTCTCATTACACTTTTCTTGGAATAAGAACTTTGTTTTTGTCCAGCTAGCTTGTTCTACACGAAACACTGTGCGTTGATCAGATAATTAAATAAAAGCGTTGGACGCGTCATATTTCTACTGATAGTCATAAGTAAAACTAACTGAACCTTAATCAGTCACATTTTTAGAAATTTCACGCGCCCAACGCTTTTATTTAATTGTCTGATCAACGCCATAGATTGATAAGGAGTGTGATGACTAGTACCTAGGACCTACCTAATTATTTTGTAACTTTTCGTATTATTATTACTTCATGTAAGTATTGTTTTCAATAAAACCGTTTAACTTAACACTTTTTTTTTTAATTATTGTATTTTTATTTAAATAGAATAAGTGTGGGAAAACAAAGAATGGAATTACAAGGGAAACAATCATACAGTGGCCAAATATGGACTAAACATAAACTTTGTTAACAAAAACCTCATTGTAGTGGCTGAGATACGTCTTCTTCGCCGTCTTTGTCACGGTGGTGTTTATTTTCTTCAAAAAGTGCACCGTTAGCGACAGCACGTTTATTGACATCCACATCGAGGCATGAAAAAAGTGGAAAATCAATGCTACGCACTCCGTTCTTATGTTCTTCGAGAGCACTTCAACCACAACAATTCAATTACAATGCTCAAATCACCCCACCTGCTTCTCCAATCCATCGTCGTCCACGACATATAAATAAAACGCAAAGACCGTCCCGTACTCGTCTTATTGCTGATTGTTGTGTTAGAGTGTTTTTGTAATGGAATTTGTGCAAAATAGAAAGTAGAAGTGATTTGATAAGTGGTTCATTCATAACTTCGGGTGGTGCGGGCAGTGGCAGCGATAATGTGGTACCTGAATATTATATGAATTGTGTTCCTATAAGAAACAAGCGCAATGCATCTTCGAAAACTAAAAAACGCGACACTACTTTGTCGGCGGACGATTTAGAAATTCATGGATTTCGCGTTGAATCAAGCGATCATGAAATCATATATAAAGATGGAGGTATGCGTGGTGTACTTAATGATACCGAATTTACAATGCGCGTTTTCGGCAAAGGAATGACACTATTTACAGCTATAACATTTACGGCTGTCCCTAATATATTTGGTGTCAGATGCCGGCAACCTTACTTTACAAACCAATAGAAGGTTCAACTACAAGCGAATCTGCAGTCTATCGTATGTCACTACCAAAATTGGATAAAGCAATGACAAATAGTAGTGAAACATTTTATTTGTGCGACAAAAATGATCCACAAATGGATGTGGGGACCGCTACGGAAACAAAACCAATGGTTCATCAGGGTTCAGAAAACTATCTTCAAATGACATCATATGAAAATATCCCAGTTTGGTTGGCGATTGTTATAATTTTCGTATGTTTGGGATTCTCATCGTTGTTTTCAGGTCTTAACTTGGGTTTGATGTCACTTGACCGCACCGAATTAAAGATTCTCTGCAACACTGGATCTGCACGCGAACGCCAATACGCCAGAGCAATTCAACCACTCCGAGAGAAAGGCAACTTTTTACTATGTAGTATTCTCTTGGGTAATGTGTTAGTGAATTCCACATTCACAATCCTTTTGGATGGTTTAACATCTGGTCTATTTGCCGTTATTGTTTCTACGTTCGCTATTATTATATTTGGTGAAATTATACCTCAGGCTGTTTGTTCGCGTCATGGCTTGGCAATTGGCGCAAAAACAATTGGTATTACAAAAGTTGTTATGGCAGTCACCTTCCCAATGTCATATCCAATTGTTGGATTGGATGTTGGGTGAAGAAATTGGTGCTGTTTACAATCGTGAACATTTAAAAGAATTAGCGAAGGTTACCACAGGTATGAATGATTTGGATAGAAATGAAGTCAATATTATATCGGGTGCATTAGAGTTGCGTAAAAAGACTGTAGCTGATGTAATGACGCACATTGATGATGCCTTTATGTTATCACTTGATGCTGTGCTAGATTGCTCAACCGTATCGGATATTATGAAATCTGGATATTCACGTATACCCGTCTCTGATGGTGTTAAGGAAAATATTGTCACCCTATTGTACATAAAAGATTTGGCATTTGTTGATACCGATGATAATACATCATTGCGTACACTGTGTGAATTCTATCAAAATCCTGTACATTTCGTTTTCGAAGATATGACACCCGATCTTATGTTTAATCAGATTAAGGATGGTACAATTGGTCATATTGCATTTGTACATCGCGTTAATAATGAGGGTGACGGTGAGCATAAAAACTTTTGTATGTTGTTGTTAGCAAATGCGTAAATACGAATTTGAATATGTCTTTGAGATTGAAAATTGTTTATTTCAGGAGCAGCCGCATTGCGCATGAAAGGTGCTAATAAAAACGATTTGGATAACTAGCCGGAAAGTGGTGTATACAGTTCGTAAAATAAATCCGAAAATTTTATTGGCGCAGTTCTTGTAAAGCTGAACATTCGAAATTGAGAACTTTTAAAAACAAGGTAAAATAATTCCAAAAATTTAATTGTCGCAGTTTTTGTAATGCTGAACATTCGAAATAGAGAACTTTAAAGCAAGGGAGCAAGAGAGAAATGTTTAAGTGATGATTAAAAAGTATCGCCCTTTTTCCTTATGTGAAAAAAAAATTATCTCCATTGAAAAACGTCCTATTACATTTGAAAATGTACTTTTTCTACTTTTTTCTACTTTTTTTTTACTGCTAGATATGTGTTATTTCAAAAACTTTGTTTTAAAAACTCAATTCCTTGTTGAAGAAATTTTATTTCCCATGAATAAGATATATAGGAAATGAATTCACAACTTCAATAGCAAACCTATTCGAGTGTCGAAAATAAAATATAAATAAATATAAATCAGAAATAGTTCAAATTTTTGAAAAGTAAAGAATGCTTCCTGTATAAATTTTTTTTTTTTTTTGAGCTGAAAAACTTGCAAAATTAATATTGATACGTAGCAGAAGTTGGATACCAACTTTTGTATAATCATTAGGTTTTACACAGTTTGCTGCCACGATGTTGGAATTGAAAAAAAAATTCGTCTAAATTTACCTTCGTATAGGCAGTCAACGAAAACATTATTCGAATGACGATGCATTTTGCAAGTTTTATTTAAAAAAGTTTAAAGTTTAAAGTTCTATAAAGCGATTTTAATATATATTTAGCAATGTGGCTGTCCCTATTCATTAAGTGAAAAATTCGAAGAGGAAAAAAATACGGTTGATCCCAAGCGGTAGTGGCCGCCTTGGGCCCAATAGAATAAATCGAAGCCTTTCTTTAGTTCATTATAAAAATATAAACTGAATACCGACTTCCATGTGTGAGGTGGGGTTTGTCGAAAGCTGAGGTAAGCTCAGCCGCTCCAGGGTCAGGCGAAGGTCCACTAACCTTTACCAATTAATAACACAAGTAGTTGTTGTTTTGTCCCGAACACGCACACACACACGATGCGGCTTTTGCCTTTCGATGCCGGCAGCCGTTGATCCCAGAGAGAGGGGGAGAGAGAGAGAGGGAAACAGAAAGAGATGCCACGGGTTAAAGCGCAGGAGCGGTGGAAAGATGACAGTACGGGTCGCGGTTTCTCAGGGAACGGTGGTGATAATCCTCAAATATCTTACCCCCAGAGAAAGCTTACGGATTTGTTCAGGCGGGTTGCGGTGGTAATCCTATGGCTAACGATTGGCGGCGGTGGGCAGGAAGGGCACAGTTTGACCTAGGTGAAGTATGAAGTATCTATTAGTAATACCTAACGTATAGATGTATTTGTATACATGAGTACTCCTCTCAGGGAGCCTCGGACAAGAGTCCTAGCGGCCATGAGCGGTGTAGTGAAGTCCACCGTTGCATTCGGCTCGGCACCCCAATCAGGAGGCGGGGGAAGGGGATGCTCCTTGGTCACCCTGAGTGAACTGTCCGCGCCTCATGCCATCCCCATTTGTTGCTAGGTAGACCCAGTACTCCTCTCAGAGAGCCTCGGACAAGAGTCCTAGCGACCGTGAGTGGTGTAGTAAGGTCCACCGTTGCATATGGCTCGGCACTTCACCCAGGGAGCGGGGGAGCGAGATGATCCTCTGCAACCCTGTTCACTGTCCGCGACAAATGCCATCCGTATTGATATGTATTGGGCCTGGTATGTCCCTCAAGTGGAGCCAAGGACTGGTCCTGGACGCGCCTTGGGGGAACTACCCGTGCCCATCCGTCCTTCAAGGTAGAAGGGGAGCGTATTCCCTCCTACCCCTTGGGACGTTGTGCAAAGGTTGGTTTCCCATAGGTGGGGGGGGGGGGGGAGATCCATGAGCCCGATGGGTTCGCTGAGAGTCTTCCCCGTTCACCTTAGAACCCCTTTGATACCTACCATTGTAAGTTGGCCTCAGCCTTACTTACCTAGGTGAAGTATGCAGTGAGTGATGGCGTTTGCCATTTCATACTTGGTAGCGTATAAAATTGTTAAGAATTCAGCTCATCAATAACTCCTCGTTATGATAGCGAATGAGAAATGCACGCCAGATAGTCAGTACCACACGTGCTGAGTATGTTTTGTTGTGCACTGTTGGTACTTGGCATATTATGTGCGGGTGGTTGTTCGCTGTGCAAGGCGATCGTAGGGTATGTATATTTTAATGGCACATTATGTGCAGACGGTTGTTCGCTGTTGGTACTTGGCATACCATTTGCGGGTGGTTGTTCGCTGTGCAAGGCGAACGTAGAGTATGTATATATTTAGTGTTAGGGTATGTATATATTTAATGTTAGGGCTGTGAGTAGGTTATTGTGACGTAGCACTTTGCTACGTTACAGTCCCCCTCCCACTTCAGGGGAAAAAAACTTTGGCATTCGGGAGTTTGTGGCCTTAAGGCATGTACTGCCGTGGACCATGTGGTCCCGGTATATTTTAACGCCTCGGAGGTGGCGCGGCCGACGTACGTGTGTGTGTTTGTTGTCCGGTATTTCCCTTTATTCATATATCTACTTATATATATATATATTTTTTTTCTTTCTAAACTTTTATATAAATCAGCATAAAAAACATTGTACATTGTATTATTTTTTTTGTTTATGAAAAAAAAAAAACTTCTTCTTTTAGCTTAATACTAATTAATTGTGATTCATTCATGTGTAAGTCTCCTTTTTTCTCTTTTGTAGGAGTGTTTGTATAAAGTTGAACATTTTGTTTGAAAGGTATTTTGCAGTAAAAAAATGGGTATATATTTGAACAATATATTTTTTTTATCAGTTTTAGAGGTAAATTTTTATGATGTATATGTAAGGTACAATCATTCATAAAAAAAATTGTTTTCAACTTATATTTACAATTGTTAATAAAAAAGATTTGTGACAATGATTTGCTCAAGCTAAAAATAAAGTCTCAACGGCATATTATGCGGTTAGAAGAATGGTGTGTATTACTAACGAAATAGATCTCTTTCTCCACGTGTGGTTTTTTTTTTTTTTTTGTGTTGTTTTGGTAGTAACAATTCATATAAAAGTATATGCTTTCCTTTTTAGTAGTAGCGTGTATAAAAACATTTTTTTATCTGTGTGTATGACTTAATATAAATAAAAAAGAAATTTAACTCCTTTGTTTTCTAAGGTTGCCTGGATTTTTGTTTTTTTTTATTTTTTTGTTTTACAAGTTTTACCATGCAATAAAATAAATAAAAAAAAAATAATTAAAACAAATAAGGAAGGTTAAGTTCGGGTGTAACCGAACATTACATACTCAGTTGAGAGCTATGGTGACAGCATAAGGGAAAATAACCATGTAGGAAAATTAACCGAGGGAAACCCTGGAATGTGTTTGTATGACATGTGTATCAAATGAAAGGCATTAAAGAGTATTTTATGAGGGAGTGGGCCATAGTTCTATAGGTGGACGCCATTTACGGATATAGCCATAAAGGTGGATCAGGGTTGACTCTAAAATGCGTTTGTACGATATGGGTATCAAATTAAAGGTGTTAATGAGTATTTTAAAAGGGAGTAATCCTTAGTTCCATAGGTGGACGCCGTTTCGAGATATCGCCACAAAGGTGGAGCAGGGGTGATCCTAGAATTTGTTTGTACAATATGGGCATCAAACGAATGGTGTTAATGAGTATTTTAAAAGGGAGTGGGCCTTAGTTCTATAGGTGGATGCCGTTTCGAAATATCGCCATAAAGGTGGACCAGGGTTGCCTCTAGAATGTGTTTGTACGATATGGGTATCAAATTAAAGGTATTAATGAGGGTTTTAAAAGGGAGTGGTGGTTGTTGTATAGGTGGTCGGATTTTCGAGATATCGCCATAAAGGTGGACCAGGGGTGACTCTAGAATGCGTTTGTACGATATGGGTATCAAATTAAAGGTATTAATGAGGATTTTAAAAGGGAGTGGTAGTTGTTGTATAGGTGGTCGCATTTTCGAAATATCGCCATAAAGGTGGACCAGGGGTGACTCTAGAATTTGTTTGTACAATATGGGTATCAAAAGAAAGGTGTTAATGAGTATTTTAAAAGGAAGTGGGCCTTAGTTCTATAGGTGGACGCCGTTTCGAAATATCGCCATAAAGGTGGACCAGGGGTGACTCTAGAATGTGTTTGTACGATATGGGTATCAAATTAAAGGTATTAATGAGGGTTTTAAAAGGGAGTGGTGGTTGTTGTATAGGTGGTCGCATTTTCGAAATATCGCCACAAAGGTGGACCAGGGGTGACTCTAGAATGCTTTTGTACGATATGGGTATCAAATTAAAGGTATTAGTGAGGGTTTTAAAAGGGAGTGGTGGTTGTTGTATAGGTGGTCGCATTTTCGAAATATCGCCATAAAGGTGGACCAGGGGTGACTCTAGAATTTGTTTGTACAATATGGGTATCAAAAGAAAGGTGTTAATGAGTATTTTAAAAGGAAGTGGGCCTTAGTTCTATAGGTGGACGCCGTTTCGAAATATCGCCATAAAGGTGGACCAGGGGTGAATCTAGAATGCGTTTGTACGATATGGGTATCAAATGAAAGGTGTTAATGAGTCTTTTAAAAGGGAGGAATCCCTAGTTCCATAGGTGGACGCCGTTTCGAGATATCGCCATATAGTTGGACCAGGGGTGACCCTAGAATCTGTTTGTTCAATATGGGTATCAAAAGAAAGGTGTTAATGAGTATTTTAAAAGGGAGTAATCCTTAGCCCCATAGGTGGAAGCCGTTTCGAGATATCGCCATAAAGGTGGACCAGGGGTGACCCTAGAATTTGTTTGTACAATATGGGCATCAAACGAAAGGTGTTAATGAGTATTTTAAAAGGAAGTGGGCCTTAGTTCTATAGGTGGACGCCGTTTCGAAATATCGCCATAAAGGTGGACCAGGGGTGACTCTAGAATGTGTTTGTACGATATGGGTATCAAATTAAAGGTATTAATGAGGGTTTTAAAAGGGAGTGGTGGTTGTTGTATAGGTGGTCGCATTTTCGAAATATCGCCACAAAGGTGGACCAGGGGTGACTCTAGAATGCTTTTGTACGATATGGGTATCAAATTTAAGGTATTAATGAGGGTTTCAAAAGGGAGTGGTGGTTGTTGTATAGGTGGTCGCATTTTCGAAATATCGCCATAAAGGTGGAACAGGGGTAACTCTAGAATGCGTTTGTACGATATGGGTATCAAATGAAAGGTGTTAATGAGTATTTTAAAAGGGAGGAATCTCTAGTTCCATAGGTGGACGCCGTTTCGAGATATCGCCATATAGTTGGACCAGGGGTGACCCTAGAATCTGTTTGTTCAATATGGGTATCAAAAGAAAGGTGTTAATGAGTATTTTAAAAGGGAGTAATCCTTAGCCCCATAGGTGGAAGCCGTTTCGAGATATCGCCATAAAGGTGGACCAGGGGTGACCCTAGAATTTGTTTGTACAATATGGGCATCAAACGAAAGGTGTTAATGAGTATTTTAAAAGGAAGTGGGCCTTAGTTCTATAGGTGGACGCCGTTTCGAAATATCGCCATAAAGGTGGACCAGGGGTGACTCTAGAATGTCTTTGTACGATATGGGTATCAAATTAAAGGTATTAATGAGGGTTTTAAAAGGGAGTGGTGGTTGTTGTATAGGTGGTCGCTTTTCGAGATATCGCCATAAAGGTGGACCAGGGGTGACTCTAGAATGCGTTTGTACGATATGGGTATCAAATGAAATGTGTTAATGAGTATTTTAAAAGGGAGTAATCCTTAGTTCCATAGGTGGACGCCGTTTCGAGATATCGCCACAAAGGTGGACCAGGGGTGACTCTAGAATTTGTTTGTACAATATGGGTATCAAAAGAAATGTGTTAATGAGTATTTTAAAAGGAAGTGGGCCTTAGTTCTATAGGTGGTCGCATTTTCGAAATATCGCCATAAAGGTGGACCAGGGGTGACTCTAGAATGAGTTTGTACGATATGGGTATCAAATTAAAGGTATTAATGAGAGTTTTAAAAGGGAGTGGTGATAGTTGTATATGTGAAGGCGTTTTCAAGATATCGACCAAAATGTGGACCAGGGTGACCCAGAACATAATCCGTTGGATACCGCTAATTTATTTATATATGTAATACCTGCCAAGATTTTAAGGATTTTTTATTTCGCCCTGCAGAACTTTTTCATTTTCTTCTAATTAATATGGTAGGTGTCACAACCACTTTATAAAGTTTTTTCTAAAGTTATATTTCGCTTCAATAAAACAATCCAATTACCTTACCATGTTTCATCCCATTTTTCGTATTTGGTATAGAATTATGGCATTTTTTTAATTTTTCGTAATTTTCGATATCGAAAAAGTGGGCGTGGTCATAGTCGGATTTCGTTCATTTTTCATACCAAGATAAAGTGAGTTCAAGTAAGCACGTGAACTAAGTTCATTAAAGATATGTCGATTTTTGCTCAAGTTATCGTGTTAACGGCCATGCGGAAGGACAGACGGTCGACTGTGTATAAAAACTGGGGGTGGCATCAACCGATTTCGCCCATTTTCACAGAAAAGAGTTAGCGTCATAAAATCTATGCCCCTACCAAATTTCAAAAGGATTGGTTAATTTTTGTTCGACTTATGGCGTTAAAAGTATCCTAGACAAATTAAATGAAAAAGGGCGGAGCCACGCCCATTTTGAAATTTTCTTTTATTTTTGTATTTTTTGGCACTATATCATTACTGGAGTTGAATGTTGACATAATTTACTTATATACTGTAACGATATTCAATTTTTTGTTAAAATTTTACTTTAAACATTTTTTTTTTTTTTAATTGGCGTGGTCCTTCTCCGATTTTGCTAATTTTTAATAAGCGTACATATAGTAATAGGAGTGACGTCCTTGCCAAATTTCATCATGATATCTTCAACGACTGACAAATTACAGCTTGCAAAAATTTTAAATTACCTTCTTTTAAAAGTGGGCGGTGCCACGCCCATTGTCCAAAATTTTACTAATTTTCTATTCTGCGTCATAAGTTCAACTCATCTACCAAGTTTCGTCGCTTTAGCTCTCTTTTGTAATGAATTATCGCAATTTTTCGGTTTTTCGAAATATTCGATATCGAAAAAGTGGGCGTGGTTATAGTCCGATATCGTTCATTTTAAATAGCGATCTGAGATGAGTGCTCAGGAAGCTACATACCAAATTTCATCAAGATACCTCAAAATTTACTCAAGTTATCGTGTTAAAGGACGGACGGACATGGCTCAATCAAATTTTTTTCGATCCTGATTATTTTGATATATGGAAGTCTATATCTATCTCGATTCCTTTATACATGTACAACCAACCGTTATCCAATCAAACTTAATATACTCTGTGAGCTCTGCTCAACTGAGTATAAAAATATAAAAAATATTGATTGCATCGGCGCCTAAGATTACGGTGGTGCCCAGGTTAATCCTTATATTTCATTATTCTGTTGTGCCCCGCGATTTTCACTAAAGCGTGGTCCGCGTCCATCTGCGTGCAGTACACATGCTTTTTTCCATATCGACAGTGCCATTGGGGCGTATTCTTCTTTGGTCGCTTCACGCGGTCTAATTTTTTGAATGTTTTCTCTTTTTGATTTTCGCTATCTTTTCCGGTGCCTCTGTTTGGGTGGATCGAGCTGTTTCGTCTTCTACCTTTTTACGGTCGGTTGTGTTGTCTGCGCACTCGCTTATGCTTAGCAGCGGTTGTACTGTTTGCATCAAGCTGGGATAAAGCCGTGGAATATTTGTACCCGCTGTATTATCGTCTTGTTGGGTGGTCATGGCCATTCCTTGACCTTTTGTGGCGAATCCGGTGGACTGGCTGACGCATCGTAATCTGTAATTATAAGAGCAGTTTTATGTACGTGTTGTGTTAGGTGGTGATACTACTGATTCGGCAGTGAGTGGGCTTTCGTCGGCGTAGGGTTTTAAGTCCTGTAGATGCGTATGCGCGGTCCGTTTGTGATGCTCTTCGGTGTGTCTCAGCTGGACGGTATTGGATAACATGTATTTTTCTACCACATAGGTTTCCATGATCTATGGCGCAGATCGTAGTATTTTTTCTGTGTCTTAGCTGCTTTAGCCAGATTCTTCTTGATCTTTTCCCATAGGTCGGTTATTGTTGGGGATACTGTCAGTGATTCTTCGACGACGGTGCGTATTTGCTGGGCTGTCGCGATGTTCCTTCCAAAGTTTATTTCAGCAGCCGATGCTTGGGTTACTTCGTGATGTGCTGTGTTCATAGCGAAAGCGATTTGCGGAATTTCCCTGTCCCAGTTGCGGTGATCGGCTTTTGAGCGCTGCGCTAAAATGGTCTTGATTACCCTGTTAGCTCTTTCGGTCGGGTTTTCGTGGGGGGCGTATGCGGCTGTGAATTTGTGGGTTATTCGATGTTCGTCGACTTCAGCATTTATTACCTGTTGCATCGCTGAGTTCCGTGGGTAATATCGCTTTTTTAGCGGGCGATCATGTTTTAGCGAGATTACATGTTCTGCTGCCCTGCTGGGACCAGTTATTCCCCCGAATATCCGTTGGTGGTGGTTTAAAAAAACTGCCCGTTCGGCGTTTTGAGTTGCTCTTAAATGCTTTCCTTCTGTCACGGTACTTAGTTTTGCAATTATGGTGTTCTGGGTTGGCGTGGCTGGCGGTAATAAGTTTCCATCTAAGGTGAGGGTGTGCCCTTTTTCCCTGAGAAAATCCATGCCTAAAATCATGTATTCGGCCAAATTAGGCAGGGTGGATACTCGCATGTGGGTCGGTTTATTGTTACAGAGTATGGTTACTTGGTAGGTGTACGAACTAACAACGCATCGGCGAGCTTTACGTTGCGGACGCTGGGTGCGCATGCTATTTTCTTGCCTTCCAGATGCTTACGTATAGTGTCACCTACGTAGGTGAGCGTTGCGCCGGTGTCCACCAAGGCTCGGACGTTTAGCTCTTCGATGGCGAGTTTGACGTAGTGACGGCCATCCATTTTTCCATTCGGCGGTTGTTCGTCGATGGCTGCTGATTGTGGTATTTTCCCGTGCCGTAACCTGACGGGAGTCAAGGTGATCGCCTTATCGCACCTGCAATCTCTGGACAGGACGTTGTCCCGGCCATGTCTGGAGCAAAATAATCTTCGGGCTCTTTGGCATTTGTAACGCATATGTCCTCGTTCCTTGCATCTCCAACAGGATTCCTCTCGGCTATATTCTTCGGTCAACGGTGATAAATAATGCGCTCTTTGTCTGCTTTGTCTGGTGGCCTCCAATTGTAGCAGCTCGAATTCGTCAGTGAGCTCCATCAGCTCTTCAATAGTTCGGAACTCGCTACGCTTTGCGAATAACCGGTATTCGACACGCAGCCCGTCGTAAATTCGTTCTAGGTGGTTCTCTCGTGACATAATTGGATGTTGTCGGATCATGGTTTGCATGGCGAGAATATAATCCTTAGCCATTTCTCGCCCCTGCTGTCTCCTCTGGCATATGGCGTCCTCTAATTGGTGTAGATGCCGTCTGGGTAGGAAGAATTGCTCGGCCGCTGTGCGGAACTGTGCCCACGAGAGTATCTCTGCTTTGCGTACACGAAAGCATTTCAATGCCTTGCCGCGCAACGTCTCTGGCAGCGTTGGGAGCAATCTGTCCAATGGAATGCTATAGCACTCGGCCAGCTCCTCAATTCTCACCAAAATGTCGTAAAGCGCTTCTCCACCCGTGAAATGGACATCCCATCGGCGGACCGTATTCATTACTTCGGCGTCGGTTAACTCGGTACGGGGTGGTGATGGTCGTTAATTGGCCTTTGTAACTGCAGACGGTGTAGTCACATGGATATGGAGTGTGGTCGAGGGGGGTTTTAATTTGGTTATTCTCTTCTGCCTTAATTTTGTCTTCAACATCTTTCAGTAGATTTTCAGTTGACTTGAAATTTCGTTTTGCCTTGACGTAGGCACTGAGCGCTATGCGTAGCTCAGCGACAGTGCTGCCGTTAACGAATATCCGGTATCTCTTGCACACCTCGATGAGTCTCTCTTTCTTCAGCGAATATATCCAGTTCAAGCTGTCGGTATTCAATAGTTTGGTGTTGTCCTCTGATTGTGGTTGCGTGTTTGGTGGCCCATCTCCCGGCGGGCTGGTGTTTGTTGTTGCTTTTACACTTTCTCCTCCGGAGATGGGTCCCTGCTCGGGCGCCATTTGTGAGGGGGTTTTGTCGAAGGCTGAGGTAAGCTCAGCCGCTCCAGGGTCAGGCGAAGGTCCCACCAACCTTTACCAATTAATAACACAAGTAGTTGTTGTTTTGTTCCGAACACGCACACACACACGATGCGGCTTTTGCCTTACGATGCCGGCAGCCGTTGATCTCAAAGAGAGAGGGAGAGAGAGAAAGGGAAATAGAGAGAGATGTCACGGGTGAAAGCGCAGGAGCGGTGGAAAGATGACAGTATGGGTCGCGATTTCTCAGGGAACGGTGGTGATAATCCTCAAATATCTTACCCCCAGAGAAAGCTTACGGATTTGTTCAGGCGGGTTGCGGTGGTACTCCTATGGCTAACGATTGGCGGCGGTGGGCAGGAAGGGCGCAGTTTGACCTAGGTGAAGTATGAAGTATCTATTAGTAATACCCAACGTATAGATGTATTTGTATACATGGGTGTTGGGTAGATTCAGTACTCCTCTCAGGGAGCCTCGAACAAGGGTCCTAGCGACCATGAGCGGTGTAGTGAAGTCCACCGTTGCATTCGGCTCGGCATCCCAAACAGGAGGCGGGGGAGGGAGATTCTCCTCGGCCACCCTGAGTGAACTGTCCGCGCCTCATGCCATCCCCATTTGTTGTTGGGTAGACCCAATACTCCTCTCAGAGAGCCTCGGACAAGAGTCCTAGCGACCGTGAGTGGCGTAGTAAGGTCCACCGTTGCATATGGCTCGGCACTTCACCCAAGGAGTGGGGGAGCGACATGATCCTCGGCAACCCTGGGTGAACTGTCCGCGACAAATGCCACCCGTATTGATATGTATTGGGCCTGGCATGTCCCTCAAGTGGAGCCAAGGGTTGGTCCTGGACGCGCCTTGGGGGAACTACCCGTGCCCATCCGTAATTCAAGGTAGAAGGGGAGCGTATCCCCTCCTACCCCGTGGGACGTTGTGCAAAGGATGGTTTCCCATAGGTGGGGGGGAGATCTATGAGACCGATGGGTTCGCTGAGAGTCTTCCCCGTTCACCTTGGGACCCCTTTGATACCTACCATTGTCAGTTGGCCTCAGCCTTACTTACCTAGGTGAAGTATGCAGTGAGTGATAGCGTTTGGCATTTCATACTTGGTAGCGTATAAAATTGTTAAGAATTCAGCTCATCAATAACTCCTCGTTATGATAGCGAATGAAAAATGCACGCCAGATAGTCTGTACCACACGTGCTGAGTATGTTTGGTTGTTCACTGTTGGTACTTGGAATACTATGTGCGGGTGGTTGTTCGCTGTGCAAGGCGATCGTAGGGTATGTATATTTTAATGGCATAATATGTGCGGACGGTTGTTCGCTGTTGGTACTTCGCATACCATGTGCGGGTGATTGTTCGCTGTGCAAGACGAACGTAGGGTATGTATATATTTAGTGTTAGGGTATGTATATATTTAATGCTAGGGCTGTGAGTAGGTTACTGTGACGTAGCATTTTGCTACGTTACACATGCATATTGAAAGATAACTTCTTTTGGCCTCTTGCCGTTGACCGAGTGCGAAGGTGTTCTGTGGCAGATCGAAGATCTGCGTTAGGGTTCTGGTGTCCTCGCACAGGGGAGCGAGTGTATTTGGGGTTTAATTTTTGAAAATTTAAAAATTAGTGTTTTGTGGCAGATGGGGGATCTGCATTAGGGCTGTGCAGAAATAATGGAATGTTGGCCTCGTTCCGGGTGAACGATAGCTGGGTTTAATTTTTTTTGAAACTAGGGATATGGAGCAACGGAGGGATTGTTAGGAGGAGCTCTTGGTCCTATCGCAATCTATCTCCTCCGTGGGAAGAAAGGTCATTTTGACCAAAGGTCGTCTGACTTGACCCTTCTCGGTAAAGAGGTCAACAACGCGAACTCGGTTATCTTCGCCGGGGTGTATGTTGACGACTCTACCTAACCTCCATTCGTTGGGAGATAAGTTGTCCTCTTTGAGGACAGCGAGATCTCCCACTTGTATATTTTTTTGGGGTGCTTCCGCTTCATACGCTTTTGAAGTTCGGATAAATATTCGGTTTTCCATCGCCGGCAGAAGGTTTGATGGAAGGCCTTGAGCTTCTGCCATCTATTTAGCATGGAGGCAGGGCTTTCGTTCGCATCCGGTTCTGGAGGCGCCAGAAGATGGCTGCCCGTTAGGAAATGTCCTGGGGTTAGTGGCTCCAGGTCCGTTGGGTCATTGGACGCCAGTCTGAGAGGCCGTGAATTTAGAAATGCCTCGATCCGGCACAAAAGGGTTTGGAACTCCTCCTTGGTGTATTTATGGAGAGAAGCTACCTTTTTGAAGTGGCTTTTGAAGCTCTTCACTCCCGCTTCCCACAGGCCGCCCATATGTGGAGCGGCGGCGGGAATAAAATACCAAGTTAATGCTTGATGGCCATACTTGGAAACTGTTTTGTCTCGACTTCCTGCCACAAAGGCTTTACATTCGGATCGTAATGATCTTGACGCTCCGACAAAGTTTGTACCGTTGTCGGAGTATATGTTTTTCGGACATCCTCTTCTCGCGATAAAGCATGCAAAAGCTGCGAGAAAGCATGGGGTGCTCAGATCACTAGTGGCTTCTAGGTGGATTACCTTAGTTGTGAAACAGACGAAAAGCACACGTAGTCTTTGGACAGTCGACAACCCATACCGCGGTAGCTTTTGATGTCAAAAGGCCCCGCAAAGTCTACCCCGGTATTGGTGAACGCGCGGATAAAGGTCGTACGTTCGCAGGGAAGGGTACCCATAAGTTGGGACTTCGCCTGCTTTCGGTGAATAATGCAGGTTTTGCAATTGTGGATGATGGCTCTGATCATGGTCTTGACATTCAGTATCCAGTATTGGGTTCGGATAAGACGGAGCATGAGCTGGTTCTCGCCATGAAGGGAGTCATGATGAGCCATCATAACTGTAAGGCGAGACAGCGTACAATTGTAAGGCAAGATGATCGGATGACGCTCGTTGTATGACATGTCTTTTGAAGCCCCTAGACGCCCCCCTGTTCTAATATTATCATCTTTGTCGATGTATGGGTTGAGTGACAGTATTTCACTCTTTCGATCAATCGGTTCCCTATTTCTCAATTTTAAATATTCTGTCCCGTAAAATTGTTTCTGGCAGACTCGTAATAATGCTTGAGTCGTTGCCTTAATCTCATCGGCGGAGATTATACACGACCTTTCGAGGAATATTGCTTTAGTTTTAGGATGCGTTCTTTTATAGAATCTACTAACATAGGATAGAACTTTCAAAGCCCTGGGCAGATTTGAAAATCGGTCGAGAACGTCTATTTGATCTACCCTTGTCGTGGCATATGTTTTTGCCCTCTTCTCCTCAAGGGACGTTTTGTATTCGGTCTCTTGTGCTGGCCAGTGGGAATTGTCTTCTTGCAGCCAAGAAGGGCCCTGCCACCACAACGAATTGTGGACCAACTCTTATGCAAGTAGTCCTCTGCTTCCTAGATCCGCTGGATTAGATTCCGAGTCCACGTGAAGCCAGTCCTTGCTACCAACCATATCGATGATCTTAGTGATTCGGTGTGCGACGAAGGTTGACCAAGAACAGGGCGGCTTTCTTATCCATGCGAGTACGATGGTTGAATCCGTCCAGAGGTGAACTTTTGCTGATCTCAAATGAACGTTTCAGAATATTGATTCCATGATTTCTGCAAGCAGCACGGCGCCGCAGAGTTCTAAACGTGGTAGCGAGATGGTTTTCACTGGAGCTACTCTGGTTTTTGCTAAAAGTAAGTGTATGAAAACCTGATCGTCTCTTTTCACGCGCATGTATACCGCTGCCGCATATGCTTTCTCGGAAGCGTCACAGAAGCCGTGGATTTCTATGTCGTGGTCCGGTGAAAAATTTACCCACCGCGGTATTCTAATGTTATCTATTTCGCTAAGGTGTTGGGTGAAATTTTCCCACCGTTCTAAGGTAGTTGGGGAGACAGGTTCGTCCCACCCGGTGCCCTCTAACCAGATATTCTGCATTAGCATTTTTGCCACTATGAACACTGGTGCAAGCCAGCCTAATGGGTCGAAAAGTTTGGCTACAGCGGATAGGATTGCGTGTTTGGTGATGTTCTCGCCATTCTATAAAACCCCTGCTGTAAAGTAAAGCATGTCTGAGTGCGCGTTCCATCGTATTCCGAGTGCCTTCACCGAGCTAGCCTCTTCAAACGCTAGGAAGTCCTCGCTGAGCAGATCCGTTTTGGGGATATCCTGAAGGATTTCCTCACAATTTGATGTCCACTTGCGCAATGGAAAGCCAGCTAAGTGTAATGCTTCGCGAATCTCGTTTCTTGCTCTGACAGTTGACGCTATTGTTGTCCTCCAGATAAAACGTCGTCGACATACATACTTTCTCGTAATATACCCGATGCTATTGGGTGGGTATTTTCTACATCCTCAGCCAATTGTAGAAGTGACTGTATCGCGAGGTAGGGGGCGCAGATTACACCAAATGTGACAGTCTTTATTTCGTAAAGACTGATGGGTTCGTTGGGGGATGTTCGATGGACAATTCTTTGAAATTTGGCGTGATTATCGGTCACCCAAATTTACCTATACATCTTTTCTATGTCACTAATAAAGACAAAGCGGTACAGTCTTCAACGTAGAATTAAAATGGGCAAATCTGCTTGGAGTACTGGGCCTGGGTGGAGTAGACTAATGCCATTTGCCGTCGGACTTGACGCGTTGAAGACGACGCGCACCTTGGTAGTGGTACTTTCCGCCTTTACAGCGGCGTGGTGGGGGAGGAAATAATTATCCGAATCGTCGGATGGTATATTACAGGCATGCTTAACGAACGAAACGATATCTTCGATATTGACTTCGTTTCGTTCATTAGCGTTGATTATATTAACGAAATGATATCGTTTCGTTCGTTAAGCACGCCTGGTATATTATTCCTGATTTTGCTCATATGTCAAGCGTTTCGTATTCTGACAACACCCGAACATACTCTCTCCCTAACTCTTGGTTTTTCAGTAATCGCCCCTAATTTCTGAAGAATTGTGAACACGCGCGCTTTAGGGACGGTCCTAATTTAATATTCTTAGGGTAAATGGTAGCGAAACTGTATACCTCCCATTTTCATCACGTTTTGTCATTTCCTTAAATAACTGTTCACAATACATTTCTTCTTCATTAAGCATTTTATTTTTGGGAACATTTTCTACCTCCCAGAAAGCTTTTAATTGGTTGTCTAACGCAACCTTGTTGTAGAATGACATGATGCTCTGCGTTGGACTCGGTGCTTCGATGCGACCGGTTAGTATCCAACCGAACACTATCTCTTGGGCCAAAGTGTATTTAGTACATTCTTTTTCTGACCGCTCAGTATAATTTGGGGATATACGTCTCCTCCCAGTATGAGGTGTACGTCTTCATTGACGTAGAACCTCTTGTCTGCCAAAACCAAGTCTGGGAATGCCTGCATAGTCATGGCGTTGATATGGCAGGATGGAAGATTCCCAGTGAGTTTGGCTAGGACTAGAACGGGTGTAGTCAGGCTGAAGCAGGCATTCACTGGTGAACGTAATTCAATTTTGAATGCTTCTTTCACCTGAGCTGACACCGCATTTGTGATGCCTGAAACTTGGGCATGCATTTTCCTCGCTGGCAAATTGATTCTGCGTTTCAGTCTTTCAGTTATGAAGGTCTGAATGATCCTGAATCAATTAAAGCCCGCGCGGCGAATGTGTACGCGAGCAGTTCCTAATAGCACGCCTGTGCTGGAATTGGCATGACAGGATTTTACATTCTGGTTCGCAGATTGCCGCGCCTGGGCCGAAGTTGTGGGGATATTATCCGCATCTTTGAAAGGATTGCGCAGAGCAGTTTTCTGAGATGTATCCGCATACAGGAGCGTGTGGTGACGAGAGTGGCATTTGGAACAGTTCTAGGAACTGGTGTACTTCGTCACGGTGTGTCCTGGGGATAAACAATTCAGGCAGCCACTTGTGGATTTTATAAATTTAATCCATTCTACTGGGGCTAACTCGCAAAAGCGTGAACAGTTTCGTAATCTGTGCTAAGGGGATTTGCACATTTTGAAAATTTATTTTACTGTTTGCTTGGATACTTTTGTTTGAAAAGCACCAAATAGGGGGTTCTGTCGATTGTCGCCACACGTTTGGTTTTTGCACTTTCGAAGTGGCATGACCTGTAAAACCAGACACTGTTTCAAGTGTTTGAAACCGATTAGACAGTAATTTATCCATATCCTCCCACTTGGATATGTCCATTTTATGGCCTATACTTTGCTCCCAAAGAGCCAACGTGCTCTCTGGTAACTTGGTTGAGCAGAGATAAGTCAGGATTGCATCCCAATTGGACGTGTAAATTTTATGGCATTTGAGGGACGAAATACAATTATTTATATAATTTGCAGCTTCTTCATTGAACTGCCGCACTCATTTTCTACCTTTTTTAAGTTAAATAAAATTTGTAGTTGTGTGTTTACTAAGATACGTTTGTATCGTATCTCTCACACAAGTTTTTCCAGGCCATTTCGAAACCTTCATTTGTAAGAGGGCATTTTTAACGATATCTTTTGCTTCGCCCTGCGTTTTGTTGTTGAGATGGAATAACTTTTCCACCCCTTTCAAGCTAGAGTTGTTTATATAAATTGCCGTGAACAGGTCACGAAAAGTTGGCGAAGACAGATAATCCCCTTTAAAAACTTCCGTGTCGCAAGCAGGGAGGCGAATTTTATGCCCTTGAGGATCTTGCTCAGGGTTGACGTTCTTGGCCTTTTTTCTTGTATTTTTCTGCCTCAGAAGATATAGACGCTAAGCATCGCATGTAGATTGCGTATGCTGCTTTTTGCTTCTTTTCTCTCTTCTTCTCATCAGATCCCAGTAGTGAATCAAACGCAGACTTTACCTTCTTCCACAAGGACCGCAACTCTTCCTGCTGTATCGCAAGAGTGTGTTTGCTATGGTCGCTTTCCGGAATAAGGCTGTAATCTGTCTCAAACTCTGCGATTAATTCTACTAACCGGATGTAGGTTTCCATGGTCTTGTTTACGTTTATTAACGAGAAAATTGCCGTTTAGATATAATGAGAATCTCCTGAATTAAGATGCCTGGCCTAACAGTGAATAAAAACTTTTGAATTCGGAGTTTTATTATTTATTTTGTTTATTGCAGACTTTGTCAGAGTAGCGACAACGAAAAGGGAAATTATAAAATTAAAAAATTGCTTCAAATAAATGTTTTCATACATTTAAAAAAAAGCAATATGGGCAATCCCCGATTATTAAAAATCATACGAAAAGGGCTTGTGTTATAGACTTTTTGTCTCTGTGGCGACAAAAGGAAGGTTTATTTTTTCAAACTTTTGGTCACAGCAGTACAACAACAAAGGGTTTGTCTTATAGACTTTTGCCTCGGCAGTAATTACAGAAAAAGGGGACCACTCGCCACCTACACAGTTTAATGGTTGAATTGTAAAAAAAAGAAAAGTGCTTGCGATATTGTTTTTCGGAATTGAAAATAAGCGGAAAAAATGTAAAAAAGTGTTTTAAGTGACGTGAGCGCCTGCTTAATTAAATTGTACTGGATTTTGTGTCTGTGATTTGCAAATCAACAACAACAAAAATTGTTAAATATCGTGAGGTTGTTTGAAAGTGAGGTTATGTTATCCTCTTCCTTGTGTTGTGTCTGGAAAACCTTACCACTGGTGGGGGGATAGACCAGATAATCACAAGGACCGAAATAAATGAAAAACAAGTGATTTAAATTTTGAAGCAAGGAATTAAAGAATTGGAGCTCACAAAATTAAACTTCACTGTGCACACTTTTTTTTTTGAACTCAATTCTTCGCGCACAATACGTGTTTTTCTTTATTTTTAAATAACCAGCACTCGAAAAAAAAGTGGCAAGAAATAAAAGCTTACTTCTTATTTTGTTTTTTGTGGAGAAAGTGATTGTTGCAATGGGCTGTGGCAAACCTTTGGCGAAATGTGCTGTGTTTCCTGTGGCTGATAATATCGTGTATTATATGCTCGCAATGAAAGTCGGTGTTATTTTTTGGCTGCTGGGGCAAATCCTTTGTGGCAATTCTTTGCAAAATTTGGTAGTAGGCAAATTCTGCTGTGTTGTGGACTGTAATTTTAAAAGGTGCTTTGAGTTCTTGGTGAGGAGGACCAATGTTCGGCCTGAGTGCGTCGTAAATCGGCAGTGGGTAGGCGCACAAGGGTCGATCTCGGCTATGATGGTTCACCCAAAAAGAAATAAATAAGAACACAGGAGGGATTTCCTCGTTATAAAACTGATCTTTGATTATGGTGAAAGGAAATATAACATGGATAAAAAGTTAACTTTATGTCGAAATTGACGATGGTGATCCTCGGCGATGTGTGCTGGTTAGCGGTCGATCGAAAAAGAGGCCGGTTGTCCCGTTGATGACAACCGCTAAGCCGCGAAAAAGTCCTCTGGTATTAAGGAGGTGAAAAGCCACACACACAACCACCCCCACATATACGTGCATGGGTGCTGACAACCTGCACACACACACATGCATGTGTACGAAACGCATGCATGTGCATGCGTGCACACGGATGCGGCGTGAGTGTGAGTGGCTGGAAACATTATTAAAACGTTAGGGAGGGGCGCCGTCAATTAAGTAAAAGTTAGGCATTGAGCCTAAACAGCATTAGTGTTTTTATTAATTAATTGACGAAAGTCATTTTGAACATTGGCAGGCACGGAATCATCGTTAATTGTGATCAAGTTGACTTGATTGCAACAAAGATGCTGAAGTTTTACCTTACCATCCCGATAATATAAATACCCTGCATTAATATAAATTTTTGAGCCAATTTCTTTTAGGAAGTCATAACCAATTATGCCGTCGAACGTTTTTAGATTATCAAGTAAATAAAAAGTCGAGGTGTGGTTGAGAACATTAACCAAACATTTTTTGTCTATAAAATTTTGTCCGTTTATTGATTTTAGCGTAAATGGAGTTTTCATTTCCTTAATTCTGTCGAGAAATTGAAAATTCTTAATAAAATGTTTGGAAGTACCTGTATCTATTAATATTTTGAGCTCCTGACCATTCGCAGTAGTTTTGGTGATGAAAGGTAGGAGCGACTTCAGTTAAAAAATTTATTTCAGAATTATTTTTAGAGTCGCATGTATGATTAGGCTCTTCCAAGTAACTTTTAAAATTGGAGTTAGCATAGTCGTCGTAGCGCTCTTCGTTTTCAGATTCATCAGAAACTATGCCAATATTGTCTGGCATATAATTAACTCGTTGTGTCTTTCCACCGGGTCTCTGGAGAGAACCGGATGGCTCACGAGGACGTTTGAATATAATTGCTTGATTGGGGGTTTTAGAAACGGTTGCACTATTTGGACTGGCATTGTGTTTTCGATAGATGGATGTGCCATGGTCAACATCCATTGGACTCGGTTTATTGTTATGATTTGATAAACGCTTTGGTTCATTTTGTGGATAAAAATTATATTGGGGCATTGTTGCTCTTACTTTGTTTGGTTTGACTGAACTACCCATTGCAAAGGTTTGGGCGAAGTCATAGCGCTTGTGACTCATCTCAAGCTCCTGTACTATGGCCAAGGCAGTGGGCAGATCCTTTGGTGACGAGGAAAATAAGATGTCACATAGCGGACAGCGAAGACCTGAAATGAATACTCGTAGAGCGTTTGCTCTTACGCGATCATTTAGAGCCTTTATAACTTCGTCGTTGCCACTATTCGTCATTATTTGCTTATTTATGATTAGCGTCAGATGTTTGTCCACCGAGTCATAGTAGTCTGTAATTGACAAATGGCCTTGCCTAAGAATACTTAGTTCAGTTTCCAGAACATGAAGTGGTCTTTTATCTGCATAGGTTTGGTCTAACCTAGCGATTATTGCCTTAAAATTGAGCACAGTATTGAAAGACGACAGTGTTGAATTCGCTGCACCCGTAATTTTATTTCGGAAAATAACCATTGCCACATAATATTTTTCGGAACTTTCAGGGTAGTAATTAATTGCAAAGGCGGCAGCGGAGCGCCAAGCTGGGTAACACGAGGCATCGTTACTAAATTCGGGTAGAGACTTGACTAAGTCTAACCTAGCATTTCCTGACTCTATTAAGGGGTTAATTGCGACGGGTTGGTAGGGTTCAACACATGGTGGTTTAAGGCGAATTAAGGCTAGAGTAAGTTCGTCAACTTGGGCCTTGAATTCTGCCCTAGCACGCTCGGTTGAGGTTCTTACAATTTCTAAAACTTGCTCTCTTGTGATTTCCATTCTGCAAAAACTAAAGAAATCACTATTCGACGATTTCCTGATGTCTGTAAGCACTTTAACAACTGTATGTAAACTGAACAATCTATGGTTAGTTTTTCGCACTATTTAAAATGTGTATTTTTACAGCTGTAAAAGTTAAAAGACTGGGGGTACTATTTCGTTATCCAAAATTCTGACAAATTATGTTACTACGTTTAAAAATAATTCACGGAAATCTATGTTTCTTTTCGCCTGATACAGCAATTATTTGGTTTGAAAAAGCAGTTTTTTTTTTTAAATTGGAATGAAAAATTCTATGCGAACATTTTCAACAAGAAAATATTTAGCCAATATTGCTTTAGAACACGTGTATGTTACGTAAGTTGAGAACTAAGTTTCAATAATTTTGCACAAATGCGGTGCAATCTTTTTATCGCCTAATATAGCGATTTTTAATTTTCTAAATTTGCGGTTTTTTAAAGATGGAAAAACAAATTGATGAAAAAATAACTTTTTGTAGTTTTTTTTTACGCAAGTATATTTAACTTTTTAGTTTTAAACACGTGTATGTTACGTTATTTGGCAACTAAGTTTCAATAATTTTTCACAAATGCAGTGAAATCTTTTTATCGCCTGATATAGCGATTTTCAATTTTCTGAATTTGTGGTTTTTAAAGATGGAATTACAAATTGATGAAAAAAATAAATTTTTGTTGTTTTTTTTTACGCAAATATATTGAACACGTGTATGTTACGCAATTGGGAAGAAATTTCGCCTCAATACGACACGAAAAGGGACTATTAACACTTAAGTCTCCCGATTTTTTAAATAAAAATGTATATTCTATTTCTCACATGAAATGATTATCAGTTTTAATTATTACTTACATATGTCATTACGAAAACTGATTCAAAAAATTTAAGGTTAATATAAAGGCTTCTTATATGGAATTCCACAAATACCCACAATTGTCCAAGTAAGTGTAGGCGAAAAATTGCTGATTCACTGCTCCAAATATCTCATGCGGTTGAATTGTGATCCTGGTTCTTTTCTAACCTGTCGCTTTGTTCGTCCTTTCTTATAGGAATTATTCTTGTAGAATTGGTCAGTGCGGTTGACCATTTGAAACAAGTTGCGAAATATTTATTGGAAAGGCTCCACACTTGGGCACCACTTAATATTTTTAGAAAAACTCGAGCTAGACCTTCGGTTTCATGGTGAATTCTTTATTCTGCCTTTTAACAAAAGTGCTTCGCTCAATCAAACCCAAGCTCGATCCAATTTCACCAACTTTTACCGCTAGGCCATGCAACTCATATTTCATTAGTCTCTTCCAAAACAGGTTTTAAGTTAAGTGTGAGAGCGATGATGTTACTGCGCATGTCCCATCATAAAGTCGCTCGATCTTGGTCACGTAGGCAAAAGTAGTGTTGTGTAGCGTAAGCTTAGCTTAAACAAATATGTAGCATCAGCTAAGTGTACGAAGTTGGCGAATTTGTGCGGATAGCCTTAACTACAAAAATTTAGCATCAGCTAAGTATACGAAGTTGGCGAATTTGTGCGGATAGCCTTAACTTGTATATTGATGACATATTAATAGCGTCAAGTGATCTTGAAAGTCATATTAAGATCCTACGTAAAGTGCTTAGGAGGACTTATGAAAAAATTTGGAACTTAAGCTTAGGAAGTGCAAGTTTTGCTACAACGTCATTTAGTATTTTGGTTATCAAGTTTCTCCTACAGGAATACAGCCTTCGACGATCCATAATAAGGCAATTGCGAATTACCCAGTCCCAAAGAATCATAAAGAGCTCCGCTCTTGTATTGGTTTGTTTTCTTATTTTCGAAAATTTGTCCCTTCTTTTTCTAAAATCGCTAAGCCACTCTTAGATTTACTACGCAAGGATGCTGAATTTAGGTTTTCAAGGGAATGTTTCAAGGCATTTGAGGAATTACGCAATATTTTAGTAAGTTCATCGCTGTTAGCAATATATGATCGCAAACGTGAAACACAACGTCATTGCGATGCAAGCAGTCAGGACTTTGGTTCTGTGCTTCTACAAAAGCAGGACGATGGGAAATTTCATCCAATAGCGTACTTTTCCAAAACAAAGACACCAGCTGAGTTTAGATATCAAAGCTTTGAGCTAGAAACCCTATCGATCATATGTGCTCTCCGCAGATTTAGAATATATTTAGAAGGTGTGCCATTTAAAACCATAACAGATTGCAACTCACTTACTATGACTCTAAATAAGAAACAGATCAATCCAAGAACAGCTTGGTGGGCATTGGAGCTGGAAAATTTTGATTATTCTATTCAGCATCGGGTTGGAGCTAATCTGGGCCATGTAGACGGGCTAAGCCGGAGTCCGTTGTTGGAAAGTGAATACGAGTCCATAAATTTCACTTCAAAATCCGATGAAAGCAGTATTAGCAGTCGTCAGTATTCCCAACTTGTAGATTCGCAATCCTGGTCTGACGAAGTTGAAAGTGAGTAAGTGGCCGCTGTAGACTTGGATG
The DNA here is from genome assembly GCF_040869045.1 of Eurosta solidaginis. NCBI lineage: Eukaryota > Metazoa > Arthropoda > Insecta > Diptera > Tephritidae > Eurosta > Eurosta solidaginis. Next base: position 97,598,948 of record NC_090324.1, read on the forward strand.
ATCTGGATCTTCAGATCCAAATTGCTCAGGGCCGATACGAAAAGCTTAGAGAGCTCATGACCAAACTGGAGAAAGAGGAAGTCATAGGGTATGAACTAGTAGACGGTTTAGTGTGTAGGAGAATTGGCGAGAAGATTATGCTTTGTATACCTTCAGAGATGGAGGAAAATGTAATCCGCACAACTCAGAAATTTGGCCAATTAGGAACAGAGAAATGTTATAATCAAATACGCAAGACTTATTGGTTTGAAATTATGAGGGATAAAGTTGACCGGTTCATTAAGAATTGTCTTAAGTGTATTGTGTACTCTGCCCCAGCTCTTTCCAATGAGCATTACATGTTTAGTGTTCCTAAAAAACCAATACCATTTGACACCATTCACTTAGATCACTTCGGTCCCTTGCCAGCGATTAAATCAAAACGCAAACATAATTTAGTCGTGATTGACGCATTCACAAAATTTGTAAAATTATATCCGGTTAATTCCACGAGTACAAAAGAAGTGTGCTGCTCACTAGATAAATATTTTTCGTATCATAAGTGACCGCGGAACTTGCTTTACGTCCCTCGAGTTTAGTGACTACTTATCGAAAAGAAATATAAGCCATGTGAAGGTTGCAGTATCATCACCGCAGGCAAATGGGCAGGTCGAGAGAGTAAATCGTGTCCTCAAGACGATGTTGAGTAAACTTACTGAGTCCGTGGAATACTCCAACTGGACCGCCAAGTTGCTTCAAATAGAATATGCTCTAAACAACAGTATTCATAGTACTACGAAAAACTCGCCTAGCGTTTTACTCTTTGGGGTAAATCAAAGAGGTAGTATCGTGGATGAATTTACCGAATCTATGGAAAAAAAACTAGTGGATGAAACCACTAGAGACCATGAGGAAAATAGGCAAAAGGCACTTAGAAATTTAGAACGTTCCCAAGAGTATAATACCAATATTTTGTGAAGCACAATGTTCCGGCAAAAACCTATTCAGTAGGATATTTTGTAGTCATTAGGCACGGTGGTAGGAACTAATAAGAAACTTATTCAAAAATACAGAGGCCCGTATGTTATACACAAAGTACTACCGAATGATCGTTATGTCATAGGGGATATAGATAACTGCCAACTGACACATCTGCCATATGACGGCATTGTTGAAGCTATAAAAATTCGTAAATGATGAACAAGACCCACTTCAGTCACCAACTGCAACAGGTCACACAACCTCAGCTGATTGAGGTCAATCAGTAAGTCAGATTGGCCGAGTTGTAATGTATTTATATTTAATCTGTCATGTCACCCACTTTATTATACCATACATTTCTGACAGTTGGTAAATGTCACCTGCAGGCCGAAATGCAGCCAAATTCGCTTTTGCTCTGGGGCCTTCTTCTTCCGGTGACAGCGAAACGCAGATGTTGTTCAAATAAAAATAAAGCAAAAGAAATAAATCAAATCGTTTTAAATTAAAAGAAACAAATTGCAATATAGTATATATCTCATAAAACCGATTGTTCAGATAAGAAACTTTTCGCAATTTCTACCCCATTTTAACAGCTATAAGCTTCAAATTTCCCCAATTGCTTACGTATATAGTATATATTGTTGTGTGAAAAAATCATAGAGATCGGTGATATATATAATATATATATGATGGTAATATAGTATAGATATATTTTTTTTTTGCAATTTCAGCCCCATTTTAACAGCTAGAAGCTTCAAATTTCACAAAATGCTTTCGTATATAGCATATATTGATGTCTAAAAAAATCATAGAGGTCGGTGGTATATATACTATATACCCCAGATAAACTGCCATTTTGCCCCTTTTTTACGGCTAGAAGCTTCAAAATTCATCAAATTTCATCAAATACTTACGTTTACGTCATATATTGTTGAAATACGTGATTTGTTGAAATACGTGATTCATAGTCATAGTTTTTACATGCAGACCACAAAAAACGTGAAGCTTTGCATCCTCACACAAAGTACCTATGTTACGTTCGATACGTTCGGTTACCTGCCTCTATGCCCTGTTTTACCATGTGGCGCCACCTTGCGCGGATATGGCTACCATTATCTTGGAGGGCGCCGCCTCCATATCGACACCATGTTACCGTTTATATTATTCATGGGGCGGTCTTCTCCGCCAGAAACTCATTGATTAAAAAAGAAAAACTTTTAAACTTTAAAACCCTTTATTTTCAGCAACAATTGTAGAGAGCGTTCAATTCACTATGTAGCCGGAAATATAATGGCCGTGAAACATAAAAATGCCGATGGCACTGTTGCCATTCGTCATTTTTATACTCAGTTGAGCAGAGCTCACAGAGTATATTAACTTTAATTGGATAACGGTTGGTTGTACAGGTATAAAGGAATCGACATAGATATAGACTTCTATATATCAAAATCATCAATATCGAAAAAAAATTTTATTGAGCCATGTCCGTCCGTCCGTCCGTACTTTAACACGATAACTTGAGTAAATTGCGAGGTATCTTGAAGAAATTTGGTATGTAGGTTCCTGGGCACTAATTTCAGATCGCTATTTAAAATTAACGATATCGGACTATAACCACGCCCACTTTTTCGATATCGAAAATTTCGAAAAATGGAAAAAGTGCAATAATTCATTACCAAAGAGGGATAAAGCGTAAAATTGGACAATTGGCGTGGCACCGCCCACTTTTAAAAGAAGGTAATTTAGAAGTTTTGCAAGCTGTAATTTGGCAGTCGTTGAAAATATCATGATGAAAATTGGCAGGAATGTTACTGCTATTTCTAAATGTATGCTTAATAAAAATTAGCAAAATCGGAGAACGACCATGCCCAATTTAAAAAAAAAAAAAATTTTTAAGTAACATTTTAACAACATTTAATATCTTTACAGCATATAAGTAAATTATGTCAGCATTCAACTCCAGTAATGATATGGTGCAATAAAATACAAAAATAAAATAAAATTTCAAAATGGGCGTGGCTCCGCCCTTTTTCATTTAATTTGTCTAGGATATTTTTAATGCCATAAGTCGAACAAAAATTTACCAATCCTTTTGAAATTTGGTAGGGGCATAGATTTTATGACGTTAACTGTTTTCTGTGAAAATGGGCGAAATCGGTTGAAGCCACGCCCAGTTTTTATACACAGTCGACCGTCTGTCCTTCCGCTCGGCCGCTAACACGATAACTTGAGCAAATATCGATATATCTTTACTAAACTCAGTTCACGTAATTATCTGAACTCTCTTTGTATTGGTATAAAAAATGGCCGAAATCGGACTATGACCACGCCCACTTTTTCGATATCTAAAATTACGAAAAATGGAAAAAAAGCCATCATTCTATACCAAATACGAAAAAAGGGATGAAACATGGTAATTGGATTGGTTTATTGAGGCAAAATATAACTTAAGAAAAAAACTTTGTAAAATGGGCGTGGCACCTTCCATATTAAGTAAAATAAAATGAAAAAGTTCTGCAGGGCGAGATCAAAACCCCTTGGAATCTTGGCAGGAATACTCTTCGTGGTATTACATATATAAATAAATTAGCGGTACCCGACAGATGATGGTCTGGGTCACCCTGGTCCACATTTTGGTCGATATCTCGAAAACGCCTTCACATATACAACTACCACCACTCCCTTTTAAAACCCTCATTAATACCTTTAATTTGATACCCATATCGTCCAAACACATTATAGAGTCACCCCTGGTCCACCTTTATGGCGATATCTCGAAAAGGCGTCCACCTATACAACTAAGGCCCACTCCCTTTTAAAATACTCATTATAATCTTTTGTTTGATACCCATATTGTACCAACGCATTCCAGAGCCTACCCTGGTCCACCTTTACAACGATATCCCGAAAAGGCATCCACCTATAGAACTAAGGCCCACTCCCTTTTAAAATTCTTATTAACACCTTTCATTTGATACCCATATCGGACAAACAAATTCTAGAGTCACCCCTGGTCCACATTTATGGCGATATCTTGAAAAGGCGTCCACCTATAGAACTAAGGCCCACTCCCTTTTAAAATACTCATTAACACCTTTCATTTGATATCCATATCGTACAAACAAATTCTATAGTCACCCCTGGTCCACCTTTATGGCGATATCTCGAAAAGGCGTCCACCTTTAAAACTAAGGATTACTCCCTTTTAAAATACTCATTAACACCTTTCATTTGATACCTATATTGTACAAACGCCTTCTAGAGTCACCCCTGGTCCACCTTTATGGCGATATCTCGAAAAGGCGTCCACCTATGGAACTAAGGATTACTCCCTTTTAAAATACTCATTAACACCTTTCATTTGAAAGCCATATCGTACAAACAAATTCTAGAGTCAACCCTGATTCACATTTATGGCGATATCCCTAAATGGCGTCCACCTATAGAACTATGGTCCACTCCCTCATAAAATAATCTTTAATGCCTTTCATTTGATACACATGTCATACAAACACATTCCAGGGTTTCCCTCGGTTCATTTTCCTACATGGTTATTTTCCCTTATGTTGTCACCATAGCTCTCAACTGAGTATGTAATGTTCGGGTACACCCGAACTTAACCTTCCTTACTTGTTTGTTTTGATAGAGGGTTATATACTTATAAATACATTATGTAATTCAAGTTTTGCGCCAAAAATGAAAGAATTCAAAGAAATCAGCGATCTGATTTTCGATTTCGGTGCGATAAAATTTCTTAAAGTTTATTTTAAAATTAATATAAGACAAAAAATATGCATAAATAACGAAAGTGCTGTGTTAAGGGTTGTGCAAAAGATAGTGAAATTGCACGAATGTTTTCCTTTCACAAGACGACGCAGCCAAGTGGAAGGAAAACTTGAAAATTTCACTATCGGAGGAGCTTCCCTACACTCGGTCCTACGTGTACATCCAGCACTATGAAAAAAGTGCTTTGGGTGTCCAATTTTTAAAAAATGGGGCTATCCAAGCCCTCAATTTGGGTAAGTTAGTGTGTGAAGTGTCAATTAAGAGTAAACTTTTAAACAGGTCTTTGTTAAAAAAAAATATGGTAACGTTTTACAAGACGGTGCACCACCTAATTTTTATCGAAAATTATCAAAGGTGGTATCAAAAGACGCGTCTCGACCTCCGTTTTTAGAATCCCGAAGCAAAAATTTAAATTCTTATTTCTATCTAAAGATATAAGCAAAAAATCGGTTGAAAATTTCATGTGGTTGTTGTTTTTTGCAGATTTGTTATATACACATACACACTAATGCAAAAAGGTGTTCTGCGCCCATTTAGTTTTGATCCCCAAACCGGTGTCCGACCCACCCAGGGTAATTTGTTATAAGCGCGGCCGAAGGCCGCCAACGCAGAAATGTGTTCTATACAAAAAAACTATGTATCGGGCCTCATATTTCGGACCCTCTCGGGGTAATTTTAAGGTTTTTTGTGAATAACTTTCTATAGAAATAAATTTTTTTATTTCCGCTTTCGGATTCTTAAAACGGAGGTCGAGACGCGTTTTTTGATACCACCTCTGATAATTTTCGATAAAAATTAGGTGGTGCACCGTCTTGTAAAACGTTACCAAAAATATTTGTATTCACCTCATATCCAACCAAGGATTTTCCTCAGTGCAGCGCTACTGAAGAATTTTGAGAAATAATTTTGTCATTCCTACAACAAAAACACCAAAATTGTCGTGTTATACCTTTCCCTGCAGTCGAACCAAATAGTTGTACCTATACTAGAAAAATACCAGTTTCCCAAAAATCCCAACTAGTTAAGAGTTCTGTCTCTCTTCCATATTAGCAACACGGCAATGTCCTACGAAATATCAATTGCCAGTCTGAATCTCATCGTAGTGCCTGGAGGTTTAATGTGGCCACTTAAATCGTTCCCGATATGGTCGGGCTAGCACCTTAATGGTGCTGTGGTACCGGAGCGTACCGGATATGTATTCGGAAAAGGACCATCACATCGATAACACTCCCCAAAACCTTCGGGGACCAACCTTATCGCTGCAACAACAACAACATTCTAGTCAATGAACTACAATATTTGCTAGCTACTTTGGCTTTTGACTGCAGGGTTATTTATGTTAAAACTTCCCTAAACCAATGGTATACTAAATATACAAAAAATTATAAGTCATTGTTGTTTTGCCCTAAAAATCAGACCACTAAGATGGGTGGAAGTTACAGTTATGGATTGTAATTTAGAATATATGAATCCGGTTTACTTCGGATCAGCATTTTCTGGTTCTAGGCCAACTGGCGCGGGCTAGTCTATGCCCTGACAAATAATAAGTTAATAACATTAGTATTACATTATAAATTCAACTGTAAAGATTTTTTGGGGATCTTCTGATCAAGTTTGTATAATAAGTATATCAGAAGGGCATATGTTTTACTTCCGACTCTCAACCACAAATCATAAAAATATAGCTGCTTACTTACTTAATTGGCGTTAACGGTCTAAACGGTTATGGCCGTCCAACAAGGCGCGCCAGTCGCTCCTTCACTCCGCCAACCGGCGCCAATTGGTCACACCAAGGGAGTTTAAATCGTTTTCCACCTGGTCCTTCCAACGGAGTTCATTTGCATAACATGGCCTAGCCAACGCAGCCGCTGCGTTTTAATTCGCTGGACTATGTTGATTTCTGCGAATGATGTCCTTTCATATAAATTATATGCACAAAAAGTGTATATCTTAAAACACACAGTTACTAAATCTATCCCTTGTACAACATACTTGTTCAAAAAAATTTATTGGAATAGTTTGAAAACATTTGTTTTTAATTAGGCCACGATGACGTTGTACACACATGGAGAGAGCAAGACCACGAGCGGCGATGCTGTATCCCTGCATGTAAGAATAAACAGCAACAGCAACAACCAATTTATGCGTTCCCAAGGGACCAGAAGCTCCGCAATTGTTGGCTTTCAGCTTGCAATTTGCAAGCTCAAAATGCCAATGAACTCTTCATTTTTGCTCGCCACTTCCCTCCCCAATATTTATCTAAATATAAAGTCTTAAAGGGTGGTTTACCTTCCCTTAATCTCCAACCCGACAGAAGCCGTTCACCTAGTGTTGCTTCTGATTTCGGTTCTCCTTCCTCAGTGTCAACCCCTAATCTCAAGTCCAAAGAAAACAATACTTCCCAAAACACTGATGAAGATAGTTTCATTTTAATAAAATTTCAAGAATATTTCAAAATGTCAAATCCAGACCAAAATAAGAGCGACAATGAGTCTACTGACATGCGCGAAAAATTTGTAAAAGCTGCTCGTTACTTTATGAAGTCTAACGCCAGCCAAGCAAATGAAATATCCCAACTTAAATCCCAATTAAAGGACAGCGCCAGACAGGCAACTGAAATTGCGCGATTAAAGTCCGAATTAGACGATTTACGACGACGTGCAATAATTCCTAGCGAACGACTAGTACAGATCACATTCGCGAAACTTATCGTGAGATGGGAAACACCATTTTACGAAGAAATTATTTCTCCACAAAAACATACACATTCATGCGAGACGACTTGGAATTCTATCTCCACCAAAAATCTACAATTTGGCGGTGGCGCCCTATTAAAACTGTTTTACCTGAGGTTGATGAAAATGTTGTGACGAACTTGAAAAAAGTGGTCCAAGAAATGTCCGGTACAGAAAAAATGTGTGTCCTTTTATTCGACGAAATCTGTATCGGGGCAGTCTTAGCATACAACAAACCCCGAGATATAATTGATGGCTTTGTGGACAATGGTGGCGGCGAGAGAACGCTGGACATTGGAGACAAATGCTGCTTTTTATGATTAAGGGAATGTGTTCGAAATGGAAGTACGTCCTTTCTTACTACATTTACAAAGGCGGCGTAAACGGTTCTAATCTCAAAAAATTTTTCCTAGAAACCTTATCCACCCTAACGGATATTGTGCTTAATATTAAAGGTGTTGTATGCGACGGGGGCGGTTCGAATATCACTTTATATAATATGTTAGGAGTTTCGTCGAGTCGGCCTTTATATGAGCACAATGGCTCCAAATTTTTTTGTATATACGACTATTGCCACCTCATTAAGAATATACGCAATATGTTCACAAAGCATAATATTGATACAGTGGATGGAACTACTAGCTTCAAAGTAATAACGGACATATATGAAATGGACCAAGCGAACCCAAACTTCAAAATTTGTCCCGAAATAACAGAACTACAGGTTTATGCCAAATCCTTCGATGAGTGTTTAACGCGCAACTCAGCTTCTGAGTCGTTCGGTTGCTGCTGCCATTGATATGGCCAGGAATCAAAAAATGTTCAAAAATTTGGACGCTTACAAGTATGCCACAGCCACCCAGTTATTCGTTCAACGAATGAACGATTTATTCGACGGGCTTAACGCTAAACGTTTTAATGATTCTTTCCCACTAAAAGGCCCTTTTCGCCGCGATAGCACAGCCAAAGTAGGCCGTTTAAAGGCGCATTTTGATTTTTTACGCTCGATAAGTCCATCACATCAGAACATTAAATGCATTGAAGGTTTAATTTTAACAATCACCTCAATGATTGAATTAAGTCAGGAACTTTTTGAGCGTCATGAAGAAATTTCTTTCCTTTTTCCTGGCAAATTAATTAGGATGCGTTGGAAAACTACTTTTACCGAGTCCGTGCTAGTCAAGCGCTTAATGCGCATCCCACAGCGCACGAAATTCAATATATTGTGGCACGCTTATTGACTTTAAATATAATGCGGCGCAGATTTGTAAAAAAGGGCAACAACTGCGATGACGATGATGACCAAATCCTAGATTGGGCTTTATCTGCCAACGATAATATTTTAGATATCTCTGAGAGTTACAATGCTGAATTTGGCAACAGTCTCAGACCCCCGAAGAAAGTACAAAGGAATCCGGTGAAACAATTTTACATATTTCTATGGATGATATCAATGTTCCAGATGGAAATTTTTCCACAGGAAATTCCGCCCCGCCGTTGTCAAAAATGTAAGGATGTCTTTACTAAGACTCAAGGAGAGCTAGATTTGTATTCCGAAGCCCTAATTAAGTCACGAAACTACAAAGCTGCCAGCGACTTACGGCTTATAAACCCGAGTGATATGGTCTTTGCCGTGTGTCAAAGGCAGATGAACTGGTATGCCCAGCTTTTTTCGAAGTGTGCACATATCCCAAATGTTAAAAGTCATATACCATCATTAATTGTTAAATATACTGAAGAAGTTTTCCCAAAATGGTTTTCTGAAATCACTGAATGTAAAGATCACCGTATTTAGCTATTGGACTTTTTAATAACGGTGCTTCTTTACAAGAATTCGAAGTGGATAGCACGAGAAGAAAGGTCTCAAGCGTTCAAATAAATTGCAAAAATGCGAACGCGCGGAGCAAATTGCAAAGCCGAAGCAATAAATGGAGCAAGGACAAGTACTTTATATCACATTGTGCCTTTTTTCACATTGTACCTTTTATCACATTGTACCTATTTTTTCAGCATATCGCACGTTTTATTGTAATTATTGTGTAGATGCAAATGAAAATTTTCATAATTCCAAGTTTTCTGATACCTTAAAATACTTGATATTTAAATTTATTCTGTTTACAGTAAAACGTTCGATATGTTTGTAATTAATTTTTGAGTTGTGTTCTTTATATGTTTTTGTTCAGTTTAAATATATCTTTTCTTCCCAGGTATCCTAGGGTTTACATCAGAGCCTAGTTTTAAAAATATTTCCATTAAAAAAATAATAATAGGAGATATTTTTAAAACAGGTGAAAACAATCTGTTTGAATTTTGGAAAACAACCTACATACACATATAATAAAAAATTAAATAACAAGAAGACTCCATTTCGGTTGGTTTTCAAATGAAACAGGTTTGATTTAATCATATGATTAAATCGTGAGAGGAAGTACCATTGCACTAAAAGATATTTTCGAAAATCTTGCTTATGATTGTTTGCTCGAATAAATCCGCAAATTTGATTATTTGATCATTTGTAACATTTTTCATTAAAGGTACTAATGCGGAATAAATATAAGTGATTAAAAACAGAACCTATAAGCTTTCTCATTTAAATATATATAAGAAAAACACAATCTCATTCCAAAAAAGAGTCCCAAACACGGCTGACACACCATGTTTTCATTTGGGATCAAAATTCATCGAAAAATCCTCACTAAAGTATCCTAATCTTAGCGGACCGTTCCGGGCAAAGCATCATCAAAAAACTATGGCACACCTGAAAAACTTCGGGGAGTGTCTTTATTGCTACAGCAAGAACCACACGAAACCTTCGCCTGCTAAATAAACAGGATTATCCACTGTTAGGTGAGGCTGATGATTGGGTTGGAGGAGCTATAAATTAGGTTGCAAATCTTTGCAATTATGTTGTTTCCAAAAACGTCAGTTTTTGTCAGTAAACAATTATTCAGTTGAGACAGCAAATAAACACCTACTAAGTACAATGATTTTAAATGTAAAGAGTTCTAGGTCGAACTTGACCTTGCCCAACCTTCCAACTGAACTATAGAGAATTTTTAAAGTAAGGACTGGTACAGAGTTCTGCAAATTAATAAAATGTTCATAAAATAGTAACACTTATTTTTCTTTTACTTTTGTTTTTATTAGCATGTAAAAGAAATTTTATCAATTTATTCCATTAAGATACTTAGTATTCTAAATTATGTACACTGAAATTTTTTAAATACCAATATTTGGATATAATAATAATACATAAAATTACTCAGAATGTGCTTTCATATTGATGGTATAATAGCGACAGACAAACTTTTTCCGATTGAACTCTCTATCCAGGCTACAGGACCTGGCCCTTCAGTTAATGAATTAGTTTCTAAAATAAATAGCTATCTCCCCGATCTTCCTGCTTCTTTACCTCGCGCAAGTTGACATTATCACTGACAAAATCCACGGCCACCCTGTTTACGAGGTGCAAGAACCCGATGTCGCAAATTTTGAACGTTCACGTCGATGTTGTCACACTACAGACTGTCAGTCACTCAAAGATCTTAAGGATAAGGTTCGATAATACTCTGATTTTATCTAAAATACAAAGCCGCAACAAAACCCTCAAGTCGCTTGCCGGCAGCACAACACTGCTAATACGCGTCCAACATCAGTATAAATAATCCGAAACGGGAAAATAAAAATTTTAACTCGTTCAAAAGATATTAACGAAAAACCGAAAAATGACCCGCGTGTCCCTCCGAAACCGGGGGTGGTATCCATAGTATTTTTGCGCAGAACACCTTTCTGTGTTGGCGGCTTTCGGCCGCGCTTATAAAAAATTACCCTGGTACCCTGGGTGGGTCCAACACCGGTTTGGAGTCCAAAACTATATCCGCGCAAAACACTTAAGTTCACAATTTTTTTTATGGGTACGCCAACATTACCACAACCACATGAAAATCGAATATCCCCGGATAGAGAAATAATTTTTACGTATTTATCCGATCAGTTAATTTATCTAATTTTGTATATAATAAGCTGGTCTGATCTATTTATGTGGGGTGCGAATAAGACAAAGCTTTTTCCACCTTACAGCTCAACGTTTCGCTAAGATTTTCTTAGCATCTTCAGGAGCGTAACTGTAAGTTTATTTAGAAATCCATAAAAAAACACAAAAACAACATTAGTAGGTGTTACATATAGGTGCATAAAGTTTAAAACACACATTAAACATTTGTATCTAACTTACACTGAAAATGGTTGATTTTTGTTGCACTAAATATTTACGTTAAAAAAACTAAACAATGATATTTTTGCATTAAATTTAACAAAAACATAAACATACAATGTTGATACCATCACTCGTGGTGCTCTTGTCATACTAAACTAAACTATAAACATAACAAATAAGTCGCGGCTATTTCATCGGTGTCTTCTTTCTTGTTAATCGTATATTCCCTTTTCTGCATTATACGTAGGCTCTCTAAAGTATATCTCGTCTTTTCTCTTCGTTCCTTATCTACTATTCTTGTGTTGGCAAAATCAGCTGAGTGGTTGTTTGTTATTGCATGCTGTGATAGTGCTTTGCTGTGTTTTTGTTTTCTTATATCAGCTTCGTGCTCTGCTAGTCTGGTGCTTAAATTTCGCTTCGTAGTCCCGATATAAATCTTGTTGCAATTCTCGTTGTTGTTGCCTTTGCAAGTTACTTCGTACACTACATTACTTTGTTGTTGCTGGTCTATTGGGCTTTTTGTTTTTGTGAAGCATGTCGCTAGTGTGCAATTCGATTTGTAGGCTAAGCATAAGTTTGGTTTTTGTATAATGTTTGTGAAATTTTCTGATAGCCTGGGAACGAATGTGACGCTAAAACATCTTTTGGGTTCATTTTTCATATCTGTAGTTGGTGATGGATTTATTATATTTTGCATTTCTATTATTTTTTGTTGAATTAAGTTATTGGTTAAGTGATCTGGGTAATTATTTTTCTTTAGCGTTCTTTTAATTAATTTAATGTTGGCGTCATGAAATTTGGGATGACTTATTTTCAGTATTTTGTGTATGAAGTTTCTCGCAGTATTTACTTTGTATTTTTTAGGCTGTGAGGATAGGAAGTTTATTAGGCGTCCAGATGATGTAGGTTTGGTGTACCAGTCTAATATTATATTGTTGTTGTTCTTGTGTATTCGGACATCGAGAAATGGGATATTGCCGTTTTCCTCCATTTCCATGGTGAACTTTAGTCTTTCATGATATTTATTAAGAGTTTTTAAGATGAGCTCCGCGTCATTCCTTTTGATTATAGCGAATATGTCGTCCACATATTTCACTAGAAATTTTATATTTGTGTTATTTTGTTGTTTTAGTTCTGAGAAAGTATTGTCAAGTATTTCATCCATTACTATATCTGCAATCGTCGGGGAAAGGGGGTTACCCATGGGCATTCCAAATGTTTGAGTATAAATTTTATTGTTGCAAACGAAATAGTTGTTGTCCTTTAGGCAAAAGTCGAATATGCTTTGAAATTTATTATTTGGTATATTTGTTGTTTCTTTAATTCTGTCCCATTTTTTTTCGTTATTATTTTCGAGGCTAAAGTGGTCGGTATATTAGAGAAGAGAGACACAACATCAAACGACACCAACTTACCACTTAAACTTCACAAAGATGACATAATTATCACAGACACAGACAAGGGGAATAAAACAATTGCTCTATACAAAACGGAATACAACGAAAAGATTGACCAGCTACTAGGAGACAAGAAAACTTACAAGGTAATTCGTAATGATCCAACGAACACTCTACAGAGAAAAAACAACAACATTGTATACGATCTTCATAAGGCAAAACTCATATGTGCAAAAGAAAAGCAACAAATGACAAGCTCGACAGCCATAGCCCCCCGACTTTATGGATTACCCAAATCACATAAGCCTGAACGTCCGCTACGTCCTATTGTATCGTCCACTAATGTTCCGTGTTATTTTTTGTCCAAACATATTGGAAAAATTCTCCAAACTTTAATATCTGAGAAATACAACATTAACAATGCGTATGACCTAAAAGAAATGATGTATATTGGAACGATTTTCCGTCATCCCTTGTCAAATTTGGTTTTGAGACAAACCGGTTTCGGCGTTGTGCCATCATCAGTGTCGATTTTCGTTCTGATCTGTTGTTGTCATTTGTCCTGTATTTATAGTTCGTAGGTATATGAGCAGGTATTGTCAAATTGATGCTTGTGTATATTTAGTTATGTGTATGTGCTGTGTGTTCGTTCAGAGCCGAGGGTGGTTTACTAATCGATTTGTGTGGCTGACTGGGGTAGGTAGAAATCTGTGATTTTAGTCGTTTGACCTTCTTTGTCGGTTTTTTGTTTTGGTGTGTTAATTGTTTTGTGTTTATTTGTTGTTGTGCGTTTGTCTGTTGTACCTGTGTGATTAAGTTGTTTCCTGTAAACAAGTTTTAAAGGCTCGAATATTGTGTCAGAAATGGTGTTTATCTGTTCGTTTATTATTCTACCGTCGAATGTTTTCTGTTTGTAGATTTCCATATTTTCGAGTACGTTGAGACGTCGGCCCTTTTCTTGTATGTGAAGAACCCCAACTGTTTTATTGATGTTTGCTGGGGAACATTCATTCTCGACCATGTGAGTCGCGAAGTTAGACTCGGGTATAATGTTTGGATTCCGTATTTTTTTGTTGTAATCTCTAATATGTTCTCTGAACCTCGTTCTTATTTGCCGTCCTGTTTGTCCTATGTAACTATGCTGGCATCCGCAGGTAAGCTTGTATACGCCGTGGCTGCTAAACGGATCCTCTGAGTAAATGTTAGTTCTTAGTTTTCGCCCTAGATTGTTCGATGTTTTGAATGCTGTGTTAATGTTGTATTTTTTAAAGAAATTTGCCAATTTATATGTTGCTTTTCCAGTATATGTCATAGTCGTCCAGCTATTATTTTTTTTTTCATTATTTCTTTTTGGTTCTCCATTTGTCCTTCTGAGCTTATCTACTAGTGCTTTTTTATATCCGTTGTTTGCAGCGATATTATATATGACCTCAAGTTCTCTCTTATATGCCTCTTGTGTAAGAGGTGTTCTTTCAAGTCTATGTACCAAGTGCCTTAATGCTGCATTTTTATGATGTTGAGGGTGATTTGAGGTATTGTGTATTATTGTGTCGGTAGCCGTTGACTTTCTATATATGTCATAGTTAAATCTTTTGGCTTCTTTATCAATATTTATCGTGAGGTCTAGATAGTTGATTCCTCCGTCTTTTTCGGTTTCCATTGTAAATTTTATATTGCCGTGCTGTTTGTTGAGGTACTCCAGTACGAGCTCTTCGTTATTAGTAGTTAAAACGCATATTATGTCATCCACGTATCTAGCATAAAATGACACGCCTAATTTGGACTTCAGCTCCTGTATGTACTTTTCTTCCAGATTTTGCATGAACACTTCCATAAGAATTGCTAATGTGGGGCTTCCCATTCCAAGACCGTTTGTTTGTCTATATATTTTATTGTTGAATTTAAAATAGTTTTGACGTAAAGTGGTTCTTAGCATATTTGTGATTTGCATACTTTTTACTTTGTTTTTTGTGTTATGAACTATTGTTGAGCTAACTATGTCCAAAGTCTCCGATAGTGGTATAGATGGGTATAGATCTTTTATGTCAAAAGATACCAATTTGCTGTTTCTTGTTAGCTCTACGGTCTCGAGTCTCTCTATTAGTTCTGTTGTGTTAGCTATTGCATATTCGTTCCTTAGCTCCAGAGTGTCTATCAATATCGTTTTTAAATATTTGGACAGTTTGTAACATGGTGCCGATTTAAAATTAATGATGGGCCTCATTGGCGTGTCCGGCTTGTGGATTTTTGGTAGCGCAACCAGTGGAGGAGCCGAAGGGTTCATTTGGACCAATCTATGTGCCATGTTAGAATCTACTATATTTGTTGCATTTTTTATAGCAACTTTGATTTGTTTTTGGTATTCATCTGTGGGATCCTCTCTCATTCTACGACATTTCATTTCCTCTATGAGATCCTCGGTTTTGGATATATATTTCTCTTTTTCGATTAGCACAGTGGTGTTTCCTTTGTCCGCTTTCGTTGTGACAATATTGTTTTTCCTTAGTTTATGCCGTAGATTCTTTATTGTTTTCTCCTCTGTATTCGGTTTTTGTCCTTCCTGTGCTTTCGCCTCCTTTCTTATGATTTCCCTGCACATGTGTCTTGCGTGCTCCTGTTCTTCCTGTGGTATCAATGATATTGCGATCTCCGCATCTACAATCGCTTGCTCCGTTTTTCTTACTGTATTCTGGTCCATGATATTGTGCTTCAGGCCCTTTTCGAGAAGTTGTGCCTCTTCCTTGGTAATGGCCACTGTTGTGAGGTTAACGAACTTGTCATGAAACTGGTGAGTGTTTTGGTTTTGGTTACCCTCTTGTCGTCCTGCCAGCTTATCCAATTTTCGGTTCAGCGACCTGTATTTTTGTTGTAGTTCCTGATCGACCTCTGTCTTAATGCGGTCGAAGCATTCCATTAATACAGTCGTAGGTAGTTGTTCTGCCAATCTTAAATGGATAGATAGTAACTCGGCATTTACCTCATCCTTCTTCGAGTATAAGCTTTCCAACTCATATTTTAAAAAATCCTTTTCCGCTTTTCTAACTGTTTTCCTGCTAGATTTGGTATTTGCCTTTATTGTTATTTTTGCGAATTTCGGAGTAACATTCAATTCCAGGCATTGTTTGTTGAACCAAATGCTCGCCTTTGCTTTATATATTTTCAGTAGGCGTCGCTTGTAAATTGTTAGTAGTCCGTTCGCGTTCAAGTTAAAAGCCTGACAAGCAATAACTGACTTATCTTGTTTGGTTGATTTTCCGACAGGGTGGATAAATGATGTATATTGGAACGATTTTCCGTCATCCCTTGTCAAATTTGGTTTTGAGACAAACCGGCTTCGGCGTTGTGCCATCATCAGTGTCGATTTTCGTTCTGATCTGTTGTTGTCATTTGTCCTGTATTTATAGTTCGTAGGTATATGAGCAGGTATTGTCAAATTGATGCTTGTGTATATTTAGTTATGTGTATGTGCTGTGTGTTCGTTCAGAACCGAGGGTGGTTTACTAATCGATTTGTGTGGCTGACTGGGGTAGGTAGAAATCTGTGATTTTAGTCGTTTGACCTTCTTTGTCGGTTTTTTGTTTTGGTGTGTTAATTGTTTTGTGTTTATTTGTTGTTGTGCGTTTGTCTGTTGTACCTGTGTGATTAAGTTGTTTCCTGTAAACAAGTTTTAAAGGCTCGAATATTGTGTCAGAAATGGTGTTTATCTGTTCGTTTATTATTCTACCGTCGAATGTTTTCTGTTTGTAGATTTCCATATTTTCGAGTACGTTGAGACGTCGGCCCTTTTCTTGTATGTGAAGAACCCTAACTGTTTTATTGATGTTTGCTGGGGAACATTCATTCTCGACCATGTGAGTCGCGAAGTTAGACTCGGGTATAATGTTTGGATTCCGTATTTTTTTGTTGTAATCTCTAATATGTTCTCTGAACCTCGTTCTTATTTGCCGTCCTGTTTGTCCTATGTAACTATGCTGGCATCCGCAGGTAAGCTTGTATACGCCGTGGCTGCTAAACGGATCCTCTGAGTTAATGTTAGTTCTTAGTTTTCGCCCTAGATTGTTCGATGTTTTGAATGCTGTGTTAATGTTGTATTTTTTAAAGAAATTTGCCAATTTATATGTTGCTTTTCCAGTATATGTCATAGTCGTCCAGCTATTATTTTCTTTTTCATTATTTCTTTTTGGTTCTCCATTTGTCCTTCTGAGCTTATCTACTAGTGCTTTTTTATATCCGTTGTTTGCAGCGATATTATATATGACCTCAAGTTCTCTCTTATATGCCTCTTGTGTAAGAGGTGTTCTTTCAAGTCTATGTACCAAGTGCCTTAATGCTGCATTTTTATGATGTTGAGGGTGATTTGAGGTATTGTGTATTATTGTGTCGGTAGCCGTTGACTTTCTATATATGTCATAGTTAAATCTTTTGGCTTCTTTATCAATATTTATCGTGAGGTCTAGATAGTTGATTCCTCCGTCTTTTTCGGTTTCCATTGTAAATTTTATATTGCCGTGCTGTTTGTTGAGGTACTCCAGTACGAGCTCTTCGTTATTAGTAGTTAAAACGCATATTATGTCATCCACGTATCTAGCATAAAATGACACGCCTAATTTGGACTTCAGCTCCTGTATGTACTTTTCTTCCAGATTTTGCATGAACACTTCCATAAGAATTGCTGATGTGGGGCTTCCCATTCCAAGACCGTTTGTTTGTCTATATATTTTATTGTTGAATTTAAAATAGTTTTGACGTAAAGTGGTTCTTAGCATATTTGTGATTTGCATACTTTTTACTTTGTTTTTTGTGTTATGAACTATTGTTGAGCTAACTATGTCCAAAGTCTCCGATAGTGGTATAGATGGGTATAGATCTTTTATGTCAAAAGATACCAATTTGCTGTTTCTTGTTAGCTCTACGGTCTCGAGTCTCTCTATTAGTTCTGTTGTGTTAGCTATTGCATATTCGTTCCTTAGCTCCAGAGTGTCTATCAATATCGTTTTTAAATATTTGGACAGTTTGTAACATGGTGCCGATTTAAAATTAATGATGGGCCTCATTGGCGTGTCCGGCTTGTGGATTTTTGGTAGCGCAACCAGTGGAGGAGCCGAAGGGTTCATTTGGACCAATCTATGTGCCATGTTAGAATCTACTATATTTGTTGCATTTTTTATAGCAACTTTGATTTGTTTTTGGTATTCATCTGTGGGATCCTCTCTCATTCTACGACATTTCATTTCCTCTATGAGATCCTCGGTTTTGGATATATATTTCTCTTTTTCGATTAGCACAGTGGTGTTTCCTTTGTCCGCTTTCGTTGTGACAATATTGTTTTTCCTTAGTTTATGCCGTAGATTCTTTATTGTTTTCTCCTCTGTATTCGGTTTTTGTCCTTCCTGTGCTTTCGCCTCCTTTCTTATGATTTCCCTGCACATGTGTCTTGCGTGCTCCTCTTCTTCCTGTGGTATCAATGATATTGCGATCTCCGCATATACAATCGCTTGCTCCGTTTTTCTTACTGTATTCTGGTCCATGATATTGTGCTTCAGGCCCTTTTCGAGAAGTTGTGCCTCTTCCTTGGTAATGGCCACTGTTGTGAGGTTAACGAACTTGTCATGAAACTGGTGAGTGTTTTGGTTTTGGTTACCCTCTTGTCGTCCTGCCAGCTTATCCAATTTTCGGTTCAGCGACCTGCATTTTTGTTGTAGTTCCTGATCGACCTCTGTCTTAATGCGGTCGAAACATTCCATTAATGCAGTCGTAGGTAGGTGTTCTGCCAATCTTAAATGGATAGATAATAACTCGGCATTTATCTCATCCTTCTTCGAGTATAAGCTTTCCAACTCAAATTTTAAAAAATCCTTTTCCGCTTTTCTAACTGTTTTCCTGCTCGATTTGGTATTTGCCTTTATTGTTATTTTTGCGAATTTCGGAGTAACATTCAATTCCAGTCATTGTTTGTTGAACAAAATGCTCGCCTTTGCTTTAAATATTTTCAGTAGGCGTCGCTTGTAAATTGTTAGTAGTCCGTTCGCGTTCAAGTTAAAAGCCTGACAAGCAATAACTGCCTTATCTTGTTTGGTTGATTTTCCGACAGGGTGGATAAATGATGTACATTGGAACGATTTTCCGTCATCCCTTGTCAAATTTGGTTTTGAGACAAACCGGTTTCGGCGTTGTGCCATCATCAGTGTCGATTTTCGTTCTGATCTGTTGTTGTCGTTTGTCCTGTATTTATAGTTCGTAGGTATATGAGCAGGTATTGTCAAATTGATGCTTGTGTATATTTAGTTATGTGTATGTGCTGTGTGTTCATTCAGAACCGAGGGTGGTTTACTAATCGATTTGTGTGGCTGACTGGGGTAGGTAGAAATCTGTGATTTTAGTCGTTTGACCTTCTTTGTCGGTTTTTTTGTTTTGGTGTGTTAATTGTTTTGTGTTTATTTGTTGTTGTGTGTTTGTCTGTTGTACCTGTGTGATTAAGTTGTTTCCTGTAAACAAGTTTTAAAGGCTCGAATATTGTGTCAGAAATTGTGTTTGTCTGTTCGTTTATTATTCTACCGTCGAATGTTTTCTGTTTGTAGATTTCCATGTTTTCGAGTACGTTGAGACGTCGGCCCTTTTCCTGTATGTGAAGAACCCTAACTGTTTTATTGATGTTTGCTGGGGAACACTCATTCTCGACCATGTGATTCGCGAAGTTAGACTCGGGTATAATGTTTGGATTCCGTATTTTTTTGTTGTAATCTCTAATATGTTCCCTGAACCTCGTTCTTATTTGCCGTCCTGTTTGTCCTATTTAACTATGCTGGCATCCGCAGGTAAGCTTGTATACGCCGTGGCTGCTAAACGGATACTCTGAGTTAATGTTAGTTCTTAGTTTTCGCCCTAGATTGTTCGATGTTTTGAATGCTGTGTTAATGTTGTATTTTTTAAAGAAGTTTGCCAATTTATATGTTGCTTTTCCAGTATATGTCATAATCGTCCAGCTATTATTTTCCTTTTCATTATTTCTTTTTGGTTCTCCATTGGTCCTTCTGAGCTTATCTACTAGTGTTTTTTATATCCGTTGTTTGCAGCGATATTATATATGACCTCAAGTTCTCTCTTATATGCCTCTTGTGTAAGAGGTGTTCTTTCAAGTCTATGTACCAAGTGCCTTAATGCTGCATTTTTATGCTGTTGAGGGTGATTTGAGTTATTGTGTATTATTGTGTCGGTGGCCGTTGACTTTCTATATATGTCATAGTTAAATCTTTTGGCTTCTTTATCAATATTTATCGTGAGGTCGAGATAGTTGATTCGTATATTTTCAGTAGGCGTCGCTTGTAAATTGTTAGTAGTCCGTTCGCGTTCAAGTTGAAAGCCTGACAAGCAATAACTGACTTATCTTGTTTGGTTGATTTTCCGACAGGGTGGATAAATGATGTATATTGGAACGATTTTCCGTCATCCCTTGTCAAATTTGGTTTTGAGACAAACCGGTTTCGGCGTTGTGCCATCATCAGTGTCGATTTTCGTTCTGATCTGTTGTTGTCGTTTGTCCTGTATTTATAGTTCGTAGGTATATGAGCAGGTATTGTCAAATTGATGCTTGTGTATATTTAGTTATGTGTATGTGCTGTGTGTTCATTCAGAACCGAGGGTGGTTTACTAATCGATTTGTGTGGCTGACTGGGGTAGGTAGAAATCTGTGATTTTAGTCGTTTGACCTTATTTTGTCGGTTTTTTGTTTTGGTGTGTTAATTGTTTTGTGTTTATTTGTTGTTGTGTGTTTGTCTGTTGTACCTGTGTGATTAAGTTGTTTCCTGTAAACAAGTTTTAAAGGCTCGAATATTGTGTCAGAAATTGTGTTTATCTGTTCATTTATTATTCTACCGTCGAATGCTTTCTGTTACTAACACAACAGAACTAATAGAGAGACTCGAGACCGTAGAGCTAACAAGAATCAGCAAATTGATATCTTTTGACATAAAAGATTTATACCCATCTATATCACTATCGGAGACTTTGGATATAGTTAGCTCAACAATAGTTCATAACACAAAAAACAAAGTGAAAAGTATGCAAATCACAAATACGCTAAGAACCACTTTACGTCAAAACTATTTTCAATTCAACAATAAAATATATAGACAAACAAACGGCCTTGGAATGGGAAGCCCCACATCAGCAATTCTTATGGAAGTGTTCATTCAAAATCTGGAAGAAAAGTACATACAGGAGCTGAAGTCCAAATTAGGCGTGTCAATTTATACTAGATACGTGGATGACATAATATGCGTTTTAACTACTGATAACGAAAAGCTTGTACTGGAGTACCTCAACAAGCAGCACGGAAATATAAAATTTGCAATGGAAACCGAAAAAAACGGAGGAATCAACTATCTAGACCTCACGATAAATATTGATAAAGGAGCCAAAAGATTTAACTATGACATATATAGAAAGTCAACGGCTACCGACACAATAATACACAATACCTCAAATCACCCTCAACATCATAAAAATGCAGCATTAAGGCACTTGGTACATAGACTTGAAAGAACACCTCTTACACAAGAGGCATATAAGAGAGAACTTGAGGTCATATATAATATCGCTGCAAACAACGGATATAAAAAAGCACTAGTAGATAAGCTCAGAAGGACAAATGGAGAACCAAAAAGAAATAATGAAAAAGAAAATAATAGCTGGACGACTATGACATATACTGGAAAAGCAACATATAAATTGGCAAATTTCTTTAAAAAATACAACATTAACACAGCATTCAAAACATCGAACAATCTAGGGCGAAAACTAAGAACTAACATTAACTCAGAGGATCCGTTTAGCAGCCACGGCGTATACAAGCTTACCTGCGGATGCCAGCATAGTTACATAGGACAAACAGGACGGCAAATAAGAACGAGGTTCAGAGAACATATTAGAGATTACAACAAAAAAATACGGAATCCAAACATTATACCCGAGTCTAACTTCGCGACTCAAATGGTCGAGAATGAATGTTCCCCAGCAAACATCAATAAAACAGTTAGGGTTCTTCACATACAAGAAAAGGGCCGACGTCTCAACGTACTCGAAAATATGGAAATCTACAAACAGAAAACATTCGACGGTAGAATAATAAACGAACAGATAAACACCATTTCTGACACAATATTCGAGCCTTTAAAACTTGTTTACAGGAAACAACTTAATCACACAGGTACAACAGACAAACGCACAACAACAAATAAACACAAAACAATTAACACACCAAAACAAAAAACCGACAAAGAAGGTCAAACGACTAAAATCACAGATTTCTACCTACCCCAGTCAGCCACACAAATCGATTAGTAAACCACCCTCGGTTCTGAACGAACACACAGCACATACACATAACTAAATATACACAAGCATCAATTTGACAATACCTGCTCATATACCTACGAACTATAAATACAGGACAAATGACAACAACAGATCAGAACGAAAATCGACACTGATGATGGCACAACGCCGAAACCGGTTTGCCTCAAAACCAAATTTGACAAGGGATGACGGAAAATCGTTCCAATATACATCATTTATCCACCCTGTCGGAAAATCAACCAAACAAGATAAGTCACCTAAAAGAAAGGTTATCTAATGTAAATATATGTGATGAAGATGTGTTGGTGTCGTTTGATGTTGTGTCTCTCTTCTCTAATATACCGACCACTTTAGCCTCGAAAATAATAATGAAAAAAAATGGGACAGAATTAAAGAAACAACAAATATACCAAAGAATAAATTTCAAAGCATATTAGACTTTTGCCTAAAGGACAACAACTATTTCGTTTGCAACAATAAAATTTATACTCAAACATTTGGAATGCCCATGGGTAACCCCCTTTCCCCGACGATTGCAGATATAGTAATGGATGAAATACTTGACAATACTTTCTCAGAACTAAAACAACAAAATAACACAAACATAAAATTTCTAGTGAAATATGTGGACGACATATTCGCTATAATCAAAAGAAATGACGCGGAACTCATCTTAAAAACTCTTAATAAATATCATGAAAGACTAAAGTTCACCATGGAAATGGAGGGAAAACGGCAATATCCCATTTCTCGATGTCCGAATACACAAGAACAACAACAATATAATATTAGACTGGTACACCAAACCTACATCATCTGGACGCCTAATAAACTTCCTATCCTCACAGCCTAAAAAATACAAAGTAAATACTGCGAGAAACTTCATACATAAAATACTGACAATAAGTCATCCCAAATTTCATGACGCCAATATTAAATTAATTAAAAGAACGCTAAAGAAAAATAATTACCCAGATCACTTAACCAATAACTTAATTCAACAAAAAATAATAGAAATGCAAAATATAATAAATCCATCACCAACTACAGATATGACAAATGAACCCAAAAGATACTTTAGCGTCACATTCGTTCCCAGGATCTCAGAAAATTCCACAAACATTATACAAAAACCAAACTTATGCTTAGCCTACAAATCGAATTGCACACTAGCGACATGCTTCACAAAAACAAAAAGCCCAATAGACCAGCAACAACAAAGTAATGTAGTGTACGAAGTAACTTGCAAAGGCAACAACAACGAGAATTGCAACAAGATTTATATCGGGACTACGAAGCGAAATTTAAGCACCAGACTAGCAGAGCACGAAGCTGATATAAGAAAACAAAAACACAGCAAAGCACTATCACAGCATGCAATAACAAACAACCACTCAGCTGATTTTGCCAACACAAGAATACTAGATAAGGAACGAAGAGAAAAGACGAGATATACTTTAGAGAGCCTACGTATAATGCAGAAAAGGGAATATACGATTAACAAGAAAGAAGACACCGATGAAATAGCCGCGACTTATTTGTTATGTTTATAGTTTAGTTTAGTATGACAAGAGTACCACGAATGATGGTATCAACATTGTATGTTTATGTTTTTGTTAAATTTAATGCAAAAATATCATTGTTTAGTTTTTTTAACGTAAATATTTAGTGCAACAAAAATCTACCATTTTCAGTGTAAGTTAGATACAAATGTTTAATGTGTGTTTTAAACTTTGTGCACCTATATGTAACACCTACTAATGTTGTTTTTGTGTTTTTTTATGGATTTCTAAATAAACTTACAGTTACGCTCCTGAAGATGCTAAGAAAATCTTAGCGAAACGTTGAGCTGTAAGGTGGAAAAAGCTTTGTCTTATTCGCACCCCACATAAATAGATCAGACCAGCTTATTATATACGAAATAATTTTTATTTTCCGGTTTCGGATTATTGTTGTCGAGATTAATACGCGTCTTATGGCACATCTTTCGATATTTTTGGACGCGTATTAGCAATGTCATGCTGTCGTATAGAATAACCATTTTCTTTGGGTCTTTGGGCTGTGTGTGAAAAATTTACATATCGGATTTGGGATGCAACACTTTCAAAATTTTTACATTTTTTACTTCTTCGTAAAAATTTTTTTAAAGTAATTTTTTGTTTGGCGTGTCGATATATTTTTTCACAATCTCTGAATACCTACCGGTATGATTGCACGCATAACTTCAACTTAAGTTAAGGGAGTGGTAAGTGCACTTAATATAAAATAAATTAGTTTCATTCTTTGATTTAGATTTCAATTCAATTTTGAAGAATCCGTGGTCCCAAAGCAAGTCTTCTTTTCTAAAAAAAAATTTATAGTTGCTTAGGCATATAGCTATTTTGAGCTCTTTCAAGGCAGTAAATAAGGCTGTATTGAAAAGGGATAATATGAGAATGAGTATAACATAAAAGTGTTAAAAATTCTGTTAAATTTTGTGGTGTGGTGGAAGTGACCTACTAGAATTTTGTTACGCTCCGCTGCATTCCACCGAAGTTTGCGCCTGCAACATCTTTACTTACTTACTTACTTACTTACTTGGAGGGTGGGGCCGTGTGTAGAAGTCCACGAAAGTGGGGAAAGCTTCTGACCGCCATTCACCTGGGAATGGCCAGAGCGATTCTTTTGCATGCGGTTCAAGCAGCTCACTACTGCCGGTCGCTTGCGGCCAAGTATCCTCTGGGTAGCCGCTAAACACCCGTTTAGCGGTGAGCTAATGTGAGAAGGCGACAACCTGGCTAGGCCACTCTGACATAATCGGTTTAAGGGCTAGCCGCGGGAGATTTCATCGGCAGTGTCTGTACACCTCTAGGTGCGGCTGCAAGCGGGCGTCTGTCTTGGAGCAAGCGGCTCGCTATATAAACGTGCCAAGTAATATTTTCACCCCCGCTGAGCGGGTTGTGCGCTGGGCTTGGGACCCGCCACGTAAAACCATACTCCAATGAAATATAACAACAAGCCTCGGATAAATACACTCTCTATTGATGACGACCATGGCAAACGTTTGAAGGACAATGAATTGAGGGCATGCACCTGGAACGTCCGCTCCCTGAATGGGATTGGTGCAGATGCCCGGCTGGTTGATGTCCTCGTCAAAGCAAAATCTGACATCACCGCCATCCAAGAAATGCGTTGGACGAAGCAAGGAAGAAAGAAGATCAAAAATTGTGACATATATTGGAGTGGCCATGCGAATAAGCGCAGTTTCGGCGTCGGATTCGTGGTGGGAGAGAGACTTTGTCGCCAAGTGCTGGCGTTCACGCCTGTGGACGAGCGTCTCGCCGCTATTCGAATAAAAGCAAAATTTTTTAATATATCATTCATCTGCGCCCATGCGCCGACAGAGGAGAAAGACGATGAGGTGAAAGACACTTTTTATGAACAATTAGAACGCACATACGAGCGCTGCCCCCGTCATGATATAAAAGTCGTGCTTGGCGACTTTAACGCCAGGGTGGGCAAAGAAGGTGTTTTTGGCCCTACAGTCGGAAAGTTCAGCCTACACAATGAAACTTCTCCTAACGGACTGAGGCTGATTGACTTTGCCGGTGCTCGAAACATGGTCATATCAAGCACGAGGTTCATGCATAAAAAGATACATCAAGCTACATGGCTGTCTCCTGATCGAAATACTCGCAATCAGATCGATCACGTTGTGATAGACGGACGGCACGCCTCCAGTGTTTTAGATGTGCGAACGATCCGAGGACCTAACATCGACTCGGACCATTATCTCGTTGCAGCCAAAATACGCACCCGCCTCAACGCGGCTAAAAACAAGGAACAAAAAACACAAGGAAAGCTAGACGTCGAAAAGCTTCAATCACAACAGACTGCCAATGATTAGCAACTCGACTCTCACACCTGCTCTCTGAGGGCACAACTCATCCTGAAGGAATACAGGAGCAGTGGGAGCATATCTCCAAAGCACTTCATACTGCCGCCGAGGAAAAAATTGGTTACCGGCGGCCACGAAAAAACAACTGGTATGATGAAGAATGCCGCGTTGCAACTGAAGAAAAGACGCTGCCTACAGGGCTACGTTAAAAGCGAGCGCGACAAGAGGAGTGTGTGAACGCTATCGTGAGTTGAAAAGGGAAGCGAGACGCCTTTTCAGGAAGAAAAAAGCAGAAGCAGAAAGGCGTGAGTGCGAGGAGCTTGAGCTGCTAGCCACCAGGAATAACGCCCGAAAATTCTACCAAAAAATACGGCGACAGACGGAAGGTATTAAGACCGGGGCAAACTCCTGTAGGAATGAAAACGGCGACCTTGTAACTGATGTCCAGAGAGTGCTTAGATTATGGAGGGAACACTTCTCTGCTCTCCTAAATGGAGGCAGCAATTCACCACGCAGAGATGAAGAACCCGATCCCGCAATCGATAATGATGGAATATATGTCCCCCCGCCCGATTATGATGAAGTTAGAATAGCAATAGCCAGATTGAAAAACAACAAGGCCGTGGGCGCTGATGGATTGCCTGCGGAGCTATTCAAGTTCGGCGGCGAGGAGTTGGTAAGGCGCATGCAGCAGCTTCTTAGCAAAATATGGGCGGACGAAAGCATGCCCGACGGTTGGAATCTAAGTGTTCTTTGCCCAGTCCACAAGAAGGGGGATACTGCAAAAGGTACCAACTATCGTGGAATCAGCCTTCTTAATATCGCATATAAGGTCCTTTCAAGTGTATTGTGCGAAAGATTGAAGCCCACCGTGAACCGGCTGATTGGACCTTATCAGTGCGGCTTCAGACCTGGTAAATCTACCATCGACCAGATTTTCACAATGCGCCAAATCTTGGAAAAAACCCGTGAAAAGAGAATCGACACACATCACCTCTTCGTCGACTTTAAAGCCGCCTTCGACAGCACGAAAAGGAGCTGCCTATATTCCGCTGCAACATCTTTACCTTTCGATAATCTTTGGCGGTAATAAAAGCGCCCTCATAATTCGACTTAATAACGTACCAGAGCACGAGCGAGACAAATGTCCAGCAGCAGAGGTTGACGACAGCGAAGAAAACAAAGATGATGCCAATAGCATTGAAGACATGCGCCTTCAACAAATACACCAACAAAGCGAAAACGTCGATATGCAAGCATATCATCAAATGCGTGAACAGTACGGTGGTGGTATTTTTACGCATGGAGAAGACCATTTTGAGCGTGCGAGCCAGCAAAAAAACGTTTGCCAAGTAGAATTTGAACTATTAGAGCGAGAGGCCGAATTATTGAAACGCGAAAAAGCAGTCTTAGAAAGGGAAAATATGTTGCTGCAACAATTAGTACTTAGTGGTGAAATTGCGAGTACATCAAATGCAACCCATCGACCATTTTCGTTGGAATTGGTAAAAAATCTCGTACCTGATTATGATGGTGGCCCGAATTTTAACATTTGGGTAACACAAATAAAAAGTGTTGCCCAAGCATACAATATGAACGAAAACGAAATGCGGGTGATTTTTATCAATAAACTGAAAGGCAAAGCACAGAGTTGGTTACACAGCAAACCAGATTTCGCCTTTGAGTGTGTGAGCAAACTAATAAATGATATGAATGACATTTTTGGCTTCAGAGAAACCCGAGTAGCATTGCGACGTCGTTTAGAAGCCAGAAAGTGGAAGTCAGGTGAAAATTTGTTTACAATATTTCAACGACAAAATAATGCTGGCAAATAAAATGCAACTGGACGAAGAAGAAGTTATCGAGTACAAAATTGAGGGCGTATCCGATTACCGACTACGCATGCAAGCGCATCTACAAAATTATTCAACAAGATCACAATTACTACAAGCTTTCTTTCTGGAGGAACTACTATCCAAATTCAAGATGGAAACTGCCAACAAACCGCGCCTACTAACTAAGTGCGTTCATGACTTTTTCGCGATTGTTAGGACACAAGGTGTCGACAAGATGCTCAACGATCTTAACAACTTAAATAAATCAATTCAATTTACAATAGAAACGGAAAAAGATGGAGAGCTACCTACTTAGACACCCTTATTATCAGAAAAATAACAAATTGTTGATTGACCGGTATAAAAAGCCCACGGCATCTGGAAGACTTATTAATTTTAATTCAAAACATAACAAAAAACAATTATAAACACCGCAAGCAATTTCATTAGAAGAGTTCTCTCGATTAGCGACACGATTTTTCACGAAAAGAATATTGACGAATTAAAAGTAACCATGACAAAGAATGACTTCCCTATGACAACCGTAAATCAATTATTTCGAACACACTTTACCCACAATAAGGAGGGAACCAACATAGCCAAAGGAGAGGGAAAAATATACAAATCAGTAGCTCATGTTCCAGGAATATCGGAAAGCATACAATTTTCAAAGCTCTATGACAGAGATAAATATCAGATCGCGTCAACTTATAAACAACCGCTAATAAAACTCTACAGCAATACAAAGGATAGAATTCCCAAACAAGAGAAGTCTGATGTAGTTTATAGGATTCCGTGTAATGATGACGGGTCCCAGTTATGCGATAAGGTATATGTGGGGACAACAAAAATTAAACTCAAGACAAGGATTTCCGCTCACATGTCAAATGTGAAATTAAGAAGCAGTTTTTCGGACAATAAGACGGCATTGTCATCACATTGCAAGGATACCGGGCTTTATCCCGATTTCGATAATGTATCCATTTTACACGAGGAGAAAAATTACGGCAAAAAATATACTTTTGAAATGCTGCATATTAGGAACACCCTTATGACACGAAAATGAATTATAAACTAGACACTGATCAGCTGGCGCGCGTTTACCGGGACTTAGTTTTAAGACAACAACACTGTTCTAGTTAGAATTGCAGCTCAATTCAACAAATGCAGTGGGATGACCAATATATATGTGCATATGTACATTTGTATGTTAATGCAAATGATTATGTCTTTTTGTTCGTCATTCAATGTATTGTTGTTTTTGCAGATTTTTATTTATACTTACGGTGTTTTAAATTGTTTATATTTTCATATTTATTTGACTTCTAAGCTTTCTTTTTTCGTACATCTTGTTAGTCGGTAAAACATATTCAATTGTGTAAGTGGTGTTATGTTTAGGGTGAAAAATTGTTTACATGCTAACTAACTGTTGCTTTTGTCCACAGGTTTAAACATTTTTTTTTTAAGTGGGCGTGGTCCTTCTCCGATTTTGCTAATTTTTATTAAGCATACACACAGAAATAACAGTAACGTTCCCGCCAAATTTCATCATGATATCTTCAACGACTGCCAAATTACAGCTTGCAAAAGTTTTAAATTACCTTCTTTTAAAAGTGGGCGGTGCCACGCCCATTGTCCAAAATTTTACTAGCTTTCTATTCTGCGTCATAAGTTCAACTCACCTACCAAGTTTCATCGCTTTATCCGTCTTTGGTAATAAATTATAGCACTTTTTCGATTTTTTGAAATTTTCGATATCGAAAAAGTGGGCGTGGTTATAGTCCGATAGCGTTCATTTTAAATAGAGATCTGAGATGAGTGCCCAGGAACCTACGTACCAAATTTCATCAAGATACCTCGAAATTTACTCAAGTTATCGTGTTAACGGACGGACGGACGGACGGACATGGCTCAATCAAATTTTTTTTCGATACTGATGATTTTGATATATGGAAGTCTATATCTATCTCGATTCTTTTATACCTGTACAACCAACCGTTATCCAGTCAAAGTTAATATACTCTGCGAGCTCTGCTCAACTGAGTATAAAAAGAGAGCTTAAGTTATGACTCCAGACTAGATGATAATTCTACAACTAAGTGTGGTTACGAAGAAAATTATAATGTAGTCAAAGAAAGAAGCAATAACCCTGATATGTATAGTTAGGGGGATGAAAATTTTGAAAAGCAACTTTTGCTAATATCTAAGATGGATGATGACAATCAAAGCTTTATAGTCGGTTCTAACATAAGTAGTTATGAAGTAGAGAAGTTACATACAATATTTAAAACATATTACAAAAACACAAAGCGCACAACTGAGCCAAATTAAATGTGAAATGAAACTAGTTGTCGAAAACTCAAAACCCTTTAGCTGTCCTCCAAGGCGGTTGTCATACACGGAGAAAAACGAGCTACAGAAATTATTGGATGAGTATGTGGAAAAGAAAATCATTAGGCCGAGCGAGTCGGAATTTGTGTCACCAATAGTACTAGTTCGTAAAAAGACAGGAGATATTAGAATGTACGTCGATTATCGAAGACTTAATAAAATGACTGCGAAAGATAATTACCCAATTGCTCTCATTGATGACTTGCTGAATAGGATGGCAAACAAAAATATGTTTACGAAATGGGATATGAACGGATTTTTTCATGTATTCATGCATCCAGATTCGATTAAATATACATCTTTTGTGACACCATTGGGTCAATTCGAATTTTTACGAATGGCATTTGGACTCAAAAATGCACCGTCAGCGTTTCGTAAACAAAATTTTTGCTGACATGGTTAGAGATGGTAAACCCTATATCTCTAGATCCTACTCACCCAGGAGTATGAAAATTACCCTCTACAAAACTAAAGACTCCCCTGAATTAAAAAAAAAGTGTCATAGTACCTCTAAATCGCGGGCCCCCTCAGAAACCGCCCCCCCCCCTCTCGACGGGCCTGGAGATGTGCTATACTTGATATCATTCGCTATATTTTTTATTGATAAGCAGGTTGTTTAATTAAACACCAAGCAATTACACGGAAGTATATCCGCACCACCTGAAAATATGAGTGCCACTGCGTATATGTAACATTTTATTATTACGTATAAACAAATAAAAAAATATGCAATAAAATAATATTGCGACTATAAACTGAGATATAACCTATCCTATCTCTCAAGTTAGATCAAACTACACACGGGAGGCAAAACAAATTCAAAATCGGTTCAGTAGTTTAGGAATCCATCGCGGCCTGAAATGTTGAGACACGTGTTTTTTATATATTAAGATTTTTATGTATCCACGATAAAGACCATTTTGTCTCCAAAGCTCTCAGCTGAGTATGTCATGTTCAGTTACACCCGAACTTAGCCTTCCTTACTTGTTTAGTATAGAAAATTTTTTCCAGAAATCAATATTTTCCAGAAATCAGTTATAATAAAAATACAAATTATCCAGGAAGTTCTGCTTTGCGGACCATTTGGTGCCCCTATGTGAGTAGCGCCCGGGGCAAGATGCCCCCAGGCACCCCTTACCCACTGTGGCACAAATTTTCCCTATAGCAGGACATATTTCTAGAAAAAATAGACGAGATCGGTTAAAGACCACGCCCACTTTTATATAAAAGATTTTTAAAAGGGTCGTAGACGATAATAATAAGCTATATCTTAGCGAAAAAGAGTTTTGTATCAATAGAATTTTACTTTTTAAATTTAATTATAACTTTAAATTGGAAAACACTAAAACTTTTGAAAATGGGTGTGGCACAGCCCTTTTTTGTCTAAGCAATTTTCAATGTTTCCGGAGCCATAACTCGAAGAAAAATTTACATATCGTAACAAAATTGGGTACACATATTTTCCTTATAGCAGGAAATATTTCTAGTAAAAATGGATAAGATTGGTTAAGGACCACGCCCACTTTTATATAAATGACTTTAAACAGGGTCGTAGGCAAAAATAATAAGTTAAATCTTAGCAAAAAATAGTTTTGTATCAATCGTATTTTTATTGTTCTGTTATATCTTTATTTTAAAATAAACAGTAGGGAAATCCCCATATCTGAAGGAAAACTGCATTATTACTCGTTCAAGGCCATTGGTGTTAGCCTCTGTATCCTTTTTGCTTTTTTTTAAACGAAAATTAGATCAGAATAGACCATATGAATATGTATTATTGCGCAGCCTTGTAAAACTATTAAGCACACAAAACAAACAACAACAGCATTTCAAGTGTACAGCGGGGTATGTAATGTTCGGTTTCACCCGAACTTAGGCTTCCTTACTTCCTTATATATACAAATGCAATATCTATTGAATCTAAGTTAACGGAATTGAAATGTAAATGCAAAAAAAAAATCATTGTTTTATTTTACATTCGTGTGAGTACATTAAATTTAAAAATTTATTGCTTTTAATATTTAAACGAAGAAGGCATGTATGTAATACTCCTTATATTGCTCGTACAATATGCTCGACATACGTTTTAAATTCGAAATCAAAAAGAGACAGCCTATCAAATTTTTGTGATCGTGCAGCCTTAGTGTGACCAGAAAAATTCCAATTAAGGTACATTCGATTATTGAATACAAAAACATTTAAACAGCAATATATCGGCACTCTAGTAGCATTATAGGAGTATTATATATATGGATGAAGGGTTTAAAATTAAGGCTCAGATTTCTAGCCGTGTATTTATAAACGTGTGTGTTTCGAGAATTCAAGCAGCTCGATGGTTAATGGTTAAATGGTTTGCTCTATCTTCCTTAATTTTTAAAAATTCATGAGCTTAAAACAGCTCGATGGTAATTGTTATTCAGTTATTATTTCTGTTATGTCAAGGAAAACCTGAAATGAAAGGGTTTTGAAAAGATACCATCGCAATATGCCAGTAAATCTAATCACTGGATTTCGTGGTTACAGTAAGGGGAAATTTCAGCGAAATTGGTAATATTTTTGAAAAACCAAAATTTGGGAGAACTTGGCTTGTTAAATAAAAAAAAAAAATTTAAGTGAGTTTATTCGAAGAAAATATAGTGTAAAAACAATAATTTTCTTTAAGCTGGCTCTAGGTCATATGTATTAAAAACACGATTGCTTTTGTTTTTATCTCCAATATATTTCAATCTCCACCGGAGATCGTCATCAGGGCTACAACAACAATTAAAGTTTTATTTAACAAGAGTTATCCCATAGTGTATACATATATATTAACAAACATATTTACATATTTTACTAGCATACATACATTGGCTGGTAAATAGGCAGCATCTATTCAGTTCAAGATGTTGTTTAGAACTGATTTTTGCGAATAAAGTAGGTGGCGGTATAAGTGAGCGACCGTTGCGGAGTCTTTTTTGTAGTTAAGTCTCTTGTTCTCATTCCTATTAATTATGTGGAGCATCTCCAACGTAAAGCGTTTGTTATAATGCTGCTCTCGCTGTAGTATGCTCACCGTGTCGAAGTCAGGTTGATGTCCACTCTCAGCACAGTGGGCTGCTAGTGCTGTTTTATGCGTGAAATTTGTCTTTAAGCATTTAATATCTGATCGATGTCCCGCTATTCTAGTTTTGAGCTTATTTTTCGTGGTGCCAACATATTCTTTGTTGCATCTGTTGTTTGCATCTCCTGCACAACCTATCTTGTATGATATTATTTTTATCCATCTTATCAACTTTGCTTTTCATGTTGTTGAAAATTATATTATTTGTGTTCGTTGGCTTGTGCCCTATTCCAATTCTACCTTTGTTATAAATATTAGAGCCTTGTAACCTTTCTGAAAAACCCGGTATATATACAATAGATTTGTATATAAGTGGACTTTTTCCTTCTATTTCCGATGTTTTCACGTTTTTATGATTATTTATTGTATTACCCCGGATGGAAAATCATTCATCTTGAGGATGCGTTCGATATATTTTTTGTTCTCAGCGTGGAACATTACGTCGCTGGTGTCTAAAACTCTACCAATAAAGTTTTTGGCCGTATTAAAAATCATGTTTTTAGGGTGTTTTGAGAGGTAATTAATGATACGTCCTGTAGATGTGGGCTTTTGGTACCAATCTACCTTGATTTTGTTGCCAATTTTGCAAACTAACGAATCTAAAAAGGGTAATTTGTCATCGCTTTCCAACTCCATCGTGAATTGGATATCTTTATGATATGCATTTAGTAAATTTAAGGTTTCATCTATTTTATCCTTCTTCACTATTGCGAACACATCGTCTACGTATTTACTAAGTAGTCTAGTGTTCGCCATTACTTTTCCTAAAATGTTTTCCATAACAATGTCGGCTACAATTGGTGATGCCGTAGATCCCATTGGAAGTCCCTTTAGCTGTGTATACATTTGTTCCTCATACTTAAAAGTGTAAAAATTAAAGCGTGTTTCGAAGAGAAATTTTATTGCAGATATTTTAAATTTGAGATGTTTAATTAAAAAATACTTATTTATTTATTTGAGGACTGTTTGCTGGGATACCGCTATAATAATGTAGGTATAAGCGGGTTAAAAATCTGATGGCCAGAATACTAATTTTTAAGATAATTATAGTTTTTTTTATATTTCCATTATTAAAAATTAGTTTATTAATTTGGAATATAATATAGAATCATTTTCAGACAACTGCCATAGCTGCGCATTCGAACTTGAAATCCTTTATCAATCAAACAAAAAGAATTGTTATTAAACCAAAACCACATGGAAATGTTAAAAAGTAATCGACAGTTAACAAAAATCCAATATTATCAGGGATTTGCAACAGACGACGCAACGCTGGTAAAATATATTTGTTAAAGAGGAAAATAAGTAGCAATTAGTAGTTGGTTAGTTAGTATTAATGGGTAGCGCAGCATGCCTAAAGAGTACTGATGATGAAGGCTTAGCAACATTCGAAATGGATCTATGTGCGAAGCTATGGCGGGCGTCGGAAAAATGGTCCATCTTCTATTCCAAAGTAAAAATTAACCAATTTTCCAACTATAATTATCATTAAAATTATTGTTCTGGCCTTGAGTTTGAATTCGAACAAGAAACTATTAGTTTGGTATTAGATGCAATTTTTAAGCCAATTAGCGCTCCACTTGCAATACTTTTTCGCATTCATTCATTCCGTTATTAAAGTATTAGTTATTGAAATTATATTTTAATTGAAATTTATTGCAAATCTTTGTTGGTTTTCGATGCTTATTAGCTTGGCCTGTATGTTACGGAATCTTTGAGCTTAATTTTCACCGGTCTCTAGAAGTCTGATTAATTTGAAACCTTGCACACGTATCAAGTCTCGATGACAATGCATTAATGTGATGGTGTGGTGACATAAGGTCAACGGCCATAAAGTAATGCAGAGCTCCGGTAATGTAGAGCCCGGTAATGCAGAGCTCCAAACTCCGTTGCACCTTTTGAAGCATTTTAAGATAGGTACTTTTAGCTAGTGCAGGCCACCAGACCAAGGCACCATAAAGAACAATCGGGCGCACAATTGCTGTGTAAATACAGTAGGTCACCTTAGGAGAGAATCCACAGGAGGTGCCAATTTCCCTCTTGCAGGTGAACAGCTCTGCTGCTGCCTTCTTGGATTGCTCCACTATATAGTCACTCCATAATAGCTTCCTATCTAGAATGACTCCCAAATACTTGACTTGATCGCTACACACTAAGAACGTACCCCCAATTATTGGCGATGTAAGATTTGGTACTTTGTACCTCCTCGTGAAGAGAACAAGCTCGGTCTTATCCGGGTTGACTTCCAAACCTGTGGCGGGTTGTACACCTGGAGCAGCTCCAGGATGTCAGCTGGGTCCGTTGACGTCACTGGAACGCAGGCTCTAGCCCTTGGTCGTGGGGGATATCCCTGGAACCACCCTGCATCAGTGTAAGATGGCGGTGGACCAGGGTCTTTTTAACCTTAACGGCCACCGTAGCGAGCGCAGCCTCGATCCACTTCCACTGTTGTTTCGGGATCCTGCCATCTACGCTGCTCTCGTCTATAATGCCAATGATCTGCCGACCCTTGGCAATTTCGGCGAAAGACCGCGTCCAGCCTCCCTGCGTCTTGGCCCTTTTCGGTGCCGTGGGGTTGGATTCATCCATGGACCGCTGGCGTTTCGAGGTTTCATCACTCTCGACAAAAACTTTTAAAATTACTTGAACTAAAAAATTTAAAATAAATAATAGTTTAAAAAAACTAACAAAAACACGCTTTTATAGCAAACCGAAAAGAGTTTAAATAACAGTAGTAGAAGGTCAAATAATCGTCTATAGTTAATCACCTCAAAATAAAATTATAATAAAATTTAAGTTATTAACAGAATAATTTAATTCACAGTAAAAAGCGTGGGGTGCTTGATATTGAATGTTACAATCATTCTATTGGCAATTATCTGAGAGGAAAGATATGAAATGTAGTCAAATGCACCCCACGCTTTTTACTCTGAATTAAATTATTCTGTTAATAACTTAAATTTTATTATAATTTTATTTTGAAGTGATTAACTGTATGACCTTCTACTACTGTTATATAAACTCTTTTTAATTGAAAATTATTTTCTATTTTTTAGTTCGCTTTGCTATAAAAGCGTGTTTTTTAGTTTTTTTTTAGTCAACAATTTCTATAACAGAATTTTCAAACATAATATTGTCTAAGCCATTTGGAGCTAGCGGATGACAATTCACTTCGATTTTCGAGGATTTAGACATCCCCAGCGGGTTAGGGGGTCAGAATATTCCCGCGGTAGGTATGCCTGTCGTAAGAGGCGACTAAAATACCAGATTCAAGGGGCTGTGTAGCGCAACCCTTCAGGTTGCCAGCGCAATATATAGCTTCTTTAAACCCAATTGTCAACCTCACTTATCCGCGGCGAATCCTGTTTCACTAACAGACGAGGCTCTGGCGACCCCAAGCTCCTAATGGAACTTGGGGGTGGGGTGGGAGGGGATGGCCTGAAGGTTTAATGTGGCCACATAAATCGTTCCCGATATGGTCGGGCTGGCACCTTAATGGTGCTGTGGTACCGGAGCGTACCGGATCTGTATCCGGCAAAGGACCATTACATCGATAACGCTCCCCAAAGCCTTCGGGGAGCAATCTTATCGCTACAACAACAACAACAAGGATTTAGCCATAAACCGTTCATAGAAGCCCATACACCTATTTGACTAAGGTCTTGATTCAAATTACTTATACATGAACTCATACAATCGACAGGACAGTACGTATACAATTGAACATCGTCAGCATAAATGTGGACGTCACAATATTTAAGGACACGAGGCAGGCCTACAAGTGTGTACAATACAAATAACAATGGACCAAGGATTGACCCTTGGGGTACACCTCGCGAAACATTTAACAAGTTCGACTTTCTACTGTCTACACATACTGTCTGCGTTCTGCCGTCTAGATAAGATTTGATTAGGTTGGTTGCATGACTGGAAAAATTAAACATGTTTTCCAGCTTTTTACATAGTAGGGTATGATTTATTTTCTTTTTTGGCCGTTAGTATATACCGTTGTTATTATTGCACAACAACGATAGTAGGGTATGGTCAACAGAGTCAAAGGCTTTGGAGTGGTCAAGCAGGGTTAGGAAAGCCATAAAGTTATCATCTATGCGCTCCCGTATATCTTCTACCACAGAAATAAGTGCCGTAGTACAGCTTCTTTTTGGTCTGAAAACATACTGATGATCCGTTAAAAGTTTATTTACGTGCACATATGTGGCAATCTGCCCATATAGGGTGCGCTCAAC
Organism: Eurosta solidaginis; assembly: GCF_040869045.1. Classification (NCBI taxonomy): domain Eukaryota; kingdom Metazoa; phylum Arthropoda; class Insecta; order Diptera; family Tephritidae; genus Eurosta; species Eurosta solidaginis. Next base: position 97,636,849 of record NC_090324.1, read on the forward strand.
GACCTTCGAAAGAAAAGGCAGTATGGCTATCGGCTGTACTCTTTGCTTTGTTTGGGAATAGGGATAACTTTAACAGCTTTCCAACATTTTGGAAAGACACAGGTAGTTAGGATAGAGTTTATTAAATAAGTTATGTGGGGCAGGATTACGGGTAGAATAATTTTCACAAATTTTGCACAAATTCCGTCTAAACCTATAGCGTTGGACTTCACAGAAAGTATGGCTTTCACAACATCACAGTCATCGACACGAACAAACTCGAGAGGACTTGCATCACTTTTGTTTTTGTTTTGCCCTGAATCATAGGCATAGATACAAATTTACGCTTCAAATATACAAAAAATTTCATAGCACTCCCATATGCCCTTACATATAATTTTGAATCATATGAAAATGCCGAATTCCTTATGAAAGTGCCAAGAAAAAGCACTCTCTATGAAGATCAGGCACTTGTGTATGATGAAAAAAAAATTTACACTAACAATTTGACAACTAAAAATTATTCAAAAATATAATAGCACTGGAAAAAATTTGTAATCAAAATTGATTCATAAATAAAATTTAAATAGATAACTGACCGCAAAGCTGAAATATATGGGGCATATGACCAAATAATATAAGCAAAACTGTACCAAAAGAAAAGGAGCCTCTATTAACTTCATATAATAATAGTTAATTATCTTCAAAGGAAGTCAGTAACTAGTGATACAAATTTCTGGTTCTGAACTACATAGACCTAGAGAGCCAAATAAATACAATTTTGTTAGTAGCTATATTTACGATTATAAAATCGACAGTTTGAATTTTTATATTTCATATTTGATATATATTTTAAAATAGGCCACCAACAAAAAAACTGCTACCACCTCTTACAAGCTAGGACTACATATGAGTATGCCTTTTTCCAACACTATTCCACCAGTCCGGTACTATCGAAAAATGCGGTAATATCATACTAGAAGCAACATATAGAATTTCGCTCCGGTTCGGTGCCGACGAAATATTACCGAGAAAGAAGTAGATATCAGCTGTAAAATTTTACACTAGTTTGTAACTACCAAAAAAATGCCAATAAAGAACTAGTTCTAAATTTGTATATAGTTGCGGGAACAATTTCCATCGCCTAGGACATGGCAATCTTAAATTCGCCAGTTAAAAGCATGGAAAAGAGATAGATGGCGAACTATTAGTTGTTCAGTATGCAGTAGAAGTGCAGTAGTTTTGACTAGAAATTCTCTTGCGGTGTTTCTCTAATTTTGTATTTTATTTCGGTATATTATTTTTCGTGGGTATGAGCAATTTTTTGACTGAAAGTGGGGGGAGCCATTAAGCAACCCTGTGTATAATTTACTTGTTAAACATTTTATTAAATTCAGTAATATCTTTTGCTAATATATTAAAATTTTAACACAAATTTAAAACAAACCCCGCGGAGCCCTCTAATTAAGCATTTCTAATGCAACATTCTCGGAAATATCCACATTCATTTTTAGTATGATTATTGAATACCAAATTCCGATGATATATATAAAATATGTTACTACACAAACTAAGGCTATAGGTCAATGTAATTTTTCACAACTTTCAGAATTGAATTTATTGGCTCTTGTATGTTGACGATATAACTATTTACGTAATATTTTAAGCAAACATTTTGTAACTTGAAACCAAATCTTAAACTTTTCCCGACCTCAAACAATTAAAATTTTTATACTCAGCTGTTCGTATAACGGTACCCCGTAACGGCATAAACTAATCGAGATAGATATAGACTTCTATATACCAAAATGATCTGGGCGAAAAAAGAAATACATTTAGCCATGCCAGTCCGTCTGTCCGTAAACACGACAACTTGAGTAAATTTTGAGGTATCTTAATGAAATTTGGTATGCAAGTTCCTGGGCACTCATCTCAGATGAAATGAAATGAAAAATGAACAAAATCGGACCACGCCCACTTTTTCGATATCGAAAATTTCGAAAAACCGAAAAAGTGCGATAATTCATTAACAAAGATGGATAAAGCGATGAAACTTGGTATGTGGGTTGACCTTATGATGCAGAATAGAAGATTAGTAAAATTTTGGACAATGGGCGTGGCACCGCCCACTTTTAAAAGAAGGTAATTTAAAAGATTTACAAGCTGTAATTTGGCAACTGAGTATGAAATATTCGGTCACACTGGAACTCAGCCTTCCTTAATTGTTAAAATTTTTTTTTAACACAAAAAAATTTCAGTGCACATATAATTTTGCACATGTATTGTGATTTGCACTTCCATATAAAAACCTGCTTTGTGTTTGTTAAATTGTGTGTTATATTATTTTCCCGAATTTTTAAGATCCATGAGCTTAAAACATCTTGATGATAATTGTTATACAATTATTATTTTTGTTTTATTCGGGAAAAACTGAAGTGAAAGGGGTTTGAAAAGATACCATCGCAATATGCCAGTAAATGTTTGTGTGTGTAAGTGCTTCAAATTTAATTATTCGGGACCGCAAAAAATCACCGGACTTCCTGGTTGCAGTGAGTCAGGAGAAATTTCAGCAAAGCTGATAATGTTTGAAAAAAAAAAACAAAACAAAAAGTACATTTGCTAAAATAAAATTAAAATTAGTTTATTCGAAACGAAAAAAAAAGTGTTAGAACTTAAGTGTGTTTTTCAAAAGCATAGTTTATCCATATAAATTTTCTCCCGCAAGCTTATACATATAACGTAAAATTATACATATTCTGGGTACAGTGTCCGCTTATTGGCAGAAATTTACACACTGATATTTCTCAGCTATTAATATCCAGGAATAAAAATAATGGCTGTTAAAGAAACAGAGGTGCGGATGTGGGGTTTCAGGTTATTTTTAAACGGTTTTATTTAGCTTGACTCTGTGTAGCGAGGGTTGTTTACTAATTTTGTAATTGAAATTTAAGTATATTCGCGATAAGCTACAAGCTTGAAACTTAGAATATAGTTCAGATCCCGATGACAAAGCAAAAAATAGAAAAATGCTCCGCTAGGTGACGCATGGGTCGATATATTTCAAAACATTGTATTTGTACTCCAATTCGGCTCATATTTGGAACACATGTTACATACAGATATAGAAATCGCTTTATGAAAAGAACTAGGTGCCGCAAAGATCGAGATATTCAAAAAGCTCGTATTTGTCGTCCGATTGGGCGCAAAGGTGTTATGAAAAAAACAAAATCCCGCTTGGTGGCGCAAAGATCGAAATATTCAAAAAAAATCGTAGTTGTTGTCCGATTTGGCTCATAGTTGGAACATATTTTACATACGGAAATATAAATCGCTGTATGAAAAAAATCCCCGCTAGGTGGCGCAAGGATTGAGGTATTCAAAAAACTCTTATTTGTGGTCCGATTTGGCTCATCTATGGAACAAATATTACACACAGTCCGGTAGAAGTGACATCAAAATACTTTGGAAGGATTTTGTATTGACGAGTTAGATTGTAACAAATTGTCAGGAAAGGGTCCTGGTAACAATGAGGCACTAAATGAACTAAATATAATGAGAAATAATAGGCAATCAAATAAAAACCAAAAACATGAAAATAAAAAAATAAAAAAAAAAGGTTAGTTAGACGGTTTTATTGAAAAGAGTACTTACATTAAGTAATAATAATACTAAAAGCTAAAAAAAATAATTAGGTAGGTCATAGGTACTAGTTATCACACTCCTCATAAATCTAGGGCGTTGATCTGATAAATAACAAGTAAGGAAGGCTAAGTTCGGGTGTAACCGAACATTACATACTCAGTTGAGAGCTGTGGAGACAAAGTAAGGGAAAATCACCATGTTGTAAAAAGAACCTAGGGTAACCCTGGCATGTGTTTGTATGACTTGTGTATCAAATGGAAGGTATTAAAAAGTATTTTAAAGGAAGTGGGCCATAGTTCTATAGATGGACGCCATTTAGGGATATCGCCATAAAGTTGGACCAGGCCTGACTCTAGAATTTGTTTGTACAATATGGGTATCAAATGAAATGTGTTAATGATAATTTTAAAAGGGAGTCGGCCTAAGTTCTATAGGTGGACGCCTTTTCGAGATATCGCCATAAAGGTGGACCAGGGGTGACTCTAGAATTTATTTTGTACGATATGGGTATCAAATGAAAGGTATTAATGAGTATTTTAAAAAGGTGTTGGCCTAAGTTCTATAGATGGACGCCTTTTCGAGATATCGCCATAAAGGTGGACCAGGGGAGACTCTAGAATTTGTTTGTACGATATGAGTATCAAATGAAAGGTGTTAATGAGTATTTTAAGAGGGCGTGGGCCTTAGTTCTATATGTGGACGCCTTTTCGAGATATCGCCATAAAGGTGGACCAGGGGTGACTATAGAATTTGTTTGTACTATATGGGTATCAAATGAAAGGTGCTAATGAGTATTTTAAAAGGGAGTGGGCCTTAAATCTATAGGTGGACGCCTTTTCGGAATATCGTTATAAAAGTGGACCAGGGTTGACTTTAGAATGCGTTTGTACAATATGGGTATCAAACGAAAGGTGTTAATTAGTGTTTTAAAAGGGAGTGGGCCTTAGTTGTATGGGTGGACGCCTTTTCGGGATATCACCATAAACGTGGACCAGGGGTGACTCTAGAATGCGTTTGTACAATATGGGTATCAAATGAAAAGTGTTAATGAGTATTTTAAAAGGGCATGGGCCTTAGTTCTATGGGTGGACGCCTTCTCGAGATATCGCCATAAAGGTGGCCCAGGGGTGACTCTAGAATTTGTTTGTACGATATGGGTATCAAACGAAAGGTGTTAATGAGTATTTTAAACGGGCGTGGGCCTTAGTTCTATAGGTGGATGCCTTTTCAAGATATCGCCATAAAGGTGGACCAGGGGTGACTCTAGAATTTGTTTGTACGATATGGGTATCAAAAGAAAGATGTTAATGAGTTTTTTAAAAGGGAGTGGGCCTTAGTTCTACAGGTGGATGCCTTTTCGAGATATCGCCATAAAGGTGGGTCAGGGGTGACTCTAGAATTTTTTTGTACGATATGGGTATCAAATGAAAGGTGTTAATGAGTATTTTAAAAAGGAGTGGGCCTTAGTTCTATATGTGGACGCCTTTTCGAGATATCGCCATAAACGTGAACCAGGGGTGACTCTAGAATGTGTTTGTACGATAAGGGAGTGGCCCTTAGTTGTATATGTGAAGGCGTTTTCGAGATATCGACCAAAATGTGGACCAGGGTGATCCAGAACATCATCTGTCGGGTACCGCTAGTTTATTTATATATGTAATAACACGAACACATGTTACATACAGAAATAGAAATCGCTTTATGAAAAGAACTAGGTGCCGCAAAGGTCGAGATATTCAAAAAGCTCGTATTTGTCGTCCGATTGGGCGCAAAGATGTTATGAAAAAAACAAAATCCCGCTTGGTGGCGCAAAGATCGAGATATTCAAAAAAAATCGTAGTTGTTGTCCGATTTGGCTCATAGTTGGAACATATTTTACATACGGAAATATAAATCGCTTTATGAAAAAAATCCCCGCTAGCTGGCGCAAGGATTGAGGTATTCAAAAAACTCTTATTTGTGGTCCGATTTGGCTCATCTATGGAACAAATATTACACACAGTCCGGTAGAAGTGACATCAAAATACTTTGGAAGGATTTTGTATAGACGAGTTAGATTTTAACAAATTGTGAGGAAAGGGTCCTTGTAACAATGAGGCACTAAATGAACTAAATATAATGAGAAATAATAGGCAATCAAATAAAAACCAAAAACATGAAAATAAAAAAATTAAAAAAAAAGGTTAGTTAGACGGTTTTATTGAAAAGAACATTAAGTAATAATAACACTAAAAGCTAAAAAAATTATTAGGTAGGTCATAGGTACTAGTTATCACACTTCTCATAAATCTAGGGCGTTGATCAGATAAATAACAGGTAAGGAAGGCTAAGTTCGGGTGTAACCGAACATTACATACTCAGTTGAGAGCTGTGGAGACAAAGTAAGGGAAAATCATCGTGTTGTAAAAAGAACCTAGGGTAACCCTGGCATGTGTTTGTATGACATGTGTATCAAATGGAAGGTATTAAAGAGTATTTTAAAGGAAGTGGGCCATAGTTCTATAGATGGACGCCATTTAGAGATATCGCCATAAAGGTGGACCAGGGGTGATTCTAGAATTTATTTTGTACGATATGGGTATCAAATGAAAGGTATTAATGAGTATTTTAAAAGGGTGTGGGCCTAAGTTCTATAGATGGACGCCTTTTCGAGATATCGCTATAAAGGTGGACCAGGGGAGACTCTAGAATTTGTTTGTACGATATGAGTATCAAATGAAAGGTGTTAATGAGTATTTTAAGAGGGCGTGGGCCTTAGTTCTATATGTGTACCCCATTTAGGGATATCGCCATAAAGGTGGACCAGGGCTGACTCTAGAATTTGTTTGTACTATATGGGTATCAAATGAAAGGTGTTAATGAGTATTTTAAAAAGGAGTGGGCCTTAGTTCTATAAGTGGACGCCTTTTCGGAATATCGTTATAAAAGTGGACCAGGGTTGACTCTAGAATGCGTTTGTACAATATGGGTATCAAACGAAAGGTGTTAATAAGTGTTTTAAAAGGGAGTGGGCCTTAGTTGTATGGGTGGACGCCTTTTCGGGATATCACCATAAACGTGGACCAGGGGTGACTCTAGAATGCGATTTTACAATATGGGTATCAAATGAAAAGTGTTAATGAGTATTTTAAAAGGGCATGGGCCTTAGTCTATAGGTGGACGCCTTTTCGAGATATCGCCATAAAGGTGGCCCAGGGGTGACTCTAGAATTTGTTTGTACGATATGGGTATCAAATGAAAGGTGTTAGTGAGTATTTTAAAAGGGCGTGGGCCTTAGTTCTATATGTGGACGCCTTTTCAAGATATCGCCATAAAGGTGGACCAGGGGTGACTCTAGAATTTGTTTGTACGATATGGGTATCAAATGAAAGATGTTAATGAGTATTTTAAAAGGGAGTGGGCCTTAGTTCTACAGGTGGATGCGTTTTCGAGATATCGCCATAAAGGTGGGCCAGGGGTGACTCTAGAATTTTTTTGTACGATATGGGTATCAAATGAAAGGTGTTAATGAGTATTTTAAAAAGGAGTGGGCCTTAGTTCTATATGTGGACGCCTTTTCGAGATATCGCCATAAACGTGGACCAGGGGTGACTCTAGAATGTGTTTGTACGATATGGGTATCAAATTAAAGGTATTAATGAGGGTTTTAAAAGGGAGTGGCCCTTAGTTGTATATGTGAAGGCGTTTTCGAGATATCGACCAAAATGGGGACCAGGGTGATCCAGAACATCATCTGTCGGGTACCGCTAGTTTATTTATATATGTAATAACACGAACAGTATTCCTTCCAAGATTCCAAGGGCTTTTGATTTCGCCCTGCAAAACTTTTTCATTTTCTTCTACTTAATATGGTAGGTGTCACACCCATTTTACCAAGTTTTTTTCTAAAGTTATATTTTGCGTCAATAGACCAATACAATTACTATGTTTCATCCCTTTTTTCGTATTTGGTATATAATTATGGCATTTTTTTCATTTTTCGTAATTTTCGATATCGAAAAAGTGGGCGTGTTTATAGTCGGATTTCGGCCATTTTTACACCAATACAAAGTGAGTTCAGATAAGTACGTGAACTGAGTTTAGTAAAAATATATCGATTTTTGCTCAAGTTATCGTGTTAACGGCCGAGCGGAAGGACAGACGGTCGACTGTGTATAAAAACTGGGCGTGGCTTCAACCGATTTCACCCTTTTTCACAGAAAACAGTTATCGTCCTAGAATCTAAGCCTGTACCAAATTTCACAACGATTGGTAAATTTTTGTTCGACTTATGGCATAAAAATTATCCTAGATAAATTAAATGAAAAAGGGCGGAGCCACGCCCATTTTGAAATTTTCTTTTATTTTTGTATTTTGTTGCAACATATCATTACTGGAGTTGAATGTTGACATAATTTGCTTATATACTGTAAAGATATTAACTTTTCTTTTAAAATTTGAATTTAAAAAAAATTTTTTTTAAAAAGTGGGCTTGGTCGTTCTCCGATTTTGCTAATTTTTATTAAGCAGACATATAGTAATAAGGGTAACGTTCCTGCCAAATTTCATCATGATATCTTCAACGACTACCAAATTACAGCTTGCAAAACTTCTAAATTACCTTCTTTTAAAAGTGGGCGTGCCACGCCCATTGTCCAAAATTTTACTAGTTTTCTGTTCTGCGTCATAAGCTAAACCCACCGACCAAGTTTCATCGCTTTATCCGTATTTGGTAATGAATTATCGCACTTTTTCGATATCGAAAAAGTGGGCGTGTTTATAGTCCGATATTGTTCATTTTAAATAGCGATCTGAGATGAGTGCCCAGGAACCTACATACCAAATTTCATCAAGATACCTCGAAATTTACTCAAGTTATCGTGTTAACGGACAGACGGACGGACGGACATGGCTCAATCGAATTTTTTTTCGATACTGATGATTTTGATATACGGAAGTCTATATCTATCTCGATTCCTTTATACCTGTACAACCGTTATCCAATCAAAGTTAATATACTCTGTGAGCTCTGCTCAACTGAGTATAAACAAGTAAGGAAGGCTAAGTTCGGGTGTAACCGAACATTACATACTCAGTTGAGAGCTATGGAGACAAAATAAGGAAAATCACCATGTAGGAAAATGAACCTAGGGTAACCCTGGAATGTGGTTGTATGACATGTGTATCAAATGGAAGGTATTAAAGGGTATTTTAAGAGAGAGTAGGCCATAGTTCTATGGATGGACGCCATTTAGGGATATCGCCATAAAGGTGGACCAGGGCTGACTCTAGAATTTGTTTGTACGATATGGGTATCAAATGAAAGGTGTTACTGAGCATTTTAAGAGGGAGTGGGCCTTAGGTCTATCGGTGGACGCCTTTTCGAGATATCGCCATTAAGGTGGACCAGGGGTGTGTTTGTACGATATGGGTATCAAATGAAAGGTGGTAATGAGTATTTTAAAAGGGAATGGGCTTTGGATCTATAGGTGAACACCTTTTCGAGAAATCGCCATAAAGGTGGACCAGGGGTAACTCTAGAATATGTCTGTACGATATGGGTATCAAATGAAAGCTGTTAATGAGTATTTTGAAAAGGAGTGGTCCTTAGTTCCATAGGTGGACGACGTTTCGAGATATCGCCATAAAGGTGGACCAGGGGTGTCTCTAGAATGTGTTTCTACGATATGGGAATCAAATGAAAGGTGTTACTGAGCATTTTAAGAGGGAGTGGGCATTTCGAGATATCGCCATTAGGGTGGGCCAGGGGTGACTCTAGAATGTTTGTACGATATGGGTATCAAACGAAAAGTGTTACTGAGCATTTGAAGAGGGAGTGGCCATTAGGTCTATAGGTGGACGCCTTTTCGAAATGTCGCCATTAGGGTGGGCCAGGGGTGACTCTAGAATGTGTTTGTATGATATGGGTATCAAATGAAAGATGGTAATGAGTATTTTAATAGGGAGTAATCCTTAGTTCTATAGGTGGACGCCTTTTCGAGATATCGCCATAAAGGTGGACCAAGGGTGACTCTAGAATGTTTGTACGATATCGGTATCAAACGAAAGGTATTACTGAGCATTTTAAGAGGGAGTGGGCATGAGGTCTATAGGACGCCTTTTCGAGATATCGCCATTAGGGTGGGCCAGGGGTGAATCTAGAATGTTTGTACGATATGGTATTAAACGAAAGGTGTTACTGAGCATTTTAAGAGGGAGTGGGCATTAGGTCTATAGGTGGACGCCTTTTCGAGATATCGCCATTAGGGTGGGCCAGGGGTGACTCTAGAATGTGTTTGTACGATATGGGTATCAAATGAAAGGTGGTAATGGGTATTTTAAAAGGGAGTAATCCTTAGTTCTATAGGTGGACGCCTTTTCGAGATATCGTCATAAAGGTGGGCCAAGGGTGACTCTAGAATGTTTGTACGATATGGGTATCAAACGAAAGGTGTTACTGAGCATTTTAAGAGGGAGTGGGCATTAGGTCTATAGGTGGACGCCTTTTCGAGATATCGCCATTAGGGTGGGCCAGGGTGACTCTAGAATGTGTTTGTACGATATGGGTATCAAATTAAAGGTGGTAATGAGTATTTTAAAAGGGAGTAATCCTTAGTTCTATAGGTGGACGCCTTTTCGAGATATCGCCATAAAGGTGGACCAAGGGTGACTCTAGAATGTTTGTACGATATGGGTATCAAACGAAAGTTGTTACTGAGCATTTTAAGAGGGAGTGGGCATTAGGTCTATAGGTGGACGCCTTTTCGAGATATCGCCATTAGGGTGGGCCAGGGGTGACTCTAGAATGTTTGTACGATATGGGTATCAAACGAAAGGTGTTACTGAGCATTTTAAGAGGGAGTGGGCATTAGGTCTATAGGTGGACGCCTTTTCGAGATATCGCCATTAGGGTGGGCCAGGGGTGCCTCTAGAATGTTTGTACGATATGGGTATCAAACGAATGGTGTTACTGAGCATTTTAAGAGGGAGTGGACATTAGCTTTATAGGTGGACGCCTTTTCTTGATATCGCCAATAGGGTGGGCCAGGGGTGAACCTAGAATGTTTGTACGATATGGGTATCAAACGAAAGGTGTTACTGAGAATTTTAAGAGGGAGTGGGCATTAGGTCTATAGGTGGACGCCTTTTCGAGATATCGCCATTAGGGTGGGCCAGGGGTGACTCTAGAATGTGTTTGTACGATATGGATATCAAATTAAAGGTATTAATGAGGGTTTTAAAAGCGAGTGGCCCTTATATGTATATGTGAAGGCGTTCTCGCGATATCGACCAAAATGTGGACCAGGTGATCCAGAAAATCATCTTTCGGGTACTGCTAATTTATTTATATATGCAATACCACTAACAGTATTCCTGCCAAGATTCCAAGGGCTGTTGATTTCGCCTTGTAGAACTTTTTCATTTTCTTCTACTTAATATGGTAGGTGTCAGACCCATTTTACAAAGTTTTTTCCAAAGTTTTATTTTGCGTCAATAAACCAATCCAGTTACCATGTTTTATCCCTTTTTTCGTATTTGGTATAGAATTATGGCATTTTTTTCATTTTTCGTATTTTTCGATATCGATAAAGTGGGCGTGGTTATGGTCGGATTTCGGCCATTTTTTATACCAAGATAAAGTGAGTTCAGATAAGTACGCGGGCTAAGTTTAGTAAAGATATATCGGTTTTTGCTCAAGTTATTGTGTTAACGGCCGAGCGGAAAGACAGACGGTGGACTGTGTTTAAAAACTGCGCGTGGCTTCCACCGATTTCGCCCATTTTCACAGAGAACAGTTACCGTCATAGAGTCTATGCCCCTACCAAATTTGAGAAGGATTGGTAAATTTTTTTTCGACTTATGGCATTAAGAGTATTCTAGACAAACTAAATGAAAATGGGCGGAGCCACGCCCATTTTGAAATTTTCTTTTATTTTTGTATTTTGTTCCATCATATCATTACTGGAGTTGAATTTTGACTTAATTTACTTATATACAGTAAAGATATAAAATTTTTTGTTAAAATTTGAATTAAAAAAAAATTTTTTTTAAAAAGTGGGCGTGTTCGTCATTCAACTTTGCTTTTTTGCAATTTTTATTTAGCACATATATAGTAATGGTAGTAACTTTCCTGCCAAATTTCATCATGATATCTTCAACGACTGCCAAATTACAGCTTGCAAAACTTTTAAATTAGCTTCTTGTAAAAGTGGGCGGTGCCACGCCCATTGTCCAAAATCTTACTTATTTTCTATTCTGCGTCATAACGTCAACCCATCTACCAAGTTTCATCGCTTTAACCGCCTTTGGCAATGAATTATCGCATTTTTTCGGTTTTTCGAAATTTTCGATATCGAAAAAGTGGGCGTGGTTATAATCCGATATCGCTCATTTGAAATAGCGATCTGAGATGAGTGCCCAGGAATCTACATAGCAAATTTCATCAAGATACCTCAAAATTTACTCAAGTTATCGTGTTAACGGACAGACGGACGGACGGACGGACATGGCTCAATCAAATTTTTTTTCGATACTGATGATTTTGATATATGGAAGTCTATATCTATCTCGATGCCTTTATACCTGTACAACCAACCGTTATCCAATCAAAGTTAATATACTCTGTGAGCTCTGCTCAACTGAGTATAAAAAAAAGAGCATGGCGCTTGAAATTTCTAAAAGCGTGAGGCGTAGCATAACCTGATTAATGTTCAGTTGGTCTCACTTATACATACATACATATATGAAAATATCATTTGTAAAGACATGAGCGGTTGACTATCAATAGATGCGACCCACGCTTTCATTTATTTATCTAATCAACGCCTTAGATTTATGAGGAGAGTGATAGCTAGTACCTAGGACCTACCTAATTATTTTCTAGTGTTTAGTATTATTATTCTTTTAAATAAAACCGCTTAAATAAAAAAAATGTTTTTAAATTATTTTTTTCAAATTAAAAATAAATTCTCCTTTCTCTGCACATTGAGGTATGATATATTTAAAATGTTATAGAAAATGAATAACCAAAATTTATAACTTTCCATGCAATCTTCTAAGTTTTCAATAAAATATATTAACAAATCTTTAATGTAAGTTTGCAAATTTTTTGTCTTACATATGTACATATATATGTTCGCTTGGTCCCTTCACTTTTAAAAATTTAAAGAAATATACGTGCATGCGAAATTTCCGATAGGGTATAATATGTATAAGTTGATATTCGTACAATTGAACGACTGAAATAGTTGAAATTAAAAAAAATTACGTGTATAAGTATATTTGGATGCTCGTTGATTATTACGAAATTTATTAAAACGATCGAAAGTACTGGTGCAAATGTTCACGATTTGGTAAGGCGTTAGTGATGAATTTAAAAGTGTTTACACATATGCATATGGATACATTTGCCTTTCCTCAAAGTAATCCTGACTTACTTCTCTTCACATTTGGCGAATTTAAAAAAATTAAAGGCAAAAAGTTGATTGTGGCTTGTGTGTTGAAATATTAACAAGAAAGAGTAATTAATTATTATGTAGATAAAAAATAAATAATTGCATATTAAGGTATATGTAGTTTAAAGTTTTCTTTACCATAACGGATGTGGATGTGCTTTATTTGACTGAAATATACATATGAAATATTAAAATTCGAAGAGAAGCTCGTCCTAAAATCTTTTCGGATGTTATCGCGCCTTACATTTATTTATATTTATACATATGTACGTAAGTAACTTGAGCTGCAAACAAAACTATGGCTTCATAAAAAATAAATGCAAGGCGCAATAAACCTCTGAAGAGATATAGGCGGTGATTCTCTCCCCTTTTGCGTCGTGCTCCTTGAAATTGGTTCTTAGAAATTGGCGGGACTGGACGCTTTACGCCGGCTCCGAACGGCATCTGCAAGGCAGATGAGTTTTCACTGAGGAGCTTTTCATGGCAGAAATATAATCGGAGTGTTTGCCAAATCACTGCCGAGGGGCGGCACTTTTGGAAAAACTGTTTTCTATTTGAAAAAACTTGTTTCTAAATTGTTGATATTCAAAGTAGTATGCGTATTACGCTACCACCACAGCCCGGCGGCTGGCAAAAGGCGGATTATACCTAAGGATAAAACCACTGATATTGTCCTCTTAGCATGTTCTTAGAAAATTGTTTTATTATACTAAAATCAATGAAACAAATTACTTTATTTTAAATATCTCAGTAGCAGCTAAAACTTGATCCTTATTAACTGTGTCAATAAAAGGAGATGAACATAAAAATAAATAAATATATGGCGCGATAACCTGAGAAGAGAATTTGGGTCGAGCTTCTCTTCAAATTTGCGTCGCGCTCCTTTTAGTTTTTCCGGCAAATTAGCGGGACAGGACCTACATGTTTAACGTCTTCAAGACAAATGAGTTTGCACTGAGAAGCTTTTCATGGCAGAAACACACTAGGAGTGTTTGCCAAATCACTACCGAGAGGCGACCGCGCATGGAAACATTTTTGTAATTAAAAAAACTTGTTTTTAAGCTTTTTGTGTCGCTTTACTCGGGATTGAACCCAGGATCTTGGGTATGGTAGGCGGAGCGCGCTTCCATCACAACAGGCGGCGCCGTATATTTTGGGCTTATATCAAGTTGTAGGTCAAGTCGAGTACACAAAAAATGCATACCTACCTAGAATTTCCAAGAGACTCAAAATCTGGATTTAGGGGTCGGAATCCCCCTTTTCATAGGTGGAAACATATATTCCAATATAAATTTATTCCTGTTTGGTCTACAGAACGGGGACATTTATAAATATCAGAAAAAATTATAAAAAATACACCGAAAGTCTAAAAATTTGCATAATTTTAATATTTTCATTTTGCTTACATGTACATATTTGTTTATACATATGTATAAGGAGGAGTATTCATTAAGAAAGCGTTAACAATTTTATTTTCAGAACGCAACGCATGGAATACTTCCACTTTGACCGGGCCTAACCGCCTAAAATTTGTATTGAAACAAACAATTTCTAAAGCTTATAAAGCTTGTTGTTGTTTCATATAAAATTGTTGAAAACAAAACTTAAACTTAAAATCTTTAAGACCTAGTTTACATATAATGAGATTATATTCATTTTCGTACTTAACACCTAATCGTTAATTAAATAACTAGATTTCCCAAAAAAATTTTCCGTTCGATAATTATGAAAAAATTTTAGATACGCCGATTTTTCCATAGAAAAAATACTACCTCTAGAGTGAAACCTCTAATTGGAATCACGAAATAAAGAGAATAGTGAAAATTTTACAGACATAATCTATTTCCTAGGGACGGAACACACGTAGACGCGTAGATTATCTACTGAGGATTTATTGTAGATTAGTTCATGTGTAAACGTGGTCTTAGGTTGGTACCTCGTTGAAAATAGGATTTCTTCTTCTCAAACAATCTAATATATACACTGGTTAACAAAACAGTTGAGTGGATTATTCAAAACTAAAGATTTTAAAATAAATTCAGATTTTCTCAAAAATTTATTTACGTAAAACTAACTGTTGTACACCGTTGGAAGCAAATGTCCCTTTTTCACATGCCATGCAACTGTGATAGTATGCTTTTTATAAATTTAAGTGGTTTTAGTCAAAAATATGTTTCATCTAACCATAATCAATTATAATTGGCTTTCTCAGATGGACCCACCGCAAAGGCTGAAATCACAAAAAAATTTACATAGTTACTTTAAATTTATCAATATGACTTCACGGCGAATGCTCTTTGCTCAAATTAACTCAAGATTGTTAATAAACACAAAATAAAATGTTTGAACAGAATAAAAGGAATGAACGGAAAATAAGAAGCGAGGAAACACTAAATAGCACTTGATTTTAATGAATGCGCATCTTACTCAAAGACTTATTTTATTTTGAAAGA
Source organism: Eurosta solidaginis (assembly GCF_040869045.1). Classification (NCBI taxonomy): domain Eukaryota; kingdom Metazoa; phylum Arthropoda; class Insecta; order Diptera; family Tephritidae; genus Eurosta; species Eurosta solidaginis. Next base: position 97,652,357 of record NC_090324.1, read on the forward strand.
AATCACACGTTATGCTTTTTTTTAAGAATGCTTCTATTGCTCTCGTGTTCCTTAACTTAAAAATTTGTTTAAGTAGACTTGAAGAGTCGAAGCCAGGTGGCTTTTTCAAAGCAAACGGAAACGTTATTACCCGTTTATATTTTTATCTATTTAGCCCTCAAAATATATCAGTCAAATAAATACTACGTTTGTAAAGCAACATATAACCATACCGAAAGGGAAAAAGTTAAACAAAATTAAAAACACTGGAGTGCAATATTCTAAAATCTATGAAAAATAAGAAACAACGATCCATGATTCCATTACATAAGGTTTCGGATGTAGCTCTTTTAAAAATGTGACACTCCGCTCTTATGGTTGTTTTTAAGAAGGAGAAAAGAAGGGGAATAGACACACAAATTCGTCCGAAATATATTCATTATAGTATGTAATATTATCTTAAAATAAAATATAAATTTTGAATTTAAAACAGTGAACTGTTCAGCTTAGGCCCACTTCCAGAACTTTTAGTTATCTTTTTTACTCAAAATTAGTGGTGCATTAGATATATTGTTGTAGCAGCGCTTCGCCCCATCCAATAGGCACGACCACTCACAAATTGTCATCAATATCCTTTAACGGGAGTCCAAGGAAACTTGCAATTTCAACAGGGGTGGACCAGAGGGAGAAGGGTGTTAGAGGTGTTGGTTCCACATTGCAATTAAAGAGATGGTTGGTGTCATGTGGTGACACATTGCAAGCAGGACATACATTATGTATGTCGGGGTTGATTCTAGATAGGTAAGTTGGATCGAAGTTGAGCTAGAGTGACGCGCGTCTCCCTAGGGGGAGTGCTTTCCTCTTCTGCGAGTTTCAGGGTATTTATCTCTAAGAGATGGGTTCGCTGGGCAATTCCTGGCATAAATGTCCAAATGCTTGTGGATATCATTGAGGACCTGTTTGTCTTGATTTTCTTCATACGGCTGTGTTCTCAGGTGCCGTATTTCCTCATAATGCTTGCGGATATGACTTTTTAAGCCCCTGGGAAGTGTGACCTCTTTAATCAGATGTCTGTTGGGATGCCCAGGTATCTGGGTATTCAAAAGAAAGTCTTTGTTCAGGATTTAATTTATCCTCCTTGTGTTGGTGGTGTTATGGGGACATAGGAAGACAGCCCGTAGCGGCTCTGAGAGCAGTGTTTTGGCAGGCCTGTATTTCCTTCCAGTGAGTAACGCGGCTCTGGATTTAAGGTTGAATTGCGGTTGCAAAGCTCGCCAAAATGTAGATCCTGGTCGAACTTCACACGCAGTATTTTTGGGTGTAAGACAGTCGATAGCGTAATGCCATCTACTTGGATGGTCGACATTTGCCATGTCCATGTTGTAAATAAGGTCGCCGATGATTTGGTCGGTTACGATGTCAGGTTTCGCGAGACAGAAAAACTGGAGATATCAGGGAGATGGCTGTTTATTTTATTATATAGCTCATCGATGGGTGGACCAGAACCTGTCGCCATTTTCGTGCAGACATCGGCGTAGGATACAATAGTGACTCGTTCTGGTGGCGAAGTGAGCTGCGATATGCAGAGGATAAACAACAGCGGGGATAGGACACCACTCTGTGGTACCCCTTGTTTAATTCTTCTGGGCTTAAATGTTGCGTTCTTGAGCTGCACCGATGCTTGTCGACCAGACAGACAATTTGCGGTCGACCTTTGGAGACTTGGAAGAAGGAAAGACCCTTTCTTTGTGATTAAAAATAATTTTCTAATTTTTAGTTCGGTTAGCTATAAAAGCGTAGTTTCTTAGTTTCTGAAAACTATTATTTGTTTTTAATTTCTTAGTTCGATGTATTTTGTTTGTAGATTTTCGTGTTTTCGAGTACGTTCAGAAATCAGAAAAAAGAAAATAAAATTTGGGATAACAACCTCTGCGTCGCTTAATTTCGTATATTCTGAATATACTCAAATGGGATATCGAGTAAATAAGCTGTTGCAAATTAACGTAGCATTGGTCTTGCGGACCTTGATTGATTTTGTGTTCGTCTCACTTTAGTAAAAGTATGGTTATGATCTTTTTCCCGAAACGCTCGCATGGTGAAACGGAAACTTCCTAAATGGTCACACCACCACGGGCACAAAAGTCAATTGGCCATATGCTGACTTAAGATGGCCAACTGACTTTATGACCAATTCAAATGGCTGTAAATTAAATTGGCCTTATGACCCCTTTGAATTGGGCATAAGTTTAACTGACCTTATCCCCGTTGACCTGGTTAACTGACCTTATGCCACGCCACTGTTGAATTATTGCCTCTATCTTGATGCGTGTGCAAAGGTAGGCAGATAGGTTGAACTGGCCGACAGGACCTTACATAGACTGATTGAGTCCGTAGTGTTACCAGAAGTTTGTTTTAACGACCAAACTGAAAAACCCTATCAAAAACCAGGACCTATGTTATAAAATAACTCCGTCCTCTTGGCAAATACTAGAAGCTGTATCACTCCTAATAGCTGGAGTCTTAGCCTGGCAAGTGCAGGGCACGAGCACAGAACGTGCTCGATCGTTTCCTCCTCCAACCCGCACTTCCTACATCTGCTATCACTTACCAAGCCTAATTCAAAGGCATGTAACGCCAGAAGGCAGTGTCCAGTCAGAATACCCGTCATGAGTATACAGTCCTCTCTTTTTAATGATAGGAGCAACTGTGTTAGTCTAAGGTTGTAAGACCTACACACAATCTTCGACACTTTACAGCCCCGCGCTTGAACCCACGCCTTTCCCGCTTGGTCGATCATGTGCACCTCTCGCCTTCGCTTAATCTCGCCCAATCTAATTGGGACATCTATGGAGCAAGCTTCAAGGGATGTGTCCTTTTTAGCTAGTTCGTCCGCTTTTTCATTCCCATCTATTCCCATATGCCCTATGCGGGTGCAAAGCTTCAATTAAACTTATGGCCATTTGAAGTAATTATACGGTCATTTATGTCTTTTGAGCTTACGTCATCCCACATCAAATTATTGCATTGTCATCGGTCCTTGATACGTGTGCAATGTTTAAATTAACCTTATGGCCATTCTAAATAAGGTCAATATACCTTATGTAATCTGTTAAGTATGCAAAGTTTCAAATTAATCAATATTCCAGAAGTTGGTGAAAATTATGCTTAAAGAATACGTTACACACATACATACATACATAAAAATGAACAAACCAAGCTACTAAAAGCTAGGTAAAAAACATACATATTTCTTAATAACAAGTAAGGAAAGTTAAGTTCGGGTGTAACCGAACATTACATACTCAGCTGGGAGCTATGGAGACAAAATAAGGGAAAATCACCATATAGGAAAATGAACCTAGGGTAACCCTGGAATGTGTTTGTATGACATGGGTATCATGGCTATAGGTGGACGCCTTTTCGAGATATCGCCATAAAAAAAAAAAAAAAGATATCGCCATAAAGGTGGACCAGGGGTGACTCTAGAATGTGTTTGCACGATATGGGAATCAAATGAAAGGTGTTAATGAGTATTTTAAAAGGGAGTGGGCCTTAGTTAACTAGGTGGATGCCTTTTCGAGATATCGCCTAAAAGGTGGACCAGTGGTGATTGTAGAATGTGTTTGTACGAAGTGGGTATCAAACTAAAGGTATGAATGAAGGTTTTGAAAGGGAGTGACTCTTAGTTGTATATGTGAAGGCATCAATAAAGCAATCCAATCAACATGGTTCATCCCTTTTTCGGATTTGGTATAGAATTATGACATTTTTTTCATCTTTCGAAATTTTCGATATCGAAAAAGTGGGCGTGGTCATAGTCGGATTTCGCCCATTTTTAACACCAAGATAAGTTGAGTTCAGATAAGTACGTGGACTAAGTTTAGTAAAGATATATCGATTTTTGCTCAAGTTAGCGTGTTAACGGCCGAGCGGAAGGTCAGACGGTCGACTGTGTATAAAAACTGGGCGTGGCTTCAACCGATTTCACCCATTTTCATAGAAAACTGTTATCGTCAAAGAAGCTTTGCCCTTACCAAATTTCATAAGGATTGGTAAATTTTTGTTCGACTTATGGTATTAAAAGTATTATAGACAAATTAAACAAGTAAGGAAGGTTAAGTTCGGGTGTACCCGAATATTACATACTCAGTTGAGATCTATGGTGACAGCATAAGGGAAAATAACCATGTAGGAAAATGAACCGAGGGAAACCCTGGAATGTGCTTGTATGACATGTGTATCAAATGAAAGGCATTAAAGAGTATTTTATGAGGGAGTGGGCCATAGTTCAATAGGTGGACGCCATTTAGGGATATAGCCATAAAGGTGGATCAGGGTTGACTCTAGAATGCGTTTGTACGATATGGGTATCAAATGAAATGTGTTAATGAGTATTTTAAAAGGGAGTAATCCTTAGTTCCATAGGTGGACGCCGTTTCGAGATATCGCCACAAAGGTGGACCAGGGGCGACCCTAGAATTTGTTTGTACAATATGGGCATCAAATGAATGGTGTTAATGAGTATTTTAAAAGGGAGTGGGCCGTGGGTGGATGCCGTTTCGAAATATCGCCATAAAGGTAGACCAGGGGTGACTCTAGAATGTGTTTGTACGATATGGGTATCAAATGAAAGGTGTTAATGAGTATTTTAAAAGGGAGTAATCCTTAGTTCCATAGGTGGACACCGTTTCGATATATCGCCATAAAGGTGGACCAGGGGTGACCCTAGAATTTGTTTGTACAATATGGGTATCAAAAGAAAGGTGTTAATGAGCATTTTAAAAGGGAGTAATCCTTAATTCCATAGGTGGACGCCGTTTCGAGATATCGCCATAAAGGTGGACCAGGGGTGACCCTAGAATTTGTTTGCACAATATGGGCATCAAACGAAAGGTGTTAATGAGTATTTTAAAAGTTCTATAAGTGGACGCCGTTTCGAAATATCGCCATAAAGGTGGACCAGGGGTGACTCTAGAATGTGTTTGTACGATATGGGTATCAAATGAAAGGTGTTAATGAGTATTTTAAAAGGCAGTAATCCTTAGTTCCATAGGTGGACGCCCTTTCGAGATATCGCCATAAAGGTCGGCCAGGGGTAACTCTAGAATTCGTTTGTGCAATATGGGTATCAAACGAAAGGAGTTAATGAGTATTTTAAAAGGGAGTGGGCCTTAGTTCTATAGGTGGACGCCTTTTCGAGGTATCGCAATAAAGGTGGACCAGGGGTGACTCTAGACTTTGTTTGCACGATATGGGTATCAAATTAAAGGTATTAATGAGAGTTTTAAAAGGGAGTGGTGGTAGTTGTATATGTGAAGGCGTTTTCCAGATATCGACCAAAATGTGGACCAGGGTGACCCAGAACATCATCTGCTGGATACCGCTAATTTATTTATATATGTAATACCTGCCAAGATTTTAAGTGTTTTTTATTTCGCCCTGCAGAACTTTTTCATTTTCTTCTACTTAATATGGTAGGTGTCACAACCATTTTATAAAGTTTTTTCTAAAGTTATATTTCGCGTCAATAAAACAATCCAATAACCTTACCATGTTTCATCCCCTTTTTCGTATTTGGTGTAGAATTATGGCATTTTTTCATTTTTCGTCATTTTCGATATCGAAAAAGTGGGCGTGGTCATAGTCGGATTTCGTTCATTTTTCATACCAAGATAAAGTGAGTTCAAGTAAGCACGTGAACTAAGTTCATTAAAGATATGTCGATTTTTGCTCAAGTTATCGTGTTAACGGCCATGCGGAAGGACAGACGGACGACTGTGTATAAAAACTGGGCGTGGCATCAACCGATTTCGCCCATTTTCCAGGAAAACAGTTAACGTTATAAAGTCTATGCCCTTACCAACTTTCAAATGGATTGGTTAATTTTTGTTCGACTTATGGCGTTAAAAGTATCCTAGACAAATTAAATGAAAAAGGGCGGAGCCACGCCAATTTTGAAATTTTCTTTTATTTTTGTATTTTGTTGCACCATATCATTACTGGAGTTGAATGTTGACATAATTTACTTATATACTGTAAAGATATTAAATTTTTTGCTAAAATTTTACTTAAAAAAATTTTTTTTTTAAAGTGGGCGTGGTCCTTCTCCGATTTTGATAATTTTTATTAAGCGTATATATAGTAATAGGAGTAACGTTCCTGCCAAATTTCATAATGATATCTTCAACGACTGCCAAATTACAGCTTGCAAAATTTTAAATTACCTTCTTTGAAAAGTGGGCGGTGCCACGCCCATTGTCCAAAATTTTACTAATTTTCTATTCTGCGTCATAAGTTCAACTCATCTACCAAGTTTCGTCGCTGTATCGGTCTTTTGTAATGAATTATCGCACTTTTTCAGTTTTTCGAAATTTTCGATATCGAAAAAGTGGGCGTGGTTATAGTCCGATATCGTTTATTTTAAATAGCGATCTGAGATGAGTGCTCAGTAACCTACATACCAAATTTCATCAAGATATCTCAAAATTTACTCAATTTATCGTGTTAACGGACGGACGGACGGACGGACGGACTGTAGTTCCAATATTGAAATAAAAAAGGAACTATTTTTATGTAATAATTAATATATTTTTAATTGAATCGCTAATACAAAAATTGAATTTTCACAAGAATGAAAATTTTTGAAGTAAGTAAATTCAAAATTGAAAACCAAAAATACATGAATACATTTAAAAAAATAATAACAAAATTACAAAGTAAAATATTGTAAAGTTAAAATTATAAACAAACCCTACAATACTCCCCCTTCAAGAAAAATCAACATCAAACAAATTAAAAGTAACTCTCTTTTTAAGTGTATTGTTAGTGTTGTTTGTATCTGTTTTTTCAATTATTGCTGGTTTTAATCTGTCAATTGGAATAGTTTTAATAGTATCATTGATTTCCAATTTAAAATATTTTCGTTCTTTTTCCACAATTTTGTAAGGTCCCTCATATTGTTGCTGTAATGAGCGTTTATCTAGAACTCGAACAAATGCAAATTTACAAGTTTGAAGATCTTTTGGAACATAAATTCCTGTATCACAATTTCTATGATGACTTAAATTTGATTTAATATTCCGAAAATGTTCACGTAAACTACTTAAAATTTCAGTTGATGAATTATTCTCAGCTGATGGAACAACAAGTTCCCCCGGTAAACGTACATTTTGACCAAAAACCATTTCCGCTGGTGTAGCTGAAATATCCTCTTTGTAAATAGATCGCAACCCAAGTAGTATGACAGGTAACTCGTCATACCAATTGGTTGATCCATCTGTAGCCATTATAGTAACTTTTAGCTGCCTATGAAACCTTTCAACCATACCATTTCCTTGAGGGTGATAAGCCGAAGTAGTAATATGATGACTACCGAGTAATTTGGTTAACTCTAAAAACAATTTTGATGTGAATTGGCTACCTTGGTCGGTGGTTATTTTCAATGGAACTCCAAAACGAGATATATATTCTTTGAAAAATTTGTTCGCAATTGTTGACGCTGAAATATCTTTTAGAGCATATGCCTCTGGCCAACGAGTAAATCTATCAATTATTGTTAAAATAAAACGATGTCCTTTCGAAATAGGTAACGGTCCAACTATATCTAGATGTATATGCTCAAATCTATTCTTAGCAATGGGAATTTTGACAACAGGAGACTTTGTGTGACGATAAACTTTGGATTTTTGACAGTTAAGACACTCTTTTGACCAACTATTAATATCTTTAGTCATGTTAGGCCAAAAATATTTTTTAATTATGAGTCGCCGTGTAGCTCTTGTACCAGGATGTGCAATTCTATGCAGCATGTCAAATACCGTCTTCCGTAATTTACTCGGTACAAATGGTCTAGGTGTATCTCCAGAAACTTCACACCAAATATTGAAATTTAATATAGGTATATTAATTAACTTCAAATTTAAAAATTGTATTTTAGATATTAGTTCGTTTAAATATCTGTCATTTTGTTGTTCGCTTTGTAAAATTTTGAAATTCAGCTCTGTATTGTGTATTGCATTAACCTCGAAAGCTCTAGATAGCGTATCTGCTACAACATTGGATTCTCCTTTAATGTATTGTATGTCATCAGTAAATTGTGCTATAAACTCCAAATGTCTCGTTTGTCTGGGACTCCGTTCTGTTTTTGAATTTAAAGCTGTAGTTAAAGGTTTGTGGTCCGTAAAAACTGTAAATTGTCGTCCTTCCAAAAGATATCGAAAATGTTTTATATTTAAATAAATTGCCAATAATACCCTATCAAATGCGCTGTACTTAATTTCGGTTGGAGAAAGTTTTTTAGAAAAAAATGCAAGAGGTTCAATTTTGTTATTATATGTTTGTTGTATAACACCACCAATAGCCGTATTAGATGCATCTACTGTTAAAGATAATTTGGCATCTTTGTTAAAATGATTTAACAATATCGTAGATGCAAATTTATCCTTAATGCATTCAAAAGCTTCACTCGATATATCGTCCCATATTAAAGTTTTGTCACGTTTCTTACTTGTTCTGTTAATTAGATCATAAATTTTGTTCGTAAATTCTGCTAATTTTGGAATATATCTATGGTAATAGTTTACCATGCCTATAAATTTTTGGGCTTGCTTAACTGATTTCGGACGTTCGAAATTGCGAATAGCTGCTACTTTTTCGTCAGAAGGTCGAATACCTGTACCAGAAATATTATGTCCTAAAAAGTCTATATTTGATACGCCAAAATTACATTTACTTGGTTTAATGTTTAAACCGTACTCTGAAAGGCGTTGAAAAAGTATACGCAAATGTTTTAAATGTTGTTCTTCGTCTTTACTTGCAATAAGTATGTCGTCGATATAAGAATATACAAAATCTAAGCCACTGACTATTTCGTTAATGAATCTTTGGAAAGTTTGTGCAGAATTTCTAAGTCCGAAGGGCATTCGCATGAATTCCAACATACCGAAAGGGGAGTTGTAATCGCAGTTTTATAAATATCTTCTTCAGCCATAGGAATTTGGTGATATGCTCTAAGTCTAATTTTGAAAATATATTTTTATTACGAAGATTCATATTAAAATCTTGTATGTGTGGTAAAGGATAACGATCCGGCACAGTTACAATATTTAATCTCCTAAAATCACCGCAAGGACGCCAGTCATTCAACTCTTTTTTAGGTACTAAGTGAAGTGGAGATGCTACTGAAGAATTTGAAGGCCGACAAATGCCTGTTTTAACTAAAAAATCAAATTCCGTTTTAGCGACTTTGTATTTTATCGGATCTAAGCGCCTGGGTCTAGAAAATGGAAGACTACCTTCCGTTACAAGTCGATGTACCGTTGTATGTTTAACAGGTTTCGTATAAACTGGTTCTGCAAAAAGTGACGGAAACTCTCTTAATAATTTCGTAAATTTATTATCAACCGCAAATAACTTTGGTAAAGGAATGTCACAAAAAGAAGAAATGGTATTGACCGAAATATTTGTTAAGGGACCCACTAATCGATTATGTTTCATATCAATAAGGGGACCATATTTACAAATAAAGTCTGCTCCAATTATTGGCTTAGCTATATCCGCTATCAAAAATGTAAAGGGAAATTCACGTCTTAAACTTAAATTTACGTTTAAAAGCCTTTTCCCATATGTGGAAATTGTTGAACCATTAGCTGCTGTAAGAATTATATCTGTACGTTTCGTATGTGGAAATTTACACAATGGTAACACTGAAATTTCTGCTCCACTATCGATCAAAAAATGTAGTTTATTATCTTTATCAAAAATGAACAAGCGACGAGTTGAAAATTCCAAATTACCGTTGTTGGTCGCTGCAACAACGGTTGAATTTAGTTTTTTGAATCTTTATTTTTATTATAAGAACACGGTTGTTCACAATTTCGGGCATTACTTCCAAACTTGTAGTGAAATCTACACAGCCAATTTGGATTATTACGCGAATTGGAACGACGTCTTAATGAATTTCTAAAATAATTTCTAGAATTCGACCGTGATCTAGATTGATTTTGATAAACTTGAGTTTTTATTTCAGATAATTCTAAAGAAAGTTTTTGAAGAAAGATTTTCAACAAAATCTGAAACCGTTAAAATTACTTCCTGTGGAAGCGCGGTAATAATATGTTCATATTTTGTGTTCTCTTGCGTTATATTTTTAGTACTAAATTGTGTTTCTGCATGGATAAACCAAGCTTCTGGACAACTAGTCCAAAATTGTGGAAGTTTAATTGATGTTGCGCAAATTTCATTTGATCTTATATTTTCGTAAGGATTCGAAATATGATCAGAAAAATTCTCATTCGGTAAATCAATTAGTGAGCCATTTAAATTCCTTGTGAGTGTAGTTTGTATGTTGTGTGTATTGTTGTGTGGGGAGTGAAACATATTAACCGTTTTGAAAAAGAAAGTTAGAGAATAAAATAGCAAATTTGACAAGGGATGACAAAAAGTCGTTCCCTGTTAGAAAATCAATAAAACAAAATTAATATAAAGCAGTAAAACAGTTATATAATTTATATTAAATAAATACTATACTAATTGAAGGAAGAGTTCACAATTTAAAATTTTTTAATTTTGCTACTACCTTATGGAATGTAAATAGTCCTAAATAAGTTACCAATTGAATGTAAATAAATTGGCTTAATTACTCGAGATTTAGTATCAATATGAAATTGTTTTTTTTTTTTTTTGATATGCAGGAAGATGAAATTGTTGCTAGTAGTATATCAGAAGTATCATTTACGTTGTGTAATTCTTACTTTATTAACAATAACGATAGCGAAAGTGACGGAAGTGTCATTGATAACATCAGAGGTTGTTAAGGTTGATATAATCAATGGTCGTTATTGCTATGAAACCAGCTCTATCTTAATTCTAGGCACAGCAACATACACGGTATGTACGAAGACGCACACAGCTAGTAGCGTTGAGAACAATAATCGTAGTGACTAATTGTGAATGAAATGTTTGTATATCACCATAAAATTTGTTGTAATATAAGCTCCTCAATGTATCTGCAACTGCATCTAAAATTTTGCTGTAATATTAGTTCTTCTATGTATCTGCAACTGCATCTAGAATTTTGCTGTAATATTAGTTCTTCTATGTTAATATTAGTTCTTCTATGTTAATATTAGTTCTTCTATGTTAAACCGTTATAATGCCAAGAAATTATATACGATGACCGATATGGATACGGTTATCCCACATTCAAAAAACAATTACTGCACTCGACAAAAGGCAGAATCGCCAATTGTAGTTCCAATATTGAAATAAAAAAGGAACTATTTTTATGTAATAATTAATATATTTTTAATTGAATCGTTAATACAAAAATTGAATTTTCACAAGAATGAAAATTTTTGAAGTAAGTAAATTCAAAATTGAAAACCAAAAATACATGAATACATTTAAAAAAATAATAACAAAATTACAAAATAAAATATTGTAAAGTTAAAATTATAAACAAACCCTACACGGACGGATGGACATGGCTCAATCAAATTTTTTTTCGATCCTGATTATTTTGATATATGGAAGTCCATATCTATCTCGATTCCTTTATATATGTACAACCAACCGTTATCCAATCAAACTTAATATAGTCTGTGAGCTCTGCTCAACTGAGCATAATGAAAAAGGGCGGAGCCACGCCCATTTTGAAATTTTCTTTTATTTTTGTATTTTGTTGCACTATATCATTACTGGAGTTGAATGTTGACATAATTTACTTATATACTGTAAAGATATTGAAATTTTCATAAAATTTGACTTTTAAAAAAATTTTTTAAAAGTGGGCGTGTTATTCATCCGATTGTGCTAATTTTCATTAGGCACACATATAGTAATAGGAGTAATATTCCTGCCAAATTTCATCATAATATCTTCAACGACTGCCAAATTACAGCTTGCAAAACTTTGAAATTACCTTCTTTTAAAAGTGGGCGGTGCCACGCCCATTGTCCAAAATTTTACTAATTTTCTATTTTGCATCATAAGTCCAACCCAGCTACCAAGTTTCATCGCTTTATCCGACTTTAGTAATGAACTATCGAGCTTTTTCGATTTTTCGAAATTTTCGATATCGAAAAAGTGGGCGTGGTTATAGTCCGATATCGTTCATAAATAGCGATCTGAGATGGGTGCCCAGGAACCTACATACCAAATTTCATCAAGATATCTCAAAATTTACTCAAGTTATCGTGTTAACGGACAGACGGACAGACGGACGGACGGACGGACATGGCTCAATCAATTTTTTTTTCGATACTGATGATATTGATATATAGAAGTCTATATCTATCTCGATTCCTTTATACCTGTACAACCAACCGTTATCCAATCAATATACTCTATGAGCTCAACTGAGTATAAAAAATTTTAAATTGTGATTTACAAGAGGAAAATAAAACAGTTTTTTGAGCGGTTTATTGTGATCTGGGGGTCAATGCCCTAACTGTGAAAAACTGAAAAATTTACACTCATTGAAAATTTATTTGCACAAACAATTTACACTTTAAATTTTCATGCGATTCTGTAAATTATTGTGCACATTGTTTTGCTGAATGAGCGCTGAATGTAAAAGTCTTACGTCAGTGAGAAAATATTCATCAAACGCCATGAAAACAAAAAAGTCATTCTGTAACAGTCCGTATGAGTTTTGAATGTCACAATAGTGTACACTGGCTGCCAAGGAAACTCACGAAGTTTTTTATCAGTGAGTTCTTTTGTTCACAGTTTTGCTTTACAGAATCAGAATTTCAATTTTACACAATTTCTTGTGTACACTTTAAAACTCACAGTTAGCGAATAGGGCCGCTGGATACCGCGTTTTATTCTGAGAAAATACGATTTTTTTAAAGCTCAATTTTTATAAAAACTGTTAGAGATATGTTATACATATTTGGTTTTACTGTTCTGTAAATAATAAATTATTATACTAATTTGTTGTCTTCAAGACCAAGTTTTGCTATTTTTGTATTTTATATTAAATTATTATACATAGAAAACGAGTAAATTAGAAGAAGAAAAACAAGTAAGAAAGGCTAAGTTCGGGTGTAACCGAACATTACGTACTCAGATGAGAGCTTTAGAGACAAAATAAGGGAAAATCACCATGTAGGAAAATGAACCTAGGGTAAACCTGGAATGTGTTTGTATGACATGGGTATCAAATTGAAGGTATTAAAGAGTATTTTAAAAGGGAGTGAGCCATAGTTCTATAGGTGGAGATATCGCCATAAAGGTGGACCAGGGGTGACTCTAGAATGTGTTTGTACGATATTGGTATCAAATGAAAGGTGTTGATGAGTATTTTAAAGGGGAGTGGGCCTTAGTTCTATAGGTGGACGCCTTTTCGAGATATCGCCATAAATAATAATGTGGTTGTATGATATGGGAGTCAAATGAAAGGCGTTAATGAGTATTTTTAAAGAGAGGGGCCTTAGTTCTATAGGTGGACGCCTTTTCGAGATATCGCCATAAAGGTGGATCAGGGGTAGCTCTAGAATTTTTTTTGTACGATATGGGTATCAAATGAAAGGTGTTAATGAGTACTTTAAAAGGAGTGGGCCTTAGTTCTGTAGGTGGACGCTTTTTCGAGATTCGGCATAAAAGTGGACCAAAGGTGACTCTGCAATGTATTGGACAACTTCGGTTGTCCGCTGTCGGTAACCTACCAATTTTGCTGGTAATCGCGATGATACCCATCACATGAAAGGTGCTAATGAGTATTTTAAAAGGGAGTGGGTCTTAGTTCTATTGGTGGACGGCTTTTCGAGATATATTCATAAAGGTGAACCAGGGGTGACTCTAGAATGTGTTTGTACGATATGGGTATCAAATGAAAGGTGTTAATGAGTATTTTAAAAGGGAGTGGGCCGTAGTTCTATAGGTGGACGCCTTTTCGAGATATCGCCACAAAGGTGGACCAGAGGTGACTCTAGAATGTATTGGACAGCTTCGGTTGTCCGCTGTCGGTAACCTACCAATTTTGCTGGTAATCACCTTCGCTGCTACGCCATGTGGCGTTAACTTTTTTTGGCTAATTCCTTGGAGGGCGCCTCCTCCATATTGTGGCCATTTATGATGTTAAAGTGAACTGCTAGGCGGTCTTATCCGCCAAACACCCTTTTAAAAACTTTATTTAAATTTTAACAAATTACCTTTATTTTAATTAAAGAAATACAAGCACGTTCGTCGTGCAAACTTGTCAAATTTATATGTATGTCTGTCTCTGATTTTTTTTTATTGCGTGACGTGGGCCGCAGCTGTATTCGACATGCGCTTTGCCAACTGCACGCGTCTGTCAAATACAGCTAAAGCTCCACGCACATAAACTACATTATAACTTATGATTATTTTCCTTATATCACCCTTCTTTGAAAAGAAGAATTTGGCAAGTTGATCACGTTTGCCATATTCTTCTTTTGCATTAATAGGTTCGGATGAACGAAGATGCTATATTAGGGTGTACCTTCCTTTTTGAAATTTGTTCATCCGGATCAGTTTTACATTTTTTTGTCAAATAAATTAGGGAATATTAAAATTACATTAGTATTTTTTGGCTTTGTTGTTTTTGTTTTTTATATAGTAAATTTAAATTTTATATAGTTCAATTACAAATTTTCTTTTTCCTAAATTTAAATTAAGATATATATGGGGTATTCCATCCCATTTCGACCAATTTTCAACCCGACCCCTTTAGAATTGGCTGAAAGTTTTTCTTCTTTTTCTAGCTTACGAAAGACGTTTTTCAGAGTTATTTCAAATTTTTTCATCCAACTCAAAAAAAGTTATGAATTTTAAAAAAAACACTGTTTTTATTTTCAAAATGCTATAACTTTTTCAAAAATTGACCGTTTGGGATCTTTTTTTTTAATTTGTTTTTAAATGTAATTTTCGTAAAAAATACAAAAAAATTTTTAAAGTTTTTTTTGTCAATTAAATAATAAAAAAAAATAATCGGCCCACTCCGGGATTATTGGGGATAATTGCAGAATTGATTGAAGTTTTTTATGAGAAAAAAAAAATGGCGAAATTCAAAAGATCTCGAAAAAGTGAAAAATTACAAAAAAAAACTTCAAAAATTGTTTGTATTTTTTCCGAAAAGTACATTTAAAAAAAATTTAAAAAAACAAGTAAGGAAGGTTAAGTTCGGGTGTAACCGAACATTACATACTCAGTTGAGGGCTATGGTGACAACATAAGGGAAAATAACCATGTAGGAAAATGAACCGAGGGAAACCCTGGAATGTGTTTATATGACATGTGTATCAAATGAAAGGCATTAAAGAGTATTTTATGAGGGAGTGGGCCATAGTTCTATAGGTGGACGCCATTTAGGGATATAGCCATAAAGGTGGATCAGGGTTGACTCTAGAATGCGTTTGTACGATATGTGTATCAAATGAAAGGTGTTAATGAGTATTTTAAAAGGGAGTAATCCTTAGTTCCATAGGTGGACGCCGTTTCGAGATATCGCCACAAAGGTGGACCAGGGGTGACCCTAGAATTTGTTTGTACAATATGGGCATCAAACGAATGGTGTTAATGAGTATTTTAAAAGGCAGTGGGCCTTAGTTCTATAGGTGGATGCCGTTTCGAAAAATCGCCATAAAGGTGGACCAGGGGTGACTCTAGAATGTGTTTGTACGATATGGGTATCAAATTAAAGGTATTAATGAGGGTTTTAAAAGGGAGTGGTGGTTGTTGCATAGGTGGTCACCTGTTCGAGATATCGCCATAAAGGTGGACCAGGGGTGACTCTAGAATGCGTTTGTACGATATGGGTATCAAATGAAAGGTGTTAATGAGTATTTTAAAAGGGGGTAATCCTTAGTTCCATAGGTGGATGACGTTTCGAGATATCGCCATAAAGGTGGACCAGGGGTGACCCTAGAATTTGTTTGTACAATATGGGTATCAAAAGAAAGGTGTTAATGAGTGTTTTAAAAGGGAGTAATCCTTAGTTCCATAGGTGGACGCCGTTTCGAGGTATCGCCATAAAGGTGGACCAGGGGCGACCCTAGAATTTGTTTGTACAATATGGGCATCAAACGAAAGGTGTTAATGAGTATTTTAAAAGGGAGTAATCCTTAGTTCCATATATGGATGCCGTTTCGCGATATCGCCATAAAGGTGGGCCAGGGGTGACTCTAGAATTCGTTTGTGCAATATGGGTATCAAACGAAAGGAGTTAATGAGTATTTTAAAATGGAGTGGGCCTTAGTTCTATAGGTGGACACCTTTTCGGGGTATCGCAATAAAGGTGGACCAGGGTTGACTCTAGACTTTGTTTGTACAATATAGGTATCAAAAGAAAGGAGTTAATGAGTATTTTAAAAGGGAGTGGGCCTTCGTTCTATATGTGTTCGCCTTTTCGAGATATCGCCATAAAGGTGGACCAGGGGTGACTTTAGAATATGTTTGTATCAAATGAAAGGTGTTAATGAGTATTTTAAAAGAGCATGAGGGTTAATTCTATAGGTGGACGCCTTTTCGAGATATCGCCATAAAGGTGGACCAGGGGTGACTCTAGAATCAGTTTGTACGATATGGGTATCAACTTAAAGGTATTAATGCGGGTTTTAAAAGGGAGTGGTGGTCGTTGTATAGGTGGTCGCATTTTCGAGATATCGCCATAAAGGCGGACTAGGGGTGACCCTAGAGTTTGTTTGTACAATATGGGTATCAAAAGAAAGGTGTTAATGAGTATTTTAAAAGGAAGTAATCCTTAGTTCCATAGGTGGAGGCCGTTTCGATATATCGCCATAAAGGTGGAGCAGGGGTGACCCTAGAATTTGTTTGTACAATATGGGTATCAAAAGAAAGGTGTTAATGAGTTTTTTAAAAGGGAGTAATCCTTAGTTCCATATATGGATGCCGTTTCGCGATATCGCCATAAAGGTGGGCCAGGGGTGACTCTAGAATTCGTTTGTGCAATATGGGTATCAAACGAAAGGAGTTAATGAGTATTTTAAAATGGAGTGGGCCTTAGTTCTATAGGTGGACGCCTTTTCGGGGAATCGCAATAAAGGTGGACCAGGGTTGACTCTAGACTTTGTTTGTACAATATGGGTATCAAAAGAAAGGAGTTAATGAGTATTTTAAAAGGGAGTGGGCCTTTGTTCTATATGTGTTCGCCTTTTCGAGATATCGCCATAAAGGTGGACCAGGGGTGACTTTAGAATATGTTTGTATCAAATGAAAGGTGTTAATGAGTATTTTAAAAGAGCATGAGGTTTAATTCTATAGGTGGACGCCTTTTCGAGATATCGCCATAAAGGTGGACCAGGGGTGACTCTAGAATGAGTTTGTACGATATGGGTATCAAATTAAAGGTATTAATGAGAGTTTTAAAAGGGAGTGGTGGTAGTTGTATATGTGAAAGCATTTTCCAGATATCGACCAAATGTGGACCAGGGTGACCCAGAACATCATCTGTTGGATACAGCTAATTTATTTATATATGTAATACCTGCCAAGATTTTAAGGGTTTTTTATTTCGCCCTGCAGAACTTTTTCTTTTTCTTCTACATAATATGGTAGGTGTCACAACCATTTTATAAAGTTTTTTCTAAAGTTATATTTCGCGTCAATAAAACAACTTTACCATGTTTCATCCATTTTTTCGTATTTGGTATAGAATTATGACATTTTTTAAGTTTTCGTAATTTTCGATATTGAAAAAGTGGGCGTGATCATAGTCGGATTTCGGCCATATTTTATACCAAGATAAAGGGACTTCAGATAAGTACGTGAACTAAGTTTAGTTAAGATATTTCGTTTTTTGCTCAAGTTATCGCGTTAACGGCCATGCGGAAGGACAGACGTACGACTGTGTATAAAAACTGGGCGTGGCATTAACCGATTTCGCCCATTTTCACAGAAAAGAGTTAGCGTCATAAAATCTATGCCCCTACCAAATTTCAAAAGGATTGGTTAATTTTTGTTCGACTTATGGCGTTAAAAGTATCCTAGACAAATTAAATGAAAAAGGGCGGAGCCACGCCCATTTTGAAATTTTCTTTTATTTTTGTATTTTGTTGCACCATATCATTACCGGAGTTGAATGTTGACATAATTTACTTATATACTGTAAAGATATTAAATTTTTTGTTAAAATTTTATTTAAAAAAAATTTTTTTTTTTTAAAATGAGCGTGGTCCTTCTCCGATTTTGCTAATTTTTATTAAGCGTACATATAGTAATAGGGGTAACGTTCCTGCCAAATTTCATCATGATATCTTTAACGACTGCCAAATTACAGCTTGCAAAAGTTTTAAATTACCTTCTTTTAAAAGTGAGCGGTGCCACGCCCATTGTCCAAAATTTTACTAATTTTCTATTTTGCGTCATAAGTTCAACTCATCTACCAAGTTTCGTCGCTTTATCTGTCTTTTGTAATGAATTATCGCACTTTTTCGGTTTTTCGAAATTTTCGATATCGAAAAAGTGGGCGTGGTTATAGTCCGATATCGTTCATTTTAAATAGCGATCTGAGATAAGTGCTCAGGAACCTACATATCAAATTTCATCAAGATACCTCAAAATTTACTCAAGTTATCGTGTTAACGGACGGACGGACGGACATGGCTCAATCAAATTTTTTTTCGATCCTGATTATATCTATCTCGATTCCTTTATATATGTACAACCAACCGTTATCCAATCAAACTTAATATACTCTGTGAGCTCTGCTCAACTGAGTATAAAAAGATCCCAAACGGTCAATTTTTGAAAAAGTTTTAGCATTTTGAAAACAAAAACGGTATTTTTTTTAAATTCATAACTTTTTTTGAGTTGGATGAAAAAATTTGAAAAAATTCTGAAAAACGTCTTTCATAAGCTAGAAAAAGAAGAAAAACTTTCAGCCAATTCTAAAGGGGTCGGGTCCAAAATTGGTCGAAATGGGATGGAATACCCCATATATATAAGTACATTTAGAAAAATAGTTTTTGTGTTTTGGGTTTTTGCATTAATTACATGCTAAATTCGACATTTAAATTTGTGTTTGTCTTTTTTTATTTTAATAATTTTTGTGCCTTCGTGTCTGTTTCAAAATGCTAGTACTAAACGTTTTTTTTTTGGACCTTTTTTGCATTTGTTTTGGTAACTGATTTTAAGGTTCAATCAAAGTATTAAAGCAATGTTAATTTATTTTACTAAGGCGATTTTTATGTACCACTTACTCTTTATTTTTAACTTTATCGAAAAAAGTTACATTAGCATCGTTTATTTTAGTTATAGTAAATGGACCTTGATAAATATTTTCATGTTTGTGATGTGGTTGTTTCCGTAAAAGTTCTTTATCTCCAATTTTGACAATTAACGGACGAGACGTTTTATCATAGAGATTTTTGTAACTTATTTTTATTTATTCGGTTTTGTGCCAGTTTGTGTGCTTTGTGAATTCTAAACTTAACTTCTTTAGCATAGTTTTCGACATTATAAATTGGACCAATTTTTTCTTTTCTTAATTCATTAGGCAAAGTTGCTTTTTTCCAAAAACTAACTCGAAAGGAGTAAATTGATTGTCGAAAACTGTGCTTGTGGTAGTATTGTGTAAAAATCTGAAATATTTTAAATATACATCCCAGTCTGAAAAGGATTCATTTGAATATGCACGTAAGTATTCATTAAAGACTCTATGATTACGTTCAATTGTACCAACAGTTTCGTGATGGTATGCAGTTGAAAAATTATGTTTAATATTTAAAAGTTTATTTAATTCTTCAAATAATTAATTTTTAAATTCTGTACCTAAATCTAATTTTATGGTATTCATTGTGCCGTATGTTAAAATTAATTCTTCAAAAAGTGCAGATGCAATTGTTTTTGCTGATTTATCTGGTACAGCTATTGTTACCAAATATTTAGTCATATCACATATCATGGTAAGTGCGAACTTGTTACCATATTTGGACTCAGGTAGGGGTCCTATTTTATTAATTACTAATATTCCAAAAGGTTTACAGTGTGTTGGTGTTATAACAAGGTTTTCTTTAGTTTTTGGTTTAACCTTGTTCAAGCGACATTTGTTACAGCTTTTAAAATATTTTGCTACATCACGAGTCATGTTTTTGCAATAAAATTTTGTTCTTAGTTTTGCGTAGAGTTTTTTCATACCACAATGTCCTCCTGTAATTGGGTCGTCGTGATAAAAAGTCATTAACTTGAGTTTTTTGCCATTGTTTGTTACAGTCTCTACTGGATCTGTTAGAATAATTTTTAGATATACAAGCTCAAAACTAAGTAACTCGAGTTTCTTATGTTTAATATGAGCAAAAATTTTCAACTTTGTTGTTTTATTATTTTTATCGTAAGTAATTTCAGATCTTATTCGTGGAATCTTTTTTGAAAAATTAAATGAAAATTTGTCGTAAGCGTGTAAGGTAAGTTGTTTTTCGTCCTTCTTGTCAGTTTTCCTATGCAGGTTTTCATCGTTTTGCCGTTTTGTCATTGATCTTGTCTTTACTGCTAAAATTTGTTTGTTCGATTCCTTAATCTCATCGATTGTAATGCGCGTTAATGCATCAGCACCAACGTTTGATTTACCCTTCGTATATACAATAGTGAAATTATATTCAGCTGGTTCCAGCCTTATTCTTGAAAGTTTTGAAGATGGGTCTTTCATATTGAAAAGATATACTAGAGGTCTATGATCTGACTTTACAATAAAATGTGTCCCATAAACATATGGTCGAAATTACTTTACTGCTAAGCAAATAGCCGAACTCTTATTCTATTATTGGTTTTTTCTGCTCTGCTTTATTAAATGCTTTAGAAGCGAAAACTGATTGAAAAACAACAAGGCCGTGGGCAGTGATGGATTGCCTGCGGAGCTATTCAAGTACGGCGGCGAGGAGTTGGTAAGGCGCATGCAGCAGCTCCTTCGCAAAATATGGGCGGACCAGTGTATGCCCGATGATTGGAATCTAAGTGTTCTTTGCCCAGTCCACAAGAAGGAGGATACTGCAAAATGCACCAACTATCGTGGAATCAGCCTTCTTAATATCGCATATAAGGTCCTTTCAAGTGTAAAAAAAAAAAAAAATAAATGTAAGGCGCGATAACCTCCGAAGAGATCTAAGGCCGAGCTTCTCTTCCAATTTGCGTCGTGCTCCTCTTGATTTTTCCCTACAAATTGGCCGGACGGGACCTACATGTTTTATGCCGACTCCGAACGGCATCTGCAAGGCAGATGAGTTTTCACTGAGAGCTTTTCATGGCAGAAATACAATCGGAGCGCTTGCCAGACACTGCCGAGGGGCGACCCCGCTTAGAAAAATTGTCTTCTAATTGAAAAATCTTATTTCTAAAATTTTGATGTTGCTTTGCCCGGGAGTTGAACCCAGGGCATACGGCATGATAGGCGGAGCACGCTACCATCACACCACGGTGGCCGCCTTTCAAGTGTATTGTGCGAAATATTGAAGCCCACCGTGAACCGGCTGATTGGACCTTATCAGTGCGGCTTCAGACCTGGTAAATCTACCATCGACCAGATTTTTACAATGCGCCAAATCTTGGAAAAACCCCGTGAAAAGAAAATCGACGCACATCACCTCTTCGTCGATTTTAAAGCCGCCTTCGACAGCACGAAAAGGAGCTGCCTATATGCCGCTATATCTGAATTTGGTTTCCCCGCAAAACTTTTACGGCTGTGCAAAATGACGTTGAGCAACACCATCAGCTGGGTCAGAATTGGGAAGGAGCTCTCCGAGCCGTTCGAAACTAAACGAGGTTTCAGACAGGTTGATCCCCTGTCGTGCGATTTCTCTAATTTGATCCTGGAGAAAATTATACTAGCTGCAGAACTTAACAGCACTGGAACAATATTCTATAGAAGCGTGCAATTACTGGCATATGCTGCTGAGATTGATGTCATTGGCCTAAACACCCACGCTGTTAGTTCTGCTTACTCCAAACTGGAAAAGAAGCGGTAAAGATGGGTTTGATGGTGAATGAGGACAAAACGAAGTACCTGCTGTCATAGAGCAAAGAGTCAGCGCATACGCGCCTTGGAAACCACGCTACGGTTGGCAGCCATAATTTCGAAATAGTAAAAGACTTCGTATATTTTGGTACCAGCATCAACACTAGCAACAACATCCGCACTGAAATCCAGCGAAGAATCAAACTAGCCAATAAATGCTACTTTGGACTAGGTAGGCAATTGAAAAGTAAAGTACTCTCTCGGCGAACGAAAATCATACTCTACAAGTCACTTATCATAGCCGTCCTGCTATATGGGACAGAAGCATGGACTATGACAACAACAGATGAAGCGGCTTTGGGAGTGTTCGAGAGAAAAGTTCTTCGAAAGACTTATGGACCTCTACGCGTTGGCGATGGCGAGTACCGAAGAAGATTTAATGATGAGCAGTACGAGCTATACGCAGGCATCCACATAGTCCAGCGTATTAAAACGCAACGGCTGCGCTGGCTAGGCCATGTTATGCGAATGAATGATGATGCTCCGGCCAAGAAAGTGTTTCTATCGGAACCCGCCTATGGAAGCAGAGGTAGAGGGCGGCCCCCACTCTGCTGGAAAGACCAGGTGGAAAACATATAAACTCCCTTGGTGTGGCCAATTGGCGCTGGTTGAAAGAGAAGAAGCGACTGACGCGCCTTGTTGGACGGCCATAACCGTTTAAACGGTTAAGCGCCAATTAAGTAAGTAAGTAAGAAGCGAAACAAATTGGTAAATCACTGCCTTGCTGTTCTTGACTCAAAATAGCGCCACATCCAGTTGTGGAAGCATCAACGGTAATAATGAATTGTTTAGTAAAATCTGGGTATTGTAGTAATTTTAGTGAAAGTAATGCTGCTTTCAAAGATAAAAATGCCTTTTCGCACTCAACATCCCAAACGAATTCAACTTTTTTCTGCTTAAACGATTTAGAGGCGCTGCAAGAGACCCAAAATTTGGTATAAACCTTCTGTAATAGTTTGCAAACGCGAGGAATCGTCGTACCGCGTCCTTATCAGTTGATTTTGTATACTTTTTAATTGCTTTTATTTTGGAGTCGTCTGGCAACAAACCTTTGGCTGAACATTTGTGACTTGAAAATGTAACTTCTGGTCGAAACAGTTGCATTTATTTGGGTTAAGCTTGAGATTGAAAGGCCTACAAGTATTGAAAACTTTTGAGAGGTTTTTAATATGGTGTGCTTCACTGCAACCTATGACGATAATATCGTCGACGTACAAAAGTGCGACATTGGGTGGTATGCCCGAAAAAGCTATTGTCATCATTCGTTAGATTGAATTTGGTGCTATATTTAAGCCGAATGGAAGAACTTTCCATCTAAATGCACCTCGGTCAGTGCTGAAAGAAGTAATGTCACGTGAGTCAGGATGCAAGGGGATTTGATGAAATCCCGAAAAAAGATATAATACCGAAAAATATTTTGCCCTACCGAGATTATCTAGGATATCGTCAACTCTAACTAGTGGAAATTTATCAGCAATGAGTTTTTTGTTTACTGCGCGAAAATCTACGCACATACATACGATAAGCTTTTTGACCATTAGTGTCTTTCTTTGGGACTACAATCAAAGGACTATTATAATTAGAGTAACTAGGTTCAATCAAATCGTTGTCTAACAGTTTATTTACTGGGCGGTTTATTTCTTCGCGTTGAGAATATGGCAATCGATAGTTTTTAACATATACCGGCTCGTTGTCTGCCAATCTTTATTTTTGCTCGTAGAAGTTGTTTAAACTCATTTTGTCCGTGTCAAGAGCGAAAATGTCAGCATATACTATGCAAAGTTCAATTAATTTACTTGGAGCATGTTGAGGTATTTGATTTTTATTAGCTTTTATTTAGTTTCACTTTTGTTGTCTGTAATGGAATCTTGCAAGTTAAATTTGATACACTTCCCGGTGTCCGATTGAGCTGAAATTTTGCACACATGTATAACTCCGATGACAATGCAATATTACTTTGTTAGAATTCGATAAATTAATCGATAACACAGTTATCGGTAAAGATTTGTATTTACTTTCGCATAACAGCCTAAGTCCCATACAAACCCGCCGGTACCTATCCGTGGATTGTGATATTTGGACGTGGTGAATCACGCGTGTCACGCGTGGTGAATCTCAACGCTTGCGAAAAGCGGTGACACAACCCTCTGTTGTATTTCTGTGTATAACCAACATAGCTGAATTTTTAAGGCTGTTTAACTCTGTAATCTTTTCTGTAATTTATTTTGCTTTTGGAAAAATTACCTATTTGAAAAAAGCTGGCTGAAAAATATTGGCATAGCAGCTTAAGTTATATCAAGAATGGAAAATCTTGGAAAATTTGAGCAGATGTGGCAATTTCGCGCGTCCGTTGAACGAAATATTGACAATCTGCTGATCATCGCTAAGAAATTAGCGACATTCCATCAACTAAGCAGCACTTTAGCAATACTACTGTTATTATTTGGCCGCTCAAACACACAAATTGTGCATTAAATCTAAAATATACAAATACACCATAATAATTTACACGGCCAAAGCCATAATAATTCACACGGGTCATCAATTCTTTCTCTGATTCAAAATCTGAACTACCAGCGCTACCGTCAACAGCTCAGTGTCATCATTGCCAGTAGCGCCAATAACACCAAACTCGTGCCTGACACACAAAAGTCGTTTCACTCAATAGCGCAAGTAAAATGTACTACGCATTCACTACTAAGAAGCGTCAAAAATTCGCTTGGAGTAATTTCGTCAATGAGCTACCATTGAGCTGGCACCGCATTGGCGCTGGCGCCATGCAATTTACATCACTAAAATTGCGCGAATGCCCAGGCTTATGACTTCAATACTTATATTTACAATGCTTTAAACTTTAAATACACCTCTGAAGTTGCTGCGCATAAAATGTGTACTAATAAATTCCAATACGCATTATACGCAGATGTAACTGATATATGTGTTTTTGTTTCACCCCCTATACTTATATTTAAAGCTTTTCTAAGAACAAGCTTCTATTACTTGTTAATAAAACGAACTAAAAAGTAAAAAATAAAATTAAAGAAAAAAAAACTTTTTAAAAATAAGCTTTTATTATTTTGGTTAATAAAATTAACTAAAAAGTAAACAATAAATTGACTCTAAAGAAATATAACACTTTATAAGTTCATTGTAAGCTTAAACGATAATTAGGCTTTTTCGTCTGCGACAAAAAAATTCTATATTGTACATAATTATATATTTTTAACATTAAAACTTTACACCTAAATTATTAAATCTTACAGTTTATATCACAGTCCTAATTGTTCTAATAAAAGCGGGTTACATTGCGATAGCAAGAAAATGAGATCCTAAATGTTCTTAATTATACCATCAAAATTTAACACGTTTTTTATTAGAACAATTTGGACTGTGATATAAACTGTAAGATTTAATAATTTAGGTGTAAAGTTTTAATGTTAAAAATATATAATTATGTACAATATAGAATTTTTTTGTCGCCGACGAAAAAGCCTAATTATCGTTTAAGCTTACAATGAACTTATAAAGTGTTATATTTCTTTAGAGTCAATTTATTGTTTACTTTTTAGTTAATTTTATTAACCAAAAGAATAAAAGCTTATTTTTAAAAAGTTTTTTTTTCTTTAATTTTTTTAAAGTTGAAATTAGTTTTTTCGTACGTTTGTCTTCTGTTTCTGTCTTGTTAATTGTATAAACATTGTAACTTTTCTTTTCACATACTTTACACCATCCGTGGTGTTTATGACTTTAATTATTGGGTTACTGGAATTAACAATGCTCCTAGCTGTGAAAACACCCTTTTCAATTTCCTGCGAGTCCACGAAAAATGGCTCGGGTGGGTCTCCTAAATCAAAAAGTCTGAAAATTTCACATCTGGGAGGAATGATACAGTTGTCGCTTTCTGTTCCGTGCAGGATTGTTACCGCGACATTTTCATTACCTGCCCAAAAGGAAATAGTATTTCTTTCATAATTAATAATGCATTTGTTAATTTTCAAAAAATCTTTACGCAGTATGCCATTGGATGGAATATTAAAGTCTTCATTTATTACATGTAAAGTATGTTTAATAGTAAAGTTTGAAAAATTTAAATTTGTGGTAATTTTACCTAAAGTGGAAACTGAATTGGAAGTGACACCGGTAATGTTAATAATGTCGTTTGTATTTAATGAGATATTACTGTCTATACACGATATTGTTATTAAAGAAATGTCTGCTTGAGTGGGCACTAAGAAAGAACAAAATTGTTGTTACTCGTTAAGTTGTAATTCTATGAAATCTGAGTAATTTAAATTTAAACAATAGATGCCTGTTGGTGAGGGAAGTTCGCTTACTCGCATAGTTCGTCCTCCCCCAGTGTTCGCTGCTGAGGGGCACTCGCGTTTAAAGCGCGGACGTTTGCATTTCTACCGCTACCGTTTGACGATCTTGAATTATTAACTCTATTGTTACTATTATTTGAATTTGTATTTGAACGTGTATTACTATTGTTATTATTTTGGTATCTATTTCTGTTATCATATCGATATCGCTGACTACTGTTACCGTTACGGTTGGTATTGTATGAAAATGAATTATTATTTCGATACCAGTATAGCTGCGATTTGGGTAAATTTAAGAAAATATAGCTAAACAAAAGCACTACGACTAATAATGTCCAAAGCTCGCTAATAGCGCGAATCCCCATCTTTACAACCAAAACTTTATTTATAGATTTGGATTCCAAATAAGAGCGAAAAAGGGACCTGTACATAAAACTGCAATTTGAAATAATATATAAGACAATATAGCTCGTAAAATATATATTTTACAAAAATAATAAACTTGGTCTTGAAGACAACAAATTAATATAATAATTAATTATTTACAGACCAGTAAAACCAAACATAACATTAAATACTTTCAGTCTACTGAAAAAGCACCCTGGAGTTCTATTAAAAGGGAGAGCTTAAAGGAAAACCAAATGGCTGCAACACAAATCCTCGTCTAATGAGATAAAAGCGCCTGATTGGCGCACTTAATTGACGGTGGTAAAGAATAAAAACAACAGTAGAAAACGAATTATAAATAGAAACTTGCAAAGTGCATTGATGGCCTGATGCGCTAAACGTTAAGTATTCAATGTGTGGATCACTGGTGACAAACCGCCATATGTTTTGAAATAATTTACTCGTTCCATCGTTCGTCTGACATCACCGCCATCCAAGAAATGCGTTGGACGAAGCTAGGAAGAAAGAAGGTCAAAAATTGTGACATATATTGGAGTGGCCATGCGAATAAGCGCAGTTTCGGCGTCGAATTCGTGGTGGGAGAGAGACTTTGTCGCCAAGTGCTGGCGTTCACGCCTGTGGACGAGCGTCTCGCCGCTATCCGAATAAAAGCAAAATTTTTTAATATATCATTCATCTGCGCCCATGCGCCGACAGAGGAGAAAGACGATGAGGTGAAAGACACTTTTTATGAACAATTAGAACGCACATACGAGCGCTGCCCCCGTCATGATATAAAAGTCGTGCTTGGCGACTTTAACGCCAGGGTGGGAAAAGAAGGTGTTTTTGGCCCTACAGTCGGAAAGTTCAGCCTACACAATGAAACTTCTCCTAACGGACTGAGGCTGATTGACTTTGCCGGTGCTGGAAACATGGTCATATCCAGCACGAGGTTCATGCATAAAAAGATACATCAAGCTACATGGCTGTCTCCTGATCGAAATACTCGCAATCAGATCGATCACGTTGTGATAGACGGACGGCATGCCTCCAGTGTTTTAGATGTGCGCACGATCCGAGGACCTAACATCGACTCGGACCATTATCTCGTTGCAACCAAAATACGCACCCGCCTCAACGCGGCTAAAACCAAGGAACAAAAAACACAAGGAAAGCTAGACGTCGAAAAGCTTCAATCACAACAGACTGCCAATGATTTCGCAACTCGACTCTCACACCTGCTCTCTGAGAGCACAACTCATCCTGAAGGAATACAGGAGCAGTGGGAGCATATCTCCAAAGCACTTCGTACTGCCGCCGAGGATAAAAATTGGTTACCGGCGGCCATGAATAAACAACTGGTATGATGAAGAATGCCGCGTTGCAACCGAAAGAAAAGACGCTGCCTACAGGGCTACGTTAAAAGCGAGCACGGCAAGAGGAGTGTGTGAACGCTATCGTGAGTTGAAAAGGGAAGCGAGACGCCTTTTTAGGAAGAAAAAAGCAGAAGCAGAAAGGCGTGAGTGCGAGGAGCTTGAGCTGCTAGCCACCAGGAATAACGCCCGAAAATTCTACCAAAAAATACGGCGACAGACGGAAGGTTTTAAGACCGGGGCAAACTCCTGTAGGAATGAAAACGGCGACCTTGTAACTGATGTCCAGAGAGTGCTTAGATTATGGAGGGAATACTTCTCTGCTCTCTTAATGGAGGCAGCAATTCACCGCGCAGAGGAGAAGAACCCGATCCTGCAATCGATGACGATGGAATATATGTCCCCCCGCCCGATTATGACGAAAAACAACAAGGCCGTGGGCGCTGATGGATTGCCTGCGGAGCTATTCAAGTTCGGCAGCGAAGAGTTGGTAAGGCGCATGCAGCAGCTTTTTAGCAAAATATGGGCGGCCGAAAGCATGCCCGACGGTTGGAATCTAAGTGTTCTTTGCCCAGTCCACAAGAAGGGGATACTGCAAAATGCACCAACTATAGTGGAATCAGCCTCCTTAATATCGCATATAAGGTCCTTTCAAGTGTATTGTGCGAAAGATTGAAGCCCACCGTAAACCGGCTGATTGGACCTTATCAGTGCGGCTTCAGACCTGGTAAATCTACCATCGACCAGATTTTCATAATGGGCCAAATCTAGGAAAAAACCCGAGAAAAGAGAATCGACACACATCACCTCTTGGTCGACTTTAAAGCTGCCTTCGACAGAACGAAAAGGAGCTGCCTATATGCCGCTATGTCTGAATTTGGTTTCCCCGCAAAACTTATACGGCTGTGCAAAATGACGTTGAGCAACACCATCAGCTCAGTCAGAATTGGGAAGGACCTCTCCGAGCCGTTCGAAACTAAACGAGGTTTCAGACAGGGTGACCCCCTATCGTGCGATTTCTTTAATTTGATGCTGGAGAAAATTATACTAGCTGCAGAACTTAACCTCACTGGAACAATATACTATAAAAGCGTGAAATTACTGGCATATGCTGATGACATTAATATCATCGGCCTAAACACCCGCGCTGTTAGTTCTGCTTACTCCAAACTGGAAAAAGAAGCGGTAAAGATGGGTTTGATGGTGAATGAGGACAAAACGAAGTACCTGCTGTCATCGAGCAAAGAGTCAGCGCATATGCGCCTTGGCAACCACGCTACTGTTGGCAGCCATAATTTTGAAATAGTAAAAGACTTCGTTTATTTGGGAACCAGCATCAACACTAGCAACAACATCAGCACTGAAATCCAGCGAAGAATCAGTCTTGCCAATAAATGCTACTTTGGACTAGGTGGGCAATTGAAAAGTAAAGTCCTCTCTCGGCGAACGAAAATCAAACTCTACAAGTCACTTATCGTACCCGTCCTGCTATATGGGGCAGAAGCATGGACCATGACAACAGCAGATGAAGCGGCTTTGTGAGTGTTCGAGAGAAAAGTTCTTCGAAAGATTTATGGACCTCTACGCGTTGGCGATGGCGAGTACCGAAGAAGATT
The DNA here is from genome assembly GCF_040869045.1 of Eurosta solidaginis. Classification (NCBI taxonomy): domain Eukaryota; kingdom Metazoa; phylum Arthropoda; class Insecta; order Diptera; family Tephritidae; genus Eurosta; species Eurosta solidaginis. The sequence continues at coordinate 97,682,025 of NC_090324.1, forward strand.
TAATGATGAGCTGTACGAGCTATACGCAGACATCAACATAGTCCAGCGAATTAAAACACAGCGGCTGCGCTGGCTAGGCCATGTTATGCGAATGAAAGATGATGATCCGGCCAAGAAAGTGTGTCTATCGGAACCCGCCTATGGAAGCAGAGGTAGAGGGCGGCCCCCACTCCGTTGGAAGGACCAGGTGGAAAACGATTTAAACTCCCTTGGTGTGACCAATTGGCGCCGGTTGGCGTAGCGAAGGAGCGACTGGCGCGCCTTGTTGGACGGCCATAACCGTTTAGACGGTTAAGCGCCAATTAAGTAAGTAAGTAAGTAATATAACTTGTAAAATATACATTTTACAAAAATAACAAACTTGGTCTTAATATCAGGGGCGGAAACTGTTATTCTTTTTGTAATATAATTCTTTGCAAAACTATCAATTTTGGACTTTTAATATATTTGGATCAAGATAAAAATTATTTTCGGATTTTTATTACCTGAGTAATGAATTCGGATAAGCCGTTTCTTCGTTATCGAACCGGACTTTTATTTTGGCCTTAAAAAATAAAAGTCGGGATTTAACTTTTATTTCCGGACTTTTATTTTTAAAAGTCCGTTTTTAACTAGTTCTATCGGATCAAGAAAAAATTATTTTCGGATTTTTACCTTTTTAGTCCGATAGAACTAGTTAAACTCGAACTTTTTAAAAAATAAATCCGAGTTTAACTAGTTCTATCGGACTCAAAAAATAAAAATACAGATTTTGCTTTTATATGTGGACTTTTATGGAAAAAGTTCAAAAAATAAAAAAGATGCATTATTCGACATGATATTGCTATAGGGATACCTGAGAACTCAAACATTTTCACTTAGGACAATTTTTTGACCCGGACTTTTTCGACTCTGAAAAAAAAATTTTTGTATTCTGTCCCTGCTTAATATAATAACTTTTAGAGATATGAAAGGTACTTATGGAATCAAAGCGCCCCGACCACCTGTGAAACAAAATTTGAGCCATAACCAATTCGAAAAAAATTTAAGTTCCCTGTACTGTTCTAGTATGTCATTTACGAAAATGTACTTAAAATTTATCAACGCAATAGTTTTAAGAAAGATATCTGCTAACAAACACAATCCAGAACTTAAAGTGAAAAATTTAATTTTGTGAACTGAAAATCGCTTTCAAGTTTGTCAAACAATGAGCACTTCCGGCAAACATAGCTGTTGATCATTGCGGATAATTAAAATTAAAAGATAGCCGGTCAATTATGTATTTAACAGCAGTATAAATAGGCTTTTTGACCATTATTTGCTTAGTGCAAAGCTAAATTAAACTCCACTATTTCGGCTCAACTTTTCGCTAAGCACCTTAGCTTCTTCAGGAGCGAAACTGAATTTATTTTGTCAATTTTTTTTATCACAAACCAGTAATTTTATCACAACAACAATGTACATAAAATAAAGTTATTAAAAGAAAAGTAAAAAACTTACATATGTAAATGTATGTATCCCTAGATTACATTAGGCGTCACAAATTGCACAATTTTTGTATAAACTAAGTTATGCATGAAAATTAAAAGTATAAAAATGGTACTAGTAATATGAAGTACACTTGTCATTAAACTGGACTTTGATCATCAAACATAATTGGTATGTTTTGTTTACATATGTACGTATGTATGAAAGGGTGTGTTCGGTGAAAACCTAAGAATGTGAAAATGTAAACAAAAACTTTATAAACATAAAAGATATGCGGCGGAGATGTCAGCTGTGTCTTCCTTTCTATTAACAATTCTCTCCCTATTTTGCATAATTCTTAAGCTTTCTGTTGTGTATCTCACTTTTTCCCGCCTTTACTTGTCCAATATTCTCGCTTTACCTACATTAACAGAGTGTCCGCTTTCCCCTGTGTGTTGCGATAGTGCTGTATTGTTTTTCTTTTTATTATAAGCTTTTATTTAGTTTCACTTTTGCTGTCTGTAATGGAATCTTGCAAGTTAAATTTGATACACTTCCCGGTGTCCGATTGAGCTGAAATTTTGCACACATAAATAACTCCGATGACAATGCAATATTACTTTGTTAAAATTCGATAAATTAATCCATAACACAGTTATCGGTAAAGATTTGTATTTACTTTGGCATAACAGCCTAAGTCCCATACAAACCCGCCGGTACCTATCCGTGGATTGTGATATTTGGACGTGGTGAATCACGCGTGTCACGCGTGGTGAATCTCGACGCTTGCGAAAAGCGGAGACACAACCCTCTGTTGTATTTCTGTGTATAACCAACATAGCTGAATTTTTAAGGCCGTTTAACTCTGTAATCTTTTCTGTAATTTATTTTGCTTTTGGAAAAATTACCTATTTGAAAAAAGCTGGCTGAAAAATATTGGCATAACGGCTTAAGTTAAGTCAAGAATGGAAAAACTTGGAAAATTTGAGCAGATGTGGCAATTTCGCGTGTCCGTTGAACGAAATATTGACAATCTATTGATCATCGCTAGGAAATTAGCGACATTCCATCAACTTAGCAGCACTTTAGCAATACTACCGTTATTATTTGGCCGCTCAAACACACCCATATTAATTGTGCATTAAATTTAAAATATACAACTCAAAAATGACTCCGGTTGTTATGTCCGCAGCATTTATTTGGTGCAAATACAACATAATAATTTACACGGCCAAAGCCATAACAATTTGCACGGGTCATCAATTCTTTCTCTGATTCAAAAGCTGAACTACCAGCGCTACCGCCATCAGCTCAGTGTCATCATTGCCAGTAGCGCCATTAACACCAAACTCGTGCCTGACACACAAAAGTCGTTTCACTCAACAGCGCAAGTGAAATGTACTACGCACTCACTACTAAGTAGCGTCAAAAATTCGATTGGAGTCATTTCGTCAATGAGCTACCATTGAGCTGGCACCGCATTGGTGCTGGCGCCATGCAATTTACATCACTAAAATTGCACGAATGTCCAGGCTCATGACTTTGTTAATACAGATGGTGAAAACGAAGACTCAAAGGAATGCAACCTTGCGAACAACAGCCGTCATTTTCAAAGTGTAAAAATTCTGTGATACAACGAACGCTAACGCCGTTAGGCTGTTATCGGTAAGTTTTGCATACTTTTCTGCGCACTTGATTTTGTTTTACAGATTTTTGGCGATGGAATTTTAGCTAAGCGAAAGTAGGAATTTTATTTTAAAACAGATTTAACCCACAGATGAGAGATCTGCAATAAGCAGTTGTAAACTGATCGCGGCATAGGCAAAGTTAAGTTATTTAACACTGTTTGACACAATTTTATATGTGCTCTCTGTCAAAAATGCTTCAACTAAGTAACATTTTATTTCGATTATGAATATACCCCAATATATTCGGATTATGATATAATAAAATTAAAGAAAAAGAACTTTTAAAAATAACCTTTTATTATTGGTTAATAAAATTAACTAAAAAGTAAGTTGATGCATTAAAAGAAATGGATAGAATGAGAAACGTTACAAATAACTAAGTAAAGATTACGTAACTAATTTAAACAATATTTTACCCTACTAAAAATTTAAAAAAATTTCTAAGAACAAGCTTCTATTACTTTTTAATAAAACGAACTAAAAAGTAAAAAATAAAATTAAAGAAAAAAAAACTTTTTTAAAAATAAGCTTTTATTTTTGGTTAATAAAATTAACTTAAAAGTAAACAATAAATTGACTCTAAAGAAATATAACACTTTATAAGTTCATTGTAAGCTTTAACGATAATTAGGCTTTTTCGTCTGCGACAAAAGAGTTCTATATTGTACATAATTATATATTTTTAACATTAAAACTTTACACCTAAATTATTAAACCTTACAGTTTATATCACAGTCCTAATTGTTCTAATAAAAGCGTCGTGTTACATTGCGATAGCAAGAAAAGGAGATCCTAAATTTCTTAATTATACCATCAAAATTCAACACGTTTTTTATTAGAACAATTAGAACTGTGATATAAACTGTAAGGTTTAATAATTTAGGTGTAAAGTTTTAATGTTAAAAATATATAATTATGTACAATATAGAATTCTTTTGTCGCAGACGAAAAAGCCTAATTATCGTTAAAGCTTACAATGAACTTATAAAGTGTTATATTTCTTTAGAGTCAATTTATTGTTTACTTTTTAGTTAATTTTATTAACCAAAAATAAAAGCTTATTTTTAAAAAAGTTTTTTTTCTTTAATTTTATTAATGACTATTTTCCAATTTATTAAAAAATAATTAAAAATATTATAATTTTTTACGATTATGGAAAAAAATCTTTGGTTAGACAACTGAGTATGATGATGAATGGAAACTTGGAGGAATGCTTGCACAGGACACGAGCACAAAACGTACAAGATCGTTTTCTCCTCCAGCCCGCACTTCCTACATCTGCTATCACTGACCAAGCCTAATTTAAAGGCATGTGACGCCAGAAGACAGTGTCCAGTTAGAATACCCGTCATCCGTTTAAAGTCCTCTCTTTTTTATGATAGAAGCAACTTTGTTAGTCTAAGGTTGTAAGACCTACACATAATTTTCGACACTTTATAGTTCCGCGCTTGAACCCACGCCTTTCCCCCTTGGTCGATCATGTACACCTCTCCCCTTCTCTTAATCTCGCCCAATCTAAATGGGACGTCTACGAAGCAATCTTCAAGGGATGCGCCCTTCTTAACTAGTTCATCTGCTTTTTCATTCCCATCTATTCCCATATGCTCTGGGACATAAAACATATGTATGCTTTTCCCTGTTGTAATGTTTTCGGGTATTGAAAACTCCAAAAAGGACTTTAGGTCTTTTAACCTGCTCATACTGCGAGGAGTAGGTCCATCGGGACCCATCTATTGGCTAGCAAAACAGTAGTGGAGGGGTTCGCGACCTTTCCTCGCAGCACTAGACCCCATTACATTTTTATTTCAGAGTCCCTGTTTATTTATCACAAAAAAATTTATTTGGTGCACTAGTCCCTCTAACTAACAAAAAAAAAAACGCTGCTAAGGGAAAAAGAGGCATACCTATAGCCAGAACTCCTCCTTCTCTAAGTTATGAGCCGCCCAGGTGCCATGGCGCTCGTGCTTCTTATATCCCTCCCTGCCTTGACATCTAATTTAGCAATAATAGTTGTAGATGTCCCTATATAAACACCACTTACCACTTCACTTCGTTACCACCATTAATCAATTTACTCACTCATTTTTCGTTTCAATTCATTCACATTATAATTTTTTTTATTTAATTAGAAATTACGCTTAAATTGTAAATATGTACCAAATTATAGCTATTACATCTCGTATACATACATAAGTACGTATCTAATTAACCAATTAAAATTGAAATTTTGAAGCCTATTCGCCTATGTATATTATCAATGTTTTTTTATTTAAGATTGGAGAAGAGTTGTTTTAAAAAAATTGTATACCAAAGTTATCGGAAAAAAAATTTCCTGTGTGGTACGAAAGTTCCCTTTTTTAATTTTTCTTACTTTGCATATATAAGATTATATATATGGAAAGTTTTAACTTGCAACGTTGTTGGACGTGCATAACTTAATATATGTATTAAGTGTTTATGTTATTCAAAATCAACGCAACACCACTGTTATAAATATTCTTACAAAGTCAGTTTACATACGCTATTGATGTAAACCTTCTTTAACATCGGTGTTTGACGTGATTTAAATGTAATATGTTTCATATGTGCAATCGACTATGTTAGTTTTTGATACAACATTCGATATTAGAACCAAAGAGCATAAATCAGCAAGAGACATCACTTAACATGTTTGCTTCGAACACAAACTACTCGCTGATAAAGATTGTGGTTACTGACTTTTCTTTTTAAGGCTGTCCGCAAAAATACGACGAAAACCACGGTTGCCACTTCGTACTCTGTTTGGTGCGCTGGTACCTTTTTGTCAATTTTGGTGCTTTTTAAGGAAGTAGCCACGATTTTGATATTTTTGTCTTTTTCACTACTGCACAGATTCAAAAATCGTTCAAGCATTTAATTGCAGCAGAATAAAGGCAATTCCGGCACATAAAGGAGTAATGTCGGATTTTCCAAAAAAACAAATTTTGTATATATGTAATTGATGAAACAACAGACTTATCAGAACGAGAGGTCTATTTTTGGTGGTTAGATATTTCGATCGATTAACAAACAAATTTTGACATAGATTTTAGTAACTCAATTAGAGCTTAATAAAAGTGATATAACACTGAATTAAAAACTTATTTCAAAATCACCTTTGCCTCTTGGTAATTTTATAAAGCTTGCCATTGATGGAGCCAATAAGATGACCAGCGAAAAAATTAATTGAAAACAAAATTTTACATTTAGTGCATTCAGGCGAATTGACTTGAACTAGGTAACCTGTCACTCTGCAAAATGGCTGAGTTTGTACCCCTTTTCTTATTCTGTACGAAATATTGCCCCGATTTTGTTATGCCACGATTTTTATGCTGCCACGGCTTTGTTATAAGAAATGATCTCATTAATTCTCATACATCAGATGATGAATAGCACTGTGATATTGAAATATATTGAGACTTATTTATGTGTATGGGCAATTCTGGGTTCCTGACGGAACATTTTCATGTATTTTATGAGAATCTTCCCGAAGCTTTAGCGATATTTTACATTCCTTAGACGAGAGGCTGATGCTCGTAGATTAACGAACGCGACAATGTTAGCTCAATTAACAACACTATATGACATTGAAAATATATTATTTTCAAGATATACCTCAAGTTTTTGTTCTAGTCTAGTACACAAAATCTGCATACTTGGATCATATACGCCCTCAAAATCCGGAGTTGGGGTCCGAAAACCTCTTTTAATAAGCGGAGACATCTACTGTCATATAACTTTCCATCTGTTTATTCTTCCATGTATTTTTACGTCATTGAAATTAATAAATTTTTGTGCTTGCAACGATGCACAAACATAGGTTTAATTGACAGAAATATAGGAGAAGCAGTATAAAATAAACCCAAAATTTGAATTTTTGCATTTTGTGTAACAGTTTCATTTACCATTTTGCTTGTCACTAATCGACAAATATTTTAACTGCATTCATACACTACAATCAAGAGAAAAAATCTAGGTAGTTGGACTGCTTCGTTTTGTTTGTGCATATGCAATCGTTGACTACACCAACCTCAATTAATCTTTAAAACATTCATCCTTGACTAATCGCATTTTTTGCAGAGCTTATGGTTTTTATGAAAAAAATTAGTAAAACTCTTGAAAAGTTGCCTTTAACTTTTAGCTTTTATTCCTAGCCTTAAAAAATTTTATTTCGCTTCTCTTAGCCTTTAATTTTTGTACATATAGCCTTTTTTCTACAAAGAAGTTCTGGCAACACTGCTCGAGTGTTTTGACATGCGGCGAAAATTAAAACGAAAAGTGGGAAGCAACTGTCAGAAACCACAATTTTTTGTAGCGAGTGTTTGATATCAAACATACGAAATGACGTCTCTTGTTATGTATGCTCTTTGTTAGAATATTTAACATTTATACTTAACCAAACATAATCAGCACAATCGAACAAAATGTTCGCATCGACTTAACATCATACCAAAGAGTTTGCATGAAACCCTTTAATACAATTTATTTAACATCATACAGTGTGACTGAACATGATGTGCTCTCTGAGTAGTGATACAAGTTATGTGAGTTGAAGCAATGTTAACTTACATGAATGGAGATACAGCCCACGATGAAAGCGCTTCCATGTATACGTGTTGATCCGCTTGTAAAAAAGTAATGTACGTGTATGTATATGTATTATGACCGCGAGAAGACAATTAGGATGACCCGAATTTTTATACTCAGCTGAGTAGAGCTCACAGAGTATGTTAACTTTGTTCGCATAACGGTAATCCGTAACGGCATAAACTAATCGAGATAGATATAGACTTCTATATATCAAAATGATCTGGGTGAAAAAAAGAAATTCATTTAGCAATGTCCCTCCGTCTGTCCGTACGTCTGTAAACACGATATCTTGAGTAAATTTTGAGGTATCGCTATTTAAAATGAAAGAAATCGGACTACAACCACGCCCACTTTTTCGATATCGAAAATTTCGAAAAACCGAAAAAGTGCGATAATTCATTACCAAAGACGGATAAAGCGATGAAACTTGGAAGGTGCGTTGACCTTATGACGCAAAATAGAAAATTAGAAAAATTTTGGACAATGGGCGTGGCACCGCCCACTTTTAAAAGAAGGTAATTTAAAAGTTTTGCAAGCTGTAATTTGGCAGTCGTTGAAGCTATCATGATGAAATTTGGAAGGCGCGTTACTCCTATTACTATATGTGTGCTAAATAAAAATTAGCGAAATCGGATGACGAACACGCACACTTTAAAAAAATTGTTTTTTTAAGCCAAATTTTAACAAAAAAATTAATATATTTACAGTATAAAAGTAAATTATGTCACACATTCGACCCCAGTAATGATATGGTGCAACAAAATACAAAGATAAGAGAAAATTTCAAAATGGGCGTAACTCCGCCCTTTTTCATTTAATTCGTCTAGAATACTTTTAATGCCATAAGTCGAACAAAAATTTACCACTCCTTGTGAAATTAGGTAGGGACATAGATTCTATGACGATAACTGATTTCTGTGAAAATGGGCGAAATCGGTTGAAGCCACGCCCAGTTTTTATACACAGTCGACCGTCTGTCCTTCCGCTCAGCCGTTAACACGATAACTTGAGCAAAAAACGATATATCTTAACTAAACTTAGTTCACGTACTTACCTGAAGTCACGTTATCTTGGTATAAAATATGGCCGAAATCCGACTATGACCACGCCCACTTTTCCGATATCGAAAATTACGAAAAATGAAAAAAATGCCATAATTCTTTACCCAATATGAAAAAAAGAGATGAAACATGGTAATTGGATTGGTTTATTGACGCAAAATATAACTTTAGAAAAAACTTTGTAAAATGGGTGTGACACCTACCATATTAAGTAGAAGAAAATGAAATAGTTCTGCAGGGTGAAATCAAAAGCCCTTGAAATCTTGGCAGGAATACTGTTCGTGGTATGACATATATAAATAAATTAGCGGTACTCGACAGAAGATGTTCTGGGTCACCCTGGTCCACATTTTGGTCGATATCTCGAAAAAGCCTTCACATATAAAGCTAGGGGCTACTCCCTTTTAAAACCCTCATTAATACTTTTAATTTGATACCCATATCGTACAAACACATTATAGAGTCACCCCTGGTCCACCCTTATTGCGATATCACGAAAAGGCGTCCTATAGAACTAGGGCCCACTACGTTTTAAATAATCATTAACATATTTCATTTGATACACATGTCATACAAAAACATTCCAGGGTTACCTTAGGTTCATTTTGCTAAATGGTGATTTTTCCTTATTTTGTCTCCAAAGATCTTAGCTGAGTATGTAATGTTCGGCTACATCCGAACTTAGCCTTACGTACTTGTTTTTATATTTTTTTTTGCAACCAATTTCTATTTAAATTCTTTTCTTTCCTGTTTTTTTTGTATATACCTTATTACCGGTTATTTCGGTTTTTTATACACATTATGGTAAATATTTTCTTTGGTTCTTTGAGGTATGCTATTTATTTCAAACTTTTTGACTCCTCTCCGCACTTTTATAAATTTTGGCCTATATAAGGCCTTTGATAAACAATTTTGAGTGTTGATTTCCTTTCACAATTCTCACAATTATACTTTCCCTACTCTTAAAACCGCTATAAATTTTAATTTTTGTATATAAACTACTAAATAAAATTTTTCCTTTTTTTCTACAAATGTAACTTTATAAACAAAATTTTTTTTTATATTATATACTCTCTTTTATGTAGCCATATGTGTATATAATTTTTCTTTTTTTGTAGTTTTTCAAACTCTGTTTTTTAGTAAATTTTTGTACGACTTTTATTTCGCCTTACTCAATTCACTTGATGCTTGACGCTTTCACTCTTTCGGCCTACACAGGCCTTTTCTTTGCCTTTTACTTTTGCCTTTTTACATATTTTCAATTCCTAGGAATTTTCCTTTATATTTTTTTTATTGCTATTCCTTATGCCTTTTACTTTTGCCTTTTTACATATTTTCACTTCCTAGGAATTTTCCTTTATATATATTTTTTTTGTGCTATTCCTTATGCCTTATTCAACTTTGTTACAAAAATAATTTATATATTTATATATATACTTTTTATTTATTTTTTTATTTTTTTGTAATGAAGGAACTACACTAGATTTTTCTGTAATTCTCGTATCACTTATTGACTCTATTGATTGTCTTCCATCCGCGTGGTTTTCTGACTACTTGCTTGTCGATCTCCTCCCTTCTTTCGCCTTCTCCATCGTATTTTTTTTTGCAAAAATTTGTTAGCTTGTGGTGGGAGAGTTGAAGCTGTACGCACGCCGTTTCTCTCCCACCAAATGTATGCCTCCAACATGTATAATCTACGATTTCAGAATATTTTCATTATTTAAGATTAATTAAGTTGAAACTGAAAACCTATGCTAGGATTCAGCTTTCAAAAAAAGGGGTTGAAAGGATTTTCTTGAATATTTCGATTCGAAATCTACGAAAATTTTTGAATAGTGAAATTTAATGAAGTTTTTGATCAAATAATTTCGGCATAAGCTTTGCTTTGCCTCGGAAGAACTTTTATTTAGATAAGGTTTTATGTATGTACATACAAAAATTTCGCACACTTTTCATATGTACAACAAACCCTGTTTAAAAGAAGCAATCAAAATATAAATTTTTAATAATTTTTTTAGCCTTTTTTCTTTTTCAATTTGCATTTACTAACACTATAAAGTTCAAACACATAAATAAAATGCATACTTACCAAAAGAGTTGATGAGTTTTTTGACGTCCATCTCGGGTGAAAATCAAATCCAAAAGAAGGAATGTCGATCACCGGAACGAAAGCCAAACCTCATTCTTGTTTCTCTTCTTTCATTTCCTTTGATCAGCATATGACTTCCGTCATATGGCAATCAGATTGAAGTTTAACGAAACTCTACTCTATTACAATTTGGAACTAGGATGATTTTGCATCAATACGATGGAAGTTCATTGTTTGAAAAATTGAAAATTCTGAAATCGCACATTACACTGTCCCGATTCTTTCCAGAGACTACTTATACTCTAGTACATGTTTAGCTGATGTGCTATGCTATATTATTGCCTAAATTGCTGCTTGGCTGTCAATATAAGTGTTAGCAGGGTTTCAGTTTAAGCTATTCTCTTCCAGTGTTTCTACCGCTTTGATTACGGCCAATATTTCCACTGGTAAAACGCTACAGTAATCTGGCAGCTTGTAGATCTGTTCATTTCCGGATCAGCACAGCATACCGCAGACCCTACTCCTTCCACTACTTTGGAGCCCTCTGCGTACACATGTACCGCCTCGTCTGCCATTTGAGCACCCTTGCGCCAACCATCCACCTCTATTGTGGCCTTAAGATCTTCCTCGAAGCGCAGGTAGGGAATCAGGAAATGTACTTGTATGTAGAAAATGGACGTTGTGGCAGCGCGCTGCCCTCAAGTGGCCCAATGAAATCAGGCTAATCCTATTCACGTGATCGATTTACATACAGAGGAGATATAATCAGCTAATCGCAATGCTTAAAGAGAACAGAAACTTTATCTGATTCGAAGAAATGCGCGAACGGCTTTTGCCGACAATTTATGATGCATTCTGCTGTAGGCAAAGCCAAACGTCGTGCTAACAGACGAGATCATAAACATAAACACGACGTCTAAGCCATTAACCTCACCCCCACAGAAGTTGAAGCCGTCATCCGCAAGGCCAAGCCCTCCAAGTCGGTAGGCCCCAACGGAATAGCCATGCCAATGCTTTAACACCTTGGTGATGTTGGAATCTACCGATATCACTCCTTTCGCCATAGCTAAGACTTGGAACCCGTTCTGCTCCCTCATTTTACGGCAAATCTTCGCTTTGCCACGCACCAACATGGCTTCCGTAAAATGTACAGCACCATCACCGCGCTCAATGCCATTAACACTCAGATTAATTACGGATTAAATCATCAAAAACCCCATCATAAGACGGTGCTCATGGCACTTGACCTGTCAAAAGCTTTTGACACAATCAACAACGGCACGATACTCCAAGCCATAGAAGGCTCGCACCTTCCCGCTTGTCTAAAAAGATGGACCGCTGATTACCTGAGCGGTCGGCAGGCGTCGGTTCAATTTAGGAACGACATTTCTAAACCCAGAAAAATTAAACAGGGGATTAAATTGTGTGGTGTCCTATCCCCGCTTCTGTTTAATTAAACGGTTTTATTTAGGTTGACTTGACAGGCTGGTTAGGCGGCACGAATTTTGTAATTGAAATTTAAGTAACTTCCCGATAAGTTACATGCTTCAAACTTGGAATATAGTTCAGAACCCGATGGCAATGCAATAAAAAGAAAAAACTCCGATAGGTGACGCACGGATCGAAATATTTCAATAAATCGTATTTGTGGTCTGATTTGATTCATATTTGGAACACATAATACATACATGAATAGAAAGTGACCTATGATGTCCGATTTGGCTCGTATTTGGAACAAATATTACATACAGTCCGGTTGAAGTGACATCAAAATATTTTGGAGTTGGAGGAGGGACAAGCATACGTGGCATAGAGTCGAGTAAAGTCTTTGGAAGGATTATGTATTGAGGACTAATATTGTAAAAAATTTTAATGTGTGATCGATTTTTGCTGACCAATTTGTTTTTATTAAATTCAGAATTATTATAGGCGTGTATGGTCAGATATTTGAACAGTGCAAGATTAAACTTCACTTATAAACCCGACGTTTCGCCAAGCTCCTTGGCATCCTCAGGGGCTGGACATCTTTATTTAAAAACAATAACAATAACAAAGACAAATTTGTAAAAACAAGTTGGAACATAAACATTGTTAAATGATGACACAAACATTAAATGCGGAAAAAAGAAACTCACATGAAATAATAATTAAAATAAAATATCACAAAACTCATAGGAGTATATAATACCATGCATGTTTGGTATATTTGTCAAAACTAATTTCAAATCATAAGCATAATAGATATGCTGCCGCAATTTGATCAGTATCTTCTCGTCTATTTACTGTTTTCTCTCTATTTTTTAGTATGTGAAGACTCTCTAGTGTGTACCGCTTTTTCTTTTTCCTATCTGTGTCTATTATTTTTGTATTTTGTAAATCAGCGGTGTGTCCATGTGTTAGAATATGTTGAGCAAGTGCCGTGCCGCTTTTCTTTTTGTTTATGTCCGCTTCGTGCTCTGCTAGTCGAACTCCCAATTTTCTTTTCGTCGTCCCTATATATATTTTGTTGCATTTTGTGTTTTCTCCACCTTTGCATTGTACTTGGTAGATTACATTGTTTTGTTGGTGTGGTTCTACTGGGCTTTTTGACTTGGTAAATATAGTGGAGAGAGTGTTTTTACAAATTTGTCTTTGTTATTGTTATTGTTTTTAAATAAAGATGTCCAGCCCCTGAGGATGCCAAGGAGCTTGGCGAAACGTCGGGTTTATAAGTGAAGTTTAATCTTGCACTGTTCAAATATCTGACCATACAAGCCTATAATAATTCTGAATTGTAAAAAATTGTCAGGAATAATAATAATAATGAGTCACTAAATGAACTAAATAGAATGAGAAATAATAGGCAAAAAAAGACTCAAAACTTGAAAATAACATAAATAAAATTTTTTTTAAGTTAAACGGTTTTATTGAAAACAGAAAGGGTAAAGAAACGTTGCTAACCACGTACAAAGTAATTGGCCGGCCACTCATGAGCTACGCGTCAGCCGTCTGGTCGCCTGGTCTTAAAAATATACACTGGAAAAGGCTACAGACCTGTAAAAATTCTGCAATCAGAACTAGCACCGGATGTCTCCTTATAACACCCGAACACCATCTATATAGTGAGGCCAAGGAGCTCAATATTAAAGAGCACAACGAAATGCTGAACAAGCAGTTTTTGCATAATTGTCACAAACCAGGACATCCTAGCAAACCACTGCTCGATTTAGCACTGCCTCCACGGGGATTAAGAGAAAATCTCCTAAACCACGATGACAACATCTGCCACCTGCCAACACAGCCGTTTGATCAAGGCAAGCATAAGCAGGCCCTTAGCACTTCCACACAGAATCGGTAAACGCCTTTGTCAGGACGCCCAGTGAACCCCGTTATTAATATGCAATATCCCACCCTTGCCGAAGAAGAAAGCACATTACCAAGGGAGACACGATTCACCCTGGCCCACATGACACCAACCATCTTTTCAATCGTAATGTGGAACCTACACCTCTAACAACTATCCCCTATGGTCTGCCCCTGTTGAAACAGCCAGTTTCCTTGGACTCCCGTTAGAAGACTTTGACGACAATTTGTGAGTGGTCGTGCCCATTGAATGGCGCGAAGCACTGTTAATACAACAACAAGAGAACAGAAGCAAGCGTTTTATACATCAATTATTAAGAGTGATGGAAACAGTATTTTTTATAGAAAAAAGGAGTCCGAGTTATCAAAAGTGTTTGAGTAAGAGTTATTGTCTTGGCATTAACACCATTCATTTTAGATCGAACTTCGTTCTAGATTGTTTCAGCAGAAGGAATGGGCATGAAATTTGATCCATTTAAAAGCTTTGTCATAAATATTACACCAAGCATTTCCTTTCCACTAGCAAGAGTTGGAAGATTGATAAGCTTTAATCGATTAGTACAACAGGAAGATTATATAAAGAGTCCCATAGAAATTTTACCTTTGCCTTTATTCACTGTAGCATTAATATGAAGGTTGAAACTAAGTTTGGAATCCATCATGACTCAAAATTCAACAAAATTATTTACAATTTCTACACTATAGTTGTTAATTTTATATGAAGATGGCGGCGAAATTCTCCGAGAAAAACAGATCACTTTACATTTTTTAAGATTGAGCGGCATATAATTTACATTGCACCAGGTAACCAAGTGATTTAAATCCGTTTGAAGCAAGGAATGTTCCTCAACAGACGCGTATGATTTGAAAAGTTTTACATCGTCAGCGTACATCAAGATTTTTGAGTATTTTGTTGTATTGGATATATCGTTTATGAACAACAAGAAAAGAATCCGACCAAGATGGCTGCCCTGAGGAACACCAGAAGAAACATTGATGACTCCAGAAAGTGCATTTTTAAAGATTACACTACTCGACAAAAAAATCTCCAAAAAAAATAGGCCTTTCCTAAAGTAAAATTTTCTCCTGGTTCCGAATATGACTTCCATTTTCCTGTGGCAGATCTAGTTTCCGAAAATATGAAAATTCCCATTTTTGCGGAACACTACTTAATATAGGTGGGGCAAAAATTTGTAGTTTTCATTTTTTCGTTTTAAACTGTTGAATTATACATTATACTAATTCCCATAAACATTTGTTGCCTTCACCTCCTTTCAGTATCTTCAGTAGTTTGGCCACTATGCCAAAAAACATTGAAAAAATTTTGAGAAAAAAAAGAAATTTTTTACAAAATTTTAGATTTAACCACTTTAAAATCGGAAAAATTCTATGGACGAAAAAAAGTTAGCCCTCCTATGTTATAGGTAATTTAACTACGAAAAAGCGTACCAGTACAACAATCGGACGTGCCGTTGAGACTATAGCCCGGTTAACCTGCAAGCGTCTATCCTAAAATTTTAGTATTACTTTGATAAAATTGGCGAGACATTTCATTTGGTCACTCTACCTTAGGGTCTAATAAATTTAAAAAGACATCAAGTATTTAATTGTCACTACTGTTTGTTGTAAATTTTGTTTTGCAAACTGTAGTGCAAATTTATACATACTATATCGGTAGATGTGTTTACGAAATGGCTTGTTGCAAAAGAGATTTTAAATGTAAAAATAATCCGGATGATTTTTGGTTTATTTGCGGACATTATATTTTCGGAAACTCAGCTCGGAAAAAAAATAATTCTGTCAAAGATGCATACTTTCATTATTTCGGTTTCCGTGTAAAAAATCTCGATAAATCTTGGACACCTCATTTTATTTGCGCCTCCTGTAGATTAAATTTAATAAGATGGGTATCGGGTAAAGGTCATAACATGAAGTTTGGTGTTCCAATGATGTGGACTGAACCCTTTAACCACGACCAGTGCTATTTTTGCGTAATAGACCTTAAAGGTAAAATGAGAAAAAAGAGGAAATTAATAAGATATCCAAATGTGGCATCAGCTAAAAAACCAAAACTACATGACCATACCATAGGCCGCCTATAAATTTTGAAGCCTCAAGCGAAAGTGAATCCGAAGCAGATAATTTAGACAGTGAACAAGAAGGAGAGGTCTCACATCGAGTATCACAAGCCGAACTTAATGACTTTGCCAGAGATTTTAAATTATCGAAATTTGATGGCGAAGTTCTAGGATCTCGTTTGCAGCAATTGGGCAGCCTGGGCCCTTCGACAAGTACTTCCAAATTTCGAAACAGACACAAGACTTTCTCTTCTTTTTTTACTAAAAGTGAAAATATTTGCTACTACAATGATGTTGAAGGTTAATTTGAAGCACTAAAATTAGAAAATAAAGTGGTGCTTGTTTATAGACAGTTCAAAGCATAGTTTAAAAGCAGCATTACTCCATAAAGGAAATTCGTTACCGTCAATACCAGTGGCACAATTCTTAGAATACTAAAGAAACTTATTTAAGCATATTCAATTTACCTGAGCTCATTCAATATAAACAATTTAATTGGAAAATTTGTGCGGACTTAAAGGTAAGCAGTTTCGGTGGTACAATTTAAAATAAATAATATATGAAATACATCCCAGGTTGTAGCTATAATTCTCGGACTTCAAGGATTTTTTACTAAATATTGCTGTTTTCTCTGTCTTTGGGACAGCCGTGCTAGAAGACCCATTATATTCAGGAAAACTGGCCACCAAGAGCTGAGTACGAACCAGGTGCCTTCAATATCGCAAACCCGCCTTTAGTAAATCCAAATTAGGATTAATGAAAAATTTTGTAAAGACTTTAAATAAGGACGCGCCATCCTGCCAGTACCTAACGAAATTTTTCCCTAAAATAACTCAAGCCAAATTAAGGAAGGGATATTTGTTGGTCCGCAAATTAGAAAGTTGCTGAAAGACAAAAATTTTGCGAATCATTTATCATCAGTAGAAGCAACGGCTTGGGACAGCTTTAAGCAAGTCGTTAGTTGATTTCTTGGCAACAACAAAATCCCAACTATAGAGAGATGGTCAAAGCCCTGTTGAAAAACTACAGTGCTATGAAATGCAACATGTCCCTCAAAATGCATTTTTTGCATTCACATATGGATAATTTTCCCGCAAACCTAGGTGCTGAAAGTGATGAACAGGGTGAAAGGTTTCACCAAGACCTCATGATTTTTGAAAAGCGTTACCAAGGTTTTTGGAGACAAACCCAGAAAATTATAAACGGGTAGTTAAAAGTACCCACGTCCCTCATTATTGACCACCACGGTAAAACTGCTCAATCTGACTTTTTTTAGATGTAGATATGTATGTATATAATGTTGTTGTCGTTGCTGTTTTTTACTGAATTGCTGATTTATACTCATATTACTCAATTGAATACAGTTTAACGTGCAAACATATGTCTATAATAAAACGTTATAAAAAAACGTAGTTTGAATAAAAATTGTCTCTATAAACAAGTAAGGAAGGCTAAGTTCGGGTGTAACCGAACATTACATACTCAGCTGAGAGCTTTGGAGACAAAATAAGGCAAAATCACCATTTAGCAAAATGAACCTGGGGTAACCCTGGAATGTATTTGTATGACATGTGTATCAAATGAAAGGTGTTAATGATTACTTAAAACGTAGTGGGCCTTAGTTCTATAGGTGAACGCCTTTTCGAGATATCGCAATAAGGGTGGACCAAGGGTGACTCTAGAATATGTGTTCATTTTAAATAGAGATCTAAGATGAGCGCCCAAGAACTTACATACCAAATTACATACCTCAAAATTTACTCAAGTTATCGTGTTTACAGACGGACGGACATGGCTAAATGAATTTCTTTTTTCACCCAGATCATTTTGATATATAGAAGTCTATATCTATCTCGATTAGTTTATGCCTTTACGGATTATCGTTATGCGAACAAAGTTAATATACTCTGTGAGCTCTGCTCAGCTGAGTATAAAAATTGTAGGATAGATGCTTGCAAGTTAACGGGGCTATAGTCTCAACGGCACGTCCGATTGTTGTACTGGTATCCTTAAAATTTTCGTAGTTAAATTACCTACAACATAGGAGGGCTATCTTTTTTTCGTCAATAGAATTTTTCCGATTTTAAAGTTGTTAAATCTGAAATTTTGTAAAAAATTTCGTTTTTTTTCAACATTTTTTGAACGTTTTTTGGCATAGTGGCCAAACTACTGAAGATACTTAAGGGAGGTGAAGGTAAGAAATTTTTATGGAAATTAGCATAATGCACAATTCAACAGCAACAACATCAGCACTGAAATCCAGCGAAGAATCAATCTTGCCAATAAATGCTACTTTGGACTAGGTAGGCAATTGAAAAGTAAAGTCCTCTCTCGGCGAACGAAAATCATACTCTACAAGTCACTTATCGTACCCGTCCTGCTATATGGGGCAGAAGCATGGACCATGACAACAGCAGATGAAGCGGCTTTGGGAGTGTTCGAGAGAAAAGTTCTTCGAAAGATTTATGGGCCTCTACGCGTTGGCGATGGCGAGTACCGAAGAAGATTTAATGATGAGCTGTACGAGCTATACGCAGACATCAACATAGTCCAGCGAATTAAAACGCAGCGGCTGCGCTGGCTAGGCCATGTTATGCGAATGAAAGATGATGCTCCGGCCAAGAAAGTGTTTCTATCGGAACCCGCCTATGGAAGCAGAGGTAGAGGGCGGCCCCCACTCCGTTGGAAGGACCAGGTGGAAAACGATTTAAACTCCCTTGGTCTGACCAATTGGCGCCGGTTGGCGGAGCGAAGGAGCGACTGGCGCGCCTTGTTGGACGGCCATAACCGTTTAGACGGTTAAGCGCCAATTAAGTAAGTAAGCAAGTATAATTCAACAGTTTAAAAATGAAAAATACAAATTTTTGCCGTACCTATATGAAGTAGTATTCTGCAAAAATGGGAATTTTCATATTTGCGCCGATATCTCGGAAACTAGATCTGCCACAGGAAAATGGAAGTCATATTCGGAATCAGGACAATATTTCACTTTAGAAAAGGCCTATTTTATTCTTGGAGACTAAAGTTGATCAAAATTTTCTGAGTAGTGTTACTTTTTTCGTACGATTACCGAGATACGAAGAAATCCAACATATAAGACGGGGTTGAAAACCAAGTTGACCGAGCTTATAAATAAGTAACATACTCTGTCGAAAGCTTTACTGAAATCGTTGTAAATTACATCGGTGTGAAGGCTTTTTCTAAATCCTTAGAAACGTGAATGGTAAATTCCAGTAAATGGTGATAGTTGATTTGCCCTTACAGAATTCGTGTTGCGAGCTTGCAATTATGGGGGAACGTTAGGTGGTGGGTAACAATAGCTTCAAATAACTTGGGATAGCGGATAACTTCGCTATGCCCCGATAGTTTTCTATTGAAAACCTGCTTCCATTTTTATGAAGCGGGATAAGAAAAGATTCCTTCCACATTGTTGGGAAAACACCATATATATAAAAGAAAGTCGTGTTAGTTATACTACGCATAACTCTAGAACGGATGAACCGATTTGGCTGAAAATTGGTGGAGAGGTAGCTTAGAACCAGGAAACGGACAAAGGATACTTTTTATCCCGTTCTGCCTAGGGTCTTGAGATCAAAACGTGGACCTGGTTACTCCTGGGATGTGTTTGTACAATATGGGTATTAAATGGAGGGTGCTTATGAGTACTTTGATACTGGGTATTTTTGTACCCCTGGGTGACTTGGGTCTCGAGATATAGGCTAAAACGTGGACCCGGGCATCCCTAGAATGTGTTTATACAATATGGATATCAAATGAATGCTGTTGATGAGTGCTTTAGTACAGGATAATTTTCATACCTATTGGTGACTAGGGTCTAGAGATATAGGCCAAAACGTTGACCCGGGCACCCCTAGAATGTGTTTATACAATATGGATATCAAATGAAAGCTGTTGATGAGTGCTTTAGTACAGGGTAGTTTTCATACCAATTGGTGACTTGGGTCTCGAGATATAAGCCAAAGCTTGGACCCGGATACCCCGAGACAATGTTTTCTGGGTGACTAGGGTCTCGAGATATAGGTCAAAACGTGGGCCCGTGAACGCCTAGATAGTGTTTTTACATTATGGGTATCAAATTGAAGCTGTTGACGAGGGCTTTAGTACAGGGTAGTTTTCATACCTATTTGTTACTAGGGTCTCGAGATAAAGGCCAAATTGTGGATCAGGGTAACACTAAGATATGTTTTTACATTATGGGTATCAAATTGAAGCTGTTGCTGAGAGCTTTAAATTAATTTCCATTGTCATATTCGATTTAGTCGCATCAACCTGGCAAAACTGATAAATAAGCATGCGAAGCCGAAATAAAGACGTGAATTAATAACACCCACATACCTATATACATATGTACGTCCTATTCGATTAGCCTGAAATTTGGTGTATTAATTTGCCTGTATTAGTATTTACGATCCTTTTTTCCGGGAACTAGACCAGAGGCGGACTGGGACTGAGATTAGGACTAGGACTGGGGCTGGGACTTGGAGTGGGAATGGGACTCGGATTAGGACTGAAACAAAATACATATCACCCTCTGGGACTGGCAATAAGGGATGAAGAAGAATGAGAAGAACTTGAGAGAAGAGAAAAAAGGGAAGGATACTGAGAAAGCGATAGAGTGAGACGAAATAGAGATAGATGAATCGAAAAAGACGGAGGGAGGAGTGAATAAAAGGATTAAGAAAAATATAAGAGGGGGAGGCAGAGTTAGACGGAAAAATATTATTGAGATGTATGCATATAGACCAAATTTAGGGCAGAACAACGTCTGCCGGGTCTGCTAATTAAATATAAATTAAATAAATCTGTTAGCGGCTGATAGGTGCATGCAGCACATTTTTTAAGAAAGTGTGTCGGGGTCCTGTCAGGGCCGTACATATATGATACTTTTAAAGTTTTTAAATAAGATAATACATCTTCTGAAGATATAAATGGCGCTCTGATTGAATTACATGTATCAGGATCGTATGGGAAACGTTTGTCTTAATAGAGTACTTTGATTTGAAAAATTCCGCAAAGAAGCCGGCAATCTCTTGGTCATCGCTGGAAATATTATCTTGGAATTTCGTGGATGACGGAAACCCTTTCACTCTACGCTTAGAGTTTACGAATCCATAAAATGCTTTCGGATTGCAAATTATGTTCCTTTCTATTTTGCAAAGATTACCTTTGTAACACTTTTTGTTCAACTGAAAATACTTATGGCGTAGAATCGAGTACTGTAAGTAATGGGTTTGTAAAACCGTCTTTTTGAACAACTTGGTAGACCCGAGGCTTTTTATTTTTTTAAATTTTCAGCTCTTTAGTGAACCATACTTGGTTTGTAACGAAATGTACACAAATTCGCTTAGGTACGTATTTTTTCAAAAGACAGTAAATGGTATCGTAAAACGAGAAATGCTTTGCTCCACGTCAGCATTAAATATTGGCCACACTGTTCGAGATAGATCACGATTTAATTTTTATACTTAGCGTGCTTTGCACACAGAGTATATTAACTTTGATTGGATAACGGTTGGTTGTACACATATAAAGGAATCGAGATAGATATAGACTTCCATATATCAAAATCATCAGTATCGAAAAAAAAATTTGATTGAGCCATGTCCGTCCGTCTGCCCGTTAACACGATAACTTGAGTAAGTATTGAAATATCTTCACCAAATTTGGTACACGAGCTTATCTGGACCCAGAACATTTTGGAAAACACAAAAAACCTGATTATTTAGTAAATAATACACCTAGAATGTTGAAATTTGACGTGTGGACTGATATTGGGACTCTTGATAGAAATTTTAAAAAAAATTTCAAATGGGCGTGGCACCGCCCACTTGTGATAAAATCAATTTTACAAATATTATTGATCATAAATCAAAAATCTTTAAACCTATCGTAACAAAATTCGGCAGAGAGGTTGCCTTTACTATAAGGAATGCTTTGAAGAAAAATTAACGAAATCGGTTAAGGACCACGCCCACTTTTATATAAAAGATTTTAAAAGGGTCGTGGACGAATAAAATAAGGTATATCTTTTGCTAAAAAAAGCTTTATATCAATGGTATTTCATTTCCCAAATGGATTTAAAACAATAAATAGGAAAAACTTGAAATTGTAAAAAACGGGCATGGCACCGCCCCTTTTATGACTAAGCAATTTTCTATGTTTCGGGAGCCATAACTCGAAGAAAAATTTACATATCGTAACAAAATTGGGTACATATATTTTCCTTATAGCAGGAAATATTTCTAGAAAAATGGACCAGATCGGTTAAAGACCATGCCCACTTTTATATAAAAGATTTTAAAAGGGTCGCATATGAAAATAATAAGCTATATCTTGGCAAAAAAGGGCTTTGTGTCAATAGAATTCGAAAAAACCATGTTTTTTTCTAATATTAATCAATTTGTAAATGCTTTTTTCGGAAAATAATTGAAATAATCATTGGCCATTAAAATAGGCATTTAATTAATTGATTACTAATGCTAATTCAAATTTAACAGGTCTGATTTTATTGAGTGTCGACTTTGTAAAATGATATCCATTGTAGATAAGAAAAGTGTGATACCTGATAGAATAAATGTCAAAATAACAAAGAGATACGCTCTCCTGATGTTTAAACTTCAAAGTTACTATCGTGGTTTCCACCTGCGTCTCTTTCTATCACCCGCTGAAGATAGCCAGCGGTTTACGCCGCCATATTCAACATATACCTAGAAAAAAGAATTTAAAATAAGCTTCAGCTTAAGGAAACATACAAATATTTGTAAATTTTAATGAGTTATAGACGCCATCACAATAATTTGTTTTAATATTAAATTATAATGCTTTATTATGACATAATTAAGCATAATAATTTAGTATATAAAAAAATTGTTGTGAAAAGCGATATGGAAGCAGAGGTAGAGGGCGGCCCCCACTCCGTTGGAAGGACCAGGTGGAAAACGATTTAAACTCCCTTGGTGTGACCAATTGGCGCCGGTTGGCGGAGCGAAGGAGCGACTGGCGCGCCTTGTTGGACGGCCATAACCGTTTAGACGGTTAAGCGCCAATTAAGTAAGTAAGTAAGAAAAACGGCGGCGATATTTTGCGTGTAAAAAGAACAAAGCATTTGTTTATGCTGAGTAATGAGAAAAGTGGTTGTTTTGGTGCTATTCAAAGTGACGCAGTAATGTGGCATAATAGATTTGGCCACATAAATTATGCGAGTTTGAAAGAAATGTCAAACAAGTGCATTGTAAATGGTTTAGAAAATGTAGATTTTTCTGTGAAGCCATCGTGTCAAACGTGTATGCTTAGCAAAATACACACACAACCATTTCCAAGTGCAGCAGAAAATAAATCAAAGAATTTGTTAGAATTGATACATATGGATGTGTGTGGGCCTTTTGAAACAACTTCACTTGGTGGTGCGAAGTATTTTTTAATATTTATTGACGACATGTCAAGGCGAGTTTTTGTTTACTTCTTAAAATCAAAAGATGAAGTCTTTGATACATTTGTATCGTTTTGCTCAATGGTAGAGCGACAAACTGGCAGAAAAGTGAAAGCAGTTCGTAGTGACAATGGACGTGAGTACGTCAACAAATCATTTAATGAATATTTTGATAAGCAGCAATTAACACTTCCCTACACTCCTCAGCAAAATGGGGTGGCTGAGGGGGCAAAACGCACGTTGGTTGAAATGGCCAGGTGTTTATTGGCACATTCGGGTATGTGTGCGGCGCTATGGGCAGTGGCAACTGCCGTGTATTTGCGGAATCGTCTGCCAACTAAGGCATTAAATAATATGACACCATATGAAGCATGGTTTGGTAAGAAACCTACAATAAAACATTTGCGAGTATTTGGCTCTACGGCAGTGGCATTGGATAAAACGAAGCGTAGCAAATTTAAAGTGAAGGGTAAACAATACAAAATTGTTGGTTACTCAATGATTTAAAAGCGTATAGGCTATACGATCCTGATGTTAGACAGGTGGTTGAAAAACGCGACGTATTATTTGATGAATGCCATAGCGTGGAAGCATGTAACGACGAACAAATAACATTAGATTTTTTTGATAACAATCAGGTTAAAGCTGACACTGGTACTGCTGGTGATGTAGATTCTGATAAAGAAATATGTGGCGAAGATAATGAAGAAATCTGTAGCGATGATAATGCAAGCGATATATATGCGAGTGCTGAAGAATAAGTTGAGCACATTGGGCGTGGTAGGCCCAAGCTCGTGCGTAGTGGTAAACGAGGTCGTCCACGAAAAGTATTTAATTTTTTAAATGCTATGAGCACTAAGGAGGTGCTTGTTCCTCAAACATACGAGGAGGCAATTAGTAGCGATGAAGCTGATTTAAGGAAGGCCGCCATGAAAAAAGAACACGATTCGTTGGTTGGAAATAATACATGGTCTTTGGTAGGGTGCAAGTGGGTATATACCCTAAAGCGCAACTAACACGGTGACATTGAGCGGTATAAGGCACGGTTGGTGGCAAAGGGGGGTTCACAGAAGTATGGAGTGAATTACTCGGACACTTTTTCTCCAGTATGTCGGTTTTAAACCATACGGTTGGTATTGGCATTATCAGCAGAGATGAAACTACATGTAGGTACACCGATGGATGTATGCACAGTATATTTAAACAGCGAACTTGATGATGTCGTATACATGAAACAGCCACAAGGTTACCGTGATGAAAGTCAACCAACAAAAGTCTTAAGGTTGAACAAGGCCATACACGGTTTGAAGCAGTCTGGGAGAGCTTGGAGTGTCAAGTTAGAAGAAGCGTTGAGAAGTTTAGGTTTCAGTCAGTGCGAGAGCGAGCGCTGTTTGTATAAACAAGATATAGAAGGTAACCTTTGCTTAATCCTTGTTTATGTTGATGATCTGCTTCTAGCCTGCCAATCCAAGGTTCAAGGCAAATGTATATGATATTTTTGAATGCATTGACAAGGGTCCACTTCATATGTTTTTGGGTATGCAGATTGAGCGAGAAGGTGAACGAATTGATATCACCATTGTTAAATCCCAATATATCAAAGATTTATTGACGCAGCATGGTATGGAAGTATGTAGGTCAGCATCGACACCATTAGACGCTGGTTACCAAGTGGCGTGTGATGATGAACGTTGTACTAGGGTTGATCAGATATCATGCCAATCTACGATTGGGGCGCTGATGTAGTTGGCGCTTTCGACAAGGCCGGATATATTCCATTCGGTAGCCAAGTTGGCACAGCGAAACAATGATCCACATAGCGAACATTTGGTGGGCATAAAGCATATTTTAAGATACCTAGCATCAACCAAAAATATGAAGTTGCGATATAGGGCATGCGGTCAAGGGTTGAAGGGTTACGCAGATGCCGATTGGGGCGCCATCAGAATTGATCGCAGATCATACACCGGCAACGGGTTCTTCCTTACAGGAGGGGCGATTTCCTGGAAGTCAGAAAAACAGGGTTGTGTAGCCTAAGCAGTATCGAGGCCGAATACATGGCCATGTCATGGGCAGCAAAAGAAACACTACATCTAAGACGAGATTGGATGTGGTAGCGGTCAAACTCCAACGATGCATCATGCTAGATCGAAGCACATTGATATCAGATATCATTTTGTTAGAGAGATTGTTGAGAAGGGTGACATAAAGTTAGAATATGTATCAACTAATAACATGATAGCTGATATTTTAACACAAAAATTGTCGAAGAAGAAACATACAGATTTAATGAAATTGTTAAGTTTAGAAGAATAACATTCGCATTGAGGAGGGGTGTTGAAATATACATGGCCATGCAACCCTAAATATGTAACAATGCGTATGTCAGATAATCTCACACTTTTATTGTATTTGACATTTGAATTCTCTTATTAAACGTTGAACAGTACACTCGTGTTTTCTTCTTCTTTGGGAAAAAACCTCAACATAACTTTTAGCATTTGGCAACTACATGCGAGAGAAGAAATTGAGAATGAACTGAGCTGCAACTGAAAGAATTGAGAATCAGTTTTGTGACTACTATTTTCATTTCTATATTCATATGTATGTGTATGTAGCAAGCATGCGTATTTATGTATTCACATATTTACGTATTTATATGGCGGCCGCCGTGGTGTGATGGTAGCGCGCTCCGCCTACCACACCGAAGACCCTGGGTTCACACCCCAGGCAAAGCAACGTCAAAATTTTAGAAACAATCTTTTTCAATTAGAAGAAAAATTTTCTAAGCGGGGTCGCCCCTCGGCAGTGTTTGGCAAGCACTCTGAGTGTATTTCTGCCATGAAATGTTCTCAGTGGAAACTCATATGCCTTGCAGATGCCCTTCGGAGTCGGCATAAAACACGTAGCTCCGGTCCCGCCAATTTGTACGAAAAATTAAAAAGGAGCATGATGCAAATTGGAAGAGAAGTTCGGTCTAAAATCTCTTCGGAGGTTATCGCGCCTAACATTTATTTATTTATATGGCAACATAGGTACTTTCATACAAAGCTGTCGCAACAACTTTTTTTGTTCATTTGACAACTAAAACGGTCAATTACGAATCAACGATTTGTGCGCAGTTCATTCAACATCTTTTTGCGATGGATAAAAATTGACAGAAATTTCGGTTGAATTGACCCGAATTTCGGTTGATTTTACCAGTTTTTTTCTTTCAGTGTACTTTTCAATTAATCAGGCAAGTTGCCTTCTTTATGTTTCTAATAAACCTCATCGTATGAAAAAACAGTACCTGTTTAATGCTTAGCAAATTTAGAGCGGCGAGCATATCTCTGATATGTAGGGGTATCATAGCGTTTCCTCAGAATAAATCGCAAAGCTCGGTTCTGTTGCTTTTGCAGTTTGTAAATTTGGCTATCTCTCATAATGAAGAATAATGTTGGAAAATATATGAAGTGAGGTTCAAGTATCGATTTGTAAACCATTACCAATTTGAAAGCAAATTTTCCGAAAATTTTTATTGTTGTATTGTTTTGCAGATCTTCGGTACTTTGCGGTAATTTAGCGTTCTGTCAAAAGGATACAGATATCATCGCTCTTGGGCAACAAAGCCTAAGCTCTCTTGTTCTCTCTATTCCGTGCGTTCGCCTCTTCCCTGTTCGCACAAGTCTACAGCCCCTCTCTGCAGAGTTGCCACTTCAAAAACCAATTTGGTGGTATATTTTAAGAAATACCGCTATAGATTGCTAACAAATTGTGGTCAAACTTTTAAAAGAAGATTTACTTAAAATTATTTCGGTTGGTTTTCATTGTTCAATCAAGTTCGCCATAATATGTTTTTTGTATGATTTTCAATATAAAAAGCTTGACCTTAAAATAATTTCAGGTGATAAAAGTAGTATTATGATGTGCGTGTTGAAAAAAATAGTGTGTTTTGAAAATGATTGATATCCACATGTTGACAATTAAAATTTTGGTAGATTAAAAAAAAGGAGGTAGGTGAGGTAGAAAGTAAATTTTCCAAAAATGTGTTAGATATGTCTCATTGTGATTAAGTGGCTACACTGACTTATTTACTTTCCGATACATTACCTCTCTTCCCCATACAATCATACAACTACCTGCCTAATATGACGGGATCAGCGGTCTTTTACTTAATATGGGGGAAGATGAACGGTCTGCCTCATTCTGTGGTTAGGTCACCGCTATTTTCCTAAGCGTTCTTGAATCCGGAGAGATTTGTTTCTAGCGGATCTGAGTATTTTCTTCTGCATAAAAAAATTGCGTTTATAAATTTTGTGAAAAAACAAGCCTAGATACTTTAGAATAAATCTCTAAAAATCAGAAATTTTTATTAAAAAGTTTAAAAATTTCTTAAAACTATGATGAGTTTCGGTGCATTTTTCCGAAATTTGCTTAAAATTTCAAACTTGAACTTACGTTGCTTGTACTTAATATTGACATTTTTTATAACAAAATAGCGAAAACAATGCAACGACAAGAAAATTTTCTAAAAATTGAAAAAAGTCTACATGTTGACTTTTGTGATTGCACTAAAACGGAAATATAAATCATTCTTATCACCTTATAAAAAAACTTAAAATTTTTTACAGGTTACTTATACTTCTTTGATAAACAAAGGGAATGTGTGTATATTAAGACGAAACAGTTTTTATCTGATAAAGGCCAGAGTGAGTTTATACATCACACCGTAGATGACTTTATAAAGAACACTTGAATTTATAACTGCGAATTAACCAAGAGACATCAGTTAATACAAATTTTTGGGCTACACATGGATTCCAATTAAACGTTAATTTGGAAAGCGATATCGACATCTTATGCTCTCAGGATGGGTGTTGCTGAAGAATTTGCTCCAAGTTTCGTAAAGAAGCCACAGCTCCGTCAAGAGGATGGCGGGAATAGGTTAATATTTGAGTGTCAATTGCTTTCATCACCTAAGCCGGATATAGAGTGGTTTCGAAGTGAAAACTTGCTTAAAGAAGATGAAAGAACTAAATTTAGAATTCAGCATATGGGCGAAAACATATTCACTGTTGTATTAGAACTCGATGATGTCATCGAAACGGATTCTGGACTATATAAAGTTAAGGCTAAAAATAAATCAGGGGAAGTTTCTGCATCAATTAATCTAAACTTCAGACGTAAGTATTTATAGCAATTCTTCATAAAAAGAATAAAATTTAAATTATCAGTAAGAAACAAACATTTAAATTCCCAGTTTAAAGAACTATTTAATTCAGTGAAAACTAAAATTCGGAAATTTCGTTTAATAGCTTCAAGGAACTTCACGATAACCCCGAGACCTAACACTTTAAACAATACTTAGGGGCCTACACGGATTTAATATTCAGGATACATAATTGTCTATATGGGGAAGGGATCGAGGTATTTAATGATATTTAGAAATCCACTTAAAGCATGTGGAAACTTGCAATCGATTTTTGAGTAATTTCTCATTGAAAAGGACTCTTGAAGGCGTACACTTAATCAAGGACTGCGTTAAAATGCAACAAAAGGAGAAAAAATTCCGGTGGTGAATTTGGATTTTGAAATTTTAACAATAGCTGTTGTAAGCAGCACATCAAAAACAAAACTATAACGGTTGTGTGCAATTTATAGATATTTAATATTTTCTTTACATCGAAGTTGCTCTGATGGATCTTAAGTAATTGTTCACCTGCCAGGAAAAGTGCCTAGTTTAAAACTGGTGAGCTTCGAGTGCATTCCGAACCACTATTAGATATTAGTTTAATAATATCTAAGACTTTTTATAGTACAAATTTATTAACAAACTCAAATATAAAAAAAAAGCTAGCACATATAATTTATTAATTATATAAAAATTCTTCTGTGGAAAATGTTTGTAACGGCTTATTCCCGGAAGTACTCAACCGATTTTTATGAACTTTGTTTAGAAGAAAGTATTGGCGCAAACAAAAGAATGAGAAATAATAGGCAATTAAATAAAGACTAAAAACTTGAAAAAAAAAAATAAAAAAAAAATTTAAGTTAAACGGTTTTATTGAAAGCAATACTTACATGAAGTAATAATAATACTAAAAGCTACAAAATAATAGGGTAGGTCCTAGGTACTAGTCATCACACTCCTCATCAATCTATGGCGTTGATTAGACAATTAAATAAAAGCGTTGGACGCGTCAAATTTCTATTGATAGTCATATATAAGACCAACTGAACTTTAATCACATTTTTAGAAATTTGACCCGCGGTTGCATGTAAAACCTTTGTGACCTCACTTATTTTAGCTGAAGTTCGTGTTGAAGTTAAGCTTGCCGTTACGGTTGGTTCTTCAGGCACTACTGCTAAGCTTCTACAGGGAAGAGGAATTTCTCTTTCCACCTTTGAGCATCCACTTTAATTTTCATCACAAGAAAAGTGTGCCTGCTCGATTAAAAAAATAATCTCACGGCTGATGTTCTACAGAAAGTATAGCTTACAACTCATAATTATCACATCGATTCTGTCGATTTATCACCTTATGATTTAAGAACTTCTCAGTCGGCAATGGGTGGGGTTACATTTGTATTCACAGGAGACTTTGGGCAAACTCTACCAGTGCTTCCGAAGGGTACAAGAGCAGATATTGTCAACGCGTGCATAAAGAAATCAGATATGTGGTTGAATGTACAAACGTTAAACTTGTCTGTCAATATGCAATTAAATATTTGTGGAGCAGGCCCTTCCAATCAGTTTGCAGATTTCATATTGAAAATAGGTAATATAGCTACAAGTCCATAATCTGTGATTGTTATATAACAGTTCCAGAAATAGTTTGGCCCTGCTTCAAAACAATTGATGAACATATTGATAACGTGTGTCCAGACATTGGTAGTTTTGAAACGAGTTCAGTTTCCTGTAAGGATTTATTTGGCACAAGGACAAACATTTAACTAACTAGGCGTAGACCTTCGCAGTGGGGTGTGCTCTCACGGTCAAATATATGTGGCTCTGTTACGAACTGGGGCACCACAGAACCATGGTTGCCACTTTGGTCCTTTCAACCCTATTTCGTCCGCTGGTCCCTTTTTTTCAATTTTGGTAAAAACTGAGGTAAAAATGTACAACACAGTCCACGAAATTTTCCCCACCTTCATTAACCCTTATATAATTTTCAATTTACCTCAATGGATTTCTTACAAAACAAATGTCTATCATTAAAGTGTAGCAGAACAATGCCACTTCACCCAGCAGATGGTTTAGAAAAGTTTTGGATCTTGAAGCAAACCCATTTTCGCCAATTGTTGATGAAACCAGCGCCCAATCAGAAAATCTTGTTTTGGTGACTAGATATTTTGAACGGTTATCAAACACTTTTTGTGATACATTTTTGTCACTATTTGAGCTTTAAAAAGTTGTTGCAAATGTCGTATACTTCAAAGAAATTTTTACGGTGTTTTACCACTGATGAAGCCATTCTATATAAAAATTTTGAATGTGTTACTGTTCGTTTGCGATGTCGATATTTAAATTTTTCTTACACAGCGCAAAACAAATTGATGAGTTTAAGGAATTGCAAGACTATTGTGGAAAGTGTCTTCTTGCGCACGCCTCACAGTGCGGCACGGCTGTATTTTCTATATTTGTGTCTGGAAGTTAATGGCGTTTCTGCCAATACCCCTCTAATATTCAATATCAGTTAGAGCATTAAAAGTTTATATATATTTCCGGCCTGCATTAAAGAATTTCAGTGTACATATTGCGGAATACTAAGCATCTTACTTACTTACTTAATTGGCGCTTAACCGTCTAAACGGTTATGGCCGTCCAACGAGGCACACCAGTCGCTCCTTCCCTCCACCAACCGGCGCCAAATGGGTCACACCAAAGGAGTTTAAATCGTTTTCCACCTGGTCCTTCCAACGGAGTGGGGGCCGCCCTCTACCTCTGCTTCCATAGACGGGTTCCGATAGAAACACTTTCTTGGCAGGAGCATCATCTTCCATTCGCATAATATGGCCTAGCAAGCGCAGCCGCTGCGTTTTAATTCGATGGACTATGTTGATGTCTGCGTATAGCTCGCACAGCTTATCATTAAATCTTCTTCAGTACTCGCTATCGCCAACGCGTAGAGGTCCATAAATCTTTCGAAGAACTTTTCTCTCGAACACTCCCAAAGCCGCTTCATCTGCTGTTGTCATGGTCCATGCTTCTGCCCCATATAGCAGGACGGGTACGATAAGTGACTTGTAGAGTATGATTTTCGTTCGCCGAGAGAGGACTTTACTTTTCAATTGCCTACCTAGTCCAAAGTAGCATTTATTGGCAAGATTGATTCTTCGCTGGATTTCAGTGTGATGTTGTTGTTAGTGTTGATGCTGATTCCCAAATAAACGAAGTCTTTTACTATTTCGAAATTATGGCTGCCAACCGTAGCGTGGTTGCCAAGGCGCGTATGCGCTGACTCTTTGCTCGATGACAGCAGGTACTTCGTTTTGTCCTCATTCACCATCAAACCCATCCCATCCCATCCAATCCATCCATCTAAGCATCTTAATCCAAGGAATATTTTTTATTGGAAGTAAGGCAGAAATATTTTTTGAAAGCGATAACTTATGAAATGTTCAACGTGCATAGATCTGATATAAACGCTCTGGCCTAATTATTACCGTTGGAGAGCAGAACCTCAGAAACTTGATAATAACATTGTTAACTAATTTCTCGTACCTAGTCAAATCTGATCAAAATTCCAATACTAAATAGTTCACATTTTTTAAGGCCCCTCAATGGCTAATCTGA
Organism: Eurosta solidaginis; assembly: GCF_040869045.1. Lineage (NCBI taxonomy): Eukaryota > Metazoa > Arthropoda > Insecta > Diptera > Tephritidae > Eurosta > Eurosta solidaginis. The sequence goes on from NC_090324.1 coordinate 97,714,568, forward strand.
GGATTGTAGCTAGATTCTCTAACACAGATTATGTGGAAAAAAGTGTACATTTCAAAACTCTAACTTACTGAATCTAGGCCATAGATGGGAAAACTGAAGCGTGAGGGTGCATTGGTTAACGGAAGAGTAAATAACTAAATTAAAAACACCTAGCTATTGGAAACAATTTTTTTTAACTTTTATGACTTATTTTAAGATAAACTGACACAACCGAGCTCTGGAGAAACTTATTTTAAACATAAGATTTTTATGTTTTGCTTTTGGCACGGGTTTTCTACTAAGGTTTTTCGTTAAAACATATATTTATATAGGGCAATGGTCACCATTTAGTTGAACAATTATTGGCGCCACTTCACACGTATAATTATTCTCTTTCGTCTTTATTCGGCTTTAGTTGTCGCTGAACAAGCAGCATCGGGTGAGGCTATTGTTTATTTGCGTATTTGCGAAAAGATAATTTGCAAACAAACGCTCATGCGCAGAATGTTTTCATCGTTTAATGTTAGCAATTTATTTTGTTTCAATTTTTTCTTAGACTGAAGCAATAAAGTAGTATTTATATAGCATATTTACGAATTACTTTTTGTGTGTTAACAAACATGCGTGCATACGTCCTACATCATTGATTTTTCATCAACAACTAAACCAGCACCAATAAGATGATTTTAGTTTTACTCACACAGCCACATTTTTGATTTCGGCGACCCTTGATATAGGGCTTTTTGTTAAAATGAAAATGTGTGGGACATTGTGTGATATTTACCTGAAATTAAGGATGTTACAACGAATTCGACGCATTTGTGAATTGCCGAACTGTTAATTAAAGAATACAAAAATTTGGTCCATTTCTTTGAGATGGGTCCTTTTTTCGATGAGTTTTGGTCCCAAATGAAAACATGGTGTGGCAACCGTGCACAGAACCAATTTTTCTCATTCCAGGAATTGACAATAAAGTGCATGCACACTAAGCGACGCTACACGTAGCGACAAAATATTCTTTGAATGTATTGATATTGAAAAGTAGCGAACTCCACAATTTTGTTCCAAGCAAATCATAAGAAGAAGAATTTGACATTTGCTTTGGTTAAGGGTGTTGGCATACTTTGCAATTGAAATTATTTTTTCCACTGGTTGGTAAATTTTCTAACATTTTTCACAATTAAAAACTGCAATATAACAATCGAATACGACACAAAATATGTTAGCAAGTATTTTTTTTGTATAGGGAGAATGTTTACAACAGTGCTTCGCAAAATTTTGTATGTGAATGGACAAGGCGTAATAAACTTCAATTGCCAAATCTGAAGTTCCTTCATATTTACAAACGCAACATCTTGGTTGATTGTGGCGATGTTATTGGAGTGCATAAGCTTGTGTTAAACGCATCTATATTTAAAATGTCATTGTGTCACCGCCTTTATGGAACCATGAACACATAGCGACAGTCGGACGACACGAAACGACCAAGTTCACCAATTAGGCAAAAAATGCCGCGAATATTTTGTGGAACATGTCGTTACGTGTCGCGTCGCTTAGTGTGCACGCACTTTAAAAGAAAGAATGTTCCTTATTTTATGTACTAGTGTTTTACGTTCCACAATCCAAATTACTTATGTACCTAATGTTATTTGAGTTGTTATCTTTTTAACACGCTTCGCTTGTATGTATGCATGCTTGTTTGTAACTCGCTAGGCTAGGCCCGCAAAGGAGAATTGAATAACTTCGCTACAAAACTACGCTACAAGACAGGTACCCGTTACCTAATAGATTACTTAATCGTTACCAATAACTTGGTCACCAATTATCGTCTTAATCACTTTTACATTGCTGTCGTGAAAAAGGTAACGCATGCGCTCTCGCAAAATAGTGTACGTGTGACTTGCTTTCTCGCTCTTACCTATTGTGTTTTCGACATTCCTTCTCGCTCGATGTTATTTACATTTTTAAGTTACTTCATTAGGTATGTTTTCGTTATCGCTAACCAAAACATATGCAACAACACGGGTAACTGGCCTATCGGTTACCCGTACCGGTTACCTTCTGTCAATTCGCTTTTATATGAATGAAACGCGTCCTTTTTGTTTAAATAATATTTAATTAATTAATAATGCATGTTTAAAATGGTTTTTACAGTTAAAATCATGTGCTATTATACTAGTAATTTTTACATATGTGCATTTTTATATTTATAACCATATAAATACATTAACGTCTATTCATAGTCGTGCCCTTTCCGAAACCTTGTTTTGAAGTTCTTATTTTTCCTGCGCTGGTAGTGTTGCTCATCAGTTTGCACAGTCATATTAGTTTGGTAGGTATAGTAAGATCAGACGTAGCGAAATTAGGAAGCATGTCAGGAGTATCATCAGAATCCAAAGAAGCATGGTGATTCATTTCGTCACCTCCGTTTTCTTCCATATCCGGTTTCATTCCATACTAGTCATTATAAATAGCTTGTAGATGCCACATACCCTCAAGATCTTTCCGTTCAAATCTTGTGATGTACAATGAGCAAACTTTTCATAAACATGTACACGTAAACTTGTATTTGTTCTAAATTGTTCACCACATTCTAAACATAGAAAAGATGTTCTTTCATCCACTGATTTCTCATGTTCCTGTATTAAGTCCTTGCGTAAATACCAGTGGGATTACAATATGGACAAACAGTTAATTCTAAACTTTTCGTTGTTACATCAATTGTTTCACCGTGTTGTACACTTAAATGAAAATTCATACTTGAATGTATTTTCGTCTTCCGATCGCATAATTTACATTTTAAATAATGACTTTTGGGCATATGAGAAATCTCGTGGTCCAATAATTTGTTGACGCTTACTGTAGCTGCTTGAATATCACAAAATTTACATTTTGCACCACGTTCGTTATATTTAAATTGTAAATGTTCTGGTTTCTCTACACGAGCATAAAGTTTAGATATTTTTTCCAACAATGTGCTGAATTTAATTGAAATACATACATTGGGCATTGTCTCATGATAAATTTTCCATAAATATACTGAGCCTCTTTATGTAGGCTCTTTTCTTAACATCTAATTCTGGTCGTACCGGATATGACAGTTTTGCTTCAGGTTATAATCCACACTCATACTATTTTCAGATTCTGTTTCATAATTTTCATCACTTTCAACATTGGACTTTGCATCAACATCATTATAATCATCGTCATTTTTTGATAACTCTATTTTAAGCTTCATATTTATCAAATGTTCATCTTCCTTAGTATTAGAATTAGAAACATCGTCATCTTCGGTTAAGTTTTTATCAAGTTTAGCTTTTTCCTAGGTTTAAATTCTTCACTATCCGTACTAGAATTAATACCATCAACATTTTTCGTAGTCTGTTTGAGTTTTTAAATTTGCCAATGGTATTAGAATCAGAATGGCCTTGGCCATCTTCACCGTGTTGCAAAGTAGGCGACATATGTTGGTGTTGATGGATGCGCATATTGCGGATATGTTGGTGGTTCACTAGTCATTAATTGTTTAGAAGTTTCAACTTGTTGCGATTGTTGTTTTTGTTGCTGGCTGCTGATGTGGTGTTAACGTTTGTTGTTTATTCGGGGGCTTGCACATATTGTTGGTGTTGTTATGGTGCTGGAAAACCTTCCGATATTGAAAGTCCTTGATTAGTGTAATCCCCACGTAGTGAACTACTCCTGTGACCGCGTCCGCGGTAACTATTACATCTGAAGGCGCTTAAGTTACAGGCATAGCTGACATCGCTTATATAACAGGTTGACTCCAAAGTAAAAACCAAAACAAAATATTAGAATCTGTGTTTATGAATAACATATTTAAAATAAGCTCTTACAAAAACGTGATCGGCGGCTACATCCCCGTGAAAGTAGTGTGGTGTTCCTCCTTGTACAAACGTAGGTACTGGATGTGCTCAACCGTGCAGTTTTCTTCTAATTTGAGCAAATGTATGTTCTTACAGCCACAGCTGGAATATTTGGGATATTTCTATCCGCATATCGTCAAAATCAAATTACCTAGAATGAAAAAGAAAATCATATCAGTAAGAATAGCTTAAAAGTTTTTAATATAAGCCGAAAAGTGTTCCATAAATAGGGCTCCACAATTAGCTCTTTTCTGAGAGGCCAAAGGCACAAGAGAAATTTCAGATAACTAGAATCAGGACCTGGTAAAGTAACTTCAAATGAACCTCCACCATGCCTATGCATCTTCCGTTGGCAGGGGTACCCAAAGATACTTTGCTGTTGCATTAATAGAGAACATAAAATTATAACAAGGGACAATTGATTGATGTTACGAAATAAATTAGACGTGCTACAATAACAAATAAATACAGATGACTGTTTAATCTATTATGCGAAGTTCTTGAATGGATGTTCAAATTGAAAAGGGCAAATTAATGCTAAAATTCCTTTCCCCGACTAACCCGGGAACAAATTGATACGACTACGCCTATCCTTCTTTAGCAGCAGTGCCGTGCACCAGTTCTGTTTTGGACAGGAAAATAAACGTTTGGTTGTCTCCAAGTTGATCATATGATACAGAACATACTCGTTTGCTACATCTAATTTTCCCCTGAAAGGTGCATTTGTTGCACCCTGCTGTCTGGCCGCTCACCCAACAACACCAGGCACGAAGGAACTTGTCTTTTTTTATTGGACGTTGTGGTAGCGCACTACCCTCAAGTGGTCCAATGAAACCAGGCTAATCCTGTTCATGGGTCCGCACCCCGTGGGACCGCCGTTAGGCATAACGTCAGGGGGGGAAATGCGATTTATTCGCCACTACATCGCATGCGCATTTCTCTGCGCTCCCTTTCGGCATGAATCAATTTCGTCATTACTATAGAGGCCATCTGGCTCACAGCAATACAACAATCTATTTGTCCGCAAATTCGTGGAACTAAATTCCTAATGGAAGGTTCCTCTCCAAAAACTCTGTTTACAGACAGTCTTTCGCCGTGAAAACGAGGGCAGTGAAACATTACATGTTCTGCGCTTTCCAATTCGGATGGACAGAAAGGATGATCCTCTACCCCACGCTTATGTAGATATTCCTTGAAGCCACCGTGCCCGCTCAATATCTGTGTGATATGGTAATTTAGGTTGCCGTGCTTTCGCTCGTACCATTCCGCTATATTCCGGACTAGCATGAAGGTCCAGCGCTCTTTTCTCGAATCTTCCCACCGTTCGTGCCACCTAACTATTGTTCGTGACCTTGCGCTTTTCTTAGCATCTTCAGATGGTCGGCTCCTATTGTTAGGACCAACTCATCCACAGTCCGCTTTGAGCTCATCAGAACCAGTTCTGTTCTATTGCTAGCCATTTCCAGCCCCGTGTTCGTCAACCATTCCTTTATTCTTCCCACGGCGTCATTACATAATGCTTGGAGCAGATCAAGTTTCTTGGCCACTGCTACTACGACAATATCATCTGCATAGCCGACAATTTCCGTGCCTCCGGGAAGGTCGATTTGTAGCACCCCGTCATACATCGCATTCCAAATAGTTGGACCTAGAACAGATCCCTGAGGGACACCGCCCGTGGTGTTGTGCTTTCTTAGTCCCTCATCTGTATCAAAAGGGAGTACTTTGTCGCTTAGATAGCTACAAATTATTCGGAGCAGGGGGTCAATTCCGTAACTGTGAAAAACTGAAAAATGTACACTCATTTGCATACACAATTTAAACTTTAAATTTTCATGCGATTCTGTAAATTATTGTGTACATTGTTTTGCTGAATGAGCGCTGAATGTAAAAGCCTTATGTCAGTGAGAAAATATTCATCAAACGCTATGAAAACAAAAAAGTCATTCTGCAACAGTGCGTATGAGTTTTGAATGTCAGAATAGTGTACATTGGCTGCCAAGAAAACTCACGAAGTTTTTATCAGTGAGTTTTTTTTTCACAGTTTTGCTTTACAGAATCAGAATTTCAAAGTTTACACAATTTCTTGTGTACAGTTTTAAACTCACAGTTAGCGAATAGGGCCCCAGGTACGGAACTTGTCTTGGGACGCCCAAAGTGCACTCACGCTTCTCATGGCTCCAGCGGGTTAGCGGCTTCCTAGAACTTAAGCCACTTGCTGCTTCTAGATCTGACAGCTGTCAGCTGGAGTTTTAGCATGGCAAGCGCAGGGCACGAGCACAGAACGTAATCGATCGTTTCCTCCTCCGACCCGCACTTCCTACATCTGCTATTACTGACCAAGCCTAATTTAAAGGCATGTGACGCCAGAAGGCAGTGTGGTGTTCCACCTTGTATAAACGTTGGTACTGTATGTGCTCAACAGTGCAAATTGACATTAGCAGTAAAATTATTTACATAAACATAGCTTGGTATTTGTGCAGGCCTCAATATAGCATACATTGGTCCAGTTCGGTGTGCACCAGCCACTGGTACAAACACTTTTGAATGCATAGCTTTCATATAGGACGGATGTCCAGCAGTGCTCCGGTTGTGCCAATATGTAATGGGCTGCTCCGTCTCTTGGTACGGTTGTATAGGTATAGGCGGGTGCAATGTATTACTAGTCTGCTCAAGATCGTATGGTACATAGATGGCCCGAAGACGCCAGAGGGGATTGGAGCCAGAGTTTTCGGGCCCAGAGCCAAATTATCAGTACCTCTAAAGCACATCCGAGCATTTTCCAAGCGGAAGTATTTGCCATAAGTTAGTGCGCTAAGCTGAACCTTCAGCGCTGATACCCCAATGAAACAATTGCCATACTCAGTCAGATAGTCAGTCCCCACAAAAGGCATTTGCGGCGTTAGAAATAAAGTCAGCACTGGTCCTTAAGTGCGTAGAAAAGCTGAATCAATTAGGAGCACACAACGTAGTACTGTTGCCCTGGGTCCTAGGCCACAGGGGAGTAGAGGGTAATGAGCAGGCGAACTCAGTGCTTAATTTGTTGCGTCTCTCCCACAAATTGTCAACCTCCCAGCAGATCCTTGCAGCGGGCATGCGCCATACTCTCCTCTTACGGGAAGGTATCGACCCCAAGCCGGGTATTTCTCCTGGCCCCGGTACTGAGAAACGGGTTTGCTGCGTTTGCCGGAAAAGAATCTTTTTAGGACTGTCATATGTATAAGGACCTGAAATATTTCAATGAACTTCCTAATCACATAAAAAGTAGTAATAACTTCAATACTTTTAAAAAAAGTTTATTGGAGCATTGTAAAACCCTTCCAATAACATAAAGTTTTTTTTTCTTTTATTTTTTTACATGATATACCGATACTGGAGCGCGAAAAGGGAATGGTAATATTGGAAGCAGCAAAATACAATGCATCCGGCCCTATGGAAAAGAAAATCGGTCGCCACCTGTAACTCCAAACAGTTCCAAAATCTAATTTCGCTGGAATTCGGTATTTTCAGCCGGTATTTACTGTTGCTGATCGGAATCACTCGCATTACATTATGAGGAAATACGGCACCTGAGAACACAGCCGTATGAAGCTAAAAAACACAAGCATGTCTTTAGTGAACTCCACAACCAGGCGTCGGACCTCTATGCCGGTGATTCCTGTACTCAAAGAACAAAACTAGCAGAGGAGGAACGCACTCTCCCTAGGGAAACGCGAGTAGTCACTCTCAACTTCGATCTGGATACCGTAACAGGTTAAACTCTTACCTATCCAGAATCAACCCCGACATACAAAACATTGTCCTGCTTGTAATGTGTCCCCACATGACACCAACCATCTCTGTAACTGTATTGTGGAACAAACGCCTCTAACACTCCTTTCATTATGGTCCACCGCTGGTGAAAAAGAAAGTTTCTTTAGACTCCCGTTAGAGGACATTGATGACAATTTGTGATCGGTCGCACTTATTGGATGGGGCGAAGCACTGCTACAACAACAACAGCAGGCGGACAACACGGAAAGAGAGGCAGCAACTGCATGACCCATCGATCCCGAGCCGTTCCTGCCAGTTGGCCCACCGGGGCATTTATTAACAGAAGGGAGGGAAAAGAGAGAACACTGGCGCAATATGCCAGGCCTGAGTCAATCTAAATTACTGTTAGGGGGTTACAGCACAACTCGATATAGGGCATTAATAGGCCTCTCAAAAAGATAACCTAAGAACCCTAACGGCTATTCTTACAAGACACTGTAGACTGAACAGTCACATGCAAAAGCTGGGTATAATATCGAACAACACATACCGATTTTGTGATGGATCAGCAGACGGTGGACCATATCCTTCTAGATTGCGGCGCAATTTCAAGACGTAGGGCTAAGTTTATGGGCTCACCATGGCCAGAGCATTCCCACATTTAATCCCTCAAGCCAAGAACACTGCTGGGGTTCATCAAGGAAGTCGGCTAGGATGAGGTGCTGTGAAGGGGATGTGCAAGTCACTGTGCAATCCTCAATAAATTATCTATCTATCTACGTTCCGGTAACAAGCACCATTGTGGTACTAGCCCCACCATCTCGGGAACTATTGATATGACTACATTAAACCTTCTAGAGATTGAATATTAATAATGACCGCAATGCGAAAGTCTGCTAAAATGTACCATTCTCCATGGAATGCTCGATATATAACTTTCCACGTTTTGAAACAGTTATGAAAAGAGCAAAATTTACTAAAATTTTAACTGGCTGTAGGTAGTAAGGTGTTGATGTCCTCTCTTAACGCAATGTAATTACAACTGCGGTGCAGGGAAAATGACAAAAATCTTGCAAATCTACTGATAATAATTAATGAATTCCTCCCCTTCTATGCAATTCTATGCATACATACATATGTATTTTTCTCTCCAAACGCTAATTAAAAAAATTAATTGGTTTTCACATGAACTTCGAACTCTGTCGTATTTGCATTCTTCAGTTGATTATCAACAAAAGCATGACAAATTATCACTAAAAAATGCATACATGTTGCTTATATATTTAATATGGTAGCCAATTTACTTACCCTTTCTGGTGCGATGATTCCTGGACAATCGGGCCTGACTAGACGCGATTTTTTTGCCTTAAGAGAGCAAGCTTATCGCGAACCATATCATGTTATGGCACACCTTTGGTGATGCTAAAAATCAAAGACATTTCTGCTTCTAGGATAGCAGCAGCAGCTCCCGGTGGCGCCACATAAATAACAGTTGCATGCCGATCAGTTGCCTTTTTTGCTCCGGCTACCTATTCAATTTTAATTCACATTACCTTATCTACTATTGCAATTTTTAATCAATACAAATCAATATAAATTACCGAAGCAAATACTGGCAAACCAAGATGCGTAGTTCCACCTCTTTTTAGGGAAATACATCCAACCAGTTTGGTACCGTATTCCAAAGCATGTTGCTCGTAAAGTACCTTGTAACCTTGGCAAATGACACGTGAATCTGCATTTAATTGTAGATTTCCTCTGATTTGGCATATTCTGAGCTGAATCGCAACCCGGCGGAGATGCTATCTATTAGAATAATATAACATTTTTTTTTATTATTTCAAAATGCACATACGTATGAATGAAAATCAGAAAGTAAATTATGTTGTTTTTGTTGTAGCGATAAGGAGACTCCCCGTTATCGACTTTGTTGGTCCTTTGCCGGATGCAGATCGGGTACGTTCCGGGAACCATTAAGGTACTAGCCCGACCATATCGGGAGCGATTAAGTATGACATGAAACCTTGTAGGCCATCCCGTCGATTCTATACAACTTAATATGGTAACGATTTAAAAGACGGTGCACCACCTAATTTTTATCAAAAATTATCAAACGTGGAATCAAAAGACGCGCCTCGAGCTCCGTTTTTATTATTATTTGATATTTTTAAATTAGGTGGTGCACCGTCTTGTAAAAAATAATTACCCTTAATATTATTTTGGGCGAAGGCCGCCAACGCAAAAAGGTGTTCTCTTCAACAAAATTTTTAATTTCCGTCACATGTCACAACTAAAAGCACAAGATATTTTTCGTTGTAAACAAAGATATTTTTTCTGCGTTTCAATGTTTTCCGGAGTAATTTATGAACTGTCATTTCGATGACAGCATGAAGCGTCGATGTGTTAGTGGAAAGCGAAAAAAGCTTTGAATGTGTTGGTGAACTGGTTACCTCCGTCTTGTAGGGTAGTTGTGCTTTATAGCGGAGACATGAACGCTACGGCATGTTTTATTTTATTTTTTTAAACTATATTTATGTTATTGCCTTATGGTTTCTTTCGAAGCTGTTAATAGACAAATTGTTTATAACGCTAAAGAGTTTAAGATCGTTTTCATTGCATCCAAGAGAGCAGGGATGCACCTTAACGTTAAGCTAATCGTTTATCAAAAAATTTCCACCGTTTCCGTTGAAACACTTCGAAATATTATCGATAAAGAAATTATGAAGATAAATTGTATATCGTTTTTAACCGAAACGAAAAGCTTTCGTTAACGTTAAAAACGTTAACAAAAACGTGATAATTTATGTTTGAATTGTGCTGGCAATGCTACAGCCATGGTGAAGCCGTAAGGTGGTAACAGCGAGCGGACATACACACACAAACTCCATGTAATTTGTTTGTGTAATTCGTTGATGGTAATGTCAAAAATACTCTGAGAAATGTTCGTACTGTCAAAATTCATGAGAAAAGTTGCAATCAGCTTGGCTTGCCACCATCAATAAGCTTTGCCAGCATAGTTTGAAATTAATAGTCAACATAAACGATTTGATTTCGTTTTGATATGGCAGAAAACGAAACAAAATCATTTCATTATTTTGACGTTCTTAACGTTAATAAACGAAACGAAATGACTTTGTTTCGTTTAAGCGCCAAATACACGACACGAACATTTCCGCGAACATTCCGCAATCTTGTTCGCAGCTTTGGCCATACACCATACGAACTTTTGGCCGAACATTAGTTCTCTTTCAGACAGCGATGAATACGGACAACAATTGTGCTGCAGCAATATTGCTCGCTGTGGCAATTAAGCGTAAAAAAAGAGAGAAGATCGCAAAAAAAAAATTTGGTACAAAGAATGGTTTAAAAAACGAGCAGTTCTTGGACAAAGTGAGCTTATTAAAGAACTGGAATTCACGTCACAAAATGATTTTAAAAATTACGCTCGTATGAGCAAGGCAACATTTGACCAACTTTTACAAAAAATTTTGCCACTCATAACGAAACGGGATACAATAATGAGAGAAGCGATTCCCCCTCATCACCGCCTTGCTTTAACTTTGCGCTTTCTGGCTAGTGGCAATAGCTTTGAAGACTTAAAATTTTTGACAGCAATTGCGCCCCAAACGATTGGGAAAATAGTTACAGAGACTTGTGATGCCATAATAAGTCAATTGAAAGATTTTATTAAGGGAATTATTTATTGATTAAATTATTTGTTTTCGACTAAACAAGAAAAGTTTCATGTGTACATATGTGTGTCTGAAAATTATTGGTTTTTTGAAGTAAAAATAAAAATAAATTATTTGTCCGTTTCAAACGATGCAAAGAAATTTTGTAAGTTTTCTACCGAGCTCGAATTAATGGATGATGTATCTTCAACGATTCGTACGTTTTGTGTGACTTGAGGTGACATTCTACTACTGTTTATGGACGAGCTGCTACTTAAAGGAGTCGGAACTCTTATTGTATAATTCTGCATGTGTTGGGGCACCGCGTAGTTGAGTTGCGTAGACGTGCGCATTGGGTATTGCGGAATGACATTTGGTGTTAATATTTGACTTGGGTTAAAAGCATTTTGGATTTGAACCGCGTGTCTAAATTCCAATGCTCCCAAGCAACCTTGAAATAAAACATCTGATATGATTTTTCGCGCAATCGTTTTCTGGGAGGCCTCCATTTCACTATATTGTGAAGCCCACGATTGAGCCAAGGAGTCACCTTCTGTGGGTTCGCGGCTGTTGGCAAGTCTCTCGCATGCAATTTTAATAAGTGTATCTTCTTCAGAAACTTTTCTTTTGCTTGGTCGAACAGTGAATTCCTAAAAAGAAAGATTTATAAGTTTTTCATTACTTTTCAGCTTCCACAAACAGAAAAAGATTGGAAGGTAGAAGCGAAAAGTTTTGATGCACGCTGGAACTTCCCAAATTGTATAGGCGCAATTGATGGAAAACACGTCAATATACAAAGCCACCTGGATCTGGATCTTTTTATTATAATTATAAAAAAAATGTTTCCATCATTTTAATGGCAGTGGTTAATGCTAATTACGAATTTTTGATGGTAGATGTTGGCACAAATGAAAGAGCGTTTGATGCCGGTCTTTTTAGCGAAACAAAATTTTTTTCATCTCTAAAAAATAAAACATTGAAAATTCCTGACCATCAGCCGCTTCCAAACTGCGAAGAAAAACTACCATTTATATTCGTAGCTGACGATGCTTTTCCCCTGTTAGAAAATATCATGAAGCCATTTAGCCACAACACACTCAAGGAAGAAGAAATAATTTTTAACTACAGGCTTTCTCGGGCGAGAAGAATTGTTGAACACTGTTTTGGAATTTTAGCATCAAGATTTAGAATTCGCCTACAAACTATTAATTTATCACCAGAAAAAGTCACGAAAATTGTGTTAACCTGTTGCTACTTGCATAACTTTTTACGGAGGCAAAATGAGGAGACGTATTTTGAAGGTGGATTCGATGTTGAAGAAACAGATCCCGGAGCGATAGAATACGCCGATTGGCATAATGGCCATTGACTTACAGCTCTTCAAGCTTCAAGTGCAAAGAATACATCCAATTTAGCAAAAACTACTCGAGAAAAATATTGTAATTATTTTAATACAGTGGGGGCAGTTCCGTGGCAGAACAATATATTAAATATAAGAAAGTGAATCATTTACGGAATAAAAACAAAATGAATGTTTGTGTTCACAAAAAAAAAGAAACAATAAAATTTTGACTTTTTTTCTTACCTCAAATGTGTTTGTATTTTCATCCAGCATTGTGGTAACGCATGCCAAAGGTTCTTCTTGATCTTTCAAAAAGCATAGCAAATTATAGCACCAAAGAGTAGGAACATATTCATCCTCAGCACCAGCACCAGACTTCAAACTATCTCTCTTTTCTTTGATTCACGCCGGTATTGCGCCCGCAAACTACTTATTTTTTTTATAACTGTATCCTGTATTTTGATTTTTGGCGAACATTTGCGCGAACTGACAAACACCACCATACACGACAGAAAAGGTCGCAGAAACATGACATAACGGGAATGTTCGCGGAAATGTTCGTGTCATGTATTTGGCGCTTTAATAACGTTGATTATCGTAACGATATGATATCGGTTCGTTGGTTAAGCATGGCTGCAAGAGAGGGCAGTAAATTATTACATTCTTAGCACCAAATATACACAAAAGATGTACATATGTATCTCTTTTTTATATTATTTATTTATAAGCTTTTATTTAGTTTCACTTTAGTTGTATGTAATGGAATCTTGCAAGTTAAATTTGATACACTTCCCGTTGTCCGATTGAGCTGAAATTTTGCACACATGTATAACTCCGACGACAATGTAATATTACTTTGCGAGAATTCGATGAATTAATCGATAACCCAGTTATCGGTAAAGATTTGTGTTTACTTTGGCATAACAGCCTAAGTCCCATACAAACCCGCTGGTACCTAACCGTGGATTTTGAGACTTAGACGTGGTGAATCTCACGCTTGCGAAAAGCGGAGACACAACCCTCTGTTGTATTTCTGTGTATAACCACCATAGTTGATTTTTTTAGGCTGTTTAACTCTGTAATCTTTTCTGTAATTTATTTTGCTTTTGGAAAAATTACCTATTTGAAAAAAGCAGGCTGAAAAATATTAACATAACAGCTTAAGTTAAATCAAGAATGGAAAATCTTGGAAAATTTGATAAGATGTGGCAATTTCGCGCGTCCGTTGAACGAAATATTGACAATCTATTGATCATCGCTAGGAAATTGGCGACATTCCATCAACTTAGCAGCACTTTAGCAATACTACTGTTATTATTTGGCCACTCAAACACACCCATATTAATTGTGCATTAAATCTAAAATATACAACTAAAAAATGGCTCCGGTTGTTATGTCCGCAGCATTTATTTGGTGCAAATAAACCATAATAATTTACACGGACAAAGCAATACAACGAACGCTAACGTGGTTAGGCTATTATCGGTAAGTGTTGCATACTTTTCTGCGCACTTGATTTTGTGTTACAAATTTTTGGCGATGGAATTTTAGCTAAGCGAAAGTTGGAATATTAGCCGTTTTTTTATACACGCGTATACGTTTACGTTTGCGCGTGAAAAAAACGCCTATCCTCGCTTAGATAATGCTTAGGAGACCCATCTAGCGGCAGTGGTTAAACAACTAGCTACAGCTACAGGGTGTACCGAAAAGCGGAGACACGACCCTCTGTTGTACGCCTGTGTATAACATATAGTTAAATCAGTTGCGATGAATTCTGGACACACATCGAATAAGTGTAGAGGGTGAAACAAAAACACATATTTCAGTTACTTATTCACAGTCAGCATGACTCTGAATTGTTGCAATTAGATTTGGATAATTTAAGTACATGGTGTAATAGCAATCGGTTAACTCTTAACTTAAAAAAATGTTTTCATATAACTTTTTCAAAACGCGTTAATGTCATTGATACCTCATACCATTTATCTAACTCGCCCCTTATAAGGGTTAGTGAAATAAAAGATCTGGGAGTAACTTTTGACTCCAAATTTACTTTCGCAAACCATATTAACCGTTGCATCTCGAAATCGTATGCCATGCTTGCATTTCTTAGGCGTCATAGCTCGGAAATCACTGACCCTTACACGCTAAAGCTTTTGTATACAGCGTTTGTGCGCTCTAAACTTGAGTATGCCTTTTTCATTTGGTCGCCGTATTATCAGTGCCACATTGCAAGAATTGAGCGGATCCAGAAAGTATTCTTATATTTTGCTTTGCGCAGCTTACGCTTCTCTGAACCCATTCCGACTTATGAAGCTAGATGCGTATTGATTAATTTAAAGTCACTGCAGAACAGGAGACTAATTTTGTTGCTGTCGTTTATTTTTGACGTTTTTCGCGGTGCGACTGACTGCCCAATGCTCCTTGAGAGGATTTTCATAAACATTCCTGGCAGAGCGCTTAGGAACTCTGAATTCTTCAATGTTCATCTTTTCAAAGCTCTCTATGCAATCAATGCTCCAATTACTAGAACCTTGATTGAGTTTAATAGAATTTTAAATTATTTGGAAATAGATTTTTCTTGCTCAAAAGAGCGCTTTTTAAGTACAATAAACCCTTTTTATAAGTAAGCCATTTATTTACACTAGTAACTTGCTTACAGTTACCACATATTTCTACTTAGCCTGTAAGATTTTGTATTTTAATTGGCTTAATAAATAAATACTAAATACATCTGAGTATAATGCGTATTGAAATTTAGTAGTACACATTTTATGCGCAGCAACTTCAGAGGTGTATTTAAAGTTTGACGCTTAGTAAAGTATAAGCATATAGACGTTTACGTGTAAAAAAAAAACACGGCTATTATTTTAAAAGAGATTTAACCCACAGAGCAGAGATCTGCAATGAGTAGTTGTAAACTGAATGCGACATAGGCAAAGTCACAATAAAATATGATTTTAAGTTAGTTAACATTGTTTGACACAATTTTATATGTGCTCTCTGTCAAAAATGCTTCAACTAACTTAGTCACATTTTATTTCGATTATGAATATGCCCCAATATATTCGGATCATGACATAAAAAATCGTGTACTCATACTCAGTCAGGGTTATTCAAACGTAGCGATTCGTATCAGTAATTTGGTTGAGAGTCTTTTTTCATCCTGACATCACGTTAGCGTTGAACGCGAAAGATCTGACAACCGAAGATGCTGATATCCGAAGTGAAGCTACTTTTGACAAACACATACGATATGTTTTCTCGAAAATCTGTATATTCATATGTATGTATGTATTTAACGTTTTGTTGTTGCAAGAACACGTGAACATGTGTATGCACATACATACAAATTCATTTGAATGAGTTTAACAAAGCATAGGGCGCATTCCAAAAGCAACACTGCTGGCGAAGTTGATTAGTGATAACTTCTTGGAACGCAGAGTTGCAAATTTACAGCAAATTACTGAGCATACAAATTTTCCGCTCCATTTACTCAACGTTTTTATCGATGGGTTGTTGACAGTTGGCTCAACGTATCGTTTCAAAAGCACAATTTCTTTCACTCAGCTGATAACTGATTAGCTGAGCTAGCAGTTGCGCTTTGAAATTCACCCTTCTCAGCAAACTTTTGATTCGTATTTCAATTAAAATTTCATACGAAAACAAACCAAACACGAGAATAGTTCGTGAGAGACCGTTGTAGCTTGTATTCATATGCATCATAGCTTATACTTACGTACTCATACTCAAATTGCTGCGAATATATTAGAGTATCAAAAAAGTTACCTGATGCCTATCTCTGCCACAGAGAAAATTTGTTGGTTATGAATGTGGATTTTTTCTGATTTATTATTAGTATTTATGACCCAATGCCAAGGTGTGCGCTTGCCGAGGGCTGAATGATATGAGGGTGTATAAAAATTTCATATCGCTAACGTTGCGCCTCAGGGTACCAGGGCGAACCTTGTTGTACTGAACCCCTTATCCCTTTACAATGGACCTTTGGGGGGATGGACCGTTTTTGGCCTATACTCGTGGGAAAAAAATGAACAATAAAATAAAGAAAAAAAAACTTTTTTAAAATAAGGCTTTTATTATTTGTTAATAAAATTAACTAAAAAGTAAAAAATAAAAAATAATAATAATAATTTTTTTAAAAATAAGCTTTTATTATTGGTTAATAAAATTAACTAAAAAGTAAACAATAAATTGTTTTTAAAGAAATATAACACTTTATAAGTTCATTGTAACCTTTAACGAAAATTAAGCTTTTTCGTCTGCGCCAAAAAATTTCTAAATTGTACATAATTATATATTTTAACATTAAAACTTTACACCTAAATTATTAAATCTTACAGTTTATATCACAGTCCTAATTGTTCAGCTTTTGGCTGAAAGACTATGAAGAGAACTCGCTACAGTTTTTTGAGGATGTCCCATCGTTGTGGAGTGCTGCTTAAAATAGTAAAACATTTTTGTACAACTCTTGAAGAAAGCAACTGCAGCCGTACAAAATTCTGCACCATCAACACCACATAAATTGAGATTGTGTGTTGCACAAGGCGAGTAATCAGCATTCGAGTTTTTGCCGAGAATGTGACGCAATGCTCCGTTGTAAGCGCCGTTATCGTACCCTTGTGCACGACAATCTTTTAATGGGGTTTCATGTTTACCTAGAGTATGTCAAATTAGATCAGCGATTTTCTGACCAGTTTTTTTGTTACAATTTACGAAATCCAAAAACCGTTCTTGAATTGTAAAATTTGTTGCTTTCGAATTGAAATGGAGGTAGCGCAAAATGAACGTTGTCTGTTCAACGTGACTAGAATCAGGCGTAGTATCAACGATAATAGCAAAATACTTGGCTTTCTTGCCTTGATCTAATATAGTTTCCCTCACGTGCTTTGCACATATTTCTATAAACCCGTTCTGAATGTCTGGGGAAAGATAGTGAACTTGTAAACGTTTGTGCTGCTGTTGTGAAATCCTAACTTTCTCCAAATGATCTCTAAGTATCGGATCATAATGACTTATGAGATTTTAGATGCCCACAAAATGTCCATTGTTTCGTTCACCAATATAGATATACTTTCGCCTTTGAAAGCTAGGCCTCTTTCACCCAAAAATAAAATAGTGTCCAAAATTCTATATAAAATTTCTTTCCACTTTTGAGTTTCAGTGATTAGCTGTTCATTGATAAGTGTATCAACTGTAGCCTTCTCTTGAATTAGATTTTGTAAATATTATAACATTTAATGAGATCTTGAGAAATATCGTGTGATGGCAGTTTATCGTATAGCTTCTTCCATACCTGGAATTTCGTATATCCGCCAGGACAACAAATTTTAGGTCGATTTAAGGTATTGGTGCTTCACAGACGACATGGTAGGCAATAAAAAGCTTTGATGCTGGCACTCCACACTAACCAGTTATGCTCCACTTTCACTCCATTTGGCAAGATTCTGTTTAACTACGAGGTAGGAAATGCCTTGTCATGACAATTCCAAGGAAAAATAACAGGACACTTTTGATGACCTCGACGAATTATTTCGTTGACTTCTTCAGATCGAAAAAACTCATTATTCACGGTATCAATATTTAAGTCGTTTAAATAATCTGGACTTTGATGCAGAGTTGGTGGTATTGTTGGAAGACTTTTTGAAGATGAACCTTCATCATCTTTTGAACATGAACCCTCATCAAATGTATGTTAACATAATCGTCGCAAGTCAAAGTTGTATTGATAATGAAACCAAGATTTGTTACTTTGGGTACTTGTTTGTACTTACTTTGTCGGCAATGTACACAGGTGGTATAATTTGGAAATCTTTTCACTTTTTATTTATAGGCAGCACATACGATTTATCACTATTTAGACATAAGTCATTTTTCATCGCACATTCAGAGATTGATGTTGGGTTCTTATACGGCTTCGAGCATATATCACCTGTGTCCTCATTATTCCCGGATAGCAGGCATGCTTAACCAACGAACCGATATCATTTCGTTACGATAATTAACGTTAGTAAACGAAACAAAGTCATTTCGTTTCGTTTATTAACGTTAAGAACGTCAAATCAACGAAATGATTTCGCTTCGTTTTCTGCCATATCAAAACGAAATCAAATCGTTTATGTTGATTATTAATTTCAAACTATGCTGGCAAAGCTGATTTATGGCGGAGTCATTAAAGGTAAAAGCATTAGCCAAGCTGATTGCAACTTTTCTCATGAATTTTGACAGTACGAACATTTGTCAGAGTATTTTTGACATTACCACCAACGAATTACACAAACAAATTACATGGAGTTTGTGTGTGTATGTCCGCTCGCTGTCACCACCTTACGGCTTCACTATGGCTATAGCATTGCCAGCACAATTCAAACATAAAGTATCACGTTTTTGTTAACGTTTTTAACGTTAACGAAAGCTTTTCGTTTCGGTTAAAAACGAGATACAATTTATCTTGATAATTTCTTTTTCGATAATATTTTGAAGTGTTTCAACGGAAACGGTGGACATTTTTTGATAAACGATTAGCTTGGGGTTAAGGTGCATCCATGCCGGATAGATATAGCTGGATATCATCAGCATATGCATGCATGTGTATATACTAGCTTACTTAGTTACTTAATTGGCGCTTAACCGTCTAAACGGTTATGGCCTTGAAATAAGGTGCGCCAGTCGCTTCTTCGCTCCGCCAACTGGCGCCAATTGGTCAAACCAAGGAAGTTTAAATCGTTTTCCACCTGGTCCTTCCAACGGAGTGGGGGTCGCCCTCTACCTCTGCTTCCATGGGCGGGTTCCGATAGAAACACTTTCTTGGCCGGAGCATCATCTTCCATTCGCATAACATGGCCTAGCCAGCGCAACCGCTGCGTTTTAATTTGCTGGACTATGTGGATGTCTGCATATAGCTCGTACAGCTCATCATTAAATTTTCTTCGGTACTCGCCATCGCCAACGCGTAGAGGTCCATAAATCTTTCGAAGAACTTTTCTCTGGAACACTCCCAAAGCCGCTTTATCTGCTGTTTTCATGGTACATGCTTCTTCCCCATATAGCAGGACGGGTACGATAAGTGATTTGTAGAGTATGACTTTCGTTCGCCGAGAGAGGACTTTACTTTTCAATTGCCTACCTAATCCAAAGTTGCTTTTATTGGCAAGATTGATTCTTGACTGGATTTCAGTGCTGATGTTGTAGCTAGTGTTGATGCTGGTTCCCAAATAAACGAAGTCTTTTACTATTTCGAAATTATGGCTGCCAACAGTAGCGTGGTTGCCAAGGCGCGTATGCGCTGACTCTTTGCTCGATGACAGCAGGTACTTCGTTTTGTCCTCATTCACCATAAAACCCATCTTTGCCGCTTCTTTTTCCAGTTTGGAGTAAGCAGAACTAAGAGCGCGGGTGTTTAGGCCGATGATATTAATGTCATCAGCATATGCCAGTAATTGCACGCTTTTATAGAATATCTTTCCAGTGCGGTTAA
Source organism: Eurosta solidaginis (assembly GCF_040869045.1). Lineage (NCBI taxonomy): Eukaryota > Metazoa > Arthropoda > Insecta > Diptera > Tephritidae > Eurosta > Eurosta solidaginis. The sequence goes on from NC_090324.1 coordinate 97,734,692, forward strand.
GTTCTGCAGCTGGTATAATTTTCTCCAGCATCAAATTAAAGAAATCGCGTGATAGGGGGTCTGAAACCTCGTTTAGTTTCGAACGGCTCGGAGAGCTCCTTCCTAATTCTGACTGAGCTAATGGTGTTGTTCAACGTCATTTTGCATAGCCGTAAAAGTTTTGCGGGGAAACCAAATTCACACATAGCGGCATATGGGCAGCTCCTTTTAGTGTTGTCGAAGGCGGCTTTAAAATCGACGAAGAGGTGATGTGTGTCGATTTCCATTTCACGGGTTTCTTCCAAGATTTGGCGCATTGTAAAAATCTGGTCGATGGTAGATTTACCAGGTATGAAGCCGCACTGATATGGTCCAATCAGCCGGTTCACGGTGGGCTTCAATCTTTCGCACAATATACTTGAAATAACCTTATATGCGATATTAAAAAGGCTGATTCCACGATAGTTGGTGCATTTTGCAGTATCCCCCTTCTTGTAGACTGGGCAAAGAACACTTAGATTCCAATCGTCGGGCATGCACTCGTCCGCCCATATTTTGCGAAGAAGCTGCTGCATGCGCCTTACCAACTCCTCGCCGCCTTACTTGAGTAGCTCCGCAGACAATCCATCAGTGCCCACGGCCTTGTTGTTTTTCAATCTGGTTATTGCTATTCTACCTGCGTCATAATCGGGCGGGGGGACATATATTCCATCATCCATCATCCAGTATATACTAGCAAATATAGGAAATATCGTTCAAACAAATACTGAATAGTAGCGGCACCAAAATAGATTCTTGCGGTAGCCCATTATATAACGGTTTTACACTAGAAGTTTCGAAGACGCGTTGCGGAACCCCATACACCAAAGTAATTGCTTGGCTTCATACAGAGCAAGGCATAATGTACAGATTCAGCGGCTTTCGAAAAGTTAAGTAAGCTCACAAAATATGTGACTTTTGTCGAATGATCCCGCAATGTTATCTAAAAATTTTAAGACAGCCGTGGAACAACTTTGCCTAGCTCTGAAGCCCTACTGATATGGGGACAAGAGAGTAAACTTGTTAATATTGTCATGAATTTGTTCAGACAACAATATCTCGAAGGCCTTTGAGAGAGCAGGCTATAAGATTCTTATAAGCCGAAAATCACGCGTACTTAGTTTTGTTGATGGGTCGAACCGTGCAAATTTCCAAAGATCAGGAAGGCATGAAATTGCGATGCTGTAATTCAGCATATAGGTGAGAGTTGGCAAAATGTATGGTGCGATTACTTTCACTAACTTAATGGGTATGTTGTCTTCTCCAATTGCATTCGATCTTATCTTGTTTATGCGTCTAGCCACGTCACATTCCGACACAGTTTCAATCTCAATGACTTGACAGGCAGGCACGACATAGTAAGAACAAGTTGAGGTACTAGAACAAAAACAAGGTGGGAAACACGGGAAACAAATGAATTATTTAGAAAGTCAGAACAGAGGGAACAATAAAAACAGTCACATGTATACGAAGAATTTTTAAATGCCGCCACAAAAGATTATTCGACAATGATGTGTCAAACATTCTATTTATACTTTTCTCGCTTTATTATGGCAACGGTCTCGAGCCGGACAAGCTTGTACCCACGTCAATTGATTTCTTTGCGGTTCTTTTTTAAATGGAGTATCTACTATTGCGCTTGATGATTATTGCTGAAACTGATCTGTTGAAACAAAGGCAAGATGGTCTACCACGATAGCCAGGATTTCGTTCAAGAATCTTAATTATTCATGTACTGACCTCAGACCCCACAAACCGAACAATGTCGTTTTATAAATTCTTTTCATTCAGCATTCGGTAATCTGGGAAAAAGGACGGACCAGAAACTATATTATTGTCATCAAACTAAATGTCAAATGAAACGAAAATTAGATCAGCGTCCGAGACAAACATTTGATCAAACTTTAGAACAATTGACATATCAGTTACAATGAAATAATCGAGAAGACTAGGACAACAATTTTGTCCGAACAGACATGTTTACCAAGACCAACATCGGAAATTTCATCTAACAAACGGCAACTACATGCGTCATTACATAAAAAGTTTACATCACAATCTCCACATATGTACATAAAATCAGTAAAATTAACAGCGACCGAATGCAATATTAGCTCGCCTTCTACCCCTTTTGCATGCTGGCGATGTCATAGGCGGTGTAAATTGGTCCCACATAACCTTCTCTGATAAAAATGTTCACTTCAGAACTAGTTTATTTTTTTTGGCACCTTTCGATAATTCCCAACTAGTTAAAAGGTCATTTGTATAGATCTAGTCATCTCGATAGTTCTGAACTAGTGTAAATACTTGCAGTTTAGGCCGAAATATAAAGAAAACAAGTAAGAAAGTCTAAGTTCTTGTGAAACCGAATTTTACATACCCAGATATGCGCTTGAAACGCTGTTGTGGTTTGCTTTGTATGGTAAAAAATGTTATAATATCATAATCTTCACTTAAAGCTTTTTCGAGATTTAGGTATCTGAAAGGATTTAACGCTAAATCTTGCAAGTTTTATCATACAAAACTAAATCTCGAATCGTAAAAGACTTATGTTAAATCTTCATTAAATCTTCAATCATATCAATATTTGAGGTATGGCTACCTATAATTAAACTATATGCAATTTTTTGATAGGAAAATATTTTAAGGGAGGAGCAGTTTTAAAACTCATGGATGATATATGCCAAACTCTAGTGCAAAAATAAAGTATCAAAATTAAATACTGATATAAGTTTTAGCTTTGTGAAAATGTATTTGTTTAATTAGAAAATGTTAATTATTTTTGTGCCCGAAAAACTTCACTGAAATTGAAACTGGGCATGTGGCTCCACTTTATACTTTTTTCAATTTGAAAAAATAAAATGTCAAATAAAACTACGGTGTAGATAGTGCAGGTTAAAATATAAATTTGATCGCAATAATACATATCGTTAGCTAATGTGAAAATGTCTTAAGTTAACTTCTACGAATTTTACAGGATACGAAAAAAATGAATAAATTTTGAAATAACTTTTTTTTCAAAATTGTGAATGAAGTACCTTAACTGCAATCCTTTTGAATTTAGAAGCTTTGAATAAGATAAATACAAATCATGTATGTATGCTAACTCAGCAGCTATTTTATGACTTAGCACAATTTCCGCACTCAAAACAAATTTTTCTAATCACTTAGCACTTTTTACTAAATATCTTTCCCCATAGTTTTCAAAATAATGAGAGCTCAATAATATTTTTAAAAATATAAAGGAACATTTTTATTGGCATATAGGAACACTTCGTTGCTGTAAATTCGTGAAATTACACATTTATATAAAAAGTTTTAAGATATTAGTCAACCAATAATGAATTCGAAGTCTTCCTTCAATGCAGCAATCTTAAAAACTCAAAAAATTTAATATACTATATTGTAACGAATATTAGCAGCACTAAGGGATACTATCATCACTATCCGATGCTAAGCAGTGACTTGTATGCACATCAATAATTCAATCATTATGTCTACACATATGTAAGTACACGCAGCGGAGAAGCAACGCACAAACACATGCAGATATCTTATCTGAGATGCTCCCAAAAGTATGCAATTATAATTGTGGAAATGTCGCTCACAAATACACGCGCACATGAGAGATATACACGTGCATCTGTAGTTATAATTATATAGCAGTAACTAAGTAAATTCTGGAAGGGCCTAGAAGTATGCAAACGAGAAATAACAGAGTATAAAAGACCGCAACAGTAGAGGCACGAGAATCAGTTTGATTTAAGACGCTATCTGGCGAGCAATAGTAGTGTTATTGTGAAGAACTTTAATAAAGGCCATTTTGCATTATTGAATAGTGGAGTTATTTATTCAAAAATTTTGTGATTCGAACTTAGCAGAAGGTTGCAAATAAATGGATTTGCACTAAATTCGTTACAATTGGTGGTCGGAATAAGAATTGTTGAATAAATTCCAGAGTTGCAGAGCACAACAAGGATATGGCGAAGTTAAGTGAATTTATGATCCAGCAACTGAAAAGGGAGTTGGAAGCCCGTGGATTAAATACAGCCGGCAATAAGGTGAAACTTCAAGCACGGCTACGAGACGCTATGGAGTCGGAAGGAGTTAATGTGGACGATGATGTCTTTCATCCTGATGGGGACGAGACAACAACAAAAATTGAAGAGAAAAACGAAACATCGCAGGCAGTTACGAGCACAGACTTGAATGTGATATTAGCTGCAATATCTGCACAAATGTCGACAGTAACATCCAAGATGGAAACTCAACTAGAAGAACAGAAAACATATATGGCATCCCAACTGGAAGGGCAAAAGACATATATGACATCTCAGTTGGCTGAGCAGTTGAAAGCACAGGAGACCCGCATATCCTCGCAGCTGGAGGCACAGGAGATAAGGGTAACATCAAAGCTGGAAGCACAGGATACAAAAATTGTGCAGCTCGAGGACAAAATTGATGCCGAGATAGAAGCTTTGAGAGGTCGTATACAGGAGTTGCAAATGAATCGCCCAGCAGTTTCAGCGAGTAATAAGAAAAGAAAAAAAACTCCATAGTTTGACGGTTCTGTTCCATTCCAGATCTTTCAATAAAAAGCGACAGAGAAGAGCCCGGAGAGATTATTGGCAACCATGCAATATCCGCAGCCACGGAAAATAGTAACCGCCGAATTCGTGCCACCACTACCACGTTCCAAGCAAAGAAGGAACTACCTCCTCGCCATGATCTACAAATTCTACAAGTGAGTGGAGTTAATCCCGGCGCGCCAAGCAAAAACGGCAAGCGTGCTCAAAGCGCTACAAGAAAAGGTCATATACTTACTTGGTTGTCCGAAAACCTTCCTCACCGACAATGGGAAGCAGTTCGGCGGAAAAGCGTTAGCACCGTTCCTGAGTGACCACCGCACATGGGATTAGGAAATTCCATAAATGGCACTTGCAATAAACATGGTCAGAAAAGAGGGTATAAAAGCATCTGCAGCAGGCATAAACTGCGGCGAAATAAAAAGACGTCAGAGCGGGTGCACACGGAGGGAGCAGTACCAGTGGCCAACCAATCGAGCAAAAACACAACGGGGACCAATTTTTTTCGCGCCACATTTTACCGAATACCTGATAGCCATGATGAAATCACAACCCGAGGAAGATGGAAACGAAGAAGAAGAATATTATGTATTATAATGAATTGTATGAAATATACTCTGTTAGTTTTAAGAACAATGAAATGTAATTATTCTTACGTTATACAAATGAATTAAAACATAAACTCTGTTAGATATAAGTGGAATGACTATATATTTTTGAGAAAAAACAGAAGAAAAAAAATTAATAAAGTGCTTCGCCCACATGCACACCGGCATAAGACTTAGGACATACCTGGAGATCCATCTTACCCCACCGCAGCTTTCCGTCAACCGAAGTGGGAGGGGGACTGTAACGTAGCGTTACAATAAACCACTTGTACTTATGCTTGTATAGCATAGTCAACAACCACTAATAGCAAACCAATGAAAAACACAATAATGGTGCGTTGATTTCTCAACCAGTTTCTATAACATAGCCAAAAACCACTTGTATAGCATAGTCAACAACCACTGATAGCAAATGAATGAAAAAGCACAATAATGGTGCGTTGACTTCTCAACCAGTTTGCGGCACCACCCATATAAACATCGAATTTGCATTTTTGCAATTCAGTCCTCGCAGGTGAGCCAGCGAGAGTGGTTGTCTTATTAAAGACAAAATAACCACTCCGGCTAGCCAGCTGAGTGGAAGGGGCGCTTTCATGGCGCGGGTCACCCTCCACCAGGGCTGGACGACGAGAGCAGTGTCTTCGGACTATTTTTCCCTCCGTCGCCCACCTTGGTGCCTGAGTGGCCCGCTGCCTCAATGACCACATACACCCTTCCCCCTCAGCTCGGGTTGCGTGGCAGGTGCGCCGTCATGGCGCGGGTCACCCTCCACCAGGGCTGGACGACGAGAGCGGTGTCTTCGGACTATTTTTCCCTCCGTCGCCCACCCTGGTGCTTGAGCAGCCCGCTGCCTCAATGACCACATGCCCCCTTCCCCCTCAGCTCGGGTTGCGTGGCAGGGGCGCCGTCATGGCGCGGGTCGCCCTCCACCAGGGCTGGACGACGAGAGCGGTGTCTTCGGACTACTTTTCCCTCCGTCCCCCACCCTGGTGTTGAGCGGCCCGCTGCCTCAATGACCCAAAGCACCCCTCCCCCCAGCTCTGGTTTAATAGGCTAGCCGGAGCGGTGGGACCACTCCCACTAGTTAGCTAGGGATAAGAAGGTGCGGCCGTGGCGTTAGTCAACCTTGCTGCAGCAGGACGACGAGAGTGGTGTCTTCGGGCTACTTTTCCCTTCGTCGCCCTGGTCTGGTAAGCAACGACCCGCTGCCAGAACGACCGCACAACCCCTCTCCATAGCTCTGGTTTCAGCCGTGAGCCGATGCGTGCACACAGGAGCTATCGCTGTGCCGTTAAGGTGCACTTCCCCTCCACGCACGGATCGACCTACGGTGTGTCGGCTGGTACAGCCCCGCCCACCTTACCCACCTTCTACTAGCGTGCAAGTAGGAGGGCGGGGGTGTCCAGCGGTGAAACCAGCACTAACCGAGTCCTCGCAGTCTCTTCCCCAGGTGACCGACCGGCCTACTATCGATTCTGCCGATCCCGCCGATACCGTCAACCAACCCCGCCCGGAACGAGCCGCCGCTGCCCCGGCAAACACCATCGCTAGCCTACTTCCCCTCTCTCCCCGGCCCTGGTACGCGCTCCGTAGCCCACCACCGGTGCCGTCGCATCGTCGCCCCTCTGGTGCCGCCGCTGCCTCCATCCCGCCGGTGCTACGCCAACCGTTGGCCGTCCGCCATACTACTGCCGTGCCCATCCCGCCTTGCTGGTGCCGCCGCCGTCCCACTAACCGTTGGCCATTCGCCATCCTACCGCCGTTAAGCCGCTACATCAATCACGCCGCGGCTACGCCGACCGTTGGCCGTCCCCCACACTACTGTCGTGCCAATCCCGCCTTGCTGGTGCCGCCGCTGCCCCACTAACCGTTGGCCGTTCGCCATCCTACCGCCTTTAAACCGCTGCATACGTCCCGCCGCTGCTACGACGACCGTTGGCCGTCTGCCATCCTACCGCCGTTAAGCCGCTGCATCCGTCCTGCCGCTGCTACGACGACCGTTGGTCGTTCGCCGTCCTACGGCCGTTAAGCTGCTGCATCCGTCACTCCGCTGCCACGACGACCGTTGGCCGTCTGCCATCCTACTGCCGTTAAGCCGCTGCAACCGTCCCGCCGCTGCTACACTAGCCACTGGCCGCTTGCCATCCTACCGCCGTTAACCCGCTGCTTCTATCCCGCCGCTGCTTCCGTACCGCCGTACGAGTTCGTCCGTTACCCGACGGTTCAACCGCCCTACCGAACCTCCTCTACTCCAACGACTGTTAGCCGCCGCTCCACCCCTTCGCCATCTTGCGACGGAAAGCTGCTGTCCGGCTAATATATCCAGCCGTGTATGCGTGTGTTCGTAACACATAAATATCGTGTATTTATTCAGTAGGGGTTTGTGGGACCTTTACTCGACCCTGGATTGACTGAGCGTTACTCCAGCCTTAGACAAAACCCACCTCACACACTTACTTTGGTTATGGGACGAATCACGTACGTTTGGATCATAGGATGGAGGATGGGATTTTGACGGATCACGGGAAGAGGCGGGCCCGGGCTTCATTTTGTTTGCCCCTGAGATATCCCTATTGAAGGCTTCAACTTCTACTTCCCCGTCTACCCCTGTACTCCAAATCCTTTTGCTAACTTCTAGCTCGCTCGCTCCTTTAAACCGAGCCCTATTCTCGTTCATGAGTTTTTCAGCTCGCTTGCACGCATGTTTTAACTCAGCTAGGGTCGATAATTTGGTGGCAAACGTTAAATTAGCTAAAAAGGGCTTAAGATTACCTTTTATTATATTGACGAGTTATGCTTCTGGAATCTTTTTCCCCAATCTGAACGTGAGATCATGGACTTCCGCGTAGAATTCATCGAAACTCTCTTGTGGGATATGCTTCCGTTCCATGATCTCGCGAATCACCTCATTATCAGAATCTGCAGACTTAAATTGAGTCAAAAGCTCAACCTTGAGGCGAAAGTAGTCAAAGTCTTTGTCGTCAGCATTATCTTCTAGGACCTTCCAGTACCATTTGAGAGCTAACCCGGTCACCAAACAGTGAAAGTCAGCTAGAAGCTGTTCATATGTCAAATTGTACTGCATCCTCATCTTCTCTACTCTAAAGACAAAGCTTTATACTGTCATCCCCTTGGGTGACCCATCAAACTTTAGGTGCCATTTGTTAAGATCGATTCTCTTCCTATCATAAATGTTCCTGGTCCTCTCGTCCCGCTATTCCCCCTCGTTAATCGTTTCCCTATTTTCGATATATGTCGAAGTTGACGCTGGTTGCGGTCGTGGCGCTGGTCCTTGCATGGACAATTCTACGTCAGCTAGACGGTTACTTAATCTTGACACATCGGCTCTCATTTTCCGGAATTCATCCATAGCTTCTAGAACGATGTGGTTTTGTTGAGATATCGTCTCCATAACGGCGTTGAGTTTGTCCATGTGAGCTGCCGGCGTTCCTTCTCTGTATTTCCGGTTGGCCGTCGTGATATAGCACCTCCAAAAGCACCCCTATCTGTAGAACATCCCCCGATTCGGACAACTCCAACAACGACAACTTGCGCAAAAAGCTAAGGGAATTATCTTCGTTGTCCACTATTATCGAATTTGAAACAACAACGTCTTTCCTCCTTTTTACACTATTTTCGAGGTTAGCGCAAATCCTGGCAGAACAGCGGTTCAAGAAGTCAGTCGGCAGAAAGTCTACTGGTATCTCTATACCCGTATCTATTTGGGTGAATATAGAACCGGCCACTTGGTTTTCAAGTGCCCTAGTAATGCTGCGTATGACTGGCCCTCTCTGTTGCAACTAAGATTTCCTAACCCTGGCCTCGGTATTTCTTCCCGATCTTGATGATTATCCATACACCACCTCGATGAGGCCCTGAATAAAACAACACAAAGAAACGGAAATCAACAAAAATATCGAAATCGAAGTTACCCCCTAAGATTTAAAAAAATATATATATATTAAGAAGATGGAAAGATAATCAATTGATTTCGCGAAGAAAAAAAATTCAAAAATAAACGTGTGGAGGCAAATCAAAAATTCAGTATGTAATATTTGTATTAATATAAAAGGGTATATTATATAAGTACGATCTATATGTACGTGTGCAACAAAATGGGTTAGAATTCCCAGGTGTAAAACAATTTTATGTGTGTAAATGGGTATCTATCAAATAAAACTTCTAACTTCAATAAAGTTCTATGAAAAAACTAAAAGATATGTATGCGTGTGTATACAGGTGATTAAAACAAAATTTCATAGATGTGAAATATTTATGTGTGTGGATATGCTTGTATATGTATGTTTTTGCAAAAAAAAAATTCAAAATACCATTAACCACTGAAAGAAATTCAAGACGTGGCTGGCTGTAAGAAACCCTAGCTATCTGTGCTTTAATTCGCTACAAATACCTACATTAAAAATGTGTTAGTGAAAAGAAAGTTCCACAAAAATATATAAAAAAGGCAAAAAAAATCATCAATCAAATTATACCTAACACTCTTAGATAACTGGATGTGCTTCACATTCGCACAAAGGCTGAAAAACTCCAAAAAAAAGGAAATGAAAATTCAATGTATTTACAAAATTTTAATTGAAAGGAAACAACACCAAATTTCAAAGTGGTATTTTTCTTTTTCCTCTTCGATATTGAACTAACCTAATTAAGTGACCTCAACGACTATATTGTTTTTCGGTTGAATGAATGTTTGAACAATAGGTTGAGAAAAAAAAGAAAGAAAGAAAAAAAAAAACAAGAAATTCTATAAAAATGGTGGAAAATTTAAAACTTCGATAAATATCTATATCTTAAAGTTTGTGGTTAGTTTGATTGGTGTTGACCTCGCGAAGGAAACATAAGTTAGATTGGTGTTGCTTTAGTCCGTCAGCATTCTGTCCAATATCATGTCAGCTAATCCCCCATTCAATCCCTAGTGCGGCACATCGCCGGTCAGAGTCCTTACTCCAGCCGTAGCTGCCTAACACCTATCTCAAGTAAAGAAAAAAACCCCAATTTACCCCAATTTATTAACAGCTATAAACTTCACATGTGGGCGGTGCTAGAAGACCACATGGCAGCTTGAGCTTTGCCACAGAAAACGTCTTATATTGCGCTAGCCTCGACTTCGAATACCACCTTACTATGACGTTGCGATCGAAGAAAGGGAACTTCGAAGTCGGACTAACACTACCCCGCGTCTAACTACCTACTTGTTACTCAGGCACAAATCACTTTCAGTCGCCTGAAGTAGTCCGACTTCGAAGTTCCCTTTCTTCGATCGCAACGTCATAGTAAGGTGGTAGTCGAAGTCGAGGCTAGTCGCCTGAAAGTGATGCTACCCTCGTTACCCTAACCTGTCCGAAAGAAGGAAAATAAATTAGTTAAAAAATTTAATTTGAAATGAGAAAAGTGAGAAATTAGTAGATGTTAAAAAAAGAATAAAAATAAAAATAGTAAGTTATGATGGGAAAAGGAAAAGTTTGGGCAATTAGTTGGAAAGTTGAAGGAAAAACTGAAAGAAAGATAGTATAATTAAATGTGAGAAAAATAAAAAGATGATCATGCTATTACGTTGGGCACCATTGTAATATAATGCAATGTAACTGCTTGGTCCGGGCGAGAAGGGTGGGGGTTGGCATGCTGGTAGCCCGGCTAAGGCTCGTCGGCATTGAGGCGCGGTTCTTGCCACCTTCCTCGACCCACAGTCACAAAAACAAAATTATAATTATCATGCCTATTGGTGGAAGCCAGGGTCTGTACTAAGTGTCCACATGGGCTGGCTTGAAATTTTCACCACATGAGACATTAAGTTCCGGTTTGTACAGAAAAACATGAGTATACACATTCGTAGTGCTCGCGTAAATTATTATAAAAAAATAAAGAAAAATGTTATAAATTCAGTTTTGCCAAGGAAAAAAAAGGAAATAAAAACGCAATAAAAAAGGTAATTAAACAAATGTACAAATTTGGTATTGCGTATTCTAGCAGATCCTCGTGGCCTGCAACATGAACTTCCTAAATTCCTAATTTACCTTCACGGAAAGATAATTACTAGTTTTCTTTTCTTTTTAAATACAAAAAAATTCAAGGAAAAAAATCAACGAAAATAAACAACAACAAAAACCCAAAAAGTGCAAGAAAATTAATACCAATAATTCAGCGTGGCTGCCTAGCAGATAAAATAAAAGAAATTCATGTACAAGGTGAGAAAGGAATTATGAACATATAAAAATGTCTATAAAATACTTAAAGTACAAAATTATAAAAAAAGTTTAAAGAAAGGTCGAACCCGGCGAACTTATGTCGGTCGCCCCGTGTTGAGTTGGTGATGTGGTTGAAAAGTGGTGCGCAGCGCACTCTCCCTATTAGCGGTCTACAGCCAGTCAGTCGCTCACTTGCTCACTTGCTCACTTACCTGGGTGTTGCCAGTCCAAACTAGCAATGTTAATTATAAGTTGTAATGCGATGATATGTAATGTGATAGAATGGGGTATGCTGTATGCTGTGATGTTATATCGTGCTGTAATGTGATGTAGTGATGTGATGTAACGTCGTCTGATGGTGTTGTGTCGTGCCGCCGTTTTGCGTTCTTATATGATGGGTTGTATAGATTGGTTGGTAAGTGTCGCAATAGGCGTGGATCCACCTCTGGCTGCTTGCGGCTTATACCTAGTAGTGTTTGTGCTTACCGTGTTGGTTGATGTACTGTTGTTAGTGTTTAGTGATATTGTTTTCTCTTGATGATGTGTAGCATTTATATGTATTGCTCGCAGTGTTAAAGGTGGTTGGTGTGTGGTATTGCCTGTTGTTCCTAATGTTGCGTGGTTTTGTGGTGTACTTCCTTGTGTGAAGTGGTGGTTGTTGAGCGATGTTACCAGGGTTTATCATTAATGTTGCGTGCCTTTGCGTGTATTTGTTATGAATGCAGGTGTTTTGTTTAACGTGATTGGTGTTTAATGTGATTGTATGCCGCTGGTGTTGGATTTCTATAGTATTTGTGGTTGCAGGTTTTGCGGTGTGGCTGGCGTAGATGTGTGGCTGGTGTCTGTTTTGCCAAGATGGAAGTGGGTTGATGTGGTGTTTGTGGTTGTATCTTTTGCGCTTTGGGTGTTTTAGTATCGGTTGCTGGTGTTTGTCGTATGCTGCTGGTGTTGAGTTGATGTGTTTCGCCTAGATGGCGGTAGAATCCCTCTCGGAGGCAGACGCGGTTTCTGGTGGGAAAGAAGAAGAGGAATATTACAGTCGGGCAAGGGTTGATAAGGGTATCTAAGGCGGTAATCATGTTAGGGTATTGGCTAGTGACAGGAAGTTTTATGTGACTTACCGGTGGTTATGATGATTCGGCTGGTGGTGAGGATTTTGCTGGTTGCCTTGGACAGGGTCTCGTGTGGTTTCGACACTTTAAACTTTAAGACACCGTTTCTTTTTGTACCCGGTAAACTCACTATAGAAATAAATTTTTTTTTTTTATAATCTTTTTTTTCACTTCCACTCGGGAGGTAAGGCGTCCGTTCGACTCTATGACTTTTAATTTTTGCAAATGAAAAACGGGATTTCCTTTCTTTTATAGATTATTTGATTCCTGTTGCAACTCCTGTTTTCCTATCTACATTTTTTTTTTTGCAGTACCTCTGCAGAATACTGTAACACCCATGCCGCCTAGCGTATCTAGGCCGATTATGATGTCATCAGTGGCCCCAGGCATAACGTGTAACACGGTGTTGTGTGACGATTCGCCGAGGCGTACTTCCTTCCGTATGGCATCGAAGATTTGGCTGCTAGTACCGTAGGCCATGGTTATTTGGAGGGCTGCGGCTACCCCTTCCCCGCCTCCTGAACTTACCATGCGTTCTGCTGCGATGCTTGATATGAAACTTCGTGAGGCCCCGGTGTCGATCACGGCTTCTGCTGGTTGTCCGCCAAGTTGGACTAGGGCGTAGAGACGGCCACGATCCTGGCGCATGGTTACTGGTGTTTCGGCGCTGGGTCTTGTAAATTCACCGCGCCTTGTCCTTGGTGTATCCCTTTCTCGTTTCCTGACGGTTCCTCGATGACAGCATTCTATTGTTCGTACATCCGGCTGACCGCACTCCCAACAGAATAACTTTCTCCTATTTCGGCATTTTTCAATGTAGTGCCCTTCTTGGTCACACCTTCTGCATGCGTTGTTCGGCGTTCTAGGTGGGGAGTGATGCTGTATGTTTGGAATCTCTTGTGGTGGCTGCAGATGAGGTGATTTTACGATCCTTGCTTTCTCGCTTACGACTTTTCCCGCCATCTCACGTCGTGGTGCTTCTGACGTCCGTAGGTAGCCTTCGTGGATGCCCTCTTAGTCTTCCGCGAGGGTGAGAAGTTCCGCTGAACTGGTGAAATCTCTTCGGCGGATATACAATAGGTAATCCAGATGGCTGTTTCGAAATATCCTTTCTAGGCGTTGCTCCTTACTGTAACCGGCGTGCCGCATCATGTTTTGTATCACCAGCACGTAATCCTTGTATTTCTCCAGTGCGTATTGTTTTCGCTGTCGTATGTCATCTTCTAGACGCTCGAAATATCTGGCCGGTAAGAAAAATCGGAGGAAATCCCGCTTGAAGGCCGCCCAGTTGGTCCAGTGTTCGTTATTGTTGCGATACCACTGGAGGGCGGTGTTGCAAAGTAACTCGGGCATAGTTTTCGGGAAGAGGTCTGCACTTACCGTGTATACTTCTGCCAATTCCTCCAGCCGCTCCATGAATGCTAGGGGATCTCGTCCTCCATCGTATTTCACTGACCACTACCGTACTTGATCGATGACGGGTTTGATTACGAGGGCCTATTATGATTACCTTGGGCTATCACATCGTTGGGGTTAACGATGTTCGCTACGGGTGGGTACTGGGGTGTTGGTTGTAGGTTCTGCGTGGGAAGTGTAAATTGGGTCGGTTCCGGTGTCTTTGTGGGACCTCTCGCTCCCGTTCCCCTTGGAGTCGGTGGGATCAGTCCCTTTGATCCACTCTCGTTCTCTGAGTTGGTTTCTGCGACCCTGTGCCCTCCAGAGATATGAATTTTGCGTATATATCGGAGTCAGTCGGTGCCTTGGAAATTGTTAGGACTATCCGTTTTCGGATCTCCCGCGTTGTGCCTGTGTGTTCAATGTCTAGCTCTTGGGCTATGGCCACCAGCTGCTCTTTGGCGACGTTATCTATCCACGTTGTATCGAGTGGCTCACTCATCTCGTGAAAAAAAAATTTTTCGCCGGGGATTTGTCCCCCTGAATAGTTAGTTATACGACTTTGAAGGTCCCTGCTCGGGCGCCAATTATAACGAAACTTTACCTGTGCCCCGGTGCTTCTTAATAAATTGCTGGGGTATACTCGCCGTGTCCAGGGTTCCTTACAATAAATGTATATTTGGGGCCCTTTTCCAAGTCGTACTTTATTGAACTTCATTCATTTACAGCTAGATTATATCTAAAACATAATTTAAACTCAATTTTCATTCAATGCTATTGGTATTCGGTGTCGGCGTGGCCTGGTGGGTAACGGTCCACCCAAGTCCCGTTGGTATGCCTGCTGGCGTGCTGGCTTATGTTGTTGCTACCTCTGTTTTAAATATTTTCCTATTTGTATAATGGTTTGTATTGGCTAACGGTCCACCAGGTCCCGTTAGCGCGTGGTTATTGGACGCCTACGCTGGCGTTCGCCGCATCGTTGGCTGTCGTGCTGAGTATGCAGTCACTGAGGACGCTCTTTGATTAACGCGTTGACGCTGGCGTCGCAGCTAGTTGTTCGCCGCTGAGGACGTTCGATGATAATGTATATGCGGTCACTACGGATGCTCGTTGATGACGCGTTGATGTTGGCACCGCGGTTGTTATTTCTGACGCGTTGGCGTTTGCTCCGCGGTTATTATTTCGCCGCTGAGGAAGCTCGATGATTATGTGTATGCGGCAACTGGGGACGCACGAAGTGAAAGAGTAAGCGGTCACTGAGGACCCTCGTTGGTGACGCGTTGGCGCTGGCGTCACGGTTAGTATTGCGCCGCTGAGGACGCTTGATAAATAAGTGTATGCGGCCACTGGGGACGCTCGAAGTGAAAGAGTAAGCGATCACTGAGGACGCTCGTTGGTGGCGCGTTGGCACTGGCGTCACGGTTAGTATTGCGCCGCTGAAGGCGCTCGATTATTATGTGTATGCGGCGACTGGGGACGCTCGAAATGAAAGAGTAAGCGGTCATTGAGGACGCTCGTTAGTGACGCCTTGACGCTGGCGTCACGGTTGGTATTTAGTCAGCTTACTGGGGTGCTCGTTGACGGCGCGGTGACGCTGGCGTCGCAGTTCTGTAGCGCATTACGGGTCGCCTCACGGTCGACGGTGATGAATCGGCGGAGCGCAGCCTTGAGCGTTTAATTGAGCGAGGGAAAAACCACACTCTCACGCACCGCTCAGTCTGCGTCTACGTCGGGTGGTGATGTCTCGCACTGGTAAAACCCTAACTACGAGCTATCACCTTCCTTCCGTAGATCCGAACAGTATTCACCGTGCCCCACGGGTCACCTCGCTGTCGACTGTGATGAGTCGGCGGAGCGCAGCTCTAAGCTTTAAGTGAGAGGGGGAAAGCCCGCACACTCACGCACCGTTCAGTCTGCGTCTACGTCGGGTGATGGTGTCTCGCACTGGTAAAACTCTAACTACGAGCTATCACTTACCGTCCGTAGATCCGAACAGTGATCACAGCGCCGGGCTATACCGTTTGTTGGCTTCGATGGTGCTGGTGTTGGTGCGGTGGGCTGCGTCGGCGTCGATCATACGGTAACTGGTCCAATTGCGTGTTTCCTCGTCGATGGTGCTGGTGTTGGCGCGGTGGGCTGCGTCGGCGTCGGTGATTTGGTAACTGACCCAATTGCGTGTGTCCTCGTCGATGGCCCTGCTGCTGGCTCAGTTGGCTGACTGTGTCGACGTTGGCGTCACTTTTACCACTGCGGCGTCCACTCGCGGTTTTATATAGCGACTCACGTTTGGTGGTGGCGGCGTGCGCAGCCTAAAGTTTGGCTTTGCTCAGTTCGCGTCTAACCTGAGTATTGATGTCTCGCACTGGTAAAACCCTAACTACGAGCTATCACTGTTCAGCTTAGAACTGTTCACCACCACTGCTCCGTGCTGACTAACTCTTTCGTGTTGCGACCGTGTTGTTACGATCGGTCGTGTGTCGGTAGAAGCTGCAGTTGTTGTCGTCGCATGGTTTGGGTATATTGTTGTTTGATGTTGCGGTTGAAGTAGGTATGACCTAGTCTAATGCGTGTATTATTCGTGTGTTTGATTGCGTCTTGTATACCGCGTTTATTGTTTGCTCGTGTTACTGGCTTCGTTCAGCCTCATGTTGCGGTGCTAATATTGTATGTTGCTGGCTTCGCTCGACCTTATGTTGTGGTTATAATATTGTGTGTGTGGCTGTTTCGCTCAGCTTTATTTTGCTGTGACAATGTTGTGTGGGTCAAATTTGATGTCAATATTTGGTCCTCACAATTTATTCAGAATAGTATGATGGTCATTCAGCCTAAATATCGGTATGTGCGTGAAGGTGGTACGAGAAAGAAAAGGTACAATAATAATGCCTTCTGTTTTCATCTCAATAGACAAAAAGTCCGAGTATGCAAATTGTTTTTTAAAAATGCTTTAAATATTAATGATCGCCCAATAAGAACTGTTCAGAAGAAACGAAATGAATTGGAAAATGTTTTACTGCTGGAGGATTGTTAAAAACTTTATCGATAAAATCCCTAAAATCGAGAGTCATTATACTCGTGCAAACACCAGTAAACATTTTATTGATGGTAGCAAATCTATTGCGGGCATTCACCGAGACTACGTCGCGGAGTGTAAAGCTAAAAACGTTCCGTTTGTTGACTATGTAATGTTTTATCGAATATTTACAGAAGATTATAATATTTCATTCTTTACGCCAAAAAAATATTTATGTGGAACTTGTTGTGCCTACGATATCGCAGAGGGTGATGAAAAAAATAAACAAGAAGAATATTATAATCAGCATATCGTAGAGAAAGAATTTTCCAGAAAGGAAAAGAAGTATGATAAGGAGGAAGTGAATGCTAATGTGGTAGTGTACGATTTACAAGCCGTCATGCAGAATCCTAAGGGCGATGTCTCAGTTTCAGAAAATCACATTCCTAAGTATTATAGCCCTTTTTACGAGCAGTTGTAATCCTTATCAATTTATTTTTTTGCGTTTATTTTTTAATTTATGTCCTTCATGTTTGTACCTGAAATAATATTTTATGTTAATTTTTATGTTGCAATAAAATATGCAATGAATGCAATAAATTTTATTTCATATCCATGTTTTTTCTCTTATAATGTTTAGCAAGGCGGCCACCGTGGTGTGATGGTAGCGTGCTCCGCCTACCACACCGTATGCCTTGGGTTCACACCCCGAGCAAAGCAACATCAAAATTTTAGAAATAAAGTTTTTCAATTAGAAGAAAATTTTTCTAAGCGGGGTCGCCCCTCGGCAGTGTTTGGCAAGCGCTCCGGGTGTATTTCTGCCATGAAAAGCTCTCATTGAAAACTCACCTGCCTGCAGATGCCGTTCGGAGTCGGCATAAAGCATGTAGGTCCCGTCCGGCCAATTTATAGGGAAAATCAAGAGGAGTACGACGCAAATTGGAAGAGAAGCTCGGCCTTAGATCTCTTCGGAGGTTATCGCGCCTTACATTTTTTTTTTTTTTTTATAATACGGGTTTTCGTGATCCGTACGGGATTCAGTCAGGGACATTTCGGGACTTTTTCGTGATCATTTAAAGATGGTTTTCAGGATTCGTCCGGGATCCCGTTAGGGTAATTTCTGGACTTTTCAGGGCCATCCAACAGATGATGTCCTGGGTCCCTGGTCCAAATTTTGGTCGATATCTGGAAAACGCTTTCACATATACAACTACCACCACTCCCTTTTAAAACTCTCATTAATACCTTCAATTTGATACCCATATCGTACAAACATATTATAGAGTCACCCCTGGTCCACCTTTATGGCGATATCTCGAAAATGCGTCCACCTATAGAACTAAGGCCCACTGCCTTTTAAAATACTCATTACCACCTTTCATTTTATACCCATATCTTCAAACACATTCTAGAGTAACCCCTGGTCCACGGTTATGGCGATATCTCGAAAAGGCGTCCACCTATAGAACTATACTCTTTACTACCTTCCATTTGATACCAATGTCATACAAACACATTCCAGGGTTACCCTAGGTTCATTTTTCTACATGGTGATTTTCCCTTATTTCGGCTCCAAAGCTCTCAGCTGAGTATGTAATGTTCGGTTACACCCGATCTTTTCCTTCCATACTATATCCTCATTGGTTCTTTTGGTTGTATGGCCTTTGGTGTATGGCCTTTTATTCAGCATACGTTTGTTTTCGTACCTGTCAGTCAGACTTTTCAAGGCAGTTTCGAAATCGTCCTTTGTGACTTCGCATTTTTGGACAATTTCCTTCGCTCCCCCTGTGTCTTTTGGTTGAGGTAATATTAGTAGCGGAACTAGATTTTCTTTCCAAAATTTATTCGGAACAAATTTTTTTTCACGAAGTCCCAGAAACCCACTATTTATATGCAGTATTTGTATAAATATAATGGTGGATATTTGATCGTTACTTTTCATAATGCAGTTTTTGTATGCATGCTTTAATCGAGTATCAATTTTCAAATAATATTAGCGCTCAATAGTAAGAATGCTCATGCAAATCAGTCCAATGCTCAGAAATATTTGCGCTGATGGTACTGAATCAAACCTTACTTTATTGAATAAAGTTTATTCGGAATCTTCACTCTCACTCTACTCATTTTTCACCACTTTCTATTGGGCATTTGTTATCTCTGTAGAAACTGCGGTGCACATATTCAATAACAGTAGAATCGCGAGAAAGTTAGTCGCCAGTGTTCGGACTTTTACCACTAAAGTGGTAGATCTAACCCTATATTTCTTTTATTTGAAGTTCTACCACGCAAGCTCGTAAAAGGTGGTAGTTTTTTATAGAAGTTTTTTGAAGAAACCTTTGCTTTTCCACAATTTTTTGAGAAGAGAAACAATATTATTTGTAGAAGAATAGTTTTGTAAAACTCAAAATAACACCTAGCGATGCTTTGATCACCATTTAATCTCTATTACTTTAGGTTTTTAGTACATAACTGCCACTTCCACCTACCTATGTATATATAGGAAAAGAAGTGAGTAATATTCACTACTTAAAAATATTTCAAATATAACCCAATGCTACCACTTTTTTTTCATAAATCTACCACTATTTTCTGAAAAATCTGCAACTAAACAAAATTTTTAAGTCCGCACACTGTTAATCGCTCTGCTAAGTTGACCGAGTATGAGCTTCCACGTCCAGCTCTAAAAAGTTAACTATGTATTGTTTAATTTTCCTGAGCTCATCAATTTTTTCAAATCTAACCGTTTATTTGGCAATAAAAAAAGTGCGGGTATTCCCCGAATACCTGTGTAAAAAATTGTTGTCGGTGTCGCGTGGCGCAAATGTAGTTAGTCATGGGCATTTAAACTTGTGAGTTGTGTACTTGTGTTAACTTGTATTAAAGCTTGTGTTTTGGTTAACTTTTTCGCGATTCTACTGTATTAACCTTAGAATATTAAAAAATTTAACCTAATTCATTCGATTTACCAACTCGTTCGGTATCGTGAACTATTAAATCTGTTTAATTAATCGATAATTGGAAGTTCGAGTGACATATAACCAGCAAACTAAAAGACCGAGGGCGGAGGAAATCGAAAATGGTAAGTACGAATTTTCCATTAAAGTGTGATTTGGGTTTTTCCATCGAGCATACATTGCTATTTTCATATAATCGTTAAACATTTAATAAAATTTCATGAATCAGACTGCTTTTTAACAGTCGAGTATTAAATAACAGTAGCGAGCAATATATTTTCACCAGCTTTTTTTTCGTGAGATCACTCGGATATAGTATGTTTATAAATATACTGAAGTCAGCAAGAAAACAAGTGCATATAGCTTGTTTTTATAGCTTTTTTTTTAATATCAAAAGAGAAATCTTGTGTCTACGTATTTCTAATTTACCACATCAATCAGCATCAAAAAAAAATTCAAGTAGATAAACTTCATAACATGCAAATATTGCTAACTGCTTCTACGTGAATCAAAGAGAATTCTTGAATAACGTGAAATAAATATTTACAGGACGGAAACTCTGATGGAAAAGATAATAAGAAGCGATGAGCTATCAAGAGCATCAATGAATATTTTTGCAAGCTGCCAAAACTTCAAGAACAGGTCTGCGATGATACAAATGTTGAAAACGGAAGTACTGTTCCACTCTTAACTCATACTGATCGCGAAGCTAATACATTGTTGGTTGATAATAATAATGAGAAAACGTTGCATTTAACATCTATGAATGCTGAATCGGGTTCGAATGTACTTATATCACTTTCAAAAATTCTATTGTTGAAAAATACAACATAAGTAATTTTGTGGGGAAAAACATTTATTAGATGATTATACGAAGTGCAACTTACTAAAATATCCTTGGGTACCACCGAAGGACTATATCTTCCCTTTTTCGAGTCATAGTAAAAAAGGAAAAATAGAAAAGCGATACTTTAAACATCAGTTTTTAACTGAATATGAGTGGCTTGTTTATTCTGAACAAAAAAAGGATGTTTTTGTAAATATTGTTTCTTATTTGCAGGTGATACTGATGACTCGAAATTGAATGCACTTGTCAAAGTTCCTGTGACATCGTTTGCAAAGTTGTCCGGTAAAGAAGGTTTACTAAATAACCACGATATTAACAAATATCACTCTAAGTCAGCCCTTTTTAGTCAAGATTTCATAAACAGGTATGAAAATCCAGGAAAGGAAATCATTAACTTGCTTTCTTCTGATCGCATGGAACAAGTTGAGAAAAATAGAAGATTGTTGGAGATTATTATAAAAACTATTATTCTTTGTGGACGACAGAATTTAGCATTAAGAGGCCATAGAGATGACGGTAAACTTAACTTTTCTGAATCAGCAACAAACGAGGGTAATTTTAGGGCAGTTTTGAAATTTTTAGTCGCTGCAGGTCATAAAGAGCTTGAAGAACTTTTAAATTCTATACATCCAAGAGCTACTTATATAAGCAACACGACTCAAAACGAACTTATTCAAAATGGCTAAATTTTTTACAATTACTTTCGATGAAACTATATATATATCTATATAAACTATAGTCATACTGAGTAACTCAGCCTTTGTTTGCGGTATTTATATGATGGCAATATAAGAGAATATTTTGTAACTCTCCTTGATGCGTACGATTTGATCCGAGGAGAGGATGTTATAAATGGAGAAAAAAATTGACAAGTGTAGCCTTAGCACACATAGTGATCGATATTTTTAATAATTTACGACTACCCTTCGAATATTGCGTAGGAATTGGAACGGATGGATGTTCTGTAATGACATCAGAAGTTAAAGGAGCTGGGCAGGAACTTCTTAAAATATGTACCAATGCTAATCATTGTCCGTGTTTCAACCATTGTCCTAATAAATCGCTTGCGAAAACGTCGAAAGTTCTTCAAACAAAGGATTGTATTGCGTTGATGAAAAAAATTATCAGTTTTCCAAATCAGTCCCCGAAACGTACCAACATCTGCAGGAATCATTAAGTGGACTATGTGAAACGCGCTGGTCTGAAAAACATGATGGTATAATGCAGTTTGAAGAAAACATCACAAAAATTGTTGCTTCGTTTCAAGAAATTTCTACTTGGCAAGATTCAACAACAAGTTCTGAAGCCCGTTCTATATTGAATCTATTTGCGAGACAGAGTTCGTGATTTCAGTGATTTGTTTGAGCAATGTACTTTCTGTTACACGACCACTAAGCTTACTTTTGCAAACACCGTCAATAGATTTGAATCAAGCTTCTGAAGCATTGAGTGACACTTTGCGAACATTAAAAAACCATAGACTTGAAGCAGGATGTCGTTTTTCAGGACTTTACAAAAGAATAGTCGCTTTCGCAGATGAGTTGAAGTTTGATATGTTCCTCCCACGAATTGCTAGAAAGAAAATACATCGAGCGAATTACACTTGATCAGAGGCTGAAGAGTATTATCGAAAAACAATTTATTTACCTCTTCCTGATCATATCATTCTTGATTTACAAGATAGATTACCTGAAGATACATTGCAACTTTTTAATCTTAATTTGCCACTCCCATCGCGAATCATCAAAGATAATACACTGCAAAAAAAGAATTTGTCTAAAAGCCTGTCCAAGATCTTGGTAAACGATACGCATCTCTTATTGGAGGAAATAAAATTAATCTAGATGGAGACTACGAAGTTGTCAGCTGAAAAAGTTTTAAATGATTGCAATGAATATGCGTTTCCATCAATAAATGCTCTTATCAAAATTTTGCCCACGCTTCCATGCTTGTGCTGAAAGGAGTTTTTCGACACTTCGCCGGTTGAAAACGTGGTTACGGTCCACAATGTCTCAGAACAGACTCACTGGTCTTGCACTTTTAAAGATCCATTTCGATATTGAGATTGATATTGATCATATAATTGAAAGATATGTAAAAAAAGGGAAGCATAGAATCAAATTTACTCTGTGAATATGAACTATGCAGAAGATAAAAATGATGTCAAAAAATTGGATGTACTATTGTTAATTTGAATAACTAAATGAAACCAAATATGTGTATGAAATTACTAAACAAAGTAAAAAAATACTAATAAATTGACCCCTAAAAAATAACTATATACGTTTCCCTTGTTGTTTTGTTTTGCATTTTCACATATAAAGTATCTTGATGTGAACTTTGTTCAAAACACATCAGCTATTGGGAGAAACAGTTACTGACTGAAATCGCCCCCCTTCCCCCTCAAAAAGCAGCCTGGATCCGCCACTGTGTAATATAAACACTCAACATTAGTAAGATGACTATTATAATAAAACTAGCCGTATACAAGTCGCGAAATGTTGGCCAGGATAGATAATCGCCCTTGAGCAAGTCGGTGTCGCATGGGGCAGACGAATATGACGTTCACGTTCACGTATGGGCGAGGATTCCACAGTTTTTTCGGGCTCTGTTAATTTTTCCTGCAGCTCAACGATATTTGATATGCATCGCAGGTATACCGAGTAGGCATTTTTATGTTTTAGCTTTACAGCTGAAATATTTTCCGCTCTTAGCGTATCTGAATTGAGAAGGGCCTCTTGGGACGCCTTCGCCTTCTTCCAGGTCGCTCTGAACTCTTGTTGAATCTCAAGAGTTTTCTTCGTATGGCATGCTACTGGTGAGTCATTAAAATCTGACTGAAACACGGTTACTGCGTCGGGTAGTCTGATATAAGATTCCATTTTGGAAGAAATTTGGGTGGGACGCGAAGATCAATCTATTTAAAAATTTCCCCAAAATACTATTTACCTCTAAAGGTTGACTTGGCAAACAGGCGTAGGACCCGATCATTTTTCCCAATAAAAGTTCAAAACCAAATGTAGATATTTTTAATAATTTTACTAAACTCGCCACCCAACTTGTTGATGGATGTATATTAATATTTTTTCGTAGTATAAATGTTGGCCGCATTGCTTCCGAGTGCGTATTTGGCAGTGCTTTTTTTTTTTTTCAAAGTGAAATTTTGCTTTGGGAGCGGGAAATTATTTTGTGCAGAGACGGAGACGGGAGTAACGTGAACAGAATTTCCTAACTTTGGGCAGTGAACCAGCTGATCTCAAATTTCGTATTTCTACTTGCTCCTAATCTAACTTCCCTCTTTTCTAAGATATCGCTAAGGTAAAACACCCTCGGCTGATCTCTCCAGTCGATTGGAGTAAAAACCTCCTACCGAATATAAACAAGACGCAAATGAGGTCGAAACCCCCAGGTACAAGCCCCAGATGTTCATGGTCCTTCGAGCCGAATATGAGCTGGCAATATGCCATTAAATGTTTCTTTCTTTTCAGTTTCTCTTCAAAACATAATAATTGAATATTCAATTATTATAAGCTGGTGTTAAGCTCATGAATTCTTAAATATTAAGTAAAAATTTTAATTAAAGATGTTCAATTAAAACAAATCAAACTAAATCCGAAAACCCGGAAATGTTTAAATCTTTAGTTTATGTTCCCAAGCTATCAGAGCTCTTTGCAAAATCGGACTGTTATAACAGAGAGATGTGAAGATAGCGCACAAACCGATAAATACACTAAAAATATATTTAACCAGACCAAACCTATACCAAAATTGGAGAAAAGTAATATATGATTTTTAATAATCGGGGATTGCCCATATTGCTTTTTTTAAATGTATGAAAACATTTATTTGAAGCAATTTTTTTTAATTTTATAATTTATTTAATAATTTGGGAAAAATTTAAACAACGTGACATCAGGACGGACAAGGCGACAGCTGTTTCGATTATACCTTGTAAATCTCTTCAAAGCCTTTTCTCCCGGGAGTGGGAGTCGAACTCGCACCCCTACGATAGTTGAAATGGTTGTAAACGCATTCAGCTACGTCATGCCTGTTGTGAAGTCTTTCCCAATTGCCTTCTTTTTGCATATTTTAATCTTTTACACATTGCATACTTCGTATGCAATTATGTGTTAAAGCTATGCTTGGTACGGCGGTTTTCAAAGAAACTTTGGTTTTGTTGCTGTTTTCGTTCTATTTATAGAACTACAACGAATTAACCAATTTTGTCTGTTTGTATGATTTTTAATAATCGGGGATTGCCCATATTGCTTTTTTTAAATGTATGAAAACATTTATTGCAATGTGTAAAAGATTAAAATATGCAAAAAGAAGGCAATTGGGAAAGACTTCACAACAGGCATGACGTAGCTGAATGCGTTTACAACCATTTCAACTATCGTAGGGGTGCGAGTTCGACTCCCACTCCCGGGAGAAAAGGCTTTGAAGAGATTTACAAGGTATAATCGAAACAGCTGTCGCCTTGTCCGTCCTGATGTCACGTTGTTTAAATTTTTCCCAAATTATTAAATAAATTATAAAATTAAAAAAAATTGCTTCAAATAAATGTTTTCATACATTTAAAAAAAGCAATATGGGCAATCCCCGATTATTAAAAATCATACAAACAGACAAAATTGGTTAATTCGTTGTAGTTCTATAAATAGAACGAAAACAGCAACAAAACCAAAGTTTCTTTGAAAACCGCCGTACCAAGCATAGCTTTAACACATAATTGCATACGAAGTATGCAATGTGTAAAAGATTAAAATATGCAAAAAGAAGGCAATTGGGAAAGACTTCACAACAGGCATGACGTAGCTGAATGCGTTTACAACCATTTCAACTATCGTAGGGGTGCGAGTTCGACTCCCACTCCCGGGAGAAAAGGCTTTGAAGAGATTTACAAGGTATAATCGAAACAGCTGTCGCCTTGTCCGTCCTGATGTCACGTTGTTTAAATTTTTCCCAAATTATTAAATAAATTATAAAATTAAAAAAAATTGCTTCAAATAAATGTTTTCATACATTTAAAAAAAGCAATATGGGCAATCCCCGATTATTAAAAATCATACAAACAGACAAAATTGGTTAATTCGTTGTAGTTCTATAAATAGAACGAAAACAGCAACAAAACCAAAGTTTCTTTGAAAACCGCCGTACCAAGCATAGCTTTAACACATAATTGCATACGAAGTATGCAATGTGTAAAAGATTAAAATATGCAAAAAGAAGGCAATTGGGAAAGACTTCACAACAGGCATGACGTAGCTGAATGCGTTTACAACCATTTCAACTATCGTAGGGGTGCGAGTTCGACTCCCACTCCCGGGAGAAAAGGCTTTGAAGAGATTTACAAGGTATAATCGAAACAGCTGTCGCCTTGTCCGTCCTGATGTCACGTTGTTTAAATTTTTCCCAAATTATTAAAGAAAAGTAATATAATTTATAAAATGCCCTGTAACGGAAACAACAACGAAAGATGTAAAAACATATATGTAGGAACAACAAAAGTCAAAATAAAAACTCGAATAGTGCAACACAAATCTGACTTGAAATATTGTCACGAAACTAATAACCATAAAACAACACTAATGGCCAATTTTGCCAGAAAAAAAATTTCTTTGGGGCTAGAACCTAGAAAAAAGGGCTAGAAAGAGTTAAGTTTCTTCAAGAAAATCCCAAAACCGTTGCAAAAAGAGCTAAAAGTATATGTATATTTTTCAATGTAAGTTTTCACATTTATTTCAAATCAACCTTAAAAAAAGTTATAAAAAAGGTACAGTAAACTAACAAAAGAAAAAATAAGGTACAAGAGAGGTACATAATTAAAACTGTTTTTATAGTCCATTTTATATTTTATAATAACAAAAATACGTTTTTTCAACTTTTGTTTTGCTATTTGTCGGTAAGGTATCGTTAAAAAGTAAGAAGTATTCATCACACTACTACAATGACGGCACGGCTATAGGTTCGCCAAAAATACAACTTGCCAAAATGTTGGTTGATAAAAATTAATTTAAATTTTTCAAATTTTGTTTATTCAAATTTTAACGTCCTACGTGTGTACGAATCACCATTAAAATACACGTGTGCAATATTCAAGTTTATGTTGGAACAGATATGGTTGAAGGGCCTTAGACTTCAAAATCTATGATTTCGTCCTCAGAAGATGAATTATTATTTTTGCTACACTCATAAATATTTTTTGTGTTCATTAATTTTAAGAGATCGTTGTTTATTTCAAAGTCATGACAGCATTTATGCAGTCGTTTAAGGCCACTTCTTATTGTCAGAAGCGAATTCAACATATCTAAACTCATTTTGTTTCTGTGTTTGCTTTTAATCAAACTCATGTTTTAAAACGTTCTTCAGCATTACTTAGTGGCAGCACAAAATTGACAAGCCTTTGGATTATATTGTTTAACATCAAACCAAAAACTTAATGTTGAAGTCAAATTTTTCCAATTTTGGAGATAGATATTTTTCCACTGCATTTTTAATATCGTTATTTCATCAGTGCTATACTTGTTTTTTTTTTTTTCATTTGAGAAATATGAAAACCTTTGAGGTTTTACAATTCTCAAAGTGTTTTTAACCGAAAAGAAATCTATATTGTGCGGCAAGCGTTGCCTTAATTGATCTATTAATTTAATTATGAAGTCGCGACATATATTACGTGTCTTTCTTTCAATGAATTCTTCTATACATTTATCCTATTTTTTAATTCCAATATATTCTGCAAAGGTACGGGAGACAAAAATTTATTTTAATCTGAAGTTAAAGGGTGGAAACTCTAAGAAGGTGACACTATGCTGTTGCACAAGCTGGAAAGCAAATATACAACCTCATGACACAATTTATCGATTAAAGTTTTTGTTATCAGTTGAGTACCGAGTTGCCACATCATACATAACGAAACAAATAAAATACAACTTCGATACACATAAAACACGTTACAAATTTCACAATACGCATTGCCGAAATAGATTTGCAGCCAAAAAGGGGCAAACATTTTAAATAGGGCCAAAAAAGAGCTAGGGGCTAAACCGGACTTTTTGGAGATAAACGCCAAAAAAAGGGCTAGATATGGTTCCAAAATCACCAAAATGGCAACACTGCTAATGGCCACCTGTAACATGAACAAGTAAAGGTGTCTAATTTTGAGTGTAACCGAACATTATATACTCAGCGTGAGCTTCAATTGCACATTTAATTTCAGATAAATTACTTTTCTACATAACACGTGGCACCGCCCGTTTAAAAAAAATGTCTCCCCATTTCCTCTTACAATAAAACTTGATAAGTGAAATATCATTGATTCAAAACTATTTTTTGCTAAGTTATAGCTTATTATTCTAGTAATTTAGAAAGTATAATTCTATTGATAGAAAGCTCTTTTTTGCTAAGATATAGCTTATTATTTTCGTCTACGACCCTTTTAAAAATCTTTTATATAAAAGTGAGCGTGGTCTTTAACCGATCTCGTCCATTTTTACTAGAAATATTTCCTGTTATAAGGAAAATATGTGTTCCCAAGTTTGTTACGATATGTAAATTTTTATTCGAGTTATGGCTCCCGAAACATTGAAAATTGCTTAGTAAAAAAAAAGGGCGAAGCCACACCCATTTTCAAAAATTTTAGTGTTCTCCAATTTAATGTTATATTTCAATTTAAAATGTAAAATTCTATTGATACAAAGCTCTTTTTCGCTAAGATATAGCTAATCATTTTCGTCTACCACCCTTTTAAAAATCTTTTGTGTAAAAGTAGGCGTGGTCTTTAACCGATCTCATCCATTTTTTCTTGAAATATTTCCTGCTATAGGGAAAATCGGTGTACCCAATTTTATTATGATCCGTTAATTTTTCTTGGAGTTATGGCGTTATGGGGCGTTGCCACGCCCGTTTTTTTAAATTTGAAGTTCTTCCTATTTACTGTTATAAATCCACTTGGGAAATTAAATACCATTGATATAAAGCTCGTTTTTGCAAAGATATAGCTTATTTTATTCGTACACGACCCTTTTAAAAATCTTTTATATAAAAGTGGGCGTGGTCCTTAACCGATTGCGTTAATTTTTCTTCAAAGTACTCCTTATAGTAAGGGAAACCTCTCTGCCGAATTTGTTACGATGGGTTTAACGGTTTTTGATTTATGATTATAATATGGGCGGTGCCACGCCCATTTAAAAAAATTTCTCAAATTTTTATCAAGAGTCTCAATATCAGTCCACACGCCAAATTTCAACATTCTAGGTGTATTATTTACTAAATAATGAGGATTTTTGTGTTTTCCAAAATGTTATATATATAAAAAGTGGGCGTGGTTATCATCCGATTTCGCTCGTTTTCAATACCAATCTATTCTGGGTCCAGATAAGCTCGTGTACCAAATTTGGTGATGATATCTCAACATTTACTCAAGTTAACGGACAGACGGACGGACGGACGGACATAGCTCAATCAATCTTGTTTTCGACACTGATGATTTTGATATATGGAAGTCTATATCTATCTCGATTCCTTTAGTCCTGTACAACCAACCGTTATCTAATCAAAGTTAATATACTCTGTGTGCAAAGCACGCTGAGTATAAAAACCACTCTCTCTTCACAAGAACAAAATTACACGAAGAGATTTACATTGGAAATGTCCACATCATAAACACACCGACCAACATAAGAATGAACTATAAAACGGACCTCGATAATTGCGTCAGCTCTTGTAGATATTTAATAACAAACAGACGGACAGTACGAAACTTCACGCCAACCAGTGAAGACGTGTAAAATAATGTATCTATATTAAGAAATTTTATTTATGTAAATTGTTATTATCTGTATGCTATATGTTTTTGTTTATAGTCAACCTTTAAGACGGTTGCCGTGGGTAACCGAAATATATTGGTACAATTAAAAAGTACTTTGGGTTTTTAATTTAAAAATCGGACCTCCAGCCGGCAAAACACCAAGGTAGTAATATTTTAGTTTAGTATTAATTGGTTGCTTAATAGTTCGGACATATTTAAAACAAATAATAATTCAAACGTGCTTTCTTAAAACGTTTAGAAAAACTAAAAAACCTAAAAAAAATTGTAATAAATATATTTTTTAGTCAAAGTAGTGCTAAAGCCGAATATTAATTAGTTATACAACATAAACAAAATACCCATTTTTTTAAAAGAGTGATTAGTCAAATGTATTTAAATACCATTTTGCTACTGTTAGACCTTTAGGAAAAGTGGGCGTGGACTTTAACCCATTTTGATTATCCCCACTCGGTATATACAATTTGGCAAGGATAGTGTCTATGCCAAATTTCAATGTAATATCCTTAACTTCCAACTTTTCCTCTTCTTAATGTGGGTGGTGCCACGCCTATATTCCAAAATTTTTGGAATTATGTTTTGCGTCATAAGGCTAATTCGCCTACAAAATTTCATTAGCTTAGCGGCATTCGTTTTTGTACTATCTCATCTTTTCCATTTTTCAAAATTTTCGATAACACTAATTTTCAATACCGAGATATTCTGAGTCCAGATAAGCCCTTATACCGAATATGGTGAAGATATATCAATATTTTCTCAAATTATCGTGTTAACTGATCGACAGACGGACGGACGGACATGGCTTAACCAAATTTCTTTTCGATACTAATGATGTTGATATATGGAAGTCTATATCTATCTCGATACAGGTATAAAGTACTACCAATCGAAATCCAATCAAAGTTAAAGTGTGTACAGCTAGGTAAAATGAGTTAAGAAGCAAAAACCACAAAAAGCTTTCGCAACATGCTTTAAAGAAATGTTTTGAAAACTCCTCTCCAGTACGTAAAGTGGGATGTGAGAAAACCGTTAAGTATTACAGATTCCCAAAATATGCCCTGTGAAGGAACTAGACATGTGTAATATGAATTAACTGAAATAATGGCTGCTTCCCTGTATGGAAAATCTCTAGTTCAAAACTGGTTCGCTTCTAGTGCATTCGGAAACATTACTAATTCCTATTCTATATCTTTTACATGCTTTCATCTGACAAATTTAACATGGTGACGTTCTAAGCAGTGGAAATTGTCCCCGCTGCATTACCTTTTCTGTAGTTCCGAACTAGATAAAAAATGTCCACTTTAGAACTAGTTGGTTTTTAGCACTTTTTCGATAGTTCCCAACTAGTTGCCAAGTCGATTGTATAAATGAAGTCTGCTATTGATCGACAAGTGCGAACTAGTGTTAAAATTTACAGGGCAGAAATATTAGAGAAAGGAGGTAAAAGGCAAACACCACATAAAGATTTCGCGTTTCTGTAAATGGTCCACTATTTATTGCATTATGCCAGTTAAAAAATGAGTCTCTTTTTCACTTTTAGCCGTTAAAAAAAATATGGATTAACTTTTCGCAAATTTTTTTCTGCAATTATCTACTTACAATTAATTGTATTATTATTATTGCGCTAGAGACTGATTTAAGATTAAAAAATTGTTTCACATCTGTAAAATTACTTAATATCTATGAAAGATATTTAGAATTGTGAGGACCCAAATCCACCGGCTTTGGAGCCCATACATTCGAACCTACAAATATTTATCAAAACTTATTAAAACATGCATAAATCCTATTGGAATTACAAACTATACATCATTTTTTCGAAAAGCCCTAATGTATATTACAATGAATTTATACATATAGCATGTAAAACATACAAAACTGAATTATATAAATTGAATTTACACATACAAAATAATCATTTTTTGAATCACCCTAATATACATATAAACATTCATGACAACATCTAATTTCTTCGTTTAAATAATTGTCTCTGCCCGCATACGGTAAATATTTTGGTTGAACATTATAATTTTCACAGATATCCCATAACTGGCTGGAATTCTAAATAACGCTGGGAATACAGCAATGCAATAAGCAACACACATAAGCTCCCATTGCAAGAACACCAAAAACGTACAAATATACGTATACCAAGCCATTGCGACCAAGCACAGCAGGCATTGAAGAGAACCGTCAGGGCGGACATCACACAAAGAGGAAACGAAAAAATGTCATGTACTAGAAAGACGTCACGTTAGCATACCAACAACACAGCGTGGGTACTAGAAACTTGCAAGTTACCTACGAAGGGCAACCAACTCGTTGACAACAACAAGGCACAATAAGCAGGCAGCAGAGGGAAATCAAAAGCAACTATGCTAACTAACTGGAGATCAGGGATGCACCTTAACGTTAAGCTAATCGTTTATCAAAAAATTTCCACCGTTTCCGTTGAAACACTTCGAAATATTATCGATAAAGAAATTATCAAGATAAATTGTATCTCGTTTTTAACCGAAACGAAAAGCTTTCGTTAAGGTTAAAAACGTTAACAAAAACGTGATACTTTATGTTTGAATTGTGCTGGCAACTCTATAGCCATGGTGAAGCCGTAAGATGGTAACAACGAGCGCACATACACACACAAACTCTATGTAATTTGTTTGTGTAATTTGTTGGTGGTAATGTCAAAAATACTCTGAGAAATGTTCGTACTGTCAAAATTCATGAGAAAAGTTGCAATCAGCTTAGCTAATGCTTTCACCTTTAATGACTCCGCCATCAATCAGCTTTGCCAGCATAGTTTGAAATTAATAATCAACATAAACGATTTGATTTCGTTTTGATATGGCAGAAAACGAAACGAAATCATTTCGTTAGTTTGACGTTCTTAACGTTAATAAACGAAACGAAATGACTTTGTTTCGTTTATTAACGTTAACTATCGTAACGAAATGATATCGGTTCGTTGGTTAAGCATGCCTGCTGGAGATGCATACCAATGAACTCACATGTTAGGGGGGCGGCAGTACAAGGGGAATTATTACATACGCAATTTAGAGATAAATACTTATAATGCGATATATGGGTAGAATAATACAGTTAAATGTAAGATGCCTTAAGTAAATACATATAATAAGTAAAATTTATTGTTGCAGGATAACTGTCCACCTGCGCGTGGACAAGTATAAAAGGGCGACAAATTTTGCGAATTCGAGTAGTAGCCAGCTAGGTATAGTTGCCTGCTAACGCCTTGTTTAGCGGTGAATGGGACTCCAGGAATTTTTCCATCTTACGAGTTCTTTATTTTAGCAACTTTGGGGGTTTTTCCAACCCCATCGTTAGAGGGATTGTGGTGGTTTTTCCACCTCCGCAACCTTCAGGAAGAGTAGGGTATTTTTAAGCTATATACTCGGTGGGGGTTTTACCAACTCCACCGACTGGGAGGAAGTGGTGATTCTCCACCTCCGCTTTCTTTACGAGTAGTCTGAGATTTTTAGTTTAAGCGTAGTCCCGGTGGGGGTTTTCCCAACCCCATCGGCATAGAACCGACGGTGGTTTCCCACCTCCGTCGCCGTAGCTTCAAGGGTAGTCTTGGTATTTTGGAATAAAGAATTTATAACGTTTTATGACAACAAACGGGATCTTTCTCTTTAAAAGGAGACGATAGGGATTCTTCTCTATTTCCACAGGGATCCTGGACGGACTGAGCATACGCCGGCGCAAGGAAAAGTCCGTCACAGAATAACGAGTAGAAACAAAGAAAAATCAAGTAAGGAAGCCTAAGTTCGGGTGTAACCGAACATTACATACTCAGCTGAGAGCTTTGGGGAGAAAATAAGGGAAAATCACCATGTAAGAAAATGAACCTAGAGTAACCCTGGAATGCGTTTGTATGACATGGCTATCAAATGGAAGGTATTAAAGAGTATAGTTCTATAGGTGTACGCCTTTTCGCGATATCGCCATAAAGGTGGACCAGAGGTGACTCTATAATGGGTATCAAATTAAAGGTATTAATGCGGGTTTTAAAAGGGATTGGCCCATAGTTCTATATATGAAGTCGTTTTCGAGATATCGGCAAATATGTTTACCAGGGTGACCAGAACATCATCTGCCGGGTACCGCTAATTTATTTATATATGTAATATCACGAACAGTATTCCTGCCATGATTCCAAGGGCTTTTGATTTCGCGCTGCAGAACTTTTTCAATTTCTTCTACTTAATGTTATATCGAAAAAGTGGGCGTTGTCAGAGTCGGATTTCGCCCATTTTTAATACAAAGATAAAGGGAGTTCAGATAAGTACGTGAACTAAGTTTAGTAAAGATATATCAATCGAGATTTTGAAATTTTCTTTTCTTTTTGTATTTTGTTGCACCATATCATTACTGGTGTTGAATGTTAACACAATTTATTTATAGACTGTAAAGATATTAAATTTTTTGATAAAATTTGACTTAAATGTTTTTTTTTTAAAGTGGGCGTGTTCGTACACCGATTTTGCTAATTTTTATTTAGCACACATATAGTAATAGGGGTAATGCTGCTGCCATATTTCGTCATGATATCTTCAACGACTGCCAAATTACAATTTGCAAAACTTTTAAATTACATTCTTTTAAAAGTGGGCGGCGCCGCCTTCATTGTCCAAAGTGTTACTAATTTTCTATTTTGCGTCATAAGGTCAACCCACCTATCAAGTTTCAACGCTTTATCCGTCTTTGGTAATGAATTATCGCACTTTTTCGGTTTTTCGAAATTTTCGATATCGAAAAAGCGGGCGTGGTTATAGTCTGATATCGTTCATTTTAAACAGCGATCTGAGATGAGCGCACAGGAACTTACATACCAAATTTCATTAAGATACCTCAAATTTTACTCAAGTTATCATGTTTACGGGCAGACAGACGGACGGACGGACATGGCTAAATGAATTTCTTTTTTCGCCTAGATCATTTTGATATATAGAAGTCTATATCTATCTCGATTAGTTTATGCCGTTACGGGGCACCGTTATATGTACAAAATTAATATACTCTGTGAGCTCTGCTCAGCTGAGTATAACAAAGGCAAAGGCTATAGGATAACATAAAGTATAGTTATTCCAGCTTTCGTTATAAAAATTTGTTACTTCCCGTTTAAACTGCAGTGCATTGTTTACTTATCTTAGTCTTGATGGGAGGGAGTTCCACAAACGAATGGAGTATACAAAAAACTCGTTAAGATACAAAAACCCTATATTTTATATGACCTAGAAGTGCTGAGCGAGTAGCCCTAAGAAACTTAAGTTTGCTATATAGATAAGCAGGGTCCTTTGTGTAAGTTAACACCACACACATTCAAACTTCACAAACATTCACATAGTGGGTTGCCTGCATTCTCTAAGTCACATCGCAGCACACGAGAATGCGATAAACGCTGACTAAGCATATTCACATCATGGGAACATTACTGGTGATATGATATCAACAACATAAGCCACCTGCATTCTTCACTCCAGTTACAAAAGCACATGCATATGAAATAAATGCTGATGCCTCACTACCGCTCCGTGGGAACATAGTTCACACTGCAAGCACTGCGCATACCTTAGCTTCATATTTCTATACGAGCATCCAACAAACGTCAACCGCGCGTCACCAGCGGATGGGAACATTGGCAGTGATACGATACCACTGCAACATATGAAAATACCAACAACGATGCGACGCCGCTGCAATTGGGCCGTCGCTAAGAATTAATAAAAAGCCATACTAATATAGTTTTAAGTTCAGTTGAAGTTCAGTTGTA
Source organism: Eurosta solidaginis (assembly GCF_040869045.1). NCBI lineage: Eukaryota > Metazoa > Arthropoda > Insecta > Diptera > Tephritidae > Eurosta > Eurosta solidaginis. The sequence continues at coordinate 97,770,046 of NC_090324.1, forward strand.
TCTCAGTTGTATTTCAGTTGTATTTTGCTCATGTAAAAGTAATAAAGTGAAAAACACCGGCATAAGCCGGAAAAAAAAATAATTTTTTTTAAGTTTTAAACCCACAACGGGTTAACTGGCGCCCAACGGCCCAGTCGCGAGTTAAAAGGCCCTAAAGTAGTGCCCCGCGAATTTAACGCTCCAAAAGGCCCTAAAGCAGTGCCTCGCAAACAGATTCGCGGAAAACTCATCGCGACAACGGGAATCCACAAGTGAATAGCTTCAGTAGAAGAAAGCCACGCACCCACGCAGAGTGCGCATCGAGGGAACCAGAGTAGCAGAGAATTTCTATAACTATCGAGAAAAGATGCAAAAAGGACCAAAAACCCTCTACGCCGTGGGACTAATGTAAGAAATAATTAAATTAGAGTAATATATAGTTAACCAATAAAAATAGAACTAAGTTAAGTGAAGTGAAAGTGAAAGTGAACTGCTATCGTTAAACAATTTTTGTTTTTACTAACTTGCGAGGTCGGTAAGCGAATGAGAAAAATGGCTCAGAATAATATACTTAGGCCTCCACTCCTAAATACAGGAGCAACAGCTGCCTCAACAGCACCTGCAAACCTTTCCCCTCCCCAAGTCGTAACAACGACCGAGGAATTTAGGGAAGTTGTAAGAAGCACCCTAGCCGAAATCCTTCAGACCGACGCTTCAGTCCTGACTAGAATCAGTGCTCAACCCCCTTTGCTAACTGATCAGACAATTGACGAGAGGTTCAGAAATAGCATTTCCGACATGGACAAGATCCCTGACGTCGTCCGTTCCCTAAGAGAGTTCAGTGGAAACCCTACTGAGTTCAGTTGTTGGAAGAAGAGCGTAGAAAGAGTACTAAAAATTTACGAACCCAGTGTAGGTACTCCAAGGTATTTTGGTATCCTGAACATTATCAGAAACAAAATTGTCGGTGGTGCAGATGCCGCGCTCGAAGCATACAACACCCCGCTCAATTGGAAGGCAATTTCGCGTTGTGTTACAACGCACTACGCCGACAAGAGGGATCTCAGCACCCTCGAGTACCAAATGACCTGTCTCATCCAAGGACGGAAGTCGGTACAGGAGTTCTACGCAGAAGTTTACAAGCACCTATCTCTCATCCTCAATAAAATTTCCTGTATGGAAATTAACGACGAAGCAATGCGTGTACTCACCAATACATATCGCGATAAAGCACTAGATACCTTCGTAAGAGGATTATCAGGCGACCTCTCCAGGCTTCTCGGCATGAAAGAACCTGCAGACTTACCCGAAGCATTACATTTATGCACTAAATTAGAAAACCAAAACTTTAGGTCCATACATGCTAACAACCAATATAGCTTTCCGAAGATACTGAGTTCACCTTCAACCCCATTCGACACCCACCAAAAACCTTCTATTCCCGCAAGGAAGTTCCAACACGGAAATCATCCCTTCTACCCACAGCTCGCCCACATACCTCAACCAACCCCTCCCATGATACAGTTCCCCCCACAGTTCCAGCATACCTCATATCAACAACCCATATACCAACAACACATATACCGACAGCCCTATCCTCAGTACTACTATGAGCAAGGTGTACCTCCTGGTAGACCTCTTAACAATAAACCACCTCCAAGACCAACTCAGCCAAAGCCGCCGGTACCAATGGAAGTAGACCAGTCGCTGAAAACGAGGAATGTTAACTACATCAGCAGACGTAACGACAACAATGCTACGTCGAAACGACCACCGCCCACGCAATCCCATCAACATATTAGGAATTTCCCGAACAAAGTTCAACGTGTAAACCATATTTCCCCAACCCTCGATTCCACCACAACCGACTCTGGCCAATACGAAAGCGACACCAACACATACGAACCGGAGAGCGAGGAACAATCATGGCAGGACTACTACAACACTTACGAACAACAGGAGCACCAGTATCGCCAAGACGACGCAAACCAATACGTGGACGTTCATTTTTTAGATTAACTCCCTCATCGCTTCCTTACTTTGAATGTAAAACAACCGATGGCAGAATACTTAAATTCCTTATCGACACTGGTTCAAACAAAAATTACATTCAGCCCGCGTTAGTTACAAACCCTAAACCAAATGACAGCGTGTTCTTTGCAAACTCCGTAGGCGGAAAAATAAGTGTATCACATCATACCGAACTTAACCTTTTTGGCCTTAGAGATAAAAAGCTAAAGTTCTTTATCCTACCAACCCTGAAATCCTTTCACGCCATAATTGGCAACGACAGCTTAAAACAACTCAAAGCTGTTATTTACACCTCTAACGACTACATGCTTATAGAAAACAAAATAAAAGTCCCCATTAAGCAACAAATTTCTAAGTCAGTGAACAACATAGAAATAAAAACTGAACATATGAATCCAGAACAAAAAGTCATTATCGGGAATTTAGTGCAACAGTTCCCCACATTATTCGCCGAACCCGATAAAAAACTAACATACACCACTAGAATCGTCGGCGAAATCCGTACAACAAACGACTCTCCAATTTACACCAAATATTACCCTTATCCAATGTCTCTAAAAAGTGAGGTTGAAAAACAGGTCAATAAACTTGTCGAAGATGGGATTATACGACCATCTCACTCCCCCTATAATTCCCCCGTTTGGATCGTTAACAAGAAACCAGACTCTGCAGGAAATAAACAATACAGGCTAGTAATTGACTACAGGAAGCTCAACTCGATTACTATTGCAGACAGGTACCCCATCCCCAAAATAAACGAAGTACTAGCGCAACTAGGACGTAATAGGTTCTTTTCCGTCATAGATCTGAAAAGCGGATTCCACCAAATACACCTGAAAGAATCAGATATCGAAAAAACCGCATTTTCCATAAACAACGCAAAATATGAATTTACTAGACTCCCTTTCGGACTGAAAAACGCACCATCAATTTTCCAACGCACCCTCGACGATATACTACGGCAACATATAGGGAAGTTGTGTTACGTCTACATAGACGATATCATAATTTTCAGCAAGACAGAACAAGACCATGCTAAATCCTTACAAATAATTTTCGATACACTAGAGCAAGCCAATATGAAAATCCAGCTAGACAAATGCAAATTCTTCGCGCAGGAAGTAGAATTTTTAGGATTCATAGTCACTGCAGACGGCATTAGAGCAAATCCTTTAAAGATTGAAGCAATAGAAAAGGTACCTATACCAAAAACACTAAAGGACCTCAGATCTTTCCTAGGAATGTCTGGGTTTTACAGACGTTTCATTAGGGACTACGCCAAAATAGCAAAAACCCTTACTCTCATCTTAAGAGGGGAGGAAGGACGAATGAGTAAACATTTATCTGCAAAAACAGCAATAACCATGAACAACGAAGCAATAGACGCCTTCAATAAAATAAAAAGGACGCTTACGTCCAACGACGTGATGTTACAATACCCCAATTTTGGTAAAGAATTCCATCTAACTACCGACGCCTCCAATTACGCAATAGGAGCAGTGCTTGAACAAGATAATAAACCAATTCTATTCATATCTAGAACCCTATCAAAGGCCGAGGAAAACTACGCAACAAATGAGAAGGAAATGTTAGCCATCATTTGGGCCCTCAAATCCTTGAGAAGCTATCTTTACGGCCCTGCCGTAGTCAAAATTTTCACAGACCACCAACCTCTTACATATGCCCTCAGCAACAAGAACAACAATAGCAAACTGAAGAGATGGAAAGCCATCTTGGAGGAGTACAACTATGAGATCAGATACAAGCCCGGCCACACAAACGTCGTAGCGGACGCACTTTCTAGACCACCACAAGAAATAAATTCATTGACACCCACCCAACACAGCGACGAAAGTTCAGGTCAAACCCTTATTCCCTACACCGATGCACCCATCAATGCATTCAAGAACCAAATTTTTATTTCAGTGGGAGAAATTCCTTCATACCAATTTAAGATAATTTTCCCCACCTACCACCGTCATATCATAATCGAAAGAGATTTTACGGAGGAAACTCTAACCACCCTACTAAAACGATACTTAAATCCTTCAACAACAAACTGCATAAGAACCGAAGATAGTATTCTGGGCAAAATCCAAACAATATACCAAACTCATTTTAGCAGATACAGAGTACTCTATACCCGCAAATTCATAAAGGATATCTTGAACGAAGCGGAACAAGAAACAGAAATCATAAAGAAGCATAATAGAGCTCATCGAAATGCAATAGAAAATAAAAAACAGCTTTTAGATAAATGCTATTTCCCGCAAATGACTGCTAAAATAAAAAGAATCACAAAACAATGCAAAAGATGCAATGAAAATAAGTACGAAAGACATCCGACTGCCCCAATCATACAAGCAACCCCAATTCCCAATTACCCAGGACACATTGTCCATATCGATATATATCACACAAACAATAAGGTTATCCTCACAGCCATCGACAAATTCTCTAAATACGCCCAAGCGAAAGTACTTAGATCAAGGGCGACAGAGGATATAAAACAACCCCTTCAAGAATTGCTAACCTCTTTTGGTATCCCAGAAAAAATCGTTATTGTTAACGAAAAATCCTTAAACTCTGTAACCATAACCTTTATGCTCGAAAACCAATACGGGATAGAGATTTACAAGACACCCCCTTACACCAGTACTGTCAACGGCCAGGTTGAACGCTTCCATTCCACCCTTTCAGAAATAATGCGATGCGTGAAAAGTGAAAGGACGCACGATAGCTTCGAAGATCTACTCTGCAAGTACAATTATTCCATCCATTCGACAATTAAGAGAAAACCAATAGAAGTATTTTTCGGAAGGACTGTAAGTACCGACCCCGAACAATTGGAAAACCACAGGCAAGAAAACATAAAAAACTTAGCTGAAAAACAAATAAAAGATTTAGAATTCCACAATAAAAAAAGATCAATCTTCAAAATTTACAGTCCTAATGACATCATCTATGTCAGAATAAACAAAAGAGTAGGTAATAAGCTTACACCCAGGTACAGGAAGGAGGTCGTCAGAGAAGACAGGAACTCCACAGTCATAACCCAATCAGGGAAGACGGTGCACAAAGGGCTGATAAGGAGCTGATAAAAATATAACAAAAAAAAAATAAAAATAAAAAAAAAAAATAAAAAAAAAAAATTTTTTTTAAAGAAGAAAAATCACTTTTTCTCATTTCTTATCTTACCTCCATGTAACGAATTTTCCATCGATTAACACGCCATAGGCGAACGATTTAACAAATAAATTTCACAAAACTTCGAATAAATAGAGTAAGGAAATTTCATAAAATGGTCGTATCCCCCAAAATTTTTATTTTTTTTTCCCTCCAGCCTACTCGCCTGCACTACCCAGGGAGAAGTCCAAATTCACAACTATTCCTCATCCCACTTAATAACCATCGATAATGGTTTCTCCAAAATCAAGGATGGCACCCTTAACTTTATCCACATCATTGATACCGCAGTCTACCGTCAAGTTCTGCAAAACATTACTGAGATGATAGACAAAGTTTTAACCACCGAAAATCCTATTTATCCCACCTTGCAACACGAGGCCCAACAATCTATTGAAATGTTGGAAATCGTAGAGCCTCCTCATAGTCCCAGACAAAGAAGATCCCTAGATATCCTTGGCACTGCCTGGAAATACCTGGCAGGAAACCCAGATCATGACGACCTAATTATGATAAATGGTAATTTAGAAAAACTAATTAACAATAATAATAAGCAATATTATATAAACAATGCTTTTAAGCAGCAGATAAATAATCTAACGAAAATCACTAACGATATATTAAGTACCTATCAGAACGAAGAGGTAATTGTAAACGAAATCGCTTTAAATTTACAAAATAAAATTAGGCTTATAAAAGAAGAAATAATTAACATAAAATATGCCATACAATGGGCTAGATTAGGTATTATAAATTCCATGATTTTGAATAGGAAAGAAATTGAAATATCCATTAAGGAGTTTAATAAGGAAAATATGCCCTTCAACACAATGGAAGAGGCTCTAGAATTAGCCGAAGTTAGCGTATTAAGCAACTCAACTTCTATTTTGTACGTCTTGAAAATTCCATTAACTACAGAAGTAATTTATAACAATTTTATTATAAAATCAGTAATAAAAAAAGATATAATGATTAATTTAAAATTCAATAATATTATTCAAAATAAAGAAGAAATATTCGGAATAAAAACTAGTTGTAAAAAATATAACTCAATTAGCATTTGTAAGCAAGACGAATTGTTAGATTTAAAAAATGACTTTTGTATAACTAACCTAATTAAAAGCCTTAATTCCTCGTGCCCCATGATAAATTGCCACCACATACCAAGAGACGAGCTAATTGCCCCAGGAATACTATTCCTTAACGATTACCATGGCAATATAAGTATCAGCGGAGATATGCGCAAAATAAATGGCACCTATATAATGAACTTCAAAAATGAGACGGTAATAGCTAACGGCAGAACTTATAGGAATTTCGAAACACCTCCTTTAAGGGTGATGCCAGCAATAGCACAGCCAAATCCAAGGGAGGAGAGCTTCACCAAACTTTTGTCACTCGAAGCCCTTAGCGGGTTACACTTGAACAACACTATACAAATCCAGTCCCTCCAAACAGAAAACACGGCCAACCGAATATTCTCAGGGATTACCATAATCCTAGTTATCCTTGTCATTGCCAGCCTAAGGAGGCACTGCAGTAAAAAAACCAATAAACCTATAGAGCAACCATTACAATCAATCACTCAAGGCAGCCAGAGCCAAGAAACAACCAGGCAAGTCCAAGTCCCAGTACCCGAAGTAAGGACTTTTCAAATTTTTCAGACGATCGAGGACAACCGTCTTTAAGAGGGGAGGAGTTAACACCACACACATTCAAACTTCAGAAACATTCACATAGTGGGTTGCCTGCATTCTCTAAGTCACATCGCAGCACACGAGAATGCGATAAACGCTGACTAAGCATATTCACATCATGGGAACATTACTGGTGATATGATATCAACAACATAAGCCACCTGCATTCTTCACTCCAGTTACAAAAGCACATGCATATGAAATAAATGCTGATGCCTCACTACCGCTCCGTGGGAACATAGTTCACACTGCAAGCACTGCGCATACCTTAGCTTCATATTTCTATACGAGCATCCAACAAACGTCAACCGCGCGTCACCAGCGGATGGGAACATTGGCAGTGATACGATACCACTGCAACATATGAAAATACCAACAACGATGCGACGCCGCTGCAATTGGGCCGTCGCTAAGAATTAATAAAAAGCCATACTAATATAGTTTTAAGTTCAGTTGAAGTTCAGTTGTATCTCAGTTGTATTTCAGTTGTATTTTGCTCATGTAAAAGTAATAAAGTGAAAAAACACCGGCATAAGCCGGCAAAAAAAATAATTTTTTTTAAGTTTTAAACCCACAACGGGTTAACTTGTATATTATTTTGTGTAGAGTTATCAGAGTTTTCGTTTTCAGTATATTGTCAAAAGTAGCATTAACAAATAAGAAAGGCTAAGTTCGGGTGTAACCGAATATTACATACTCAGCTGAGGGCTTAGCTGCTTTGGTTTCGTAGGGTTTCGTAGATGGTTTATAAGTGGTTTTTAATTCCATATCACATACGCTTGGGAAACATCGACCAAATTGTAGACCAAGAGTGACGTTTTTTTGGAATGATTTGCCTTCAGCCTTTGTCAAATAAAGGAAAATCACCATGTAGGAAAATGAACCTAGGGTAACCATGGAATGTACTTGTATGGCATGGGTATCAAATGAAAGGTATTAAAAAGTATTTTGAAAGGGAGTGGGCGTTAGTTCTATAGGTGGCCGCCTTTTCGAGATATCGACGTAAAGGTGGATCAGGGGTGACTCTAGAATGTGCTCGTACGATATGGGTATCAAATGAAAGGTGTTAATGAGTATTTTAAAAGGGAGTGGGCATTAGTTCTAAAGGTGGAAGCCTTTTCGAGATATCGCCATAAAGGTGGACCAGGGGTGACTCTATAATGTGTCTGTATGATATGAGTATCAAACTCAAGGTATTAATGAGGGTTTTAAAAGGCAGTGACCCTTTATTTTATATGTAAAGGCGTTTTCGAGATATCGGCAAAATGGTGGACCAGGGTGGCCCAGAACATCATCTGTCGGGTAGGTACCGCTAATTTATTTATATATGTAATACCACAAACAGTATTCCTGCCATGATTCCAAGTGCTTTTGAATTCGCCTTATATAACTTTTCATTTTCATCTACTTAATATGGTAGTTGTCACACCCAATTTACAAAGTCTTTTCTAAAGTTATATTTTGCGTCAAAAGGCCAATCCAATCACCATGTTTCATCCCTTTTTTCTTGTTTGGTATAGAATTATGTCATTTTTTTCATTTTGCGAAATTTTCGATATCGAAAAAGTGGGCGTGGTCGTAGTCGGATTTCGCCCATTTTTAATACCAAGCTAAAAGGAGTTAAGCTAAGGACGTGAAATAAGTTTAATAAATATATATCGATTTTTGCTCAAATTATCGTGTTAGCGGCCGAGCGGAAGGAGAGGCGGTAGACTGTGTATAAAAAATGTGCGTGACTTCAACCGATTCTAGACAAACAGATCTAGAAGCAGCAAATGCCTTAATTCCTAGGAAGCTTCTAGTATTTGCCAAGACTACGGAGTTATTTTATAACATAGGTCCTGGCTTTTGATAGGGTTATTCAGTTTGGTCGTTAAAAACAAACTTCTGGTAACACTACGGACTCAATCAGTCTATTTGAGGTCCTCATGGACCAGCCAGTTCAACCTAACCTAACCTCCCATGGTAAGGACTATATCATTCCCAGTCCAATTTGAGCTCACCAAAGCCACTTCTGTCGTATTGCTAGCCATCTCCAGCCCCATGTTCGTCAGTATCATCTGAATAGTCGAAAATTTGCGTGCGTCCTGGAAAGTCGATTTGTAGAAACACCGTCATACATCGCATGCCAAAGTGTTGGCCCTAGAACAGAACTCTGACGAACACCACCGGTGACGTTGTGCTTTTTTGGTCCCTCATCCGTATCAAAGATGAGTACTCTTTCGCTAAAATAGCTGCCTATTATTCAAGTGCCTTGCTTTGTGGCATTTTCTACGCTCCTCTGCTACTTCGTCGTTCCACCAGTATACAGGAGTCCGATGTACTTTGTTGCGATTTCTGGGCATGGAAGCATGAAAAGCCATACCTTTCGACCTTTTTAAATTACAGGTCTTCCGCATGTGCCCTTCGTATTGTGGCATTATTCCATAAAACATCAAATGTTTGTGGTTCAAAAAGTTGTTGTTTCCTTCTTCTTTGTAATGGATTGGAAGCTATCCTTGATAAAGTTTCCACAAGCTCTAAGCTAATATTTTTGTTGTCGCTGTGCGTGTAAACGTTGTTGATTGACCACTTTGTTCGTCTCGCTTTTTCGTTTCTAACAAACGTTAGATCTATAATGGATCATATATTGCCAGTATCGAATGTATATTTCTATGGTTTATTTTGAAGTTATAGCAAACGGGTGGAAGGGTTTCGTAAAGAACTCTAACTTTTTCGTTAGTTCGATGACTACACCATACCGTTGACCATGCATTGAAGTCTTCATCTATTATAAATGCGTGCTTACTCTGTGCTTCCATGGTCACCCCAAGGATCATCCTTTCAAACTCCATGTTATTCAGGCTCGGGGGTGCATAGAAACTTAATATCTATATTACTTTGATTTGACCCACGTAAGTCCAGCCATCGTCGGACTTTTCTCTGCGGAATAAGTTTTCCTGTACGGTTTAGAAGCGCCGATATATCAAATCCTCCTTCAAACATTGTTTGTGATAAGAGATCTTGGGCCGCTTGGCAGTGGTTGACAATGAGTTTTGTATGAATGGATTGAAGCCATTTCTTCTTCTCTCGATACCATCCTTGAATACGGGCCATATATCAGAACAGGTATAATGAGCGACTTGTTTAACGTGATTTTTGCTCGTCGAGAGAGGATTTTACTTTTCAATTGCCTACGCGATCCAAAGTAGCACTTATTGGCAAGAGTTATTCTCCGTTTGATTTTTTCGCCACTGCTCAAAATATGGTACCAGGTTCAAGCTAAAAAATATACACCGAGCTACATGACTGTCTCCTGATCAAAGAACACAAAATTATATCCATCACGTAGTGATCGACGGCAGACATTGCTCCTGTGTCCTCTATATGTGCACCAGGTCCAAATATCGACTCGGACCATTATATTTTGGAATCCCAGATACGTTTATCCCTCTGTGTAGCAAATAAAGAGGGTGCAGTGACACAAGGAAAATGTTTGGCTTTGAAAAGCTGCTAACGAAATAGACAACTGATGACTACTCCACTCGGTTCTCACATATGCTCACCTAGACCAATCTTCGACCTGTCGATGTGACCGAGCTGTGCGAGCATATTTCTCTCGCATTACCTACTGCAGCTGCTGACATTATTTTTTCCAGCAAGCCCACAAAAGCAACTGGTACGATAAGGAATGTCGCGCCACCTAGGCGAAGAAGGACGCTGCTTATAGCGCCACGCTGCTTATGGTCGCAGCAATGCGCGGTATATTGGAGTGTTATTGTGAATAAAGGAAGGGAGAGTGACGCCGGTTTAGAAGGAAAAAGTGTGATCAGAATGGCGTGGGGGCGTGGATGTTACGTGAGATAAACATCAGCCTTTAGGTAAATCGGAAAAGTAAATGTTCCAAGGCTGATACAACCATGCGCGACAGATAAATTCACAAAAATTTGCGAACACACCATGCTTGCAAATGACTGTCACAGCTAACTCTACGTTCTTCGATTTCCGGCCTTTCTCATACAAGCAGCCAAACGAACAGCAAGTGAAATGGAGCCCCAAGTTAAGAATGGTTAAGCCTAATTTGAAAATGATCAATACAAGCAAATAAATTTCCCTTGTGCAGAACACTCAAACAGGAGAGCAGGTATCAGAATCACCAACAAAAGAGCAGAAAAGGCACGATCACACCGCCGCTCGCAAATTTCGTCATAGCATCCATATAGCGGCACAGCGAGCAAACACCCTGAGGCATCCAGCAGCGTACATCACAACACTTGAAAATATACTTAAAGCGTACACCTCAACACACAAGTACGCAACAAACAACAACAAATTCGGCGGCCACTCAGTAGCACTGGCCCAACAAATCTAACCATTACGCCACATTTATGGTACCGATATTTCGGCAGAATAATAAGTGAGATACATATGTAAGCTTGGTTAATAAAACAGGTAAGTGTTGTGTTTCGCAGCTTAGGGACAGCTCGCAAATGCCCGCAAGTGAATGAAGCGCCAGCAAGCCAATCCTCAACATCTGGTGATTGTATGCTCAGTTGCAGTAAGCGTTTACATAGCGTGTGGCGTGCTGGCCATTAGATCTTCATATACATTCCAGGCACGCGCATGCACAAATATATTTCAACGAGAGTGTAGGATAGACGCTTGGGTAGACATTTCCAGCACCATTTACGCGGCAAACCAAAACAGGCGACGTATGTAGTAATTAGCAATAAGTACAAGATATGCATGGATTCGTGCCAGTGGATTGCATGAGCCATGAGCATGGGCTCATAGAATAAATAGCGCTTGTGGTCACACACATATATCACGTAATAGTAAATAGCTCCTGCAATTCTCTGCTCGTTGTAAATTCCAAATATATATACCTACATATGTGAGTGACTCGGAAAACATAAGAAATAGTTGTCGAGGCTGCAAACACGCAGTAGTCTTAGAATGAGTCTTAGGATAAAGTAAAAATATAGTGTGCGAATAAAGCGCGCATCCCACTAGTTTCACACCTAGGCGCCTAGGGTAGTAGCTAATAGGACTAATAGTTTGGATTTTCGTTGAGGGGATGGGGATAAGACATCCCAACAAGTAGCTGGCCATTCCTTTACCAACTGGGTGCGAGGTAGTACAACCCTTAAATAGAATGACAATGAATCAATGTACATACAAGTGGCTAAGACAAATTCAATTTTATTCCTATGTAAACGATGATTTATCAACCGAGTAGATATAGCGACATGCATACCTAGACCAAGGTCAGGGAAGAACAGATACAAGTTGAGAATAAGAATCATGTGTAGCATTGATGGCACGTAATATGCGCATATGATGTACATTGGGATCAACAGAAGGATCTCGTTTCTTTTTCTTTTTAACACGCTTTTATTAGCTTTGCCTGTATGTAACGGAATTTTTGAGCTTAATTTTCACCGGTTTCTAGAAGTCTGATTAATTTGAAACTTTGCATACGTATCAAGGACCGATGACAATGCATTAATGTGATGGTGTGGTGACATAAGGTCAACGGCCATAAGGTCAATTTGCCTTATTACCACTTTGAATGGCCATAGGTTTGATTGAAACTTTGCACACGTATCAAGGGTCGATGACAATGCATTAATGTGATGGTGTGGTGACATAAGGTCAATGGCCATAAGATCAATTGGCCTTATTACCACTTTGAATGGCCATAAGTTTAATTGAAACTTTGCACACGTATCAAGGGTCGATGACAATGCATTAATGTGATGGTGTGGTGACATAAGGTCAACGGCCATAAGGTCAATTTGCCTTATTACCACTTTGAATGGCCATAGGTTTGATTGAAACTTTGCACACGTATCAAGGCTCGATGCCAATGCAATAATGTGATGATGGGGTGACATAAGGTTACAGGACATAAGGTCAATTGAACTTATGGCCACCCCAAATGGCCTTAGATTTGAAACCTTGCACATAATGCGAAAAAGGCATCCCTTTATTAACACGCTTTTATTGGCTTGGCCTGTATGTAACGGAATCTTCGAGCTTAATTTTCACCGGTTTTTAGAAGGCTGATTAATTTGAAACTTTGCATACGTATCAAGGACCGATGACAATGCATTAATGTGATGGGGTGGTGACACAAGGCCAACGGCCATAAGGTCAATTAACTTTATTACCACTTTGAATGGACATAAGTTTGATTTAAAATTTGCACATATATCAAGGCTCGATGGCAATGAATTAATGTGATGGTGTAGTGACATAAGGTCAACGGTCATAAGGTCAATTGGCCTTATTACCACTTTGAATGGCCATAAGTTTGATTGAAACTTTGCACACGTATCAAGGGTCGATGACAATGCATTATTTATTTATTTATTTATTTATTATTTAAAGTCGACGACAAACTATGGTCAACTGCATAATATAAAATATATATAAATATACAACTCAAAAGATAAAAGTTAAGATATATCGAGATTTCAACAGTGTTATATTACAAACAAAGATATCTAGCAGAAAAAAGATCTTATACTGGCGGAATGCATCAGATTCCGCTCAGCATGATTTCGGAATGCAGTGGATTCCAATCTTCCTGTTGGAATGCAACAAGATTCCAATCAGCATGTCATGGGAATCCGGCAGTGCTAAGAGTAGTGTAACGAGGATACGCCATCACAAGGCATAAAAAAGTAACATGACGTGTGTTGTTGGAATGCACCGGATTCCAATCAGCTCGATGTCTGACCCATAAGATTATACTGCCGGAATGCATACGATTCCGGTCAGTGACTCATGAAAAAGCATGTTTTTTACGTTGTTGGAATGCACCAGATTCCAATCAACACAGTACTGTCTTGTTCCTTCTTAATGATACATGTTGATAAATGTTCCTCCATCCTTAAACGAGATAGTTCCTGTTTTTACGGAAGAAATAAAATGCCGGCAAATTAAATTAGCTTGTATCTCTTAAATTAGATAGGCAAGTATTACGTAATGCAATAAGTACATTCAAGACTGATACAGCTATACAAGTCATTGTAGTGCGCGCACCAGATAAGAAGAGGATTATTTTTAGCAAAGTTTCGTCGACAAATGGGTAAATAGAAAGGAACGTAGTGTCTGGATACTCTAGGGGGAACCGCAAAAAACAAGCGGCTGAGAAGGTTCGCAGAATCAATTTCTCCAATAATGAGCTTATGGATGAACAATACCCCCAGTAATATTCTCCGATTTTCCAGAGTGGGTAAGTTAATAAGAAGAAGTCTACTTCTGTATGGAGGAAGGTGGAGACTTGAGTCCCAATTAAGGCCGCACAATGCAAATATCAAAAATTGCTTTTGAACTGACTCAAGACGCTTTATATGCTTTTGAGAAACAGGGGACCAAACACATGAGCAATACTCGCGCATTGGACGAACCAGCGATGTGTAAAGAACCTTAGTGAGGTACGGATCATCGAACTCTTTAGCCCATCTTTTAACAAATCCAAGTAAACCCAACGTTTTGTTGGCAATAGATGAAATATGCATGTTAAAATTCAATTTCGGATCAAAAAGGACACCTAGATCATTTGCAATAGATACGTTCCAAAGGCGTACCATCTATTACATAAGGTTTCAATGCTGGCTTCACTCGGTGAAATGTCATATGCTTACATTTAGAGCAATTTAAAGCTAGTAAAAATGTTGTGCACCAACATTGGAACGAGTCCAAGTCGGCCTGAAGAAGATCCAAGGAACTCAAATCGGTAGGACATTAAGTGTAGCAAAGTTTTACATAATCCGCATACATTATAGTATGTGAATATAATATTGTCTGTGGCAAGTCATTAATGAAAAGGGCAAAGAGCAAAGGGCCTAGATGGCTTCCCTGGGGTACGCCGGAGGAAACTCCGAACGATTCCGACAGATTCCACTTGAACAGGACTTTTTGGGTCCGGTTAGAAAGATAGCTTTTCAGCCACATTAATAGGTGAAACAGAAAGCCCAGTAAATCAAGCTTATGAATAAGTAACGCATGGTTGACGGTATCAAATGCTTTGCTGAAGTCCGTGTAGATGACATCCGTTTGCTTGTTCGCTAAAAATCCTTCTATAACTATAGAGGTGAATACAAGCAAATTTGTAGTGGTTGACCTTTGACGAATGAAACCGTGTTGGCATGGAGATAAAAGACTAGAACACTGATATTGGAGTTGACTGGTAACAATCTGTTCAAAGACTTTAGGAATGACTGAAAGTTTAGCAATACCCCTGTAGTTTTCAACTTTTGACCTACTACCTTTCTTATGCAGGGGTATAATAAAAGACTCTTTCCAAAGTGCCGGGAATGACGCAGATCCCAGAGATAGCTCAAATAATTTTAAAATAGGCTC
Source organism: Eurosta solidaginis (assembly GCF_040869045.1). Classification (NCBI taxonomy): domain Eukaryota; kingdom Metazoa; phylum Arthropoda; class Insecta; order Diptera; family Tephritidae; genus Eurosta; species Eurosta solidaginis. Next base: position 97,785,291 of record NC_090324.1, read on the forward strand.
ATACATGTTTTCGGCGCAGTACCTAAGCACGCAACTAGGAACGCCGTCCGGTCCCGGAGAAAAGGTAGGCTTCAAAGATTGAAGACTCTGAAGAACAATATTACCATCAATAGCAGGATTCCTAATGGAATTCGAGCTATCTAAGCGATAGGGATATTGACCGGAACGAAAACCACTGGATGAATACGTGGACTTAAAGAACTCAGAAAATAATTCAGCAACGTCGTCATCAGTGCAAGCTTTTTTACCTCCAAAGGTTAATGAGGAAGGATACCCAGAAGTTTTCCGCTTTGAATTTACGAAACTGTAAAACTTTTTTGGATTTCTAAAAAATTGGGCTTTACAACAACTCAAGTAATTTTTATAACAAAGCTGATTAAGACGGTGAAATTTAGAACGAGCTATTATATATTTAGAGAGGTCTACAGATGCTCCAGATTTCTTATAAATCCTAGATTTAATGTTATTAAGTCTGATAAGTTGCCTTGAAAACCAAGGGGGCTTATTCGAACATAGGGTATAGCGAGTAGGAATGCAGGTATCAAAGAGGCCATGAAGCGTACTGTAAAATATAGAGATAGCCGAATCGACATCAGTGCAAGCATAGAGTTTCGACCAATCATGGGAAGCCAACAGATCATTGAGCATAATGAAATTCGCTTTGTAGAAGCATCTAGATCGGGGAATCAGACTGTACTTGAATCCTACGGGGTAGGCTGATATCAAGTGATATCTCTAGCGTAGGGTGAGGAGGGTCTTCTGGAAGGGATAAAGGTGGGATTTACGTAAGGGCAGTACCCACCGAGCCATCCACAAATACTAAATCCACCATTTTATTTCCACTATTTGGAACATTGTTAATCTGTAAAAGAGATGAGTCTAACAAGCAATTGAGAAACTCATGTTGAGCAGTGGGAGTTAAAAAGTTTGAATCACTTATATTAACCCAACTAACTGTTGGCAAGTTAAAGTCACCAACAACAACAAGTCGATCTTTATCTCCCAACTGCGATTGCAAATCGCAGATGGCCGAGCTATGACTAGCATAAACATCCATATCCGAACGAGGTGGTATACGCGAACAGCAAACAATTACGCTATAGCTACCGAATGAAAGCCTAACTGCCATGAATTCGATATGAGAGATATTTTCCAGCGAAATCAACTCAGATGATAGGTTAGATTCAATAGCAATAAGGACACCTCCCGCTCTAGAGATGCGATCACGCCGATAAACAGCATATTTATTTGAAAAAACCTCAGAATTGTAATTATCAGGCTTTAGCTAGGTCTCCGTAAAAGCAGCAACGTGTGCAGAAAAGTTGAAAGAATTAAGGAAGAATGGAACAAGTTTTGATCGTAAACCACGAACATTTTGGTAATTAATGAGAAGACGGGACAGATCAGCAATTACCTTTGTGTTGTTATTACTGTGTTCGTCATACCGTTTTTTGGCTGTAATAAAACAGGTTCGGCCCTCGCCTTTTTTGTGAACAAGTGAACCACAGTATGCTTATGCCAAAAAGAGGAATCAAGTACCTTATCGAAATATTCATCTGAAAGGGATATTTTAAAAGAGGAGATTTCTCTCTCATATTTAAAGTTAAATTTATACAGATTGATGTTACTAGTGGGTGCAACACCAAGTTTAGAGCAAACGTAATGAGCAATATCATTTTCGGTAAGCGAGGCGTGTAATCGAAACACAAATACAGCCCAAAGAGGTGGCACGGCAGTCACCTGCAAAGGAGTAGCGGATAGCGCACCAGAGAGCTGGGAAGGTGCGGCCGTTATAGAACAGTTGACAGAAAACGCATTGCTTGACCTAGCGTTGGTTATCGAGCACGTCAAAGAAGTACGATTTTTTTCAGGTACACTTGTATCGCTAGCAACAACCCCAGTATCGGTAACTATTATTTTTGGAGCTAAAGATACCGGTGGAGGTGTAGGATGAATTGGGGAGTCCAGCGAAATCAACATTGGTGACGTAGAACAAACAGCTGCAAAGGTACCACTATTAGTTCGTGCATCGTTTAATTTGTTAGTGTGATGGTGTGGTGACATAAGGTCAACGGCCATAAGATCAATTGGCCTTATTACCACTTTGAATGGCCATAAGTTTGATTGAAACTTTGCACACGTATCAAGGGTCGATGACAATGCATTAATGTGATGGTGTGGTGACATAAGGTCAACGGACATAAGGTCAATTGAACTTATGACCACCCCAAATGGCCATAGATTTGAAACCTTGCACATAATGCGAAAAACTCACTCCTTTATTAATGACAGAAGTGGATGCATGGCACATCTACGAAAGAGCACACTGGAGCCCTTTTTAGCAGGCTTTTATTAGCTTGGCCTGTATCTATGTAACGGAATCTTTGAGCTTAATTTTCACCGGTTTCTAGAAGTTTGATTAATTTGAAACTTTGCATATGTATCAAGGACCGATGACAATGCATTAATGTGATGGTGTGGTGACATAAGGTAAACGGCCGTAAGGTCAATTGGCCCTATTACTACTTTAAATGGCCATAAGTTTGATTGAAACTCTGTACACATATCAAGGCTCGATGACAATGCATTATTGTGATGGTGTTGTAGCATTAAGCGTCTATGCCCACATATGCAATACATTTTGCGGCATTACGCATAATGAACTCCCATGCAATACATTTTTAACAGCACAATCATATTACTATATTATACAAATTATTAACCTAACACAGCGGTTATTTACCATCAATGGAATGCTGAATATGAAACTCTTGTCTGTTCACAAATAATAAATTCTGCTTATTATCAATTTTAGTTTCTCACCAAAATATTTACATACTACCAATAATGAGAATTAACCAGACATTTCATATGAATATCGATTTGCTGACGAATGCATACATATTTACATATGTGCATAGCCTGCATGTATGCAGACTATGCACACAAATCTACAGGTAGGCATACCATGCTTACAAATCTACATGTATGCATACCGTGCATACAAATCTACATATATGTATGCATAGCTTGCATACAAATCTACATGTATGCATACCATGTATACAAATCTACATGTATGCATACCTCTATTACAAATGTACGTATTTTTAGTATTAAGATAATTATGAATGTGTAGGTTTAGAAATTACCTATAAAAGAAAAAGAATTTCTTTAATAAAGCAATCATTTTCAGACTTCCAAAGTCATAAGTTCTTTTTATTTAAACCTAATATTTCATGGCGATCCTGCCAGTCTAGATCAATAACAAGCAAAACTGCTAAAAGATCTAGCTGGTAAGAAGAGCCTGTTAGTAATAATAAACAAAGCAGGATTCGCCTGTAAACCTAATATTTCATGGCGATCCTGCCAGCTTGATCTTCAATTAGCTGAAAAATTTGCTCTTAAGCAAAATTCGCTAGATCTTGCTGGAGAAAGATCCTGCCAGTTCGATCTTAATAAGCATACAAGTTTGCTGAACAAGCAAATATTGCTAAGACGATCTGAATGGGAGATCCTGCCAAGTGTTTCAAAGAATAATTGTAATGCGTTCACTTTACCTTACCAAGGATGACGCTTTGTAAAGAATACAACAGTAGAGCCTAGAACACTTTATCTTAACCACCAACCAAATGCCACTGCAAATACAACGGAAATTTTGGACAAAAGCATAATCGAGTGGAATATCATCAAAGATTCAGCAAACCACAGATATTTTGGACAAAAGCATAATCGAGTTGAATATCATCAAAAGATTCAGCAAACCACAGATATTTTGGACAAAAGCATAATCGAGTGGAATATCATCAAAGATTCAGCAAACCACAGATATTTTGGACAAAAGCATAATCGAGTGGAATACCACACCAAAGGGACAACATAAGCGAACCGAATATTTTAGTAACATTCAATTAGCATGCTTGACTGGCGGAGAGCAGGACTTATAATTATAAAATTTAGAAACATTTTAGGCGGCCTTTACGGACGCTAAACCATTAGCAAAAACGAAAGTTTTTGCTTAGGAATTTTTTTTTCTAAAATAGGAATTGAAAAATAAATAAAATGTAAAACGCTCCTTTTCAAAGAAAATTTCATGGAATTAGCAAGAAAATCAAAATGTATTAAATTTTAAAGAATTTTTTAGCTTGAGAAAAAAATATAACATAAAAATCTACTTTGTTAAAATTTAAAGTAAAATTTTTATGAAAAAAAAGCAGTAGCAGGAAAATTAAAATTTCTTATTTGAAAAAAAAAAATGCTAAAATGCTAAAAATCTTAAATTAAACAAATTTTTCCAACAAAATTTTTCTTAAACTTTTATACCAAATAAATAAGGAAAAATATTCAAGTAAATTGGAATGTTTAGGACACTTCTGTAAAATAGTCAATTAACTTCAGACAGTTCACATATCCTTTGGAGAAAGCCCATAGAACATTTTTCTAAGGTTCAAAAATTAAAATTACTCTGTTCATAATTATTAAAATGCAAAGAGATTCCTCAGAATTGCCTCTCTATTGGTGGGACGAAAATACCTGGCACACTAGGGACCTACAAAAGGAATTAGAAGGCTTAAAGAAATTGTGGAAGATAATAGGAATGGAAAGGGAACCCACAATAGAAGATATAATAAATCCCACAACCAAGGAAGAAGAAATAATGAGAATGATTAGGAGAGTGTTCCCCGAAAATGCCAAACGTTAAGTAGCATCTGAAAAAAAAAATATTATAAGTTTGTTTAATACGAATAGATAAAAATATTTCCAAATATATTATAAACTACACTAAGAAAATTTTTTTGGAATATTAAAATTTTTTTTAACCTAAATAAAAATATTTTTAATCAACAATTTCCACAAAATAAAAAGTCATAAAAGAAAATATCTAACATCTTATTAAAATTAAAGAACTTTCAAGATGTCTTGGTGGACAAAAATAGCCCAAGGCATTATGGTAGCCATAGCTGGCTACGAGGTAGGAAAAGGAAACTCTGAAACATCAGAGAACAAGATAATAAAATATGAACCACCAGCTGAACCAGAAACAAAAGCTGCTCCAAATATTCAAGATGTTTTGTTAGCAGTTATAGGTTGTGTATTCATGCTATTGATCATCACAATAGCTATAATGCTCAAAAACTATATCAAGCAAAAATTTAGGCAGGTAAAACCTGCCACAAATCGTATCTAAGAAACACCAGTTTTTGCAACCCATTACCTAAACCAAACCCAAAGCTGAGGAAGAGCAATAAATACTTCACATAAATTTCAAAATGTAGAATTCGACAGCAAACGCAGCTTCGAGAGTTCTGCCTAAAATCAATAGCAAATAAAAAAACTTGCATAATTCCGTTGAATGTTCCTGACAAAGATGGTCAGGAAGCAATAGGAAATTCTAGGACAGTGGAAGTAAGCAAAACCTAACGAAAAAAAAATACAAATATTTTTCAACCAGCCCATAACAACAAAAGAAAAAATGAAGAAAAGTCACAAAGAGAACCTATAAAAATATAAGTGAAGCGCTATATAAATTTGCAGCAATAAGACATGTCGCGCTCGTTTTCATCTTAGGATAGAAAAATGGTAGCGTAGGAAATACAAGAAACCTGATTGTAGATGATAAAATTGACTTAGGACAATTGCTTATCAGGCTGTACACACGTTGTACAAATGCCGCCAATACAGGACTTGGTATTTATAAGAAAACAAGTAAGGAAGGCTAAGTTCGGGTGTAACCGAACATTACATACTCAGTTGAGAGCTGTGGAGACAAAGTAAGGGAAATCACCATGTTGTAAAAGCAACCTAGGGTAACCCTGGAATTTGTTTGTATGACATGTGTATCAAATGGAAGGTATTAAAGAGTATTTTAAGAGGAAGTGGGCCATAGATCTATAGATGGACGCCATTTAGGGATATCGCCATAAAGGTGGACCAGGCCTGACTCGAGAATTTGTTTGTACGATATGGGTATCAAATGAAATGTGTTAATGAGTATTTTAAAAGGGCGTGGTTCTTAGTTCTATAGGTGGACGCCTTATCGAGATATCGCCATAAACGTGGACCAGGGGTGACTCTAGAATTTGTTTGTACTATATGGGTATCAAATGAAAGGTGTTAATGAGTATTTTAGAAGGGAGTGGGCCTTAGTTCTATAGGTGGACGCCTTTTCGGAATATCGTTATAAAAGTGGACCTGGGTTGACTCTAGAATGCGTTTGTACAATATGGGTGTCAAACGAAAAGTGTAATAAGTGTTTTAAAAGGGACGCCTTTTCGGGATATCGCCATAAACGTGGACCAGGGGTGACTCTAGAATGCGTTTGTACAATATGGGTATCAAATGAAAGGTGCTAATGAGTATTTTAAAAGGGAGTGGGCCTTAGTTCTATAGGTGTACGCCTTTTCGATATATCGCCATAAAGGTGGACCAGGGGTGACTTTAGAATTTGTTTGTACGTTATGGGTATCAAATGAAAGGTGTTAATAAGTATTTTAAAAGGGCGTGGGTCTTAGTTCTATAGGTGGACGCCTTTTCGAGATATCGCCATAAAGTGGACCAGGGGTGACTCTAGAATTTGTTTGTACGATATGGGTATCAAATGAAAGTCGTTAATGAGTATTTTAAAAGGGCGTGGGTCTTAGTTCTATAGGTGTACGCCTTTTCGAGATATCTCCATAAATGTAGACCAGGGGTGACTGTAGAATTTGTTTGTACGATATGGGTATCAAATGAAAGGTGTTAATGAGTATTTTAAAAGAGCGCGGGCCTTAGTTCTATAGGTGGACGCCTTTTAGAGATATCGGCATAAAGGTGGACCAGGGGTGACACTAGAATTTGTTCGTACGATATGGGTATCAAATGAAAGGTGTTAATGAGTATTTTAAAACGGCGTGGGTCTTAGTTCTATAGGTGTACGCCTTTTCGAGATATCTCCATAAATGTAGACCAGGGGTGACTGTAGAATTTGTTTGTACGATATGGGTATCAAATGAAAGGTGTTAATGAGTATTTTAAAAGGGCGCTGGCCTTAGTTCTATAGGTGGACGCCCTTTCGAGATATCGACATAAAGGTGGACCAGGGGTGACTCTAGAATTTATTTGTACGATATGGGTATCAAATGAAAGGTGTTAATGAGTATTTTAAAAGGGAGTGGGCCTTAGTTCTATAGGTGGACGCCTTTTCGAGATATCGCCATAAAGGTGGGCCAGGGGTGACTCTAGAATTTTTTGTACGATATGGGTATCAAATGAAAGGTGTTAATGAGTATTTTAAAAAGGCGTGGGCCTTAGTTCTATAGGTGGACGCCTTTTCCAGATATCGACATAAAGGTGGACCAGGGGTGACTCTAGGATTTGTTTATACGATATGGGTATCAAATGAAAGGTGTTAAAGAGTATTTTAAAAGGGAGTGGGCCTTAGTTCTATAGGTGGATGCCTTTTCGAAATATCGCCATAAAGGTGGGCCAGGGGTGACCCTAGAATTTTTGTGTACGATATGGTTATCAAATGAAAGGTGTTAATGAGTATTTTAAAAGGGAGTGGGCCTTAGTTCTATAGGTGGATGCCTTTTCGAAATATCGCCATAAAGGTGGGCCAGGGGTGACCCTAGAATTTTTGTGTACGATATGGTTATCAAATGAAAGGTGTTAATGAGTATTTTAAAAGGGTGTGGGCCTTAGTTCTATAGGTGGACGCCTTTTCGAGATATCGCCATAGAGGTGGACCAAGGGTGACTCTAGAATTTGTTTGTACGATATGGGTATCAAATGAAAGGTGTAAATGAGTATTTTAAAAGAGCGCGGGCCTTAGTTCTATAGGTGGACGCCCTTTCGAGATATCGACATAAAGGTGGACCAGGGGTGACTCTAGGATTTGTTTATACGATATGGGTATCAAATGAAAGGTGTTAAAGAGTATTTTAAAAGGGAGTGGGCCTTAGTTCTATAGGTGGATGCCTTTTCGAGATATCGCCATAAATGTAGACCAGGGGTGACTGTAGAATTTGTTTGTACGATATGGGTATCAAATGAAAGGTGTTAATGAGTATTTTAAAAGGGCGCTGGCCTTAGTTCTATAGGTGGACGCCCTTTCGAGATATCGACATAAAGGTGGACCAGGGGTGACTCTAGGATTTGTTTATACGATATGGGTATCAAATGAAAGGTGTTAAAGAGTATTTTAAAAGGGAGTGGGCCTTAGTTCTATAGGTGGATGCCTTTTCGAAATATCGCCATAAAGGTGGACCAGGGGTGACACTAGAATTTGTTCGTACGATATGGGTATCAAATGAAAGGTGTTAATGAGTATTTTAAAACGGCGTGGGTCTTAGTTCTATAGGTGTACGCCTTTTCGAGATATCTCCATAAATGTAGACCAGGGGTGACTGTAGAATTTGTTTGTACGATATGGGTATCAAATGAAAGGTGTTAAAGAGTATTTTAAAAGGGAGTGGGCCTTAGTTCTATAGGTGTACGCCTTTTCGAGATATCTCCATAAATGTAGACCAGGGGTGACTGTAGAATTTGTTTGTACGATATGGGTATCAAATGAAAGGTGTTAATGAGTATTTTAAAAGGGCGCTGGCCTTAGTTCTATAGGTGGACGCCCTTTCGAGATATCGACATAAAGGTGGACCAGGGGTGACTCTAGGATTTGTTTATACGATATGGGTATCAAATGAAAGGTGTTAAAGAGTATTTTAAAAGGGAGTGGGCCTTAGTTCTATAGGTGGATGCCTTTTCGAAATATCGCCATAAAGGTGGGCCAGGGGTGACCCTAGAATTTTTGTGTACGATATGGTTATCAAATGAAAGGTGTTAATGAGTATTTTAAAAGGGAGTGGGCCTTAGTTCTATAGGTGGATGCCTTTTCGAAATATCGCCATAAAGGTGGGCCAGGGGTGACCCTAGAATTTTTGTGTACGATATGGTTATCAAATGAAAGGTGTTAATGAGTATTTTAAAAGGGTGTGGGCCTTAGTTCTATAGGTGGACGCCTTTTCGAGATATCGCCATAGAGGTGGACCAAGGGTGACTCTAGAATTTGTTTGTACGATATGGGTATCAAATGAAAGGTGTAAATGAGTATTTTAAAAGAGCGCGGGCCTTAGTTCTATAGGTGGACGCCTTTTCCAGATATCGACATAAAGGTGGACCAGGGGTGACTCTAGAATTTATTTGTACGATATGGGTATCAAATGAAAGGTGTTAATGAGAGTTTTAAAAAGGAGTGGGCCTTAGTTCTATATGTGGACGCCTTTTCGAGATATCGCCATAAACGTGGACCAGGGGTGACTCTAGAATGTGATTGTACGATATGGGTATCAAATTAAAGGTACTAATGAGGGTTTTAAAAGGAAGTGGCCCTTAGTTGTATATGTGAAGGTGTTTTCGAGATATCTACCAAAATGTGGACCAGGGTGATCCAGAACATCATCTGTCGGGTACCGCTAATTTATTTATATATGTAGTACCACGTACAGTATTCCTTCCAAGATTCCAAGGGCTTTTGATTTCGCCCTGCATTTTTTTCATTTTTCGTAATTTTCGATATCGAAAAAGTGGGCGTGGTCATAGTCGGATTTCGGCCATTTTTTACACCAATACAAAGTGAGTTCAGATAAGTACCTGAACTGAGTTTAGTAAAGATATATCGATTTTTGCTCAAGTTATCGTGTTAGCGGCCGAGCGGAAGGACAGACGGTCGACTATGTATAAAAACTGGGCGTGGCTTCAACCGATTTTGCCCTTTTTCACAGAAAACAGTTATCGTCCTAGAAGCTAAGCCTCTACCAAATTTCACAAGGATTGGTTAATTTTTGTTCGACTTATGGCATTAAAAGCATCCTAGACAAATTAAATGAAAAAGGGCGGAGCCACGCCCATTTTGAAATTTTCTTTTATTTTTGTATTTTGTTGCACCATATCATTACTGGAGTTGAATGTTGGCATAATTTACTTATATGCTGTAAAGATATTAACTTTTCTTTTAAAATTTGAATTTAAAAAAATTTTTTTTAAAAAGTGGGCGTGGTTGTTTTCCGATTTTGCAAATTTTTATTAAGCAGACACAAAGTAATAAGAGTAACGTTCCTGCCAAATTTCATCGTGATATCTTCAACGACTGCCAAATTACAGCTTGCAAAACTTCTAAATTACCTTCATTTAAAAGTGGGCGGTGCCACGCCCATTGTCCAAAATTTTACTAGTTTTCTATTCTGCGTCATAAGCTCAACTCACCCACCAAGTTTCATCGCTTAATGCGTATTTGGTAATGAATTATCGCACTTTTTCGATTTTTCGAAATTTTCGATATCGAAAAAGTGGGCGTGGTTATTGTCCGATATCGTTCATTTTAAATAGCGATATGAGATGAGTGCCCAGGAACCTACATACCAAATTTTATCAAAAGATACCTAAAAATTTACTCAAGTTATCGTGTTAACGGACAGACGGACGGACGGACATGGCTCAATCGAATTTTTTTTCGATAGTGATGATTTTGATATATGGAAGTCTATATCTATCTCGATTCCTTTATACCTGTACAACCAACCGTTATGCAATCAAAGTTAATATACTCTGTGAGCTCTGCTCAACTGAGTATAAACACAGTTGTCCTGAGGGACAAATTGGTGGAAAATGATTGATTATTTACTCGAGTAGGCAAATGTAAAATAATAATTGATAGTTCTCTAAGATCAAATAGACGAATTAACCAAAGAGGTTGCGCATGTGACAAATCCCGGAATAAAAATAATTCTTCATGACGTTCTGGTGGCCGCCGCAGAAATCGCATGACAAATAAGATCGAAGAAATTTCTGGAAAATATGAAATTATCGAAAATATAAAAAGAACATTTAATGATACGAAATTTTTTTTGCACCCACTGTACCTTCCACTTATCCATTAATAAAACCACTACCAATACATAACTACCCGCTCTTCCATCAGCAACCCCTCAATTTTCTTTACAGATCTACCTTATTATAAATGAAAAAATGTCAAATGAAAAAAAAATGTTTTTTGAATAATATGCGGAATTAGTTTAATAAAACAAAATAAATACAATCATTTGTTACCTAGGTCTCATAAGGTCATATTTTTACATATTAGGAAAGTACTCCACTTTAACCCCAATAGATTAGAAAATATTAATAGGAAAATATTTTTTACTCTAACCCTCGGTAGATAAACAATAAAAATTATTACAGTAACTTATATACATAGGAAAATTTCGATAGGAAAATAATTTGCATAAGTTACTAAATAATGATAGGAACAATAAAGATAAGGAAATAATAGTCCATACATTCATAACATAAAGCAAAAATCATTCCAATTTACTCAATTTGTAAAAACATGCCGATTTTTAAGTGAGCCGACGCTCTTAAAGACCGGCTGTGCAAAACAAATTAAAAAATTTATATGTAAAATAATCGTTAAATCTAAAATTAAAAAAAAAAAAAAAAAAGATTTGTACAAGATATGAAGAAAAGAAATATCTATATAAAATATAAATAATAAAAGTATCAAGGTCAGCAAATTAGAAACTAAATTCAAAAACTCTTTCAATACAATATCAAGTTACAGTAAAATACCAAAATCATCTAAATGCAAACAAAGAGTCTTATACAATTGTTCACAAAACAATTATATAATCCTCTTTTTCTAAGGCGGATGGTGTAGCATTAAGCGTCTATGCCCACCTATGCAATACATTTTGCGGCATTACGCATAATGAACTCCTATGCAATACATTTTTAACAGCACAATCATATTACTATATTATACAAATTATTGACCTAACACAGCAGTTACCTAACATCAATGGAATGCCGAATATGAAACTCTTGTCTGTTCACAAATAATAAATTCTGCTTATTATCAATTTTAGTTTCTCACCAAAATATTTACATACTACCAATAATGTCAGACAACCGATTAGATTTATGCGTGTTTGTTTATTGGTAGTTCAAATGCAACTGACTTGAGTTGTACAGATTAATATGAATGTGTATATGGAACAGTAATAATGAGAAAAATATATATATGTATGAGTGGAATGAAATGAATAATAAACTAGTGATGACAGCTCGGCTCTCCTGACATCCAAAATCGTCCCGATTTGGCTGCTCTTCATCATCATCGCATTCGTCATCAATCTCTGGGAATAGGTTGCACCATGGTTCCATATTCTCAGGTGTGGCAATTGTTGAATACTTGCGTTGTGAGCACTGGTGCCCCTCTATGTCTTCGACGACGTATCGATTGTAGCGGAGGACCTTTTTGACGATATACGGTCCCTTGTAAGGTGGTTGGAGTTTACGTGATTCGCCAGAACTAGGAGGAGGAGCTGCGAGTAGGACTAGATCGTTTTCGGTGTAGGGGGTTACTTTCGAGTGTTTAGCGTCAAACCGCTTTTTCCACTTTGCTCGGGCTTCTTCGATATTGCTGATTGTTTCGCTGCGACGACCATTCATGAAGAGGTGTGTACTGTCGTCTTGTACTGCTGCCAAAACTTTATTTCCGCTGATATCCCGAAGTGGGAAGTCGTATATTAAATCTGTTGCTGCATACTTTGTTGTTGCGTTAACTTTTGTATAGAGAGACCATTGCAATGATCGCAGATGGATGTCCCAGTTTCTTGGCTCGTTGATCGATGGATTCAAATAGTTTAATACTGCTTGGTTTACCCGCTCGGCCAACCCATTTGCCCGTGGTGTGCGTACGGCGACTTTAATATGTTGAATGTTATTTGCCCTGCAGAATGATGTAAAAGCTGAAGACGTAAATGCGGTGCCGCGGTCTGTCACCATTTTCTGTGGCAAACCGAAGTATAAGGTAAGTTGGTTCAATGCGTCGGTAACTGGCTTTGTTTTCGTTGACCTGGTAGGAACTATAACTACATATCTGGTTAGTGCGTCGACGATTACCAAAACATGTTCGTATCCACGTTTTCTTTTGATGAATGGGTCAAATGGTCTAAGTGTTGAACTTGGAACGGGAGTTTAGGAATATCCATTCCATACAATTCACCCTCTTTACGATGTGAAAGGCGATGGTAACTACAGTCGATGCATGACTTTATGTATGCTTTTACGAAGTTTCGTATTCGAGGAAGCCAAAAATATTTTAACACTCTATTGATGGTCCCGTCGACACCTGGGTGACCACAGTCATCGTGGTATAATTTTACTATTCGCCACCTCATACCCTTTGGTACTACTAGCTGTGGTTGTTCATTGCCGTTTAATTTTAAAAGTCTATGATTTTTCAAGATGTATTCTGAATTAAACTGAGATTTTTGCGGAGACGCTATCGCCCCTCGTAGAACATCGACTATTGATTTTAATTTCGCACCTTTTTGTTGCATTACTGATACCCAGTCATCAATAGTCAGCGCTTGTACATTACTCGTAGTCGCATGTGTCGATTCAGCTGGTTCGATTGGTGCACGACTCATTGCATCAACGTGACACATTGATGTTCCAGCCCGGTGCATAATATCGTAATCATATTCAAGAAGTTTGAGTAGCCAACGTGATACTCGCTGAATCATTGGTTTGGTTACCCTTGCACTTGATATGGCTTGGCAATCAGTCACTATAGTAAAGTGCTTACCCATCAGAAACGTTCGAAAACGTTGGCACGCCTCCACAACAGCTAGCACCTCTAGCTCATAGGCATGATAATTTTTCTCCGGCCCTACGCACGCTTTACTAAAATACGCTACTGGTTTGAGATTACCATCTTTATCGCGTTGCAACAATATACCAGCGATACCCTTACTTGAAGCATCTGTATGCAATTCATGCTCTTTTGTAACATCGTAGACAGTGAGAACTGGTGCGCTCGCTATTGCGTCAATTAATTTTCTAAACGCATCCTCGCATATTGAGCTCCACTCAAGTTCTATGTTCTTTCTTGTCAACTCTGTTAACGGCTTGGGTATCAGTGCATAACCATGTACAAACTTACGAAAGAATCCCGTCAGCCCAAGAAAACGGCGAACTTCTAATGGGTTACGAGGTACAGGAAATTCTCTTATCGCTAGCGTCTTTGTTGCGCCTGGCCTAACACCATTTTCGTCTACTTCATGCCCAAGGAATGATACAGTGCGTTTCATAAATGCACATTTCGACAGTCTAAGAGTCAACCCTTCTTGTTCAATTATTTTTAGAAATTATTCCAAATATTCTAAGTTTTCATCTTCAGTGCGACTAGCGATGATCACTTCATCGACATAACTAATCACCTTTTTTCCCAAAGGCGCCACTAAATTAGCCATCATGCGTTGAAAGACACACGGAGCGTTCCGCAACCCGAATGGCATTATAGTAAACTCGTAGTGACCGTTGTGCGTTACAAATGCGCTAAAAGGTTTCGATGTCTCTACCAATTCTATCTGGTAGTACCCCGACATCATATCAAGAGTAGTGAAAAACTTTTTCTCTTTTCTGTATTTCTATCGATAGCCATTATGCTACACGTACCACCCTCCATAAATACCTTTCCTTTTGATAATATATCGATTCCTATTAATGCTTCGTACTTCATTATCGAGTCATCGATTACCAATAACTCAGCTGCATACACCACTTCATCGAACTTAATTCGTGTAACCATTTTCTATTTGCAGACCAACTCACCGCCGGCAAAGCCAATTAACTTATCTTCGCATGGTGTGAAACATTCGCATCACCTATTAGCAATCGATCTCTTAATCAACGATTTAGCACTTCCCGAATCAATCAAAACATTGCATTTAACTTCTTGCGTACCCAAAATGGTAACACTCTTGAGTAACACTCTTTGTTTTTCTTTAATTTGAATTTTGTTAACTGTCACTTCATCCTCTTCTTCACCTTCTACTGCCCTCGTATCTACACTTGCTTCTACATTCGTGTCAACACTTGTTTCTACACTATTTACTGGCTTGCTTTGACTTTTCGTGTCACTCTTTTGTTTTTTCGTGTAATTATTTGTTATGTGACCCTTCTCTTTACATTTGAAACATGTCACACTCACTTCGCTTTTATTTGTTGCTTTTAGCTCACTCATACGAATGGTACGTTGTGGCATGCTTTTCTGCTCTACACCACTCACTCTTTTTCTATTCATGTCCCCTGCTGTTAAACTATGTAATGATTGCAGTAAATCTGAACACATTTTAAAATTCATTGCGTTCAACGTACGTTTGATGTTTTCGTCCCAAAGACCATTTATTATATACCGGTTAATTGACGCGTCGTCAATTCCTTAACGGCGACCTAGTGCAACCATTTTATAATAAAACTCTATGACTTTTTCATCTTTCCTATCCTTGAATTCATTAAACGTATGTGTGCGTCAGCAACATTATGCACATATGGAAAATCTAATAAGAATACACGAATAAACTTACCCCATTGTCTAAATACTGGCTGCGCATCTGCCCAACGCTTGGCAACACCTTTGAGCTTACTCAATACGGCAAAAGTAAGCAAAGAGTCTTCCCATTTGTAAACTTCTCTTAGCTGCTCGATTCGTTGCACAAACTGAACCGATGAGAACTCATTGTCACACGGATCAAACGATGGTAAAATTGAAGCTATCTCATGTAACGTCCGTCGGTCTCTTACTGCTACAACTGGCTGTTCTGTACATGCATGTGTTTGTGGCAATATATTTATATACTCACGATTTGTGTAAAATGATGCTGGTGCCATTACTTGTGCTGGTGAATATGTATATTGAGATGACATACCTTGTCTGTTACTCTGCGCTGGCGTTGGCTGGCATGCTATTGACGTATGTATTTGTGGTGCTGTGCTGTATGGCAAATTATCCAGACATGAAGCTATGCCTCCGTTTTGCGTTGCTATGTGCGTTTACTGCGACGTAGGTAACCGTGCGTTGTTTGCGACTTGTGCAAGTACAGGCATGCTTGGCGACGTGCGTGTATAAAGAGCTTTCAACTCCGCACTAGGGGCTTCCACTACGTCTAGTAGCTCCCTTTCCTGTACCCCGAGTCCACTCTCCTCACCGTCCACCGTTCTTGCTACCTCCTCCGTACCATTAACCGCTAAGATTGCTCCAACCACCTCTGCCACCTTTTCTGCGTCGGCTTCCTGCAAGCGTCGTATTAGCTCCACCTTGTTACCGGATACCTTCAACTCCATCTCACCCAGAGCTGCCTTGAGTTGCACTACACTCAATTTTGTTAAATCCATTTTTCGATTTTAAAACGCGATTTTCAATATATTTAAATATTTAATTCTGTATGTATATACAATACAGTAGTTCACCTCAATTCTGAATTCTGTCAGACAACCGATTAGATTTATGCGTGTTTGTTTATTGGTAGTTCAAATGCAACTGACTTGAGTTGTACAGAGTAATATGAATGTGTATATGGAACAGTAATAATGAGAACAATATATATATGTATGAGTGGAATGAAATGAATAATAAACTAGTGATGACAATAATGAGAATTAACCAGACATTTCATATGAATATCGATTTGCTGACGAATGCATTCATATATGCATAGCAGGCATACAAATCTACATGTATGCATACTATGCATACAAATCTACAGGTAGGCATACCATGCTTACAGATCTACATGTATGCATACCGTGCATACAAATCTACATATATGCATAGCTTGCATACAAATCTACATGTATGCAGACTATGCATACAAATCTACATGTATGCATACCATGTATACAAATCTACATGTATGCATACCTCTATTACAAATGTACGTATTTTTAGTATTAAGATAATTATGAATGTGTAGGTTAAGAAATTACCTATAAAAGAAAAAGAATTTCTTTAATAAAGCAATCATTTTCAGACTTCCAAAGTCATAGGTTCTTTTTATATTTTCCTAATATTTCAGTGTGGCGACATAAGGTCAACGGCCGTAAGGTCAATTGGCCTTATTACCACTTTGAATGGCCATAAGTTTGATTGAAACTTTGCACACGTATTAAGGCTCGATGTCAATGCAATAATGTGATGGTGAAGTCACATAAGGTTAACGCACATAAGGTCAATTGAACTTGTGACCACCCCAAATGGCCATAAATTTGAAACCTTGCACATAATGCGAAAAACGCATTCCTTTATTAATGATAGAAGTGGATGCATGGCACATCTACGAAAGAGCATACTGGAGCCCTTTTTAACACGCTTTTATTAGCTTGGCCTGTATCTATCTATGTATCTATGTATCCATGTATGTATGTAACGGAATCTGGAGTGGAGCCAAGAGCCCCGGTAATGCAGAGCTCCGAACTCCGTTGCACCTTTTGACGCATTCTAAGATACGTACTTTTAGCTAGTGCAGGCCACCAGACCAAGGCACCATAAAGATGAATCGGGCGCACAATTGCTGTGTAAATGCAGTAGGTCACCTTAGGAGAGAATCCACAGGAGGTGCCAATTGCCCTCTTGAAAGTGAACAGCTCTGGTGCTGCCTTCTTGGATTGCTCCACTATATGGTCACTCCATAATAGCTTCCTATCCAGAATGACTCCCAAATACTTGACTTGATCGCTAAACGCTAAGAACGTACCCACAATTCTTGGCGATGTAAGATTTAGTACTTTGTACCTCCTCGTGAAGAGAACAAGCTCGGTCTTATCCGGGTTGACTTCCATACCTGTGGCGGGTTGTACACCTGGAGCAGCTCCAGGATGTCAGCTGGGTCCGTTGGCGTCACTCGAACCCAGGCTCTAGCCCTTGGTCGTGAGGGGATATCACGCGCCTCCACCACCTTGAGGCGCGCGCCCGGATATACCACCCCAATCAGCGTGACAGCTGCCCTATATAGGTTGACCGACCTGGCGTCGTCACAGGCAATTAGCTTGATATTGCCCTAGAACCACCCTGCATCGGTGTAAGATGGCGGTGGACCAGGGTTTTCTTTTTAACCTTAACGGCCACCGTAGCGAGCGCGGCCTCGATCCACTTCCACTGTTTTTTCGGGATCCTGCCATCTTCGCTCCTCTCGTCTATAATGCCAAAGATCTGTCGACCCTTGGTAATTTCGGCGAAACACCGCGTCCAGCCTCCCTGCGTCTTGGCCCTTTTCGGTGCGGTGGGGTTGGATTCATCCATGGACCGCTGGAGTTTCGAGGTTTCATCACTCTCGACTAAAACTTTTAAAATTACTTGAACTAAAAAATTAAAAATAAATAATAGTTTAAAAAAAAAATAAAAAAACACGCTTTTATAGCAAACCGAACTAAAAAATAGAAAATAATTTTCAATTAAAAAAAGTTTACATAACACTAGTAGAAGGTCAAACAATCATTTATAGTTAATCACCTCAAAATTATAATAAAATTTAAGTTATTAACAGAATAATTTAATTCACAGTAAAAAGCGTGGGGTGCTTGATATTGAATGTTACAATCATTCTATTGGCAACTATCTGAGAGGTGATATGTGATATGAAATGTAGTCTCCAAAAAGGAGAAGCGATGGCCTGACAATCCGCTGGGTACGCTTGCTTTATCGACTGAGCTCGCCGGATTGGGGTGGGTATGTGTGGATCGATGCCGATGACAATTAAACCACAGGTTGATAACAAAAAGAAAGATTTCGTACCCTTGTGCTATATCGATGGAAAATACCTACCCTTCAACTCGAGTGTCCACTCTCATGATGCGCCTTCATCGTCGATGCAGTTTATCTCCATAAGTTCGAGATTGGCCCTTCTGCCTTCATTATTTTTCCCTATCATTGTCGACCGTGGCCCATGTTAGTCGACCCTAACATCGAACCTATGTCCATACGTCCGTCTGTCTAGCCGAAGTGATCACCCACTTCACCCCCAATCATCACACACCACTTGGTTAACATCTACAAACTCATTTCGTTTATTGTGTATCCCTTATAATCTAGTATACAGATTTACTCCTTCATCTTATCGAACTACTGCTGCTATAAATTTCCTCTATCATAAGTTTTTTTCCGCAGGCTTATTACTAATTCTCTCTCAAAAAAAAATCTTTCAATCTACATTTCTTTATTTTACTTTATGCTAGGTTGCCTTAAATCAGACCCGTTATTAATTATTATTGTATTATATTCGTGTTAAGGAAACATTTATATATATGAACACCAGCGTGTTTATCGACGCGTGTTACCCTCACATTGGGTATGATGTTAAGCTTATTCGCAAGTACAGGTGGGTGTATTTGTCATTGGTTGGTGGTTCAACAGACTAAACTCTAGAAACTGCAATGCGAACTTCCGTAACTCGCGTCCATAGCGGACTACCTTAATCTAGGCTCATTATCAATTAATATTTTGAGTGGAAATAAATTCCCTTTTAAATAAATATCCTCGTATATGTATGTATGACTATGCCCACTAATGCTTACTAGTCACACGTTAAATATTGTGACGATCATGAGTGACACTAAGTGATACTCACACCCCTAGTCTGATACTAAGTAAATGAAGTCACAACAACAATAAAGCAGACAGTCACTTGTATCTACATAAACGAATCAATCATTATGTCTACACATATGTACGTATACGGCCAGCGGAGCGGCAATGCACAAACACATGCATATATCTTATCTGAGTTGTCACAAGAGAGGGCAATAATTGTGCAAGTATTACTTAAATGACAAATTATACATCTGTAGTTGTAGCTGAGAAATTTATAACTAACTAAGTAAAATTCTGGAAGTGCCTAGAAGATGCCACGAGGAAATCACAGAGTATAAAAGCATCAGCGGTAGAGGCGCTATGGGCAGTTTCGATTAAGACGCTACCTAGCGAGCAATAGCAGTATTATTTTGAAAGTCAGTTTCATTTAAGCTATCAGTTTGGTTATTAAGCCAGCTAGTTGCAAAGTATAAGTGTTATTGTGAAGTATACTTTAATAACGGCCATTTTTCCATTATCCAATATTGGAGTTATTTATTCAACAGTTTAGTGATACGAACTTAGCAAAAGGGCAAATAAGAGGATTTGCAAGTAAATTCGTTACAATATAATATCAGGCATACGCATAAATGAGGTGCATATGTGCATACATTATCCGATAATTATTCACAAAGGGTGAATTCAAAAAAAAAAACTTCAATATGGGACTCTGTAGCCCATGTTACATTTATATGGGTTTGTCTTAACCTAGGTGTGTTATCAATTTTCACATTGGATGTATTATGTTCGTATTAAATAAATATGTTTGTATATATGGATGTAATTATGCTCATTAATGCATGCTAACTAGGGCCTAAGCCTGGTATTTCCAATTATTGGATGCAATGTCAATCGAATGTACATACAGGTGCCAGCAAGCATATCGGATATTAATTAGTTCCTCAAAAAAAGAAGACAATGTCCTTTCGTTAATCTCTATGTGTATTCATCAGGTAAATCCAACGCACATTATTATCTTAAGTGGCATTAATCCATGCTGAATGAATATGTTCATGTATACAGACACAATGGTGCCTACTAACGCGAGCTAACCGCTGCACAAACAAGCAGCTTTGCTCCATTCAACATATATCGATCGCCTGCATGTGCACATATATATACATATAAGCATGTGCATCCATTGGCAATGAATTGTTCACAAAAGACAAAAAGAAAAGAAACGACATCCTTCTGTTGATCCCAATATACACCATATGCGCATATTACGTGCCATCAATGCTACACATGATTCTCATTCTCAACTTGTATCTGTTCTTCCCTGACCTTAGTCTAGGTATGCATGCCGCTATATCTACTTGGTTGATAAACCATCGTTTACATACGAATAAAATAGAATTTTTCTTAACCACTTGAATGTACATTGATTCATTGTCATTATATTTTATGATTGTACTACCTCGCACCCAGTACGTAAAGGAATGACCAGCTATTTGTTGGGATGTCTTATCCCCATCCTCTCAACGAAAATCCAAACTGTTTAGTCCTATTAGCTACTACCCCAGGCGCCTAGATGTGAAGCTAGTGGGATGTGCGCTTTATTCGCACACTATATTTTTACTTTATCCTAAGACTCATTCCCACACTACTGTGCGCTTGCAGCCTCTACAACTATTTCTTATGTTTTCCGAGTCACTCACATACATAGTTATATATATTTGAAATTTACAACGAGCAGAGAATTGCAGGAGCTATTTACTATTACGTGATATATGTGTGTGACCACAAGCGCTATTTATTCTATGAGCCCATGCTCATAGCTCATGCAATCCAATGGCACGAATCCATGCATATCTTGTACTTATTGCTAATTACTATCTACGCCGCCTGTGTTGGTTTGCCGAGTAAATGGTGGTGGAAATGTCTACACATGCGTCTATCCTACACTCTCGTTGAAATATATTTGTGAATGCGCGTGCCTGGAATGTATATGAAGATCTAATGGCCAGTACGCCACACGCTATGTAAACGCTTACTGCAACTGAGCATACAATCACCAGATGTTGAGGATTGGCTTGCTGGCGCTTCTTTTACTTGTGGGCATTTGCGAGCTGTCCCTAAGCTGCGAAACACAACCCTTACCTGTTTTATTAACCAGGCTTACATATGTATCACACTTATTATTCTGCCGAAATGTCGGTACCATAAATGTGGCCTTATGGTTAGATTTCTTGGGCTAGTGCTATTGAGTGGCCGCCGAATTTATTGTTGTTTGTTGCGTGCTTGTGTTTTGAGGTGTATGCTGTTGAATTTGCTATTATTTGTTGTAGGTATATTTTCAAGTGTTGTGATGTACGCTGCTGGATGCCTCAGGGTGTTTGCTCGCTGTGCCGCTATATGGATGCTATAACGCAATTCGCGAGCGGCGGTGTGATCGTTCCTTTTCTGCCCTTTTGTTGGTGAATCTGCTACCTGCTCTCCTGCTTGAGTGTTCTGGATGCGGAATTGCTGCACGCATGCATATATTTCTGCACAAGGGAAATTTATTTGCTTGTATTGATCATTTTCAAATTAGGCTTAACCATTCTTACCTCCGGGCTCCTTTTCACTTGCTGTTCGTTTGGCTGCTTGTTTGGTAAAGGCCGGAAATCGAAGAACGTAGAGTTAGCTGTGACAGCCATTTGCAAGCATGGTGTGTTCGCAAATTTTTGTGAATTTATATGTCACGCATGGTTGTACCAGCCTTGGAACATTTACTTTTCCGATTTACCCAAAGGGTGATGCACATCTCACGTAACAAGGAGCTTAAGTGTACTCTGCCCAATTCACAAAAAAGGCGATCCCGAAAACCACGCTAATTATCGCGGAATCAGCGTGCTTAATATCGCGTATAAGGTTCTATGTAGCGTACTGTGCGAAAGACTGAAGCTCATAATCAACGAACTGATTGGACCTAATCAGCGCGGCAGACCGGTTAAATCTAGCATCGACCTGATTTTTACGATACCCCAGATCCTGGAGAAGGCCATGGTAAGGAATTAACACTCACCATCTTTCCATCGACTTCAAATCAGCCTTTGACAGCTCAAAAAGCAGCTGATTTTATGCTGCCATGTCTGAAGTTAATAAGGCTCTGCCAAATTACTTTGAGCGACACCACCTGATCCGTAAGGGTTGGGAAGGACCCTCCGAGCCATTCGAGCTTCAGACGAGGCGACTCCCTTTCGTGCGATTTCTTCAACATAATGCTAGATTAGATTATTCTAGCAACAGAACTAAACCCTAAAGGTACAATCTTTTATAAGAGCGTTCAATTACTGGCGTAAGCTGATGATATTGATATTATTTCCTGAAAAAGCGCACTGTGAGTTTTGTCTTCTCCGTATTAGATAAAGAAGCAAAAAAAGTAGGTCTTGATAAATGAGGACAAGACAAGGTACATACTTGTTGTCATCCCAGAAAGGATCGGAGCATTTGCGCCTTGTCAGCCACGTCACTTTTAACCGATATAAATTTTAGACTGTGAAGGATTTCGCCTATATGTGAACTAGCATTAACAGCAGAACTGATGTTAGCTTAGAATCCAACGGTGTCTGAATTATAGTTAGTTTTTAGGCAAAGCCCTTTTAAATAATTTACTAAGATGCATTGTAATTATTGTTTGTGTTTCATTATATGTATCTACATATATATGCGGATTTTCACGCCAAGTGATCAGACTCGAAAAATTTAATGTTTTTTCGTCCTCTGATTACTTTCTGAATTTTGACTTCTGAATTTTGGCTTTCTGGAAAAAGGGTTTTGACTAACTTTTTCTTAAACATGTGTCTCTGAATTTTTCTCTCTGAATTTAGGGGGGGGGGGGACCAATTGCAGGATACATCACCTGTGGAAAATTGCTGACCGATATATGAACGAATATCGGTTATACAGGGTGTCGAAAGTTTTCTATTTTCCTGGGGATTTTTTTAATATTTAGACCAGTACATTTCAACGAACAAAAATATGTTGGATGATTCCTATAGTACTTCTTCTCTACATTAAAAAAAAAACTATTAATAAAAAGTTGGACCTATTTTTGTAGTCTTTTTTAATTTTGCAAATTTTTGCTTTTGCTTTGATTTTTTTTAGGGTTGCTCAGAGTAAAACCAATTAACCTCCTACAAAAATATAAAAGTCACTTTGTGGGACGATGCTAATTTTTCTGCGTTTTTTTTTACCTTGAAGCTGGGCATTTCAACAGACATGTGATTGATGAGCCAACACCGTCCAGGGGCTTAAGGAGCCCTCTCCGTAAGTATTATGAGGAAACACGGCACCTGAGAACACAGCCGTATGAAGCCAAAAAACACAAGCAGGTCCTCAGTGAACTCCACAAACAGGCGTCGAAACTCTATGCCAGGAATTGGCCGGTGAATCCTGTACTCAATGAACAATACCCAAAACTTGCAGAAGAGGAACGTGCATTCCCTAGGGAAACGCGAGTCACTCTAGCTCAACTTTAATCTGGATACTGTAACAGGTTAGACACTTACCTATCGAGAATCAACCCCGACACACAAAACATACGTCCTGCTTGTAACGGGTCCCCACATGACACCAACCATCTCTTCAACTGTATTGTGGAACCAACGCCTCTAACACCCCTCTCATTATGGTCCACCCCTGTTCAAACCGCAAGTTTCCCTGGACACCCGTTAGAAGATATTGATGACAGTTTGTGATTGGTCGCACCTACTGGATGGGGCGAAGCACTTCTACAACAACAACAACAACAGAAGGTCGACTGCTTATAAATAGTGGGCGTGACTTCAACCGATTTCGCCCATTTCACAGAAAACTCTTATCGTCATAGAAGCTATGCCCTTACCAAATTTCACAAAGATTGATTCATTTTTGTTCGACTTATGGAGTCACGCCCATTTTCAAATTTTCTTTTACTTTTGTATTTTGTTGCGCCATATCATTACTGGAGTTGAATGTTGATGTAATTTATTTATATACTGTAAAGATGTTCAATTTTTTTTTCAATTTGACTTTAAACAATTTTTATTCATCATCCGATTTTACTAATTTTTATCTACAACACATGTAGTAATAGGGGTAACGTTCCTGCCAAATTTCATCATGATATCTTCAACGACTGCCAAATTATAGCTTGCAAAACTTTTAAATTGCCTTCTTTTAAAAGTGGGCGGTGCCACGCCCATTGTCCAAAATTTTACTAATTTTCTATTCTGCGTCACAAAGTCAACCCACCTACCAAGTTTCATCGCTTTATCCGTCTTTGGTAATCGATATCGAAAAAGTGGGCGTGGTTATAGTCCGATTTCGTTCATTCAAATAGCGATCTGAGATGAGTGCCCAGGAACTTACATACCAAATTTCATTGAGATACCTCAAAAATCGTGTGTACGGACGGCCGGACAGACGGACATGGCTAAATGAATTTCTTTTTCACCCAGATCATTTTGTTATAAAGAAGTCTATATCTATCTCGATTAGTCTATACCGTTACGGGGTACCGTTATGTGAACAAAATGAATATACATACACTGTGAGCTCTGCTCAGCTGAGTATAAAAAAATACAAAAATTAACAGCACCAAGAAGTGTCCTGGTCAGTTTTTGTAGGGAAGTAAACGCGCTTTATTTGAAGCATGATTACAGTATCCATAACCCATTATGCCCGAAATATGAAATGAATATAAAGTTTTTGTCCATTTTTTCGCTTTGACAGATAAATTCAATGAATGCCCCACGTATGTCTAACTACACAAAGTTTATATTATGCAATTTTTATCGTTTGAATGAGTAAGGTTTTCGATTCGTGATCGTGTGTGACAACACGGCAACCATTTTGAAGATAGTTCAGCAGATTAATGTAAAAGATTAAAATGCAATAAAAAGAGTTGTGACCTTAATGAATGAATTCTGAATGAATCTTTATTCAAATATTTCAGCTTATTTATATTAAATTATTCTAAACATATTCTTACATACATATTTACATTTAAGCATACCTACTTACATGCATATCTAGCTTAAGCATACATACTTACATACCTACATACAACTCGATACAAAATATGTACCTACACATCTGTGTTGAGCTGTGACTTCTATGGGAAATGCAATGTTTGCAAATTTGCTAGAATTCAAATTTGTTTGGTTGTGTGTTGTACACACACCTGTATTAAATCGTGTGAATGGCTATGTCAGCAATAATTATGAAATGCATATTTATGTGTTGATGAACATTTAGACTATTTTTGTAGCAGGGTAGCATATTAGACTGATTTAAATATTTGAGATTAAATTGTTGGCTGTTTACACTACATCTCCCTTTTTTTCAGAATGCTTATGCATTTGGAGAATGCATGAGCATTCTATTTTTATTTTATTTAGTTAAGTATGAATTAATTCTACTTTTGTATTTTGTGTTTGTAAGTTGAAAATTTTCTTATTCTACTAATTTAAGTCTATTTTTGTGTATTTTTATTTTCTTATTATTTATGATATTGCTATTCTCTATGTTACTGAATAATTTTTGCTTATCCTCATTTCCTATTCTAGATGGGATTAAAGTGTCATTATTTTTATTATTAGTATTTTCTTCTTTACAGGGTATTCGAGTAAAATTATTATTTTCATCAATTTCTTCTACCTTATAGGGCCCTTTATATCTACTATCTAACTTATGACCTGTTTCGTTTTTACTAACACTACATCTCCTATACTTATTTCCTTATAGTGAATATTTTTATCATAACTAATCTTTTGTTTTTCTTTAGCCTCTTCTACTAATTTAAAGGCTCTATCCTGTGATATTTGTAACCTATATTTAATTTCTTTATCGTAAGCCTCATAATTGTATAATGGGCTCACCGTATTTTCTTGTAAAAATTCGTAAGTCTGGGGTTTTTGCCAAAGATCAATTCGAATGGACAATAGTTATGGACTGTAGATGGGGTAGTATTGTAACAATATGCAAAATATTTAAGATATTCATCCCAGTCATCTTTGTTAATGGATATGTATGAACGCACATATTCATTGAAAGTCCTATGACTATGTTCAACAGTGCCTAAAGTTTGGTGGTGATACGGCGTAGATGTTTTGTGCTCAATATTGAGAAGTTTACTTAGTTCTTCAAACAGGCTATTTTTATATTCAGATCCCATATCCGTTGTTATTGCTTTCATACTTCCATAAATTAATATGAAATTCTCGAATATGGCTCTGGCTACTGTTTTTGCATGTTTGCTCTGTATATGAATTGCAACTAAGTATTTAGTCAAATTACATATTAGAGTGACATTGTATTCGTTTCCATTTAATGATCTTGGTAAAGGTCCAATTGTATCTATTTGTAATGTTTCGAACGCCTTTGGAGGTGTTTCAGACAAAATCATTGGTTCTTTTAAATTTTTATAAATTTTATTTTTATTGCAATTAACGCATTTCTTTATACATTTTCTTATATCATTTTTCATATTTTTCCAGTAATATTTTTGTCTTATTTTATTAGTTGTACGATTGATTCCTGGGTGGCCACCATTAACAGGATCATCGTGATATTTTTGAAGAATCTTTTTAATTTTATCATTTTCCGTCACATGCATAACCACCGGAGTTAATTCAATAGTTAAATTTTTTAGAACTTTGGTACCTATTTCCTTAAATGTGTCTACTCGAGTATAATTAAACAATTTTTCTCCTAAGGACAACTGTATTTTCTTAATTCCCAAATTGCCGGCTTTTTCCATAAGCCTGGTAAAGAATTGGCCTAAGTCAATCTTCGCCTCAACAATTTGATTTTCTATATTTATTTCACTACAAATTTTCTTTCCTTTTTTGAAATATAATTTCGGCGAATCGAAAAAGAACTGGACTAGTCTTCTTACTTCACATTTATTAAGCGCTTCGTATATTATAAGGTTCTCTTTGTGATTTTTCTTCTCTTCATTTCTATTACTGTTATTACTGGAATTCTTTTAAGTTTGCGATCTTGTCGTGACTTTCATTATTTTACATGCCTGTACTGACATTTCTTTCAAATCATTGATATCTATTCGTGACAGAGCGTCTGCCACGTAATTTTCTTTTCCGGCTATGTATTCCACCCCAAAGTCATACTCTTCCAAATCTAACCTGATTCTAGTTAATTTAGATGAAGGGTTTTTCATTAAGAATAAATACGTTAAAGGTCGATGATCCGTTTTCACTGTGAATTTTCTGCCATAAACATATGGTCTAAAATATATAATTGCCCAATGTATGGCAGCTAATTCTTTTTCGATCGTGGCTTTGTTTATTTCGCCTTTTGTAGATGATCTTGAGGCATAGGCAATGGGTAATTGTTTTCCTTCATATTCTTGGCTTAGCACAGCACCGCAAGCATAACCACTTGCGTCGGTTGTAACAAAGAACTCTTCATCAAAGTTGGGATATTGTAGGATATTTGGACTAACTAATGCATTTTTTAGGTAACTAAAAGATTTCTTGCAGTCGTCTGTCCAATTGAAAATTACATTTTTCTTACTAAGTCTTGTTAGAATCCTGGCGTATTCCGCGAAATTTGGTATGAATCTTCTATAATAATTACAAAATGCGACAAATCTTTTTGCTTCATCGGCATTTTTGGGAGCTGGGTAATTTTGAACAATTTTAAATTTGCTTGGGTGTGGTAAAATTCCAGTACTTGTGCATTTATGTCCAAGATAAGTGACTTCTTGGCTGAAAAATAGACATTTGTCCGGATGTAATTTTAATTATATTTTCTACATGTGGAGAATACATCCCGTAAATTTTTAATCATATGTTTTTCAGAGCATCCTAATACGACTAAATTGTCCATGTATAAGAATGTTCGTGATGGTTTTAGACCTGCGAATGCCAATGTCATCATCCTCTGGAATGAGTTTGGCGCTACTTTGGGGCCATAAGGTAATCTCTTGAAACGATAAGTACCGTTGTCCGCTGTAAAGGATGTGATATCTCTTGATTCTGGGCTGAGTTCTATTTGGTGAAATCCTGACATTAAATATATGCATGAGAAATATTTCGCTCTTCCCAACTGATCCAGAATATTATCTATTCTAGGCAAAGGGAATTTATCAGCTGTTATTTTTTTATTTATTTGTCTGAAATCAACAACTAATCTCCACCTTTTTTCTTGTTTTCCCGGAAGAGATTTTTTTGGTACTAATAAAATAGGGCTGTTGTACTCTGAGGTTGAAGGTTCAACAATATCATCTTGAATTAGTTTATTTACTTGTTTATTTATTTCATTCTTATGTGCTTGGGGTAGTCTATAATTTTTAATATACACAGGAGTGTTATCCTTCAGATGCAACTTTTGGTTGTAAAAGTTGTTGGTCGTAATTGGTTCTGTTGCTAATGAGAATATATCAACGTATTCTGAGCATAATGTGTAGAGTGATTTACTAGCGAATGGTGGGTAATTTTTATTCTATCTTTCTAACTTTTCTTTATTATTAGCTATGGAGTGAGGTGTATTTTCAATTATTAGGTAATCCTCTAAACTTTCTGTTTTGATGTCATAATCTTGAATGATTGCATGTTTATCTGTTGTATTTATCATTTTTATTAAAGCTTGATTTGAGTTTACTATCGTGTTGGCTACAAAAATGCCATTAGTCAATTCTTGATGAGGTACTAATAGTTCCTTATTGTGACAATTGATATGAACCTGTCTAATTACTTCGGCTCTTGCGGGTATTGTAATGCTATTAATTGTTGGTTTATTTGTCATTTGTATAACTATATCTTCTGGGTAGTCATATGGTCGTAGTATTAGGCTGTCCCCATTTTTATTACAATCTAAAATGCAATTATATTTTTTAATGAAGTTGAGTTCCAAAACTCCATCATATTGGATTGGGAAATTGTCTTCTACTATGTGAAATTTATGTCGTATTAAAAGACTATCATTTTGTCAGTTTAACTCTTTCGTTAGCCGAGTTTTTACACATGGCCTTTACAGCTGATTTTGTGGCATATTTGGTTGCCAAATCAGGTGCAAGACCTTCTGATATGTAAGCATCTTCCAACGATTTTGTTAATTTTTCGATTTCGGCAGTGTACTGGTTAGCTATTTTACTGCGCTTTTGGACGTTTAGTAGTTTTGCCGTCAAAACTTCTACAGATTCACCTTTAGTTGCTGAACTTAACTTTTGTCTTATTGCTAGTATTGAATTTTCGGTGCTCAAAAGGTTTCTAGCTGTTCCCTTGAGCTTAGTTTTTATCATGGAGACTGCTATGGTATCGTGAGTATCCTTAATATGCTCTAGGATTTCTAGTGCGTCTAAGAAGCTATGTAAGTTCTCATGTTTACCATCAAACTCAGGCAGAATTGACGAAGCCGTTTTTAAGAATTCTACTGTGGTTTGAGCCATTTTGTCTTTTCTTGTTTGGTAGTTTGGCGTCTCTCGTAAAATTTCCTTTTGTTCCTGTTTTTTATACTCAGTTGAGCAGAGCTCACAGAGTATATTAAGTTTGATTGGATAACGGTTGGTTGTACATATATAAAGGAATCGAGATAGATATAGACTTCCATATATCAAAATAATCAGGATCGAAAAAAAATTTGATTGAGCCATGTCCGTCCGTCCGTCCGTCCGTCCGTTAACACGATAACTTGAGTAAATTTTGAGGTATCTTGATGAAATTTGGTATGTAGGTTCCTGAGCACTCATCTCAGATCGCTATTTAAAATGAACGATATCGGACTATAACCACGCCCACTTTTTCGATATCGAAAATTTCGAAAAACCGAAAAAGTGCGATAATTCATTACAAAAGACCGATAAAGCGACGAAACTTGGTAGATGAGTTGAACTAATGACGCAAAATAGAAAATTAGTAAAATTTTGGACAATGGGCGTGGCACCGCCCACTTTTAAAAGAAGGTAATTTAAAATTTTGCAAGCTGTAATTTGGCGGTCGTTGAAGATATCATGATAAAATTTGCCAGGAACGTTACTCTTATTACTATATGTTCGCTTAATAAAAATTAGCAAAATCGGAGAAGGACCACGCCCACTTTTAAAAAAAAATTTTTTTTAAAGTAAAATTTTAACAAAAAATTTAATATCTTTACAGTATATAAGTAAATTATGTCAAGATTCAACTCCAGTAATGATATGGTGCAACAAAATACAAAAATAAAAGAAAATTTAAAAATGGGCGTGGCTCCGCCCTTTTTCATTTAATTTGTCTAGGATACTTTTAACGCCATAAGTCGAACAAAAATTAACCAATCCTTTTGAAATTTGGTACGAGCATAGATTTTATGGCGTTAACTGTTTTCTGTGAAAATGGGCGAAATCGGTTGATGCCACGCCCAGTTTTTACACACAGTCTTCCGTCTGTCCTTCCGCAGGCCCGTTAACACGATAACTTGAGCAAAAATCGATATATCTTTACTAAACTCAGTTCACGTACTTATCAGAACTCACTTTATCTTGGTATGAAAAATGAACGAAATCCGACTATGACCACGCCCACTTTTTCCATATCGAAAATTACGAAAAATGAAAAAAATGCCATCATTCTATACCAAATACGAAAAAAGGGATGAAATATGGTAAGGTAATTGGACTGTTTTATTGACGCGAAATATAACTTTAGAAAAAACTTTATAAAATGGGTGTGACGGCTACCATATTAAGTAGAAGAAAATGAAAAAGTTCTGCAGGGCGAAATAAAAAACCCTTAAAATCTTTGCAGGTATTACATATATAAATAAATTAGCGGTATCCAACAGATGATGTTCTGGGTCACCCTGGTCCACATTTTGGTCGATATCTGGAAAACGCCTTCACATATACAACTACCACCACTCCCTTTTAAAACTCTCATTAATACCTTTAATTTGATACCCATATCGTACAAACTCATTCTAGAGTCACCCCTGGTCCACCTTTATGGCGAAATTTCGAAAAGGCGAAAACCTATAGAACGAAGGCCCACTCCCTTTTAAAAATACTCATTAACACCTTTCATTTGATACCCATATCGTACAAACAAAGTCTAGAGTCACCCCTGGTCCAGAAAGGCCCACTCCCTCTTAAAATACTCATTAACTCCTTTCGTTTGATACCCATATTGCACAAACGAATTCTATGGTCACCCCTGGTCCACCTTTATGGCGATATCTCGAAACGGCGTCCACCTATGGAACTAAGGATTACTCCCTTTTAAAATACTCATTAACACCTTTCATTTGATACCCATATCGTACAAACGCATTCTAGAGTCACACCTGGTCCATCTTTATGGCGATATCTCGAAAAGGCGTCCACCTATAGAACTAAGGCCCACTCCCTCTTAAAATACTCATTAACTCCTTTCGTTTGATACCCATATTGCACAAACGAATTCTAGAGTCACCCCTGGTCCACCTTTATGGCGATATCTCGAAAAGGGGTCCACCTATAGAACTAAGGATTACTCCCTTTTTAAATGCTCATTAACACCTTTCATTTGATACCCATATCGTACAAACGCATTCTAGAGTCACCCCTGGTCCATCTTTACGGCTATATCTCGAAAAGGCGTCCATCTATAGTACTTAGGTCCACGCCCTTTTAAAATACTCATTAATACCTTTCATTTGATACCCATATCGTACAAACGCATTCTAGAGTCAACCCTGATCCACCTTTATGGCTATATCCCTAAATGGCGTCCACCTATAGAACTATGGCCCACTCCCTCATAAAATACTCTTTAATGCCTTTCATTTGATACACATGTCATACAAACACATTCCAGGGTTTCCCTCGGTTCATTTTCCTACATGGTTATTTTCCCTTATGTTGTCACCATAGCTCTCAACTGAGTATGTAATGTTCGGTTACACCCAAACTTAACCTTCCTTACTTGTTTTCTTCTTCTTTTTGTTCAACTTTTGGTTCCTCTCCTAAATCGGATGCTGACTCCAGAAGGAATGTGCTATAGTCTATTTCTATTTCCTTCTTGAAACTCGATGGTACTATGAATTCTATATCATATCTTGCCAGTGAGGACACCAATTTGTCTCTAATGCTGGAAAAATTTGATATGCTTGGTCTTTTCGATTGCCGTCGAGTTTAGCATTTAACTGTTGAATTATTTTTCCTATTTTGTTAAATGCTTCAACTATTATTTTAAGATGCTTTACTACTGTTTTTGCCTTAACTTTTGTATATTTATTAATACATTTGTAAGATTTTTCTCCTATCGTTTTTTCTTCTATGAGTAGTTTAACGATATCTTCCCATTTACCCACTGGGGATGGCAGTTAAAATTTAGTTAAACCTTATCTAAACCATCTGCGCGGCTAGCATATCGCTTTTTTAGGAATTTATTATGGGTTGAGTAGAGTTTCAGAAACAAACTGATGCAACTGACTACGCAGATGATTAAAAGTATGATCTTAATAGTATCTAGTGCCTCAGTATGGTCTACTACCTGGACTGAGTTTACAACGTTTGCGTTGGTTTTTCTATTTTTGATTCTTGGCCTCCCATCGTAAAAAAATATGAAGACAAACAAATTTTTTGTGGTTTTTTTTTTATAAAAATTTTTTTTTTTCAATATTTTAATCTGTTATTCCCATAAATTTTACTTCCCATCTATATATCTCTTCAGCTGCTGTTGCGTGTGGGTTCCTTAAATTCCATATTGTTGGTTCCCCAGGCGTCTCAATAAGTTTCCAATGACTTTTCAACCAAATTAGAGTTTTTTCCTCATCTACAATTTTAATTTCATTTGTAAGGTCCCCAAGTGGGCCTTCTACATAACTTTTAATTTTTCTAGATCTTTCCATAATTTTAAAATCAATAGTTTTACAAAATTGTATTTTATCTTTTTTTTCAACACTAATGTTTACATTGCTGGATTCGGTTTTATATTTTTATAATTATTTTTCCTTAATCCCTCAGCTCAATAGTTAGTAAAAAGTTTTTACAGCAGAAATTTAAATTTTTGCTTGTCGATAGGCAGCCGTTAGGTTGCCCGAATATTTTCCTGCCTAACAATAATTTTTAAATTGTTAAAAACAATCTAATATATATATTATACTTAAGTGGCCATTCCGAAGTGGTATCCCTCCAATATACCGTTTTTTGTTTTTGTCTTCTAATTGCTGCAATTCCAATGTATCTTTTTTTGTTTTTTCCTTTGGTCTTCTAATTGCCGTAATTCCCATGTGTCTTTTTTGTTTTTTCCTTTACAAGGCTTAGGCTGAAATCAGCCAGTAAAATCCTTGCCAGCTATGAAATTAGGCTGAAAATTCAGCCAGCAGAATCATAGGTAGGATCGCCATGTAAAAGATTAAAATGCAATAAAAAGAGTTGTGACCTTAATGAGTGAATTCTGAATGAATCTTTATTCAAATATTTCAGCTTATTTATATTAAATTATTCTAAACATATTCTTACATACATATTTACATTTAAGCATACATACTTACATGTATATCTACATTAAGCATACATACTTACATACCTACATACAACTCGATACAAAATATGTACCTACACATCTGTGTTGAGCTGTGACTTCTATGGGAAATGCAATGTTTGCAATTTTGTTTGGTTGTGTGTTGTACACACACCTATATTAAATCGTGTCAATGGCTATGTCAGCAATAATTATCAAATGCATATTTTTGTGTTGATGAACATTTAGACTATTTTTGTAGCAGGGTAGCATATTGTACTGATTTAAATATTTGGGATTAAATTGTTGGCTGTTTACACTACATTAACCTCAAAGTGGTAGTGTTTTACTACTGAGAACACCCCAATAATTTATTTACATAAAATATGACTAGGCGAATATTTCACAATTTATAGACCATAAAGCTGAACAGTCGTAAAGAAGGAACCACTTGTAGTTCGTTATTTCAAATGGAGGGAGTACAAAAAAGGTTTCTCGTCAAGAGGGTAAGATCTGAAATAGCCAACTATTTCAAAAGTTTCTACACCTCATCTGTTAAAATGGAGTTGGAACTATAGTTGGTATTTTTCGACAAAGCCCTTTTAAATGATTTATTAAAGTGCTTTGTAATTACTATTGTTTGTGTTTAGTTCTACTTACATATATGTGCGGCTTTTCATGTCAAGTATTCTCATACTCATGCAACAATAAAAAAACCGAACTTTTGAAATTGAAATTTTTTGAAGTTTTTTTGTTCACAATTTTTTTGCAAAGCGAATTGAATG
Organism: Eurosta solidaginis; assembly: GCF_040869045.1. Taxonomy (NCBI): domain Eukaryota; kingdom Metazoa; phylum Arthropoda; class Insecta; order Diptera; family Tephritidae; genus Eurosta; species Eurosta solidaginis. The sequence goes on from NC_090324.1 coordinate 97,819,928, forward strand.
ACAATAATTTAGTGAATTAAAAGAAAGAGTTTTTACTTCCCAACAAAAAATATGTAGTTCACATTGTACTTTGTGGACAGTGCTCATTTTTCTGTGTCTTTTTTTTTGTTTTGAAACAGATCGCGAGAGTTCTTATAAGCATCAAAACAAAAAAACGCAGACAAATATACATGCCCCACAAAGTGCCCTATATATTTTTGTAGGGAATTAATTAGGACTTATTTTGAGCAAAACTAAAGAAATAGAGGCAGGCGCATTTTGTAAAAAGTTGCAAAATTGTAAAATTTTTTATTAGTAAATGAAAAGAAAAAGTACTATAAGAATCATCCAAAGAAAAAAAGCAATTTTAAGTACCCTGTATTCCCGCTCCCCATTTCGGTAACTCCATTTGCACAGGTGGTGTTCGCTGCAAAAAGAAAATATTCACCAATTTTGGTGTATTTTAAGGTAACAAGTTTTTCGAGTTGGAACAATTGACGTGAAATGCCCCATATATGTATGTATATGTATGTATATGAAAAGCCCCATATATGTATATGTTTGAAAATATTAAACCTTGATTTTAATATATATATTTTTTTTTTCTTATGGACATGGAAAGCTGCTGACGAACCAACAGAAAGGTAAGATTGCTTTTAATTACGGATATCTAACAAGTCGTTGTTTGATAATTAAAATGTAACTTAAACTATTTATACTGCGGATAGATCTAAGTACCACAAGACACTTAAACAAATCAATAGTTTTATATTAGAACTCATCTTGTTTAACCAATTTTTAGTAAAGAGCTTCTTACCTCAGAGTGGGGATAAAACTGTAGGTCCCTCTAATTTGGAAAAACCAACCTTCAAAGTCGCCTAAAATTAAAATACGTTTTTTATGAGCTCTATTTCCATCGAAGCTCTGTAAATCTGTAACACAGATATCAATCCTGGGAATGATATTTTGCCAGAATAAATTTTTCTCAAAGCAATAAAATTTTTCTATAAACATAACGTTGGCTTCATTATTATTAAAATTAATATAATAAATTGAAGAGAAAATTTCTTTACCTATTGCAAAAAAATTTTTTGGAGTTTATCTTCTGAGGAATTTTTTTTCAGTGTTTTTTATACTTATTATTCAAGAATTCATGAGCTTAGCACCGGCTTATAATAACTGAATATTCAATTATGTTTTTCTAAGAGAAACTGAATATTCAATTATTATAACCCAGTGTTAAGCTCGTGAATTCTTAAATAATAAGTACAAATTGAACACATCATTAAACAAACAAACATAAATTAGTGTTTTTTCGTATTTGGCACATTGGTAGCTACGACCGCTAGTGCTCAAACGTATTTTGCTTACGCGTGCCAAATAAAAATCTGGCTTAGAAGTACAATGACAAAGTCTATAGAACGAGCATTCCATCGAAAATCGTTAATTTTTTCCGATTTTCGAATTAGTATCTTTATTAATTTTCAACGCCAAGATATTTTAAATATATCACATCTCAACGTACCAAGGAGGAAGAATTTAAATTTAATTTTAGTTTCAGCTTGAGAAAAGAAAAGGTTGAAAAGAGTGGGGTAATAAATGAAAATAAAAAAAAAAATTGAAAACTCAAATAATTCTCAAAAATTCCTAAGCACCCTTTTTTAATCTTTCATATTCAATTGCATTAAATCAGATTTGAAATCAGCTATGATGGTTATTTTGTCCCTTTTAGGATTCTATATATGGCATCATAATTTCACCAGCCAATTATTTTAAAATTTTGATTTGCATCTATTTACAATAAAACGTGAGAAATAAAGTAGCTGAAAAAATGCAGAATTTTTATTTATGAAAATATACTAAGCCTGTACCTGAAATATGTATGTGAACATAAGTTAACTGGAGTAAAATATCGCGCCATATAATTTATATAGAAAAATAGATGTAGCGATTTTGGAAATAAGCGACAATTTAGGCCGAGCTTCCTCCAATTCTTCAAATTTGCGTAGTGCTCCTTCTCATTTCTCCTACAAACTGGAGGGACTGGTCCTTCATGTTTTACGCCGCCTCCCAACAACATTTGCAAAGCAGATGAATTTGACTGAGAAACTAGACATGGCAGAAATACACTCGAAATCATTGCCTGGGGCGACCCTAATGGAGAAAACTTATTTCTTAATATTTGATGTTGCTTTGCCCGGGACTTGAACCCAAGATTTCCAAATTGATAAGCGGAGTACGATTCGCTATATAATATGAGGGAAAATCGAAATTTGAAAACTGAATTCCACCCCCCGATATGGTCGCCAAGCCCAAAGACTACTCACTGGAAGAAGCTACAGGCCTGCCAAGATACTGCCCTCAGAACCGCCACGGATTGTCTTCTTAAGTCCCCAGAACACCATCTACATAATGCGGTGAGAATACTCCCCATCAGGGAGAGAAATGAAATGCTAACCAAACAGTTCCTGTTGAATACACAGAAACCTGGGCATTACAACAGACATCTGATTGATGAGGCAACAACGCCCAGGGGCTTAAGGAGTCATCTCCGTAAACATTTTGAGGAAATATGGTACCGAAGAACACAGCCGTATGAAGCCAAAAACACAAGCAGGTCCTCAGTGAACACCACAAACAGGCGTCGGACCTCTATGTCGGAAATTACCCGGTGAATCCTGTACTCAAAAAGCAATACCCGAAACTTACAGAAGAGGAACGCACACTCCCTAGGGAAACGTGAGTTACTCTAGCTCAACTTGGATCTGGATACGGTAACAGGTTAAACTCTTACCTTTCCAGAATCAACCCTGGCATACAAAATGTATGCCCTGCTTGCAATGTGTCCCCACATGACACCAACCATCTCTTCAATTGTAATGTGGCACCAAAACCTCTAACACCCCTCTCATTATGGTCCACCCCTGTTGAAACAGCAAATTTCCTTGGGCTCCCGTTAGAGGATATTGATGACAATTTGTGATCGGTCACACCTATTGGATGGGGCGAAGCACTGCTACAACAACAAAAAGGATAAGAGATACTCACAAATACATGTAATCATCAGCCGAAGTTGTTACTCACACATACACACGCATATATGTAGCTCAATTACCAAGCAGGAGATACAGCAGTTCTAGAAGGCGAAACGTCTAGACTTTAGTAAAAATATGCGAATGAAGCAACGATGAGTATAAAAGCAGCGCAAGCTGAGTAATCAGTAATCTGTTTGCACGCTGTTGTGAAGTACGTGATATTGAAGTATAATTGTACTACTCCCAAGTAGACTAAATAAAGACCATATTGCAATAGTGAATATTGCAGTGATTTATTCAAGAGTTTAGCGATTCGAACGTTAGCAGAAGGTTTGGAATAAGCGGAATTTCCCAAAATTTGTTACAGTTGGTGTCAGAAGAGGAATTGTTGAATAAATTCCGAGGATTTCGAATACAACTTGGACCTGGCAAAGTTAAGTGACTTGAAGATCCAGCAGCTCAAAAAGGAGTTGGAAAACCGTGGGTTGAATACAACCGGCAATAAATCTGAACTACAAACACGACTACGGGAGGCAATGGAATCAGAAGGAATTAACGTGGTAGAGTATGTCTTTCATCTTGATGGCGAAGAGACAAAAAAATTGGAGGAGAAAAACAAAACACCGCAGACAATGGCGAACGCAGACTTGAACATGATACTGGCTGTAACATCGGCACAGATGACCGAAATGTCATCACAAATATCAACCAACATATCACGACAACTGGATGAACAGAAGACGTATATGACATCTCAACTAGAATCTCAGGAGAACCGTGTAACAACTAAGACGGAAACTCAACTGGAAGAACAGAAGACATATATGGCATCCCAAATGGATTCGCAGGAGAACCGTATAACAACGAAGATTAAAGCACAAGAGGCACGAATATCCGAAATGTCTGCACAAATTTCAGCACAACTGGAAGAGCAAGAAGGACGTGTGTTTTCAAAGATGGAGGCGCAGTATACAACAATTTTACAACTCGAAAACAAAATCGATTCCGAGGTTGAAACATTGCGAGGCCATATACAGGAGTTGAAACTAAATCTCCCAGCAGTTTCAGCGAGTAATCCAATGGTAAAAACACCATCCTTTGACGGCTCTGTTCCTTTCCAGTATTTAGCTTCAATTTGAGAAGACGTCAGCAGTGAACAACTGGAATGCGGAAGGTAAAGTTGCTGCAGTGTTCGTGGCATTGAAAGGGCCTTCAGCTGAAATCTTAAAGACTTTTCCAGAGGTCGAACGGAACAGTTATGAAGCATGGATGGCCGCTGTCGGGAGACGTTACGGAAGCGAGCATAGGAAACAGATATACCAAATTAAGTTGCAAAACCGTTACCAAAGTGAATGAGACTTTGCAGGAGTTTGCGTCGGATGCTGGAAGGCTGGCCCATCTAGCAAATGCGGGCGCACCCGTGGAATATACGAAAGGGTAAAAATTCAGAGCTTTATTAATGGAATACGGGACGTTGAAACGAAGTGAGCGACTTACACAAATGCCAAGCCAATATTCGTTGAAACAGTATCCCATGCGCTGACCCAGGAAACAGCATCGCTTCTGTGTAAGCCAGCTTCCAAAGCACGCCGTGTGGAAGTAGAGAGGCCAGACTGGATGAACACAATATTGGAGGCGCTGAAAGGATCGCAAAAACGGAGTGACAGAGTAATCTAATGCTTCAAATGCGGAAAGCCAGGTCATATTGGACCTAATTGTGGTCTTGACCTTAGTGGTTCCAACAGCATGGGTGGTCTTAAGTCAAAAGCTGGAGGAGATGAGCAAGAGCGAGTCAGATGTAAAGATCGAGAACTTGCCCCAACTGTTGAATGTCGCGTGATATCTGTATCACAAATCGGAAGAAAATCGAGCAGTCTTACCATCAGAGGAAACGTGGATTGCAAAGAGCATGTAATGACTAGATATGGGGGCATCTCATTCCTTAATCCGATCTGACTTGCTCAACAGGAGAGTAAAACCGTTACCTGGAGCAAGACTGCGAACGGTCTCTGGCTAGTATAACCAAGTCCAAGGAGAATTGGTATGTGAGGTCTTACCAAAAGCAAAAATAATATATTTGCGTTTTGTATATAAATTTAAATATAAGCAAATATTCGCTCTCAACGCTTAGGAAAGGCAATTACGAAAATAAAAATGAACTTAGTATTGAAAGCCGTTATATGTACATATACAGCAAGCTTGCTATTTTCAAAAACAGAATTGCTTATTGGGTAGCAGTATACTTAAAATTATAATAATAATAATTGACTAGAAGATAGGTATCTAATCAAGACATACATTAACGAAAGAACGAATATATAATATTCTTAAAATTGCCTCTACTTAAGCTATTGCGAATTAAGTTCGGGATGGAGTTCCATATGCATATAGCATTGACAAAGAAAAGCCTTGCAGAGTTCAATAGTTGTAGTTTGGTAAAATTATGTCACATATGCGAGCAGACTGCTACTTGTTATATAAGTAACTGGGCTCTTTATTTATTTTTATTTATTTATTTATTTGTTTGTTAAAGTCAACACAGACACAAAGCGGTCGACTACTGAATATAAGATACAATACATATAACAAGGAAAGAAAACATAAGCGTAAAAAACAAAATTTAAAGTAAAAACTTAAATAATAAACAATCAAATTAATTAAGTTAAATTTTAATTAATACATAAATCAAATCAAAAATAAAGATTAGTTAAAATTAATATTGAAATAAAATTGACATCTTATTTAAAAATCTTTAAAAATATAATGCCAGACGTGAGAGTATTTCCTTACGGATAGCAGCAATCGAATACTCAAAACTAATGCAGTTGTACAGTTCGTTATAGGGATAGGATAGGTTAGGTGGTAGCTGCCCTGATACGGATAGCTCACTTGGACAACACGAAGGTCCGTTGTGATACCAAATACACCAAAAATAACGGTGACTTAGATCTAGCTACTTAGAGAATCGTTGGGTAGCAACGATAAAGCTCCGAATGATACCGATCTCAACTTTGGATATGTCCTCGGGAGATCCAAGTGAGTTGCGACCGAAGTACTTTCGCCTAGTTCTGGCAAAAGCTGGACAATCAAGCATAAAGTGATTTGGTGATTCCACCTCATCATCCTCCATACAGCTGCAGCAGGATGGAGTTTCCAGTATATTGAGACGTACCGCATGGATACCCATGGGACAGTGCCCCGTCAAAACCCCAATGACCATTGATAGGTGAGCCTTAGTGAACCCAATTATTTCAGCAGACCTCCTGCCATCCACTTTTGGCCAGAAAGATCTTGCTACCCTGCAAGACGTGGTATCCGCCCAACGTTTGCTGAGCTGATTCGAGGCCCAGTTATGGAGGAGCAATCCACAGGTGGCCAGGGGGATCCCGAAATCCCTACAGCCATCTTCATCCGGTTCAGTTGTACCGATGCGGGCTAAGAGATCCGCTTGACATTTACCCAGGATATCACTATGGCCCGGGACCCAGATAATCTTAATTGTAAAATAATTCGATGCAATCGCAAGAGAGGTCAGGCACTCCCAGACCACCCTCGATCGCACTGTAGCTGAGCTCAAGGCCTTGATAGCCGCTTGGCTATCAGAGTAGATGTTAAATTCCCTAACCGTGGTAGCACTGGATAGCATTCCATCCACCGCATCTTTAATCGCAGCAATTTCCGCTTGGAATACACTGCAGTGATCAGCCAACTTAAACTTGCGGCTTAAATTTAGCTCTTGACAAAAGACCCCCCCACCAACCTTTCCATCCAGCTTTGACCCATCCGTGAACAAGTTAACCGGTCCCATGCCCCAGATAATTCCACTTCCCCAATCCTCTCTCTCTGGAATAACTGGGGTGAAGGTTGTATAGGGAGCAGTTATCGGCATACAGTAGTCCGTTCTGTCCGGGATGAAGTCGAAACTGGTAAGAAGGCTAGAGTGTCCGCGGTCATAAAGTCTATATCCCATATCACGAAGCCTGACCAACGACCTTGCCGCGGCCGCCTTTCCCGCAATATCTACTGGGGATATGTTCAGCATGACGTTCAGTGCCAAGGTAGGTGTTGTTCTGAGAGCGCCACTGATACCGATCAGCGCCGTCCGTTGCATTGACACTAACATTTTGGAGGTGCTCGCCGTGTCCAGTGCTTTCCACCAGACCAGCACCCCATATAGCAGAATCGGTTTGACCACCATCTCATAAAGCCAGTGTACTATTCTTGGCGAGAGTCCCCATCTCTTTCCGATAGCTCCTCTGCAGCAGTACAAGGCAATGGCGGCCTTCCTGGCCCGATCTTCCACATTGGGTCTCCAGGACAGTTTCTTGTCCAAAACAATCCCCAAATATTTAACCCTATCAGAAAGTACCAACGGTACCCCTCCAATCGAGGGCGTTCTGAAATCGGGCATCTTATATCTCCTTGTGAAAAGGACCAATTCCGTTTTTCCCGGGTTGACCGCCAACCCACATGACTCAGCCCACCTAGCCACAGTATCCAGGTAGCCCTGCAGAACATCGCGCAGGGTGCCCAGAAATTTGCCTCTGACTAGGATAGCGAGGTCATCTGCATAGGCAACCACCCGACAACCATTGGCTTCCAGCTCCACAAGAAGCTCGTTGACTACCACAACCCAGAGGAGAGGAGATAGGACACCCCCCTGTGGCGTGCCCCTGCACACCTTCCTCTTAATTATGGCCCCACCCCACTCCGCTGCGACAATTCTGCCGCATAGAAGTTTGCTAATAAATTCAACCAGAGCCGCCTCGACTCCTAAACCCACCAGAGCTCTTTCAATTGCCCCCGGTAAGACATTGTTAAAAGCTCCCTCGATGTCTAAAAAGGCACCCAGAGCATACTCTTTGTGTTCTAGGGACCCCTCTATTTGCTTTACAATCGAATGGAGAGCCGTTTCCGTCGATCTGCCCTTGCAGTACGCATGCTGTGAAGCCGAGAGTAACCCCCGAGGTATCCTTTCCCGTAGGTACAGGTCAATCAACCGTTCTAACGTCTTAAGAAGAAACGACGAGAGACTGATTGGCCTGAAATCCTTAGGTGATACATGAGAGCTTCTGCCGGCCTTCGGAATGAAAATAACCCTAACCGTGTGCCAAGACTTCGGGATATAGTTAAGCCTGAGGCAGTTAGTATATATGATGGCCAACCAGCGGCAGGAAATTATATATGTTATATATATGTTATAGCGCGAGCACCAATTGCGAAGAGGGCTATATTTGGCAAAATTACGCCGTAGAATGGGTAAATGAAAGAGTACATAGTGTATTGTAGTTCTCGCAGGAATGGAAAAATTAAGTCTGCCTACAAGGTCAGTGGAGTCTATCTCACCGATAATCAGTTTATGAAGGAACATTACCCCGAGTAATGTTCTTCTATTCTCTAAAGTTGGCAAACTAATGAGAGGAAGTATATTTCTATAAGGTGGAAGATGTTGATTTGATTCCCAGTTAAGACCGCGTAAAGCGAATATTAGAAACTGCTTCTGTACCGATTCATTCCGATCTATATGGTTCTTATACCCCGGGGACCAAATACAGGAACAATATTCAAGTATTGGGCGAACCAAAGATGTGTAAAGGGTCTTGGTTAAATAAGGATCATCAAATTCTTTAGCCCATCTTTTAATAAATCCGAGTACACCCGATGCCTTGTTTACAATAGATGAAATATGCATGTTAAAGCTCAATTTTGCATCAAAAAGAACACCTAGGTCACATACTTCAGATATACGCTCCAAGGGAGCACCATCTAGCATATAGGATTTTAAAACTGGGTTGACTCTGTGAAATGTCATTAGTTTACATTTGCAGCAGTTCAAAACTAGTAGATTTACTGTACACCATAATTGAAATGAGTCCAAATCGGCCTAAAGTAAATCCAAACGGGAAGAGTCAGAAGGCAAGTATGAATAGCATAGTTTGACATCATCTGCATACATTAGAACACGGGAATACGAGATAACCATTGGTAAGTCATTTATAAAGAGGGTAAAAAGTAATGGACCCAGATGGCTACCCTGAGGCACACCAGAAGTTACTTCTATCGACTCTGAGAGACTGTTTTTGAACTAACTCGCTGAGTTATATTTAAGAGATAGCTGCGAAGCCATAGCAATAAATTCTTCGAAAAACCCAGTAAGTCAAGTTTATGAGTTAAAAGCTCATGATTAACAGAATCAAATGCTTTGCTGAAGTCGGTATAAATAACATCGGTTTTCTTATTGGATAAAAATCCATCCATGACTAGAGAGGTGAACTCATACAAGTTGGTTGTGGTTGATCTTCTACACACAAAACCAAGTTGGCTGGGTGATAATAAAGAAGTACATGCATATTGAATTTGGCAGGTGATGATCTTTTCAAACATTTTAGGAATAGCCGAAAGTTTAGCTATGCCCCTGTAGTTCTCGATATTGGACCTACTACCTTTCTTATGTAAGGGAATAATAAATGATTGCTTCCAAATTGAAGGGAATACAGAAGATTCAAGAGATAGTGTAAATAATTTAAGGATCGGCTTAGATAAGTTGACAGCGCAAAACTTTAGAACACAACTAGGAACACAATCTGGACCCGGAGAGGTAATTGGTTTCAACTCCAGAAGACTCTTCAGAACAGTATCTATATCTATGATAGAAACCAGAATACAATTAGAACTTTCTAAGGTGTAAGGATAGAGATCCGATTGAAAAAGTTGAGATGAATAGGTCGACTTAAAGTATTCAGCAAATCTGCTATGATACGATACAGTGGCGTAGTGAGGGAAGAGAGCGTCTTGCACCGGGCGCTACTCACAGGGGGCGCTACTCACAGGGGACGACAAATGGTCCGCAAAGCAGAACTTCCTGGATAATTTGTATTTAATTTATTATGTATAACTGATTTCTGGAAATAATTTTCTATATTAAAATATGCATGCATATATCCGGAAAACTTGCGACAGGTTGTGGAATAATTGAAAGCATATATCTTTTTTCTCACGTTTAACGTTACGATGGTAATTATTAGAACATGCTTTGACAAAAGCTGTGAAACGTGCCAGAATACAAGTGGTTAGTCTTATAGTCGATGGGCTACAGAAAGTAGTAGAAAACTTACAACAATTAGCAGTGGTCACTAACACCACAAGTGACGCCAGAAGCGACGCTACATTTCTGTTACAAAATATACTAACTTTTAGTTTCAGGAGGATTGATCGTGTGCAGCTCAGATTACAAAATCCAGGGATGAATTTTAGAGAAGCGAATCATGATCCTACATCATCAGCGACTGAACTGGAGTATTGTAGGGTTTATAATTTACTTGTTTCAACTTTGTTAAAATTAGAAAATAGAGATTTAAGTTATTTTTAAATTATTACATCAGAATGAAATTTTTGATTACATGGTAATGTAATTTCATTATTAATATATTGAAATAATAAATATTAAAAGATTTAAAAATAAAATTCATATAAAATATTGTAACGAATTTACTGAAATTCCGCCTATTCCAAATATTCTGCTAACGTTCGAATCACTGAACTGTTGAATAAATAACTCCAATATTGAATAATGCAGAAATGTTCTTTATTAGACTACTTGAAAGTACTTCACAATAACACTTATACTTCGCAACTGATAGCTTGCTTAAATCAAACTGATTTGTCGTGCCTCAGCTGTTGCTGCTTTTATACTGTTTGGTTTCCTCGTTTTCATATTCCTAGGCCGTTCTGTTTCTAGAATTTACTAGTTAGTTATCAGCTATAAAATTACCAGAACTACGTTCATAGCTTCTCATATGCGCGTGATATATACTTGCACAAATTATTGCCTACTTTTGGGAGTATCTCAGATATATACATGTGTTTGGGCGTTGCTCTCCGCTGCTTGTATGTATAGACATAATGATTGATTTATTGATGTGCATACAAGTCACTGCTTAGTATTGGCTTAGAGATGATAGTATCCCTTAGTGTTGCTAATATTCGTCACACTGCCCTCCACCTAAGTGTGATCGTCCCGATCAGACAAATCTCTCGATCTAAATAACGCCAGCATTTCCAAATGAACCACTTTCATTTTGGTTCGTGGTTTGTCAATGGTTTGTATGCGGTCGTTGATCCGTTGTCACCACCTTAACTAACCCTTAGGGATCACTGACCCCGAAACCCTAATCCCGCAACTAAATAAAGTGACAACACTAATGGGTGACAATAGAAACACACAAAAGTAGCCGGCTAACACAGTGAAGACGGTCGGGTTTTCAACTGCCCCCAAAGGAACGAGTTTGGGGATGGGTATACTTTCTACACAACGGAAAATATAACAAAAGGTAATCACAACTACTCAGAACGCTAACCAACAAATCTATAAAAAATAAATATTTTTATGGTGCACCTGAAGTGAGGTCCAACCAAAAGGTTAGGAACCCACTCGCATAGTCCCTCAGCTGCCAGGGGCAACTTTAACCCGCCAAGTGACTTGGCTCTGGGTGCGGGACGCTAAAAGGATGGGATGGCACGGGGAGAGAAACACAAGGCAGCAAACGACCAACAACAAACAAACGCGGTACTTATCTAGCCGGAGTTTGTTCCGGCTTAGGGCTCATTCTGCGGTGTCCACCACGACACCACCACCAAAATTTAATACTACCGTTTTCCTGCTGGGAAACACAAACGGCTTTTCCCTTTTCTTCGCTACACAAACAAAAATCCCGCACTGTAACTGATAAAAAAAATCGCAAATTTACATTTTACAATTTTTTTTTTTTCGAAACCACAGAATTTCTCCGTTAACAAATAATTTTCGCGCACGACTTGCTTTCGCTGATAACGATGTTCTCGCCTTCACAGACAGAATAAATCTGACGCGCACCTGCAAGCCAGGCTGTGTGGTGATCACCCGGTCGCGCCGAACGGCCATCTGCGGTACTCTCGGTCGCCCCGTCCAATGATACACAACCGCACACACATATTGCCATCATTTAGAGAACACTGCGACGCGCCGCAACCAGGAGAAGACGATGACACCCCTATCAGTGTATTTCGCGATCACAGGCGTGTGTGTGGGTGATCACCCGGTCACGCCGAACCGCCATCCGCGGTACTCTCGGTCGCCCCGTCCAATGATACACAACCGCACACACATATTGCCATCACTTTTCTCTACTCTTCCTTTTACTGGTGGTGGGGTGGGGAACAACGCCAGTGGAGTAAAGCACAAGAACACACTCACGTCAATGTTGCCTAAACACCGGCACGATAGAAACACGATTAGCTGCCTTTAGGGTTCACTCTCCGCGGGGGAGCATAGGTAATAGGTAAAGGAGGGTGAAACAATACAAAGAAAATTTGCTCTACTAGTGAGTGGGGCGCATAGAAAAAAGAAATGCCAGACCAGAAAACTTTTATCGCGATCAGCCCGCGACAACTCCACCCTTTTTTCGTAAAAAGAAGGAAACTCCTTCTTTGACATTAATGCTACCTATCTAGGTACGGCCTTAAATCTCGGACATTCCAGACACCTTTGTCCCTACCAGTTTCATCAACTAAGCTATAAGTCCAAGGGGACACTCTTTTCTTTACAACGAAGGGACCTACATATTTCGGGGCTAACTTTGCCACGAAATAATTCGCCGCGTCTCACAGAGCGAAGTTCTTTCTCCAGACAAGCTCTCCTGGCATGTACTGGACATCTCTTCTCCTGAGATTATATTGCTGCGTTAGCTTCGCTCCTGCCTGCTCTAACTTCGAACGTATGTCTTCCCTCATTTCCGACAATTTCTTTGCCCTTTCCTCACAGTTTAGCCGTTCTTGTTCCCTAGGGACTCAATATAACTTTGACTACCCTCAAGCACCATGTCTCGACCGAAATTCGCGAAATAAGGCGTAACTCCTAACACCTCGTGCTGTGACGACCTAATACATCACGCCACCTTCGCCAATTGTTTATCCCACGATCTTTGATTTTCTGAGACATAAGCTCTAAGCGTAGTCTTGATAATCTGGTTTTTCCGTTCCGCCGGATTAGCCTGCGGAGGGTAATTCGCGGTATATCGAAGTTGGAAGCTCACGACTCCGAAACTGGGGTCCATTATCGCAAACAACAGATCGAGGTACACCAAAATAAAAGAAAAACGTTATCCTCAAGGGTTTTGCAAACATTCTTTGCCGTCGCTGTACGCAAAGAAAACAATAACGGAAATTTCGAAAAATAATCGACAACGGTGAGAATATATTGGTAACCTTGGAACGGCTTACCAAAAGGACCAACCAAATCGACGTAAATCATTTCCCACGGTTCAACTTGTTTGGATCTCTCTATCAGTCCCCCAGCTGGCTGTTTATTTTCAGGCTTTACCTGTTGACAAACTTGACATGTGCGTACATATTTCGCAATATCTGATTTCATACGAGGCCAATAGGATTTTTGAGCAACCCTAGCGAAAGTCTTCTTTACACCCATATGCCCCGCCAATGGGCTATCATGACAACTTTCCAATACAGCCGTTCTTTCAGAGCTACCAACAACCTTTTTCCACTCGGGCCCCTCCCCGTAGATGGATGGGTGCGCAGACTTGACGAACTTGTAGAGCACTCCATCTACTCTCCAGTTAGGGTATGACAGGGGTTTCTTCGAGACCGAATCAATCATTTTCTCCAGCCAAGGGTCAGAAATAGATATTTCGAAAACAACTAGGACTCTTCGAGATAACAAATCGGGGACAACGTGTTCCTTCCCTTTCCGAAGAATGATGTCAAAATCGTATTGTTGGAGCTTCAATGACCAACGAGCCAATCTACCACAAGGATCTTTCAGATTATTTAACCAAACTAACGAATGATGATCGGTCGTCAACCTGAATTTCGACGTATGGTCGTAACTTCTCGACTGCCCACAGGACCGCTAAACATTCCTTTCTGTGGTTGAATAATTTCTTTCGCCCTTATTAAGAGATCTACTGAGATACGCAATCACCTTCTCACCATCTTCAAACTCTTGGGTAATTACTGCTCCTATACCAAAATCAGACGCATCTGTTTGAATAATAAAGGGCCTATTAAAATCGAGACAACTTAAAACAGGCACCGTAACTAGCCGCTCCTTACCTTCCATAAAACTCCTTCCGCAATCGTCGCTCCAAAAAAATTTCTTATTCTTCTATGTCAATTCGGTGAGAGGTCTAACTAACTCTGAAAAATCTTTGATGAATCGACGATACCAGGACACTGCGTCTATGAATGATCGCACTTGCTTAATATTTTTCGGTTTCTCAATCCTAACCATTGCCTCAACCTTCTCAGGATCTAAGTGTAGGCCATTCCTATCTACAATATAGCCTAAATATGTTAACTCTGGCCTACAGAAATTGCATTTATCCATCTTGTTTTGTTATAGCCAGGGTTTTTCCTAAAAGTACGGTCTTTGTTGGTTTGTTTGCTGCTTCGACAACCCACAATTCGTTTGTCCCACAATCTCCATCAACCTTTGCCCAAATGACGGCTTCTGATTTTAGTGGTATTTGCTGACTCTCTTCCACCAGCACTCGTTTACTGCTTTAGTCTCTCTCGTAGCCGAAATTAAGTGGCACATCCATGTTCTTATATCACATCGTCTTGCTTTGCATGTCGATCTTGAGGTCTTCGTCGATAAAGAAGTCCACTCCAATTATGATTTCATCAACAATCTCTGCCACTATAAAATTGTGTACCATGACGTTTCCAATTGCGACTTTACATGATACTTCTAGAACAGTGGTGCCTTCTCCAGTGGCTGTACGCAATCTTGCTCCATGCAATGGTCTTATCTTCTTGTTGACTAAATCCGCTCGAATGATGGAATGAGATTCACCCGTATCTACAGTCAGTAAACGTTCCTTTCCATCCACATGTCCTCCGACAGTAATATTGTTTGACCTTCTTCCAATGTGTGAGATAGAGATTATGGGGCATTCAATTGCGGGAGCTAGCTGTTGCCCCTTGCGGCTGACTCGTTTTAGTTTAACGATTGAGTAGATTTGGAGATTTGCTCATCTCCTTCAGCTCTGCGTTTACGGCCACCCACATTCTTGGAGCTATTAGAACCGGTGCTGCAATGACGTGCAATGTGACCTGGGTTTCCGCACTTGAAATATTTCATAACTCCAGCATTTTTCTGTTGTAACCCCTTCAATGCTTCCAAAATTGTGTCTAACCAGTCTGGCCTTTCCACTTCCACGCGATGAGCTTTGTACGCTTACTCAAAATTGAGGCTGTTTCTTGGGTCAGTGCATGCGATACCGTTTCTGCAAATGTTAGTTTTGGATATAGCATATGTAGCTCCTTTCGTTTCCACATCTCGTATGCCATTTATGAATGTTTTCTCATTTATGATGTCTTCTCAAATTGAAGCTTAAAGACCTGGAAGGGAACAGATCCGTCAAAAGATGGAGTTTTTACCTTCGGATTGTTTGCTGAAACAGCCGGGCGATTTAGTTGTAATTGCTCCATACGACCTTTTAAATCATCGACTTCTGCCTGAAATTTTGCGATTTTTGCATCCTGCGATTCAAGTTTTGATGATACCCTTGCTTCATGTGCCTCCAGCTGCGAGGATATGCGACTTTCTTGTGCTTTCAACTGCTCAGCCATATATGTCTTCTGTTCTTCTAACTGTGTTTCCATCTTGGTTGTTATACGAGTCTCCTGCGATTCTAGTTGGGATGCCATTTGTGACGTCATATATGTCTTCTGTTCCTCCAGTTGAGATGACATGTATGTCTTCTGTTCTGCCAGTTGAGATGACACTGTCGATGTTTGTGCAGATATCGCAGCCAATATTATATTCAAGCCTGTGCTGGTAACTGTCTGCGATGTTTCGTTTTTCTCTTCAATTTTTGTTGTTGATTCTTCCACATCAGGATAAAAGGCATACTCGTCCACATTAACTCCTTCCAACTCCAATACCTCTCGTAGCCACGCTTGAAGTTCGATCTTATTGTCGGTTGTATTCAATCCACGGTTCTCCAACTCCTTTTCAGTTGCTGGATCCTTAATTCACTTAACTTTGCCATGTCTAAGTTGTATACGAAATCTCCAGAATTTATTCAACAATACCTCTTCTGACACCAATTGTAACGAATTTACTGCAATTCCGCTTATTCAAAATCTTCTGGTAACGTTCGAATCACTAAACTGTTGAATAAAGAACTCCAATATTGAATAATGCAAAAATGGTCTTTATTAGACTACTTGAAAGTATTTCACAATAACACTTATACTTCGCAACTGATAGCTTGCTTAAATCAAACTGGGTGGTCGTGCCTCAACTCTTGCTGCCTTTATACTGTTTGGTTTCCTCGTTTGCATATTTCTTGGCGGTTCTATTTCTAGAATTTACTAATTAGTTATCAGCTATAACTACTACTAACTAAAAACACAAGGAAAGCTAAACGTCGAAAAGCTTCAATCACAACATACTGCCAATTATTTCGCAAATCGACTCTCACACCTGCTCCCTGAGAGCACAACTCATCCTGAAGGAATACAGGAGCAGTGGGAGCATATGTCCAAAGCACTTCGTACTGCCGCCGAAGATAAAATTGGTTACCGGCGGGCACGAAAAAACAACTGGTACGATGAAGAATGCCGCGTTGCAACTGATAGAAAAGAAGCTGACTACAGGGCTACATTAAAGGCGAGCGCGACAAGAGGAGTGTGTGAACGCTATCGTGAGTTGAAAAAGGAAGCGAGACGCCTTTTCAGGAAGAAAAAAGCAGAAGCAGAAAGGCGTGAGTGCGAGGAGCTTGAGCTGCTAGCCACCAGGAATAACGCCCGAAAATTTTACCAAAAAATACGGCGACAGACGGAAGGTTTTAAGACCGGGGCAAACTCCTGTCGGAACGAAAACGGCGACCTTGTAACTGATGTCCAGAGAGTGCTTAGATTATGGAGGGAACACTTCTCTGCTCTCCTAAATGGAGGCAGCAATTCACCGCGCAGAGTTGAAGAACCCGATCCCGCAATCGATGATGATGGAATATGACGAAGTTAGATTATGACGCCCGATTATGACGAAGTTATAATAGCAATAACCAGATTGAAAAACAACAAGGCCGTGAGCGCTGATGGATTGGCTGCGGAGCTATTCAAGTATGGCGGCGAGGAGTTGGTAAGGCGCATGCAGCAGCTTCTTAGCAAAATATGGGCGGACGAGTGCATGCGCGACGGTTAGAATGTAAGTGTTCTTTGCCCAAACCACAAGAAGGGGATACTGCAAAATGCACCAACTATCAGGGAATCAGCCTTCTTAATATCGCATATAAGGTCCTTTCAAGTGTATTGTGGGAAAGATTGAAGCCCACCGTGCACCGGCTGGTTGGACCTTATCAGTGCGGCTTCAGACCTGGTAAATCTACCATCGACGAGATTTTCATAATGCGCCAAATCTTGGAAAAAACCCGTGAAAAGAGAATTGACACGTATCACCTCTTCGTCGACTTTAAAGCCGCCTTCGACAGCACGAAAAGGAGCTGCCTATATGCTGCTATGTCTGAATTTGGTTTCCCCGCAAAACTTATACGGCTGTGCAAAATAACGTTGAGGAACACCATCAGCTCAGTCAGAATTGGGAAGGACCTCTCCGAGCCGTTCGAAACTAAACGATGTTTCAGGCAGGGTGACCCCCTATGGTGCGATTTTTTTAATTTGATGCTGGAGAAAATTATACTAGCTGCAGAACTTAACCGCACTGGAACAATATACTATAAAAGCGTGCAATTACTGGCATATGCTGATGAAATTGATATAATCGACCTAAACACCCGCGCTGTTAGTTCTGCTTACTCCAAACTGGAAAAAAAGCGGTAAAACTGGGTTTGATGGTGAACGAGGACAAAACGAAGTACCTGCTGTCATAGAGCTAAGAGTCAGCGCATACGCGCCTTGGCAACCACGCTACTGTTGGCAGTCATAATTTCGAAATAGTAAAATACTTCGTTTATTTGGGAACCAGCAGCAACACTAGCAATAATATCAGCACTGAAATACAGCGATGAATTATTCTTGCCAATAAATGCTACTTTGGACTAGGTAGGCAATTGAAAAGTAAAGTCGAACGAAAATCATACTCTACAAGTCACTTATCGTACCCGTCCTGCTATATGGGGCAGAAGCATAGACCATGACAACAGCAGATGAAGCGACTTTGGGAGTGTTCGAGAGAAAGTTCTTCGAAAGATTTATGCACCTCTACGCGTTGGCGATGGCGAGTACCGAAGAAGATTTAATGATGAGCTGTACGAGCTATACGCAGACATCAACATAGTCCAGCGAATTAAAACGCAGCGGCTGTGCTGGCTGGGCCATGTTATGCGAATGAAAGATGATGCTCCGGCCAAGAAAGGGTTTCTATCGGAACCCGCCTATGGAAGCAGAAGTAGAGGGCGGCCCCCACTCCGTTGGAAGGACCAGGTGTAAAACGATTTAAGCTCCTTGGTGTGACCAATTGGCGCCGGTTGGCGGAGCGAGGGACCGACTGGCGTGCCTTGTTGGACGGCCATAACCGTTTAGACGGTTAAGCGCCAGTTAAGTAAGTAAGTAATAACTACGTTTATAGCTTCTCATATGCCCGTGTATATGTGAGTGATACTTGCACAAATGATTGCCTACTTTTGGGATTATCTCATATATTTGCATGTTTTTGTGCTCTCCGCTGCATGTATGGACATATGTATAGACATAATTATTTATTTATTGATGTGCATACAAGTCACTGCTTAGTATTGGCTTAGAGATGATGTTGTTGTTGTTGTAGCAATGCTCGCCCCACCTAATAGCCGCAACCGATCACAAATTGTCATCAATATCCTCTAACGGGAGTCCAAGGAAACTTGCCGTTTCAACAGGGGTGGACCATAAGGAAAGGGGTGTTAGAGGCGTTGGTTCCACATTACAATTAAGGAGATGGTTGGTGTCATGTGGGGACACATTGCAAGCAGGGCATACATTTTGTATGTCGGGGTTGATTCTGGATAGGTAAGAGTTTAACCTGTTACAGTATCCAGAACGAAGTTGAGCAAGAGTGACACGCGTTTCCCTTGGGAGTATGCGTTCCTCTTCTGCGAGTTCTGGATATTTTTCTTCAAGTACTGGATTCACCGGGCAATTCCCGACATAAAGGTCCGACGCCTGTCTATGGAGTTCACCAAGGACCTGCTTGTGTTTTTCCGCTTCATACGGCTGGGTTCTCAGGTGCCGTATTTCCTCAAAATGCTTACGGAGATGACTCCTTAGGCCCCTAGGCGGTGCTGGTTCGTCAATCAGATGTCTGTTGGGATGCCCAGGTTTCTGGGTATTCAACAGAAACTGTTTGGTCAGCATCTCATTTCTCTCCCTGATGGGGAGTATTCTCGCCTCATTATGCAGATGGTGTTCTGGGGACATAAGAAGACAGCCCGTGGCGATTCTGAGAGCAGTATTTTGGCAGGCCTGTAGTTTCTTCCAGTGGGTGGTTTTTAGGCTTGGCGACCATATGGGTGACGCGTAGCACGTAATCGGCTGGCTAATTGCTTTGTATGTGGTCAAGAGCGTTTCTTTATCTTTTCCCCTGGTACTGCCAGCATCGGATTTGAGGATTTTATTACGGCTCTGAATTCTTGGAACAATTGCGGTTGCGTGCGCACCAAAATGTAGATCCTGATCAAACGTCACACCCAAGATTTTGGGGTGTAGGACAGTCGGTAGCGTAGTGCCATCGACGTGGATGTTCAATATGGTCGACATTTGGGGCGTCCATGTTGTAAATAAGGTCGCGGAAGATTTAGTCGGTGACAATGACAGGTTTCGCGAGGCGAAACAACTGGAGAGATCAGGGAGATAGCCGTTTATTTTATTGCATAGCTCATCGATCTTTGGGCCTGGGCCTGTGGCCATTATTGTGCAGTCATCGGCGTAGGAAACGATTGTGACTCCTTCCGGTGGTGAAGGTAGCTTAGATATGTAGAAATTAAACAAAAGCGGGGATAGGACACCACCCTGTGGCACCCCTTGTTTAATTCTCCTTTGTTTTGATGTTTCGTTTCTGAATTGCACCGATGCCTGCCGACCACCCAGATAATTTGCGGTCCACCTTTTAAGACATGGGGGAAGGGTAGACCCTTCCAGGTCTTCCAGTAACGAGCCATGGTTGACCGTATCAAAAGCTTTTGATAGGTCTAACGCTACGAGTACTGTTCTATGGTGGGGATATTGATTCAAACCGCAATTTATCTGGGTGCTAATGACATTTAGCGCGGAGGTAGTGCTATGGAGTTTTCTGAAGCCATGCTGATGAGGGGCTAGCTGCAAATGTGCTTGGAAATGAGGGAGCAAAATGGCTTCAAGCGTCTTTGCCACTGGCGATAGGAGAGATATCGGACGATATGACTCACCTACGTTAGCTGGTTTCCCAGGCTTTAGTAGCGGGACCACCTTGGCCATTTTCCATTTCTCGGGTATGACAAAGGTGGAAAGAGACAGGTTGAAGACATGCGCTAAATATTTGAAACCCTCTTTCCCTAGGTTTTTAAGCATCGGCATGGCTATGCCGTCTGGGCCCACTGCTTTGGATGGTTTAGCGCGACCAATGGCGTCCTCAACCTCTCTAGCGGTGATGGTAATTGGTGACGCGCTGAGTTTGTGTTTATGTGCACGTCTATTGGCTCTCCGTCTATCTTTGTCGACCGTAGGATGCATTATATATTGTCGGCAGAAAGCGCTCGCGCATTTTTTCGCATCCGACAGCACCTTATCGCCAAAGGCGATGGAAACTTTGTCTTTGTGCTTAGTCGGATTCGATAGGGACTTTACGGTGGACCAAAGTTTACCTACACCGGTAGAGAGGTTACAACCTCTTAGGTGCTCTTCCCATTTCGCCCGCTTGTGTTCGTCCACAAGCAATCTGATGCGTTGGTTTATATCCCTTATTTGGGGGTCGCCTGGATCAAGCTGTCTTATAAGGTCGCGTTCCCTCGCTAAGTTCGTGGCCTCCGCCGGGAAGTGGGGCCGGATTTCGGGAATTCTCCCAGCGGGAATGAAATGTGCCGAGGCGGATTCAATGACCTTACGGAAGGCACGCTCCCCTTGGCGGGCATCAGTCGGGATAGGGGGGCAGCAAAGCTGCTGTCTGTTGCAGATTTATATTCTTCCCACTTTCCTTTTTTGAAGTTTATGAAAGTGCGTTTTTCGGTGACGATGAAGTCGGCGGTACGCTCGAACGAAATAAGTATGGGCAGGTGGTCGGATGCCAATGTTACCATCGGCTGCCAGTTGACGCAGTTTACGAGTTCTGCGCTCACGATTGAGATATCTGGCGAGCTATGACAGCTTCCTACCATACGTGTGGGGGCGTCTCCGTTAATTGGTCAGAACGTCGTTTCGTCTATTTGATCCGCCAACATCTCACCCCTACTGTCCGCCCGCAAGTTTGAATGCCATAGGTCGTGATGGGCATTGAAATCGCCTAAGATAATGCGATTGTTGCCAGTGAGTAAGGCCTCGATATTAGGGCGGTATCCACTGAGGCAACAGGTGACAGGAGGGATGTAGATGTTGATGATATCTAGATTTGCATCGCCTGACCGGACAGATAGGCCTTGACGTTCTAAGACATTGCCACTGCGGTCGATGCCAGGATCAAATATATGATATTGCACAGAGTGGTGTATAATAAACGCGAGGCCGCCTCCATTTCCGCTCTCGCGGTCTTTCCTGTGGACATTATAACCAGAGCAGGTCTGCAATGCAGATCTTGCTGTGAGTTTAGTCTCTTGAATCGCAGCAATGCGGATGTTGTGCCGCTTCATGAAATCGACTATCTCCGTAATCTTCCCAGTTAGTCCATTACAGTTGAACTGCAGAATTCTGAAGTGCATGAGGGGTGACGCCGCCACTCTAGGGGTAAGTGAGGGGTGACTACGCCTAGGTTGTGGAAGGCCAGGACGCAATTGCTGTTGTGGCCTTGGGACTGGGCGCCCTTGGGCAAGCATTGGGGTACCCGGATGATTTGGGTTTGCGACCTGGCAACATGGCGCGATGAAACCCGTCGAGGGGTTGCCGTCGCGGAGACCAGAACATCTAGGAAAGTGGCACCACCCAAGTCAGGAGCTGCATTGAGCGGATGTCGCAAACCTATATATTCTGTGCTGGCAGACGGTGCAAACGGAGGCAGGGACTAAGAGTCTGTTTCCCTGACCTGCACGATTGCTGCCAGAAAAGAGGGGAGGAGAAGAAGACGGGGGCAGGGGCTGATGCTCAGCATTGCTACCAGCTCTACTACGAAGGTAGTAGTTATGAGTGGTATCAGCTGTTTGAGTTGTTGGTGCCGTGGGGCGCGAGCAGCAGCGGGTACTTGTTGTGGCTTGCTGAGCAGCGAAGCTGCTGGAAGGTAGTGGGGATACGCTTAGGCGTAGACTACGGGACGCCCTTGGGCGTGAGCAGCAAGGAGCCACAAAAGATTTATAAAAGTTACGTGGACGTCGGGTTTTGGGATCAAGCCCAGAACAACCTGTCCGATGCAACCATCCCTTGCACGAGACACACTGAACAGAGTATGACCGTCCTAAAAAGATTCTTTTCTGGCAAATGCAGCAAAGCCATTTCTCAGGACCGGGGTGAGGAGACGGACCCGGATTGGGTTCGATACCTTCCCGGAGTAAGAGAATATGTAGCAGTCCTGCTGCAAGGAGCTGCTGGGAGGATGACAATTTGTGGGAGGGACGAAACAAATTAAATGGGGTCACACTGAAATGACAGTCCTTGGTCGGGAAAAATCCCGAGTCGCTCCGGTACATAGAACCGACTGCCTTGGGAAGCGTAGAGATGATAGTATCCCTTAGTGTTGCTAATATTCGTCACAATATATACCTATACTCTCTTTGAAGAAGCAAAAGAAAAAGCGAAGTTTCTTTGTGAAAAATGGGATATTGATATAATAAAACCTTTAAGAAGGAGCCGCAAAATGCCCGGAGAATCGACTAGAAATGTTGGCCTCTCCGCAGAATATGAAATTTCTCACGTTATGAAAATTATTCTCCATCGCCTCCAACATGAAATACGTACAAGATTTACCCGACTAAATGACATTAATTTTAAATTTTGATTCCTCTTAGATGTTGGAAATTTGTTAAACAAGGATAATAACGACTTAGAAAGAAATTGTAATAACTTGGATGAATTTTATAATACAGATATCGATAGAACAAAACTTTTTATCGAAATATGTGACGGCAAAATATTAAATCGCAATAGAAAAAAAAATTGAACATAAAACTCCGTTAGAATTACTTACTTTTATATTCTCGTATTGAGAAGATGTTTTTCCAAACTTGCAACTGGCTCTTCAAATACTCTTGACTATCTCAGTATCAACTGCTAGCTGCGCACGTTAATTCAGCAAATTAAAACTGATCTTGACATACTTACCATCGACGATGGGGTAAGGTCGCCTCAGTGGCCTAACATTATTAAGTGTGGAAAAAGAAAATTTTGAAATGATAAATTTTGATGATATCATTGACATATTTGTTTCCTCAAAGGCAAGAAAATTTTGTCCATAGATATTAGTTTTACTAATGTATTATAACCATAAAAAAATTTATGTGCGATAACGTCCGAAGTGATTTTAGGCCGAGCCAATTTGCGTCGTGCTCCTTTTAATTTTTTCCTACAAATTGGCGGAACGGGACCTACTTATTTTACACCGACTCCGAACGGAATCTGCAAGGCAGATGGGTTTTCACTGAGAGCTTTTCATGGCAGAAATATACTCGGAGTGCTTGCCAAACACTGCCTTGTTTCCAAAATTTTGGTGTTGCTTTGCCCGGGGAGTGAACCCAGGATCTTCGGTGTGGTAGGCGGGGCACGCTACCATCAGACCACGGCGTGGAAGTTGGTGGTGGGGAGGGAGGGATGCACTGAAGGTTTAATGTGGCCATATAAATCGTTCCCGAGATGGTCGGGCTAGCACCTTAATGGAGCTGTGTTACCGGAGCGTACTGGATCTGTGTCCGGTAAAGGGCCATCACATCGATAACACTCCCCAAAGCCTTCGGGGAGCAACCTTATCGCTACAATAACAACAACAACATTAGCTGGGACTGAATTTCAAATTCATACTTACTTATATCGAATTTGAAGGGGTTTTCAAAGATGCCAAAAAATGGTTGAAAACATACAAAATGCCGAAATCTGCCTTCAAAATTGTTAAATAATTTTTCGAGAATAGCAATATGATCACTCGGCTTAACACCCGCATGTTTCTTAATAATAACCGAAGTTTTCGGAAAATGGGTATAATCGCCAGATTGAAAGCAAAAACAGTTCTGTTTGGAATTGATGCACATTTTTCACAGCATCGTTTATTCCACTTTCTTTTCCTTGAAGCTTTAAACTGAGTTTATTCAAAAAAAAGGAGACATCAGCCAAAAATGCTAAATCCAAAATAAAATTGTCATCTTTTAAAGATGGAACTAGGGCGTCTTCGTTACAATTAATTTCAAGAAATTGAAAAACTTCTTCCCTCAACTCAAATAACCTGATGAGACAATCACCACGACTTAGCCAACGAATGTCTGTAAATATTTTTAGGTCATAATGCCGAGCAGGAGTTGTTTTTAAAAAAATTTACTAACTTTCTGTGGGTGAGGGAATGGTGACCTCCCCGTATTTAATTGATAATCTGTTCTGCACGCTTCATGACAGGATGGCCGCTCACAAATTTTGAAGCGAGTGCAACTTGATGAATAATGCAATGAAAATGTCTTCCGGAAAATCCATTTTTATTCAATTGGTCTATTAACCCTTCATTCTTGCCGGTCATAACGTTTGCCCCATCCGTACATACTCCTGCAAACTTGTTTGCATCGAAAACTGAAAAAACCAAAGTAATAAAAAATTGCAGCTGGCCTTTAACAATGTTGCCCAGTGGTTTGTTTTTTTCTAAAAAGAAATTTGATCACATATCTTCATATGCAATGCAGATTCTCGGATGCGATGTTTATAATTTATTTGTCACAAAAATTTGAACTGAGGATGTTTAATTGTTAAAAAAAAGTTTATTATCTTTTTAACTCTTGTATTTGCATATCGCGGCCACCGTGGTGTGATGGTAGCGTGCTCCGCCTATCACACCGTATGCCCTGGGTTCAACTCCCGGGCAAAGCAACATCAAAATTTTAGAAATAAGATTTTTCAATTAGAAGAAAATTTTTCTAAGCGGGGTCGCCCCTCGGCAGTGTCTGGCAAGCGCTCCGATTGTATTTCTGCCATGAAAAGCTCTTAGTGAAAACTCATCTGCCTTGCAGATGCCGTTCAGAGTCGGCATAAAACATGTAGGTCCCGTCCGGCCAATTTGTAGGAAAAAATCAAGAGGAGCACGACGATAATTGGAAGAGAGGCTCGGCCTTAGATCTCTTCGGAGGTTATCGCGCCTTACATTTATTTTTTTTTATTTTTTTATTTGCATTATATTATATTATATATTATTATATTATATTACTCTACTTTTATTTTTGATAATGTAATCCGATTGATGTACTATTTAAAAGAATATGTCTTACTTGTACAAAAAAACTCAAATAAATAAATAAAATAAATAAACTTAATTTATTTAATAATTTGGGAAAAATTTAAACAACGTGACATCAGGACGGACAAGGCGACAGCTGTTTCGATTATACCTTGTAAATCTCTTCAAAGCCTTTTCTCCCGGGAGTGGGAGTCGAACTCGCACTCCTACGATAGTTGAAATGGTTATAAACGCATTCAGCTACGTCATGCCTGTTGTAAAGTTTTTCCCAATTGCCTTCTTTTTGCATATTTTAATCTTTTACACATTGCATACTTCGTATGCAATTATGTGTTAAAGCTATTCTTGGTACGGCGGTTTTCAAAGAAACTTTGGTTTTGTTGCTGTTTTCGTTCTATTTATAGAACTACAACGAATTAACCAATTTTGTCTGTTTGTATGATTTTAATAATCGGGGATTGCCCATATTGCTTTTTTAAATGTATGAAAACAAAGTTTCTTTGAAAACCGCCGTACCAAGCATAGCTTTAACACATAATTGCATACGAAGTATGCAATGTGTAAAAGATTAAAATATGCAAAAAGAAGGCAATTGGGAAAAACTTTACAACAGGCATGACGTAGCTGAATGCGTTTATAACCATTTCAACTATCGTAGGAGTGCGAGTTCGACTCCCACTCCCGGGAGAAAAAGCTTTGAAGAGATTTACAAGGTATAATCGAAACAGTTGTCGCCTTGTCCGTCCTGATGTCACGTTGTTTAAATTTTTCCCAAATTATTAAATAAATTATAAAATTAAAAAAATGCTTCAAATACATGTTTTCATACATTTAAAAAAGCAATATGGGCAATCCCCGATTATTAAAATCATACAAACAGACAAAATTGGTTAATTCGTTGTAGTTCTATAAATAGAACGAAAACAGCAACAAAACCAAAGTTTCTTTGAAAGCCGCCGTACCAAGCATAGCTTTAACACATAATTGCATACGAAGTATGCAATGTGTAAAAGATTAAAATATGCAAAAAGAAGGCAATTGGGAAAAACTTTACAACAGGCATGACGTAGCTGAATGCGTTTATAACCATTTCAACTATCGTAGGAGTGCGAGTTCGACTCCCACTCCCGGGAGAAAAGGCTTTGAAGAGATTTACAAGGTATAATCGAAACAGCTGTCGCCTTGTCCGTCCTGATGTCACGTTGTTTAAATTTTTCCCAAATTATTAAATAAATTATAAAATTAAAAAAATGCTTCAAATAAATGTTTTCATACATTTAAAAAAAGCAATATGGGCAATCCCCGATTATTAAAATCATATAAATAAACTTAAGTCTAATTATAGATGATATCTTCAGGCTACGACTTTATTGGTTTATAATTTAAAAAAATATATATTTTGCCCCGTGCGCAAGACAACCTCACTATGACACTGATACGATAAAGGAAAATGTAGTTCCTCGCTCTAAGGTTATCAGAGACCTCACAACCTAACAGACGAGTCCCCCATTCTGATACATATTCAAATCGTGCTAAGCCAAAAACATATCGCGTTACTTGATTTAAGGCTACATCAATTTTGTGTGCAGACCTGGAACATAGTTTGCTGTATATACATTCCGCATAACAAATAATTGGTAATATTACTTGTATAGCCAGCTTTCTCCTTATTCCTAGAGGGCCTAAGGACGCCGAGACTCTTAAGTTTTGTGATTAACACAGGGCAGACTCGAATTAATGACGAACCCCAGACAGTGACGGATCCAGGCTGCTTTTTGAGGGGGGGGGGGATGCGAATTCTGTCAGTAATTGTTTCTCCCAATAGCTGATGTGTTTTGAACAAAGTTCACATCAAGATACTTTATACGTGAAAATGCAAGAAAAAAAGGGAAACGTATAGCAGACCGTTATTTTTTAGGGGTAAATTTATTAGTATTTTTTTACATTGTTTAATAATTTCATACATATATTTGGTTTCATTTAGTTATTCAAATTAACAATAGTACATCCATGATATAATTTTTATCTTTTGCATAGTTCGTGTTCACACAGTAAATTTAATTCTATGCTTCCCTTTTTTTAACATATCTTTCAATTATATGATCAATATCAATCTCAATATCGGAATGTATATTTAAAAGTGCAAGACCAGTGAGTCTGTTCTCGGACATTGTGGACCGTAACCACGTTTTCAACGGGCGAAGTGTCGAAAAACTCCTTTCAGCATAAGCATTGCTAGCTGGAAGCGTGGCCAGAATTTTGATAAGAGCATTTATTGATGGAAACGCATATTCATTGCAATAATTTAAAACTTTTTCAGCTGATAGTGGAATTGATTTTTTGTGTTGCTTATCAGACCAGCGTTCTGACCACACTTCGTACTCTCCATCTAGATTAATTTTATTTCCTCCAATAAGAGATGCGTATCGTTTACCAAGATCTTGCACAAGCTCTTTAGAAAAATTATTTTTTTGCAGTGCATTATCTTTGATGATTCGCGATGGGAGTAGCAAATTAAGATTAACAAGTAAGGAAGGCTAAGTTCGGGTGTAACCGAACATTACATACTCACTTGAGAGCTATGGAGACAAAATAAGGGAAAATCACCTTGTAGTAAAATGAACCTAGGTTAACCCTGGAATGTGTTTGTATGACATGTGTATCAAATGGAAGGTATTAAAGAGTATTTTAAAGGAAGTGCGCCATAGTTCTATAGATGGACGCCTTTTAGGGATATCACCATAACGGTGGACCAGGGCTGACTCTAGAATTTGTTTGTACGACATGGGTATCAAATGAAAGTGTTATTGAGTATTTTAAAAGGGAGTGGGCCTAAGTTCTATAGGAGGATGCCTTTTCGAGATATCGCCATAAAGGTGGACCAGGTGACTCTGGAATTTGTTTGTACGATATGGGTATCAAATAAAAGCTGTTAATGATTTTTTTTTAAAGGGAGTGGGCCTAAGTTCAATAGGTGGACGCCTTTTCGAGATATCGCCATAAAGGTGGACCACGATATGGGTATCAAATGAAAGGTGTTAGTGAGTATTTTAAAAGGGAGTGGGTCTTAGTTCTATGGGTGGATGCCTTTTCGAGGTATCGCCATAAAGGTGGACCAGGGGTGACTCTAGAATTTGTTTGTACGATATGGGCATCAAATTAAAGGTGTTAGTGAGTATTTTAAAAGGCAGTGGGTCTTAGTTCTATAGGTGGACGCGTTTTCGAGATATCGCCGTAAAGGTGGACCAGGGGTGACTCTAGAATTTGTTTGTACGATATGGGTATCAAATGAAAGGTTTTAATGAGTATTTTAAAAGGGCGTGGGCCTAGTTCTATAGGTGGACGCCTTTTCGAGATATCGCCATAAAGGTGGACCAGGGGTGACTCTAGAATTTGTTTGTACGATATGGGTATCAAATGAAAAGTGTTAATGAGTATTTTAAAAGGGAGTGGGCCTTAGTTCTATAGGTGGACGCCTTTTCGGGATATCGCCATAAACGTGTACCATGGGTGACTCTACAATGCGCTTGTACAATATGGGTATCAAATGAAAGGTGTTAATGAGTATTTTAAAAGGGCGTGGGCCTTATTTCTATAGGTGGACGCCTTTTCGAGATATTGCCTTAAAGGTGAACCAGGGGTGACTCTAGAATGCTTTTGTGCAATATGGGTATCAAACGAAAGGTGTAAATAAGTATTTTAAAAGGGAATGGGCCTTAGTTCTATTCGTGGACGCCTTTTCGGGATATCAACATAAACGTGGACCAGGGTGACTCTAGAATGCGTTTGTACAATATGGATATCAAATGAAAATTGTTAATGAGTATTTTAAAAGGGAGTGCGCCTTAGTTCTATAGGTGGACGCCTTTTCGAGATATCGCCATAAAGGTGGACCAGGGGTGACTCTAGAATTTTTTTGTACGGTATGGGCATCAAATGAAAGGTGTTAATGAGTATTTTAAAAGGGAGTGGGCCTTAAATCTATAAGTGGACGCCTTTTCGAGATATCGCCATAAAGGTGGACCAGGGCTGACTCTAAAATTTGTTAGTACGATATGGGAATCAAATGAAAGGTGTTAATAAGTATTTTAAAAGGGAGTGGGCCTTAGTTCTATAGGTGGACGCCTTTTCGAGATATCGCCATAAAGATGGACCAGGGGTGACTCTAGAATTTGTTTGTGCGATATGGATATCAAACGAAAGGTGATAATGAGTATTTTAAAAGGGAGTGCGCCTTAGTTCTATAGGTGGACGCCTTTTCGATATATCGCCATAAAGGTGGAACAAGGGTGACTCTATAATGTGTTTGTACGATATGGGTATCAAATTAAGGGTATAAATGAGGTTTTTTAAAAGGGAGTGGTGGTAGTTGTATATGTGAAGGCGTTTTCGAGATATCGACCAAAATGTGGACCAGGGTGACCCAGAACATCATCTGTCGGATACCGCTAATTTATTTATATATGTAATACCACGAACAGTTATCCTTCCAAGATTCCAAGGGCTTTTGATTTCGCCTTGCAAAACTTTTTCATTTTCTTCTACTTAATATGGTAGGTGTCACACCCATTTTACAAAGTTTTTTTCTAAAGTTATATTTTGAGTCAATAGACCAATCCAATTACCATGTTTCATCCCTTTTTCGTATTTGGTATATTATTATTATTATATTATTATATTGGCGGCCACCGTGGTGTGATGGGTAGCGTGCTCCGCCTATCGCACCGTATGCCCTGGGTTCAACTCCCGGGCAAAGCAACATCAAAATTTTAGAAATAAGATTTTTCAATTAGAAGAAAATTTGTCTAAGCGGGGTCGCCCCTCGGCAGTGTTTGGCAAGCACTCCGGGTGTATTTCTGCCATGAAAGCTCTCAGTAAAAACTCATCTGCTTTGCAGATGACGTTCGGAGTCGGCATAAAACATGTAGGTCCCGTCCGGCCAATTTGTAGGGAAAATCAAGAGGAGCACGACGCAAATTGGAAGAGAAGCTCGGGCTTAGATCTCTTCGGAGGTTATCGCGCCTTACATTTTTTTTTTTTTTTTTATATTATTATGGCATTTTTTTCATTTCTAGTAATTTTCGATATCGAAAAAGTGGGCGTGGTCATAGTCGGATTTCGGCCATTTTTCACACTAATATAAAGTGAGTTCAGATAAGTACGTGAACTGAGTTTAATAAAGATATATCGATTTTTTCTCAAGTTATCAGGTTAACGGCCGAGCGGAAGGACAGACGGTCGACTGTGTATAAAAACTGGGCGTGGCTTCAACCGATTTCGCTCTTTTTCACAGAAAACAGTTATCGTCCTAGAATCTAAGCCTGTACCAAATTTTACAAAGATTGGTAATGTTTTGTTCGACATATGGCATTAAAAGTATCCTAGACAAATTAAATGAAAAAGGGCGGAGCCACGCCCATTTTGGAAATTTCTTTTATTTTTGTATTTTATTGCACCATGCCATTACTGGAGTTGAATATTGACATAATTTACTTATATACTGTAAAGATATTAACTTTTCTTTTAAAATTTGACTTTAAACAAATTTTTTTTTAAAAAGTGGGCGTGGTCGTTCTCTGATTTTGCAAATTTTTATTAAGCATACATATAGTAATAAGATTAACGTTCCTGCCAAATTTCATCATGATATCTTCAACGACTGCCAAATTACAACTTTCAAAACTTCTAAATTACCTTCTTTTAAAAGTGGGCGGTGCCACGCCCTTTGTCCAAAATTTTACTAGTTTTCTATTCTGCGTCATAAGTTCAACTCACCTACCAAGTTTCATCGCTTTATCCGAATTTGGTAATGAATTATGGCACTTTTTCGATTTTTCGAAATTTTCAATATCGAAAAAGTTGGTGTGGTTATAGTCCGATATCGTTCATTTTAAATAGCGATCTGAGATGAGAGCCCAGGAACCTACATACCAAATTTCATCAAGATACCTCAAAATTTACTCAAGTTATCGTGTTAACGGACGGACGGACATGGCTCAATCGAATTTTTTTTCGATACTGATGATTTTGATATATGGAAGTCTATATCTTTCTGGATTCCTTTATACCTGTACACCCATCCGTTATCCAATCAAAGTTAATATATTCTGTGAGCTCTGCTCAACTGAGTATAAAAACTTGCAATGTATCTGCAGGTAATCTATTTTGTAAATCAAGAATGATATGATCAAGAAGAGGTATATAAATTGGTTTTCGATAATACTCTTCAGCGTCTGATGAAGTGTAATTCGCTCGATGTATTTTCTTTTTAGCAATTCGTGGGAGGACAATATCAAACTTCAACTCATCTGCTAAAGCGACTATTTTTTTGTAAAGCCCTGAAAAACGACTTCCTGCTTCAAGTCTATGGTTTTTTAATGTTCGCAAAGTGTCACTCAATGCTTCAGAAGCTTGATTCAAATCTATTGACAGTGTTTGCAAAAGTAAGCTTAGTGGTCATGTAGCAGAAAGTACATTGCTCAAACAAATCATTTAAATCACGAACTCTGTCTCGCAAATAGATTTCAACATAGAACGGGCCTCAGAACTTGTTGTTGAATCTTGCCAAGTAGAAATTTCTTGAAACGAAGAAACAATTTTTGTGATGTTTTCTTCAAACTGCATTATACCATCATGTTTTTCAGACCAACGCGTTTCACATAGTACAATTAATGATTCCTGCAGATGTTTTTTGAAAACTATGGTACGTTTCAGAGACTGATTTGGAAAACTGATAATTTTTTTCATCAACGCAATACAATCCTTTCTTTGAAGAACTTGCGTCGTTTTCGCAAGCGAGTTATTAAGACAATGGTTGAAACACGGACAATGATTAGCATTGGTACATATTTTAAGAAGTTCCTGCACAGCTCCCTTAACTTTTGATGTCATTACAGAACATCCGTCCGTTCCAATTCCAACGCAATCTTCGAAGGGTAGTCCTACATTATTAAAAATATCGATCACTATGTGTGCCAAGGCTACACCTGTCAATTTTTTTCTCCATTTATTACATCTTCTTCTCGGATCGAATCATATGCATCAAGGAAAGTTACAAAATCTTCTCTTATATTGCCATCATATAAATACCGCAAACAAAGGCTGAATTGCTCAGTATGACTACAATCAGTAGCTTCACCGAAAATAATTCGAAAAAATCTAGCTTTTTTAACTCTCTCTATCAAAATAGATTGAATTTCATCTTTGCAGCATTGAATAAGATCGTTTTGAGTCGTTTTGCTTATATAAGTAGCTCTTGGATGTGTAGAATTTAAAAGTTCTTCAAGCTCTTTATGACCTGCAGCGACTAAAAATTTCAAAATTGCCCTAAAATTACCCTCGTTTGTTGCTGATTCAGAAAAGTTAAGTTTACCGCCATCTCTATGGCCTCTTAATGGTAAATTCTAAAATTTTGGAAAAAAAATCTTGTCTGGGAGGGGCCGATCGCTCCTTCGGATATCATCTGCGTAGACATGTATTTGCGCATGCTGACAGTTGTTGAAGTTATCATTTATAAATAGACTACGTAATAGTGGTCCCAATTTAGAACCTTGTCGTATACCAGCGAGCAATGGCCTAATGTTAGATAATACCGATCCTACCGTAACACGCTGTACTCTAACACCCAAGTAGCACATCATTTATTTTACCGCAGAGTCACTAAATCCGGAGTAGGCTTTCAGCTTCATACATAGCAAACTATGTTTAACTGATTCAAGTCGAGAATACACAACAATGTTAATTGATTTCTGTCATGAGATAGACGTATGCCATCCAAAATTTTAATAACATCAGTATAGTGCAGCTGTGCTTTGATCAAAAACACGACTGCAGCGGTGAAAGCAATTCGTATTCAGTTATATGCGAGTGGATTTGCTCAGATAACAGGAACTCAAGGGTCTTCAGTAGAGTGGGAAGAATGCTTATGGGATGAAAATCAGGCGGACTACTAGCAATTTTATTCTTAGCTACCGGAAGAATGATTGCAAGCTTCCATGCATCAGGGAAGCACGAAGTTGTAATACAGTAATTGATGATATGTGTTAGGGTTGGCAAAATATGTGGAAGAATTATTTTTAGAAATTTTATCGGAATTCCATCAGCACCAGTCACATTTGTGCGTACCTTACAAACACATCTTGCAACATCGAGCTCCGAGACGGCACAAAATTCAAATGCTGATCCGATGTGCTGGGAAATGGTAGCACTGGGGGAGGTACTACGATTTACAAATACATCATTAAGCTCATCAGGGTTACGGGAACAATTGGGTTTATCTTTAACATAGACACGAAGGTTTTTTAAATTTCACCACAGGACATGATGTGGCAGCTCAGAACATTTTACCAAAATACTTGCGTTTTTCACGTTTGATAGCGGCAGCAGTTTAATTTCGAACATTCTTATAGGTACGCCAGTTCAAATCTATCCGATTCTTTTTCCACACTGCATAGGCTTTGCTGCGTTTTTAAATCATAGTACGAACAGTTTTGTTGAACCATGGGCACGAGGACGATTTTCTTTGAAAACAACGCATTAATACATGGGCATAGTAAAGAGTGAGTACCAATTCATTAAAAAATTTGAGTTTATCGTTCACATCAGATAAACTCCAGCAATCAGCCAAGCAATCAGAAATAGGTCAGTAGTCAAGCTTGTAAGGTCAAACAGACAGCATGCTACAAAAATCATGTGCCGTAAAAAAGAATCATTACACATTTTTTTCGACTAAGTGTTTTTAAATCTTTTTGTTATTTTAACATACCTTGGTACAACTCTACCAAATGTAGTATTTGTTCTATTTTTAATATTAATAGTTTTGCTGAAGTTTCACCTAACTGACTAGGTCCAAAAATGTGTACGATTTGTCCAGCACCAACCGTAGAATGCCCTATTAGCAATTATTATGAACTGTGGTTGGAACATTGTCACCTTCGCTAGGTGCTTCATCGGGTGCAGTGTTATAAAGCCATAGGCAATAAAGCCATATGGCCTTATATCTCAATAAAACGAGAAATTAAACCATATGGCTTTATTGCATACACCAAAGTGCAATATCACCATAATCGTTGAGGGACCAAAGTAAAATAGCGCCATAACGAGCTGATATTACCTTATGGTATGGCTACCGCCACGGTTATACCACACACCAGGGTTATTTTTTATAAGCGCGGCCGAAGGCCGCCTATGCAGAAAGGGAAAGCAAATACTGTTTGATCCATGCAAACATTTCAAACTTTGTCAACCATGTTACCAACAACTAAAAGAAAGTGCTGAGAAAAAAGCAACACAAACATTGTGCCCAATTTGTCGTGCCATTATCAATAATGCCACATTTATATATTGTTAATTATAAAAACTGAACTAAACTTTATAAATTGCAAATAAAAGAAATCAAATAAATATGAATTATTTCAAAAAAAAAACTTTAATGTGAAATAACACCATAATGGCTTTATTTCACTCCTTACATGGAAATAAAATCATATGGCCTTATTTCACACTCCATTGAGAGATAAGGCCATATGGCTTTATTGCCTATGGCTTTATAACACTGCACCGCTTCATCGCTGCCTTCATTTAATATGACATAGGCGAGCACTCTCTGACGAGCTTGAAACCTTCCGTCGCGGTCGGAGGAAGCAGTGTGCTGAATTTCATTACAATGCATTTATTTAAATGAAAGTTATAGCAAAAAAAAAACGTGTGATGATTGCCCCTTAGACAAATAGGCTAAAGGATAGACCGATGAATGGATGAGCTGTGCTAACGTAAAATTGTTTTCGGTTGAGATTGCCGATTTGCGGTTAACTTAGGTAGGATAAGAAAAAAATCATGTTGCCTGCGCCCAATCGAACAAAATTGTCGCTTGACATCTTTAAACGTCACTCCTATGTGGCTTCCACCGAGTCCTCGATTACATCTGATATCTTTGCTTTGGGAATAACTATCAACGATCGATGCCGTTGACTATCTTCTCTGCCCCACAGTTACCAGATATTAATCTCAAGCCGGTCCATGTGCCCAGTATACCTTCGCATTTCCTCTCTTCTTGCTTACTTCTACATAGTTAGCCGTTGGTTCACTTGCAACCATTCCAACACTTGTGCAAAGTCTGTATCTTCCCACCGATTCCTTCTTAACTCCGCGATAAGAAGTTTCTCCACGGAAACCAATGGTCGAGTTGCTTTTGCCTTATGAGGATTCCGCTGCTCCATTCCGAGAATTTCTCCTTTGCTACTATAGCTCATATTATTCCCGATGCTTAGAGGTATGTCTTGGTTATTTTGCATCATAATCCGGCAGCCGCCGTGGTCTGATGGTAGAGTGCTCCGCCTACCAAACCAAAGATCCTGGGCTCACGCCTCTGGCAAAGCAACATCAAAATTTTAGAAACAAAATTTTTCAATTAGAAGAAAATTTTTCTAAGCGGGGTCGCCCCACGGCAGTGTTGGGCAAGCACTCCGAGTGTATTTCTGCCATGAAAAGCTCTCAGTGAAAACTCGTCTGCCTTGCATATGTCGTTCGGAGTCGGCATAAAATGAGTAGGTCCCGTCCCGTCAATTTGTAGGAAAAATTAAAAAGGAGCACGACGCAAATTGGAAGAGAAGCTCTGCCTAAAATCTCTTCGGATGTTATCACGCCTTACATTTATCTACTTTTTTTTAATCCTTTTTCTATATTTATTTCAATGTCTAGCTCAGCCAATAAACCTACTCCAATGATGACTTCGCCCACAAAAACCGCTACAAAGAATTTGCGATATGTACTAAAATTCCTAATAATGATCTTGCATGGTAGTTTTCCTCAATCTTGGTTACTTTCACAAGTTATTGTTACTTCTTACATCATCATGTAGTTTCATTCTTGACTCATATCGCCGAGTTCCCTGCTTCAATGCTCTTGAGGAAGTATCGCAATCACGCGTCATGTGAACCAATCTTCTGCAGGCGAAGCACTTCTCTGTATTTTCCTATTCACTGCGCATTCAATCCAGTGTCACCCGTGACTTGTCTTTCCGTTCTACATCCAAGCGGCGGTCTGTATGAACTGAATTACATAAGATCGCAACTACTTCCTGTGGCACTTCCAATGCATCAATTAAAGCCTCGAAGCTATCTATTTAGCAAGTAGAGATGGCCAGAAAAATTTCCGCTGTAAAACATTTTATCATCTGCTTTATCTTTGATGCTCCAATTGTTCGCCTTTGCTGATTTTATAAACTGAAGCTTAAATATCGGGATCGAGCCTGATGCAACAATGGACGGTGCTTTTAACCTGGGAGCATTCGTAAAGCTGACACAGAAGTTCGACTGTATATCTGTACGCTCCTTGAATATATCAACTAAGATGACTTGATAGGAATCATTAGTTCACGCTCTCACGAGGGATCCATCTCAATTTTGGGCTGGTGACAATCACAGATAAATCCCTCCTGAACCGAGTGCCTGAACAAAAAATGTGCCAACTGAAACGAAAAAAAAGCTAACAATTTCTGTAAACTTTGGTTTGACCCACAACGCCTTAAATGCGTTGAAAAATTGTGGAAAAAGGGAAAAATAGGCATCATATGGTCTCCTGAGCCAGATAAATAGTTTTGAATGTAAATAAAACAACAATGATTTCAGCAAAATAAATCCAGATAGAAGTCTGGTTCAATTTGTGTTGTGTCAACTTCTTGTCTTTGGTTTGGAAGCACTGCTTTTAAGAAACCTACTTTTTCAAAAATCGATGTCGCTGCTTGATTAGCCGTATGTAGTAAATGAAGCACAACAGCGACATCTGCCTATCACAACTCATGTGTACAAAAATATCACGACCTACACTCAGGGAAAAAACATTGTAAAATCATTGAAAATGTGCTTAAATCAACTAAAAACGTATATAAGAGTGATGTAAATATGCAATTTTTGTTTTAAATGTGCATAATAACATTGTAAAATCAAGTAAAAACATATCGTTAGCTTAATGTGAAAATGTGCTAAGTCACTTCTTTTGAAAAATTGTATTTTAATGCAGTTTTAAAACTGAATTCAAAATACATCGATCACAAAAAAAAAAAAATATTGAAATTTTTCATTTTTACGTGCTGCGGGCAATGATATGTAAATATGCTAAGTCGTCAGCTGTTAAAAAAAATGTGCTAAGTCAACCTGTCAATCATATCAATCTGAATTAAAAGTTATTTCTTTGCTCGCATTTTATTTTATTATTTAATTAATTCAGTCTAAAAGTACATGCTTTGTTGTTGTTGCTGTATTAACGATAAAGACACTCCCCGAAGGCTTTGGGGAGTGTTACCGATGTTGATAGCCCTTTGGCGGATATAGATCCGGTACGTTCCGGTAACAAAGCACTATTAAGGTACTCGCCCGACCATCTCGGGAACGATTTATATGACCACATTAAACCTTCTAGGCCGTCCCGCACTCCCCACCCCCTAGTTCCATGAGGAACTTGGGGTCGCCAGAGCCTCGGCTGTCAATGAAACAGGATTCGGTGCGGTTAGGTGAGTTGACAATTGGGTTGGAGAAACTATATATTGTGCTGGCAATACCTTGAAATTGTATGATAAATGTAAGTGTATGATAAATGCTTTGCGCTGACTATAATCTATTTCAATTCTTACATGTCGATAACTACATGCTTTCTTACAGACTAGTTAAAAATAGAAAACAATTCAAGCTTAAACTTATATAAGCTGTTATTAAAATTAATAACACTACTGAATCGATTTGCTAGATGTAGTTCTAGTTACAAGTTCAGTCATAGCATAATTCGTTTTAAGACGATGTTGTACGCAAAGTTCAGTTGAAAGAGGACTTGCAACAGAACATATTTTTATTTGCTCAGTTGAAGTGAGAGCACTACTATTATATTGGCATGTTTAGCACTCACTTTGGATTGCACTAAGTTGCTTATATTTCAACTATGTTTGATTTTTAAAACCATTTAAAGTGTTTAATATAGACAGAATGCGCACATTATTAGCTTTAAGTTCAGCAATCTCTTGGAGCAACGAAAACCGAGCAATTGACTGAGTGTTATTGTTATTGAAGCTGCCTTCAATATGGCTTCTTTTATCACGCATGTTATCAAAGAAAATTTAGTCAAACCAGTATTTGCACTACTGCACTTTTCACCTCTAGACTAATTCTATGTATCACTTCTAAAAATGGTGTGTACCCACTATTCATCGCAACCGATTCAGCTATAAGTTATACACAGCAATACAACAGAGGTTTGTGTCTCCGCTTTTCGGTACAACATGCTGTGTAGATATTTGCCGCTAGATTGGTCTCCTAAGCATTATCTAAGCGAGGATAAGGGTCATTATCATCCTCAGGACACTATTAACAACATAAAAAACATCACAATATAAAACAATGTACAACATAAAAATTTTGTAAACAAAAAATCACATTCATGATAAATATCCCATCAGTCTAATGTGTCTACTGTTGTCGCTTGCTGATTTCGATAAATAATCTATTATGCCAAAGATCACGCAGTGGAATATATGGATGGAACAAAGTAGATAAATCAGGGCAATTTATGCTCAAGTTTATTACATTATAGGCAAGCATGAGTGAGATAAAAGTTCTTTTGTCATGCCGATTCTGAAGAACAAGCAATTTGTGACTGCTGGTATATGATGGGAGGCCGTCCGGCCAGTGAAGCATACGTAAAGCAATTTTGTAAAAATTTTTGGAACTTTCTCAATTTTATAAGAGTTAGATTTATAGAAAGGATTCCATATTATTGAGCAATATTCAACACCACTTCTGACCAAGGATATATAAAGTGCCTTCAACGTCATAGGGTCCTTAAAGTCACTGGTGTTACGTCTACTGAACCCAACCATTGCAACAAATTTTGAAAGAACGAAATCAATGTGACTAGAAAAAGAGAGTTTGGATTCAAAAATTACAACCAAGTCTTTACTCTCTTGACAACGAGATTTAGCATTTAGTTTAAAGATAAAGTATGTGGCAGTTGTCTTTATGGAATAAGACACAACAAAGCATTTGTTTGAATTTAAAAATATGTTATTGTCTGCGCACCATTCGGCAAAAGAGTCCAGATCAGAACAATTAGAAATAAAACAAATAAATAAATGTAAGGCGCGATAACCTCCGAAGAGATTTTAGGCCTAGCTTCTCTTCCAATTTACGTCGTGTTCCTTTTTTTAATTTTTCCTACAAATTGGCGTGACGGGGCCTACTTGTTTTATGCCGACTCCGAACGGCATCTGCGAGGCAGATGAGTTTTCACTGAGAGCTTTTCATGGCAGAAATATACTCGGAGTGCTTGCCAAACGCTGACGAGGGGTGACCCCGCTTAGAAAAATTTTCTTCTAATTGAAAAACCTTATATTTCTAAAATTTTGATGTTGCTTTGCCCGGGTGTGGACACAGGGAATACGGTGTGGTAGGCGGAGCACGCTACCATCACACCACGGTGGTCGCCAATATTTAGATATAGTTTGGCAAATAAATAGTATTTTTTGTGAAATATATAGTTTTAGTGTTATATTTCAATCAATAAAGCGGAGGAGTGATGGGGAAACATATTGAGTAAAAAGTGCTAAGTCAGGAGAAAAAATTTGTTTTGAGTGAGGAAATTGTGCTAAGTCATAAAATAACTGCTGGGATACCATATATGATTTTTATTCATCTTTTTCAAACCTTCTACACTCAAAAGTATTGCAACAAGGTATCCTCATTCACAGTTTTGAAAAAAAAGATTATTTCAAAAATTATTCAGTTTTTATCGTCTCATGTAAAATTCGAAAAAAGTGACTTAGCACACTTTCACATAAAGCTATCGATATTTTATTTAAACATTTTCCATTGTTATTTTAAACACGGTATAATTTTGATACAAAAGCGTTAATTTTTATACCTTTCATGAAAATGAAATGGTATATTAATTTCGTCACGAATCCCAAAATTATAAGTCGTTAAAGGAAAATAGATAGACTCACCATAAAGTATACCGAAATAATCAGGAGAAGAGCTGAGTGGATTTAGCCATGTCCGTCTGTATGTTTGTATGCACACTAGGCCCTCAAGTTTTGATATATCTTGATAAAATTTGGTGAGCGGGTGTTAGACATTTGTCGGAACCGACCGGATCGGGCCACTATAGCATATATCCTCCATACAACCGATTTTTCAGAAAAAGAGGATTTTTGTCACATCTTCCTCAATTTATCAGATTGAAGCTTCAAACTTCACCATATACTTTCGTATATTGCACATATTGTTGTCTGAAAAAATTGATGAGATCTGTCTTATATATAGTATATATCCCCACAATCGATTGTTCAGATAAGAAACTTTTCGTAATTACTGCCCTATTATAAGAGCTAGAGGTTTCAAATTTCAGCGAATGCTTACGTATATAGCAGATATTGTTGTCTGAAAAAATCATAAAGATCGGTGGTATATATAGTATAAAGATCGGTGGTATATATAGTATATATATGGTGGTATATATAGTATATATATGGTGGTATATATAGTATATATATAGTATATATATATATCTATATATTCACAATTTCAGCCACATTTTAACAGCTAGAAGCTTCAAATTTCACCAAATGCTTCCGCATGTAGCATATATTGTTGTCTGAAAAAATCATAGACATTGGTGGTATATATAGTATCTATCTCATACAACCGATTGTTTAGAAAAGAAACTTTTCGCAATTTCTACCCCATTTTAACAGCTATAAGCTTCAAATTTCACCGATTGCTTACGTATATAGTATATATTTTTGTGTGAAAAAATCATAGAGATCGGTGATATATATAATATATATATGATGGTATATATAGTATATATATGTAGTATATATATATTTTTTTTTGCAAATTGAGCCCCATTTTAACAGTTAGAAGCTTAAAATTTCACCAAATGGTTACGTGAATAGCACATATTGTTGTCTGACAAAATCATTGAGATCGGTGGTATACATAGTATATATCTCATTCAACCGATTGTTCAGATAAGAAACTTTCGCAATTTCTGCCCCGTTTTAACCGCTAGAACCTTCAAGTTTCACCAAATGCTTACGTATAGAGCATATATTGTTGTCTGAAAAAATCATAGACACCGGTGGTATATATATTATATACCCCAAATAAACTGTCATTTTTGTCCCTTTTTAACGGCTAGAAGCTTCAAAATTCATCATATTTCATCAAATAGTTACGCTTACGCCATATATTGTTGAAATACGTGATTCGCAGTCATAGTTTTTACATGCAGACCACAAAAAAGTGAAGCTTTGCATCCTCACACAAAGTACCTACCTATTTTTATACCTTTCATGAAAATGAAATGGTATATTAATTTCGTCACGAATCCCAAAATTGTAAGTCCTTAAAGGAAAATAGATAGACCCACCATTAAGTATACCGAAATAATCAGGATGAAGAGGGAAGTTGATTTAGACATGTTCGTCTGTCCGTCTGTCTGTTTGTATGCAAATTAGTCCCTCAATTTTTGAGATATCTTGATAAAATTTAGTGAGCGGGTGTATTTGGGTGTTAGACATTTGTCGGAACCGACCGGATCGGACCACTATAGCATATATCTTCCATACAACCGATTTTTACCCACAGCGGGTAAGGGGGTAAGAATATACCCGCGGTAGGTATGCCTGTCGTAAGAGGCGACTAAAATACCAGATTCAAGGGGTGTGTAGCGCAACCCTTCAGGTTGCCAGCGCAATATATAGCTTCTCCAAACCTAATTGTCAACCTCACCTATCCGCGGCGAATCCTGTTTCACTAACAGACGAGGCTCTGGCGACCCCAAGCTCCTCATGGAACTTGGGGGTGGGGAGGGAGGGGATGGCCTGAAGGTTTAATGTGGCCACATAAATCGTTCCCGAGATGGTCGGGCTAGCACCTTAATGGTGCTGTGGTACCGGAGCGTACCGGATCTGTATCCGGCAAAGGACCATCACATCGATAACACTCCCCAAAGCCTTCGGGGAGCAACCTTATCGCTACAACAACAACAACAACAACCGATTTTTTAGAAAAAGAGGATTTTTGTCACATCTTCCTCAATTTATCAGATTTAAGCTTCAAACTTCACCATATACTATCATATATTGCACATATTGTTGTCTGAAAAAATTGATGAGATCGCTCGTATATATAGTATATATCCCCACAACCGATTGTTCAGATAAGAAATTTTTCGTAATTACTGCCCTATTTTAAGAGCTGAAGGCTTCAAATTTCAACCAATGCTTACGTATATAGCAGATATTGTTGTCTGAAAAAATCATAAAGATCGGTGGTATATATAGTATATATATGGTGGTATATATAGTATATATATATAGTATATATATATAGTATATATATTTTTTTTTCGCAATTTCGGCCCCAATTTAAATGCTAGAAGCTTCAAAATTCACCAAATGCTTACGTGTATAGCATATATGTTGTTGTCTGAAAAAATCCTTGAGATCGGTGGTATACATACTATATATTTCATACAACCGATTGTTCAGATAAGAAACTTTTTAATTACTGCCCTATTTTAAGAACTAGAGGCTTCAAATTTCAACGAATGCTTATGTATATAGCAGATATCATATCAATCATAAAGATCGGTGGTATATATCTAATATATAAAATTCTTCTGTCACGGTTTTTGAGGCTTAACTCCTCCGAAACGGCTGAACCGATTCTCATGAAATTTTGTGAGCATATTGGGTAGGTCTGAGAATCGGCCAAAGTCTACCTTTTTTTCGCTGCGTGCCTAGGGTCTTGAGATCAAAACGTGGACCCGTGTACCCCTAGAATGTGTTTATACAATATGGATATCAAATGAAAGATGTTGATGAGTGTATAGTACAGGATAATTTTTATACAACTGGGAGGCTAGGGTTTCGAGATATAAACCAAAACGTGGACCCGGGTAACCCTAGAATGTGTTAATACAATATGTATATCAAATGAAAGCTGTTGCTGAGTGCTGTAGTACAGGATAATTTTCTATAAAACTGGGAGGCTAGGGTCTTGAGATATAGTCCAAAACGTGGACCAGGGTACCCCTAGAATGTGTTTATATAATATGGATACCAAATGAAAGCTGTTGGTGAACGCTATAGTACAGGATCATTTTCATACCCCTAGAATGTGTTTATACAATATGGATATCAAATGAAAGCTGTTGATGAGTGCTATAGTACAGCATATTTTTCATATAACTGGGAGGCTAGAGTCTTGAGATGTAGGCCAAAACGTGGACCCGGATACACCTAGAATGTGTTTTTACATTATGGGTATCAAATTGAAGCTGTTGATGTATGCTTTAGTACAGAGTAAGTTTTACACCGCTGGGTAATTACGGTCTCGAGATAAGGCCAAAACATGGACCCTGATGCACCTAGAATGTGTTTTTATATTATGGGTATCAAATTGAAGCTCTTGATGTGTGCTATAATACAGAGTAAGTTTTACACCACTGAGTGACTAGGGTCTAGAGATATAGGCCAAAACATGGACCCGGATACCCCTAGAATGTGTGTGTATTATGGATATCAAATGAAAGCTGTTGCTGAAAGCTCTAAAATTCATTGTGATATTCGATTTAGTCGCATCAACCTGGCAAAACTGATAAATATGCATGCGAAGCCGAAATAAAGAGAAGAATTAATAATACCCACATACCTATTTACATACGTCCTATTCGATTTGCCTGAAATTTCGTATATAAATTTGCCTATATTAGTATTTACGATGCTTTTTTCCGGAAAGTATACCAGAGACGGACCGGGACTGGGATTAGGGCTAGGACTGGGACTGAGACTGATACTCGGAGTGGGACTGGGACTGAGACTCGGAATGGGATTGGAACAAAATACATACCACCCTCTGGGACTGGCAATAAGAGATAAAGAAGAAGGAGAAAAACTTGAGAGAAGAGAAAAGAGAGAAGGAGACTGAGAAAGAGATAGAATGAGACGAAGATGGAATAGGATGAAACGAAAAAGACGGAGGGAGGAGTGAATAAAAGGATTAGGAAAATGTGTAGAGGGGTAGGGCAGAGCTAGACGGAAAAAGCTTATTAAAATGTATGCAGATATATCAAATTTAGGGCAGAACAACGTCTGCCGGGTCTGCTAGTAGTATATATATGGTGGCATATATAGTATATATATATAGTATATATATTTTTTTTTCGCAATTTCTGCCCCATTTTAACAGCTAGAAGCTTCAAATTTTACCAAATGCTTACGTATATAGCATATATTGTTGTTTGAAAAAATCATAGAGATCGGTGGTATATATATTATATACCCCATATAAACTTTCTTTTTCGCCCCTTTTTTACGGATAGAAGCTTCAAAGTTCATCAAATTT
The DNA here is from genome assembly GCF_040869045.1 of Eurosta solidaginis. NCBI lineage: Eukaryota > Metazoa > Arthropoda > Insecta > Diptera > Tephritidae > Eurosta > Eurosta solidaginis. The sequence continues at coordinate 97,864,879 of NC_090324.1, forward strand.
CATCAAATAGTTACGCTTACGTCATATATTGTTGAAATACGTGATTCGCAGTCATAGTTTTTACATGCAGACCACAAAAAACGTGAAGCTTTTCATCCTCGCACAAAGTACCTACTTATTTTTATAACTTTCATGAAATTAAATGGTATATTAGTTTCGTCACGAATCCCAAAATTGTAAGTCCTTAAGGGAAAATAGATAGACCCACCATTAAGTATACCGAAATTATCAGGATGAAGAGCTGAGTTGATTTAGCCATGGCCGTCTGTCTGTTTGTATGCAAACTAGTCCTTAAATTTTTGAGATATCTTGATAAAATTTGGTGAGCGGTTGTATTTGGGTGTCCGATTAGACATTTGTCGGAACCGACCAGATCGGACCACTATAGCATATATCCTCCATACAACCGATTTTTCAGAAAAAGAGGATTTTTGTCACTTCTTCCTCAATTTATCAGATTGAAGCTTCAAACTTCACCATATACTTTCGTATATTGCACATATTGTTGTCTGAAAAATTGATGGGATCGGTCGTATATATAGTATATATCCCCACAACCGATTGTTCAGATAAGAAACTTTTCGTAATTACTGCCCTATTTTATGAGCTAGAGGCTTCAAATTTCAACGAATGCTTACGTATATAGCAGATATTGTTGTCTGAAAAATCATAAAGATCGGTGGTATATATAGTATATATATGGTGGTATATACAGTATATATATATAATATATATATATTTTCGCAATTTCAGCCCCATTTTAATAGCTAGAAGCTTCAAATTTCACCAAATACTTACGCATGTAGCATATATTGTTGTCTGAAAAAATCATAGAGATCGGTGGTATATATATTACATACCCCATATAAACTGTCATATTTGCCCCTTTTTTACGGCTAGAAGCTTCAAAATTCATCAAATTTCATCAAATAGCTACGCTTACGTCATATATTGTTGAAATACGTGATTCGCAGTTATAGTTTTTACATGCAGACCACAAAAAACGTGAAGCTTTGCATCCTCACACAAAGTACCTACCTATTTTATAAGCTTTTATTTACCGTCACTTGGCTGTCGTATGTAATGAAATCTTGCAAGTTAAATTTGATACACTTTCCGGTGTCCGATTGAGCTGAAATTTTGCACACATGTATAACTCCGATGACAATGCAATACTACTTTGCGAGAATTCGATAAGTATATCGATAACCAAGTGGCCGGTAAAGATTTGTGTTTACTTTGGCATAACCGCCTAAGTCCCATACAAACCCGCCGGTACATAACCGTGGTTTCTGAGACTTAGGCGATTATTCCTTGTAACCATAGATATTTATATTGCATATTAACAAATTGCAAAAAGCGGAGACAAAACCCTCTGTTGTATTTCTGTGTACAACCAACATAGCTGATTTTTAAGGCTGTTTAACTCTGCAATCTTTTCTGTAATTTATTAAAAAAAAAAAAATTTATTTTGCTTTTGGAAAAATTACCTATTTGAAAAAAGCTGGCTGAAAAATATTTTCATAACAGCTTAAGTTAAATCAAGAATGGAAAATCTTGGAAAATTTGAGCAAATGTGGCAATTACGCGTGTTCGTTGAACGAAATATTGAAAATCTATTGATCATCGCTAGGAAATTAGCGACGTTCCATCAACTAAGCATCACTTTAGCAATACTACTGTTATTATTTGGCTGATCAAACACACCCATATTAATTGTGCATTAAATCTAAAATATACAACTCAAAAATGGCACCGGTTGTTATGTCCGCAGCATTTATTTGGTTCAAATACACAACCAATAATAGCCAAAGTCATAATAATTTATACGGGTCATCAATTCTTTCTCAGGTTCAAAAGCTGAACTACCAGCGCTACCGTCATCAGCTCAGTGTCATCATTGCCAGTAGCGCCAATAACACCAAAATCGTGCCTGGCACACAAAAGTCGTTTCACTCAATAGCGCAAGTGAAATATACTACGCACTCACTACTAAGTAGCGTCAAAAATTCCCTTGGAGTCATTGCGTCAATGAGCTACCATTGAGCTGGCACCGCATTGGCGTTGACGCCATGCAATTTACTTACTTACTTAATTGGCGCTTAACCGTCTAAACGGTTATGGCCGTCCAACAAGGCGCGCTAGTCGCTCCTTCGCTCCGCCAACCGGCGCCAATTGGTCACACCAAGGGAGTTAAAATCGTTTTCCACCTGGTCCTTCCAACGGAGTGGGGGCCGCCCTCTACCTCTGCTTCCATAGGCGGGTTCCAGTAGAAACACTTTCTTGGCCGGAGCATCATCTTTCATTCGCATAACATGGCCTAGCCAGCGCAGCCGCTGCGTTTTAATTCGCTGGACTATGTTGATGTCTGCATATAGCTCGTACAGCTCATCATTAAATCTTCTTCGGTACTCGCCATCGCCAACGCGTAGATGTCCATAAATCTTTCGAAGAATTTTTCTCTCGAACACTCCCAAAGCCGCTTCATCTGTTGTTGTCATGGTCCATGCTTCTGCCCCATATAGCAGGACGGGTACGATAAGTGACTTGTAGAGTATGATTTTCGTTCGCCGAGAGAGGACTTTATTTTCAATTGCCTACCTAGTCCAAAGTAGCATTTATTGGCAATATTAATTCTTCGCTGGATTTCAGTGCTGATATTGTTGCTAGTGTTGATGCTGGTTCCCAAATAAACGAAGTCTTTTACCATTTCGAAATTATGGCTGCCAACAGTAGCGTGGTTGCCAAGGCGCATATGCGCTGACTCTTTGCTCGATGACAGCAGGTACTTCGTTTTGTCCTCATTCACCATCAAGCCCATCTTTACCGCTTCTTTTTCCAGTTTGGGGTAAGCAGAATTAACAGCGCGGGTGTTTAGGCCGATGATATCAATGTCATCAGCATATGCCAGTAATTGCACGCTTTTATAGTATATTGTTCCAGTGCGGTTAAGTTCTGCAGCTAGTATAATTTTCTCCAGCATCAAATTAAAGAAATCGCACGATAGGGGGTCACCCTGTCTGAAACCTCGTTTAGTTTCGAACGGCTCGGAGAGGTCCTTCCCAATTCTGACTGAGCTGATGGTGTTCCTCAACGTCATTTTGCACAGCCGTATAAGTTTTGCGGGGAAACCAAATTCAGACATAGCAGCATATAGGCAGCTCCTTTTCGTCCTGTCGAAGGCGGCTTTAAAGTCGACGAAGAGGTGATGTGTGTCGATTCTTTTTTCACGGGTTTTTTCCAAGATTTGGCGCATTGTGAAAATCTGGTCGATGGTAGATTTACCAGGTCTGAAGCCGCACTGATAAGGTCCAATCAGCCGGTTCACGGTGGGCTTCAATCTTTCGCACAATACACTTGAAAGGACCTTATATGCGATATTGAGAAGGCTGATTCCACGATAGTTGGTGCATTTTGCAGTATCCCCCTTCTTGTGGACTGGGCAAAGAACACTTAGATTCCAACCGTCGGGCATGCACTTTACCACCCATATTTTGCTAAGAAACTGCTGCATGCGCCTTACCAACTCCTCGCCGCCGTACTTGAATAGCTCCGCAGGCAATCCATCAGCGCCCACGGCCTTGTTGTTTCTCAACCTGGTTATTGCTATTCTAATTCGTCACAATCGGGCGGGGGGACATATATTCCATCGTCATCGATTGCGGGATCGGGTTCTTCATCTCTGCGCGTGAATTGCTGCCTCCATTTAGGAGAACAGAGAAGTGTTCCCTCCATAATCTAAGCACTCTCTGGACATCAGTTACAAGGTCGCCGTTTTCGTTCCTACAGGAGTTTGGCCCGGTCTTAAAACCTTCCGTCTGTCGCCGTATTTTTTGGTAAAATTTTCGGGCGTTATTCCTGGTGGCTAGCAGCTAAAGCTCCTCGCACTCACGCCTTTCTGCTTCTGCTTTTTCTTCCTGAAAAGGCATCTCGCTTCCTTTTCCAACTCACGATAGCGTTCACACACTCCTCTTGTCGCGCTCGCTTTTAACGTAGCCCTGTAGGCAGCGTCTTTTCTTCAGTTGCAACGCGGCATTCTTCATCGTACCAGTTGTTTTTTCGTGGTCGCCGGTAAACAATTTTTTCCTGGGCGGCAGTACGAAGTGCTTTGGAAATATGCTCCCACTGCTCCTGTATTAATTCAGGATGAGTTGTGCTCTCAGAGAGCAGGTGTAAGATTCGAGTTGCGAAATCATTGGCAGTCTGTTGTGATTGAAGCTTTTCGACGTCTAGCTTTCCTTGTGTTTTTTGTTCCTTGGTTTTAGCCGCGTTGAGGCGGGTGCGTATTTTGGCAGCAACGAGATAATGGTCCGAGTCGATGTTAGGTCCTTGGATCGTGCGCACATCTAAAACATTGGAGGCATGCCGTCCGTCTATCACAACGTGCCCGATCTGATTGCGAGTATTTCGATCAGGAGACAGCCATATAGCTTGATGTATCTTTTTATGCATGAACTTCGTGCTGGATATGACCATGTTTCGAGCATCGGTAAAGTCAATCAGCCTCAGTCCGTTAGGAGAAGTTTCATTGTGTAGGCTGAACTTTCCGACTGTAGGGCCAAAAACACCTTCTTTGCCCACCCTGGCGTTAAAGTCACCAAGCACGACTTGTGCGTTCTAATTGTTCATAAAAAGTGTCTTTAACCTCCTCGTCTTTCTCCTCTGTCGGAGCATGGGCGCAGATGAATGATATATTAAAAAATTTAGCTTTTATTCGGATAGCGGCGAAACGTTCGTCCACAAGTGTGAATGCCAGAACTTGGCGACAAAGTCTCTCTCCCACCACGAATCCGACGCCGAAACTGCGCTTATTCGTACGGCCACTGCAATATATGTCACAATTTTTGATCTTCTTTCTTCCTTGCTTCGTCCAACGCATTTCTTGGATGGCGGTGATGTCAGATTTTGCTTTGACGAGGATATCAACCAGCCGGGCATCTGCACCAATCCCATTCAGGGAGCGAACGTTCCAGGTGCATGCCCTCAATTCATTGTCCTTCAAACGTTTGCAATGGTCGTCGTCAATAGAGAGTGTATTTATCCGAGGTTTGTTGTTATATTTCATTGGAGTATGGTTTTACGTGACGGGTCCCAAGCCCAGCGCATAACACGCTCAGCGGGGATGAAATTATTACTTGGCACGTTTATATAGCGACCGCTTGCTCCAAGACAGATGCCCGCTTGCAGCCGCACCTAGAGGTGTACAGACGCTGCCGATGAGATCTCCCCCGGCTAGCCCTTAAACCGATAATATCAGAGTGGCCTAGCCATGCAATTTACATCACTAAAATTGCGCGAATGCCCAGGCTCCTGACATTTTTAATCCAGATGGTGAAAACGAAGCAGGGGCAAAACGTATGGTGCCTCATTATCAATTCATATTTCTCATTATCAATTTATGTATTCTCAATATGAAATAACATTTTTCACTATCAATTTATATTTTCTCAATAAGAAGATACGCTTCTCATTATCATATTTTATTTTCTCATTATAAAGTTGGATTTCCCATTATCGATTTGCGTTTTCTGAATACCCGTGTTTGTTTTTACACGCGTATACGTTTCGTTTGCCTATCCTCACTTAGATAATGCTTAGGAGACCCACCTAGCGGATGTGGTTAAAGAACTAGCTACAGCAGCAGGGTGTAGCGATAAGCGGAGACACAACCCTCTGTTATATTTCTGTTTATAAATACTGGACGCGCATAGAATACAGAGAATTAGTGCAGAGGGTGAAACATAGACAATTTCTGTTACATCTGAGTACAATCTGTTACGATAGGTATAATAACGTTTGCCGGAAGCGTTAACTGGTAACGCAGTTCATGTGAATGCGTTGGTTAGCGATCAAAAGTTGAATATTGTGAGAACTCTTGGAAAACGGGTTTGACAGCACGACTGCGATGACGAAAAGGTTTGATGTTTACTTCCGATGTTCGCTCGGCCCTTTTTTCGTGGATACGTCAGTCAGACAGCACATGTTACAACTTTGATCTACTTTGGTTCAAGAGTAAAAAAGCAATTTTATACAAAAGTTTTATTGGACACAGTAAAGTACCATATTCGCGTTTTGGTAACGAGATATAAAACATTCCTACTCCTCGTCTGAACACAATGAAAATTCATCAGTGGGTAAGGAATATCATATACACTTAAAGAGAGTAAGCGCGAATAGAGGCCTGCTTTAGTCAGGAGGGGATTGGGATCCCCAATACACCGTAAGCGAAACATTCATCGATCGTCTGCGGGTTCCGTAGTTGCTGCACAAATATCTCCAGATAAAATACATATTTGATAATTATACAGCCATTGGGGCAATGAACAATATAGATGATCTACACACTTTGCTGAAATTTAAATGAACTTTAGAGTCAAATGCCAATGAAGGCGATATATTAGATATATACCTAGCATAAGTTAGTGATCCTTTTCATCAATGTTAATGTGTCGGAATCTTTATAAGAATATAGATTAGAAATATTGAAGTCTGTACAGAGGAGGCAAATTATTTTGAGGTCGGTATAGTCTGTGGTGTAATGCGAAGGAGAGGGAGTGAGTAGAAAATTTTGTTGTCACATGGGCTCAAATGGCCCGCTCATTTATGAGCCCCAAACCAAGACGTCTTAGGTGCCAGGGTCAGATTTTTTCAGAGGTTATAACCCCAGATAGGGAATACTCCGCTACTTTCTCTACTCCATGCGCCTGATAACTACCGGGATGAGAAAATAACCTATCTCACATTGAAATGTATTTTCATGAGCGCATAAATAATAGTGTGGTGTGATGGTAGCGTGCTCCGCCTATCACACCGTATGCCCTGGGTTCGCACCCCGGGCAAAGCAACATTAAAATTTTAGAAATAAGGTTTTTCAATTAGAAGAAAATTTTTCTAAGCGGGGTCGCCCCTCGGCAGTGTTTGGAAAGCGCTCCGGGTGTATTTCTGCCATGAAAAGCTCTCAGTGAAAACTCATCTGCCTTGCAGATGCCGTTCGGAGTCGGCATAAAACATGGAGGTCCCGTCCGACCAATTTGTAGGGAAAATCAAGAGGAGCACGACGCAAATTGGAAGAGAAGCTCGGCCTTAGATCTCTTCGGAGGTTATCGCGCCTTACATTTTTTTTTTATTTTTTTAATAAAATGATACGTTAAGAAGAAACAGGGTGTGTGATGAGTGATTTTCGGGGCTTTCAGTAAACGGATTGGGGCGAGGGTTATCACAGGGGCTAATCTTATAGGCCATGATTAGCAAAGGTGTGGAGGGATGGAATGGCCGGTCTCTCGCGATTGAGACAAACCAAGGGGCGATGATCAGTTGCTATTCACAGTGAGGAAGCAAGGATGCGGGACGGATCAGTCGGCGTCTCGTGGAGCAGGGTACGATTAAATGTTCTGATTGTACGTGTATGGACCGTGAATAAAATAGACCCTACCAAACACCGACGAGCTGGCTTATGCGGTAGGCAAGCGTACCCGAATTTTCACAATGAGTTCAACACGGCCTGATGTGGAGTTTAATCAGGTAACAAAATAGAAATGGCGCCCAACATGGAGCCCGAAAAGGCCAAAATAGTTGATGTTACTGCCGCTAGCGGCAGCATCAAGTGCAACTGATTATCTGAATAGGGTGGGTTTAGCCAGATGAAAGCGTTGGTCGATAACCGTTTACAGAATACGGGAGTAATCAAGGCGAGGATGTAAGGGCAGTTACAGCATTGTTGGACATGAAGCGCTTGAGGTAGTTCTGCACCTGCCTTCTGGAGGAATGAGGTTAGACCAGTTCAGCCCAGAGGGAAAAGTTTAGTACCATCTGGTCGTGGAAGGGTGAATATCGGACACAAAGGGGGAAAAGAATCCGTTAGCGAAGGTTCCCAAAAGAAAGAAGCTCATCACACACCATCAACGACACGAAATAAATAATTTTATAGGAAAGTGGTAAATTATACCATAAAGGGAAGAGCAGGTTAAAACGAGGTCTACAAGAAACTAGAGTTTTAAAATAATGGAAATCGATTATTATGCCAAGAAGAAGTTCCAAGCGAAAGGGTCTACCTAGTAGCGGAAAAAAGCACAACGAAGTAGTGCATATGGCCACCTCAGCACTTGGAAACTCGGGTGAGAGCCCGGTCGGTGTTCAACACAAGCACGAGGCGAACCACGAAAGTGGCATATACACACAACACACGGGCGGTGAAACGCCTCCACAGGCATCAACAAACCAATGAAAAGGAGATGTCTCCATACCAGAGACCACCTTGGTAGATAAGATAAGTGGTGAAATACTACAAAAATTTGAGTCAATGCTATTCCAATATCAGATGGATGTGAATCAAGCCACTTCGAAGGCGGTTCACGAAGCAATGGCCGAAATCCGAAGAGATGTACGAAGCCTGGGGAATCGAGTCTCCCGGGTGGAGGAACGTCAAGAACTTAAGCAAGTCACAAACGGGTCCAATACCATCTCGCACACTTCAGAGAACGGACGAGAATCGCCAGAGATGGAACGTGAGCAGATCCCAAATGGTGGCCAAAGGCCACCTATCGGTCGAAAACTCGTCTTGCGCTCATCACCAGAGGGTGATCATGGCAGGTCCAGCAAATTAAAGTTCAAGGTTGTCAAAGACTGGGGCTTAAGATATGATGGAAATGCGAAATCAATACCTGTTGAGCGTTTTTTATTCCGGGTCGAAACGTTACAGAAACGCCATAATATTTCCGCCGAAGACCTATATGCCAATTTTCACTTACTCTTGGAGGGGGCTGCCCAAGAATAGTTTTGGTTTTATATGGAAGAACATGCTGATGACAAAAACGGAAGATTTGAGGAGCTGCGCAAAGCACTGCTGGACCAATACAGGAAAGCCGATTGTAATGAAGAATCCGAATGGCTATGAATAAGCGAAAACAGGAGTCTAACGAGACGTTCGATGAATTCTACGCATGCATAAAGTGCATGGCATTTACCATGAAATCGAAGATGCCGGAGTCCAGCCTTCTGAGCCTGATGAGGCGAAATTTAAAACCAAGGATAAAAAACCTCATCTTTGGATGCCATATAGAGACCTTAGAGCAGCTAAAACAGGAATGCAGAAGGGCAGAGAAGCATTTGAAGGAGCAAGACCCTAAATTACCGAGGAAAAACAGGTCGAGGAAATTGAACAAATACAACAGGTATATAGCGGAAATGCCAAGGAAGAAATTATCGTAGAAGCGCTGGAGTAACAGAGCAGGGAAAAGTTCCGTAGGAACGAGCCAAATCGAACAGAGCGGGAGCAAAAAGGGAGGACGTCCTCGAAAAGCGAGGACATTCTGAAGAAAAAGCCATGTGATTCGCACTTTCACGAGATGTCTTGCTACAAATGTAACCGGATGAGCTCAAATTGTGCACTATGTGATAGACGCAGGTCGGAAAACCAGAATAATGGCGGCAAAACCGGGAAATACCATCAGGATCGGACGATCCCGGAAACCAATTGAAGCCTGTGACCTTGCTACAAAACAAGAGATGTCGGGAGCCGCCAGTAACGCAGGGGTGGTTCAAGTCTTACGATGAAAGAAAGTCACGATATCAGGAGATTAGAAACAGAATATTTGGGGCGAGGGAAATGGGAAAAAGACTTAAAAGTAAGAAGAGGAATAAGATAAAAATTGCAAAACTACGGGAAAAGGCCAAGGATAGGAAAGACACAAAGCGGGCCTTGGAGGCAACAATTATTCGGAATGAGGAGGATAACCGACCCTACGTGGAGGTAACAATAGACGGTATGCCAATAAGGGGCTTATTAGATAGTGGCGTTTCGGTAAGTTGTTTAGGGGCAACGCAATGAAAATGTTTAATAAGCGAGATGTAGAATTAATGGACGACGTTTTGAAGACGGCTGACGATAAAGGGCAGGCCATTGTCGGGTGAGTAAGGGCAAAAGTGCAATGGCGACAGAAAACAGCAGAACTTACCTTGTATTTGGTGCCAAACTTAAAGAAGAGTTTATATTTAGGCATAGACTTCTGGGCGAAATTCGACCTTGCTCCGGCCATAGTTTCCGAAATTAGCCTGGACAGTGCGAACATGGTTGAATTATCAGCAGAGCAAAAGCGCCGATTAGAGCATGTGAAGAACTTATTCCCCTCATCGGCGAAGCTCAGATTGGGAAGAACACATTTAATGGAACACGTAATTGAAGTTTATGACGAGACCATACCAATCAAGCAACGCTATTTTCCCATGTCCCCAGCCAAGCAAAAAGGCGCATATGAGGAAACTGATAGGATGCTAAAATTAGGGGTAATAGAGGAAAGCGATAGCGCGTGGAGCTCCCCCATAGTTTTAGTGCAAAGGCCAGGGAAAAATCGGCTATGTGTGAACATGCGCAAACTTAATGAGCGCACGAAGAAGGACGCATACCCTACACAGCACGTGGAGGTAATCCTAAGCCGACTGAAAGACACATTCTTTATAACGGGGTTGGACTTAAAGGATGCCTTTTGGCAGATCCCTTTGGAAAAGCCTTCCCGAGAGAAAACTGCCTTCACGGTGCCAGGGCAGCCATTGTACCAATTCAGGGTCATGCCCTTCGGGCTGTGCAATGCCAGTCAGAGGTTGTGCCGCCTGATGGATCGTTTGGTTCCCTCAAGACTTAGAGACAATATTTTTATATATATAGATGACCTCCTAGTGTGCTCCCCTGACTTTGAGACCCACTTGCATCATTTGTCGGAGATTGCTGAGTGTCTCTCTAAAAGTTCTGTCAGAAGCAGATACCTTATCTGGGGTTCATTATTGGTCAAGGGGAGTTAAGGACGGATCCATCAATGGTGGAGGTGATGCTACAATTTCCAGTTCCAAACACAGTTAAACAGCTGCGAAGGTTCATGGGATTGACCGGATGGTACCGGAGGTTCATCCCAAACTTTGCCACCATCACCGCACCTTTGACGGATTGTCTAAAAGGAAAGGGCCAGTTCGAAATGATCCCGGAAGCCATTACAGATTTCAACTCAATAAAGAATGATTTGGCATCACCGAGGGTATTGGTCAATCCCGATTTCACGAAACACTTTTATGTGCAATGCGATGCATCTACCATAGGCATCGGTGGAGTTTTATTCCAGTTAGATGAACAAGCAAATGAGCGACCCATATCATATATATCTCAGAAACTGAACTCGGCCCAGAGAAATTATACAGTGACCGAGCTAGAGTGCCTGGATGCGGTCGTAAGTGTGAAAAAATGTCGCCCTTATATAGATGGAACACGATTCACTATAATAGTTGATCATATGAGCCTCAAATGGCTCATTGGTCAAAAGGATCTGTCGGGTAGACTCGATCGATGGAGTATGAAATTACAGGGATTCGAATTTGAGATAACGCATCGCAAGGATCAAGAAATGTTGTCCCTGACGTACTCAATCGAATGTATATGGAGGAATTGGAAGACATGGGAGTTAGGACAGACTTATTCCTGACAGACCCAGAATTCAATTCGGAAGATTATAATCACTTAAAGTTAGCGATTGAGGCAGAGGCTAGCAGATTTCCGGATGTCAGGATACAAGACGGGATAATATATAAACGAATACGGTTCCAACGGGAGGACGAATCCGAGGAGGCGGTGTGGAAAATATGGGTACCACAGGGATTAAGAGAGCTTCTACTCCAAAGAATGCACGGTAGTGCTTCAACAGGGCATGCAGGAGTGGCAAAAACAGTTTATCGTCTGCGTAGCAGATATTATTGGCCGGGGTGGTGGTTGCAGTGAAGAAGTTCGTTAAGAATTGCGATGTGTGCAAGTGCTGCAAGGCACCTAATGTGATAACTCGACCACTCATGGGGAAACAAAGTGAGACAGAGAGAGTGTTTCAGAGGCTTTATATTGATTTCTGTGGGCCGTACCCCAGATCTCGGGGCGGAAATGCGTACATATTTGTGGTCTTGGATCACTATTCGAAGTTTTTACTTGTAAAAGCAATGAGAAAAGCCACCTCAAAAGAAGTGGTTAGGTATTTGGAACAGGAAATATTTCACATCTCTGGAGTGCCTGAGGTCATGCATTCGGATAACGGACGGTAATTTGTCTCCGAACACTTCACAGCATTTCTGAAAGATTATGGGGTTAAACACGTTAGAACAGCGCTCTACACCCCACAGGCTAACGCCTCGGAACGAATTAATAGATCCCTTTTAGCCATCATAAGATCTTATGTCGGGGAGTCAGACCAGAGGTCGGTGGAAATCCATCTGTCTAAGGCGGCATTTGCTCTTCGAAGTGCGGTTCACGAAGCGATACAGATGGAGCCGTATAGGGCGGTCTTTGGGCAGACTATGGTACAGCACGCAGAATCGTATTCCATTTTACGTAAGAGAGAAAGTGTTGCAGATTCGGACGTCGAGGTCATACCTCGAGACATGCCGCTGAGAGTGCTAAGAGACAAGATCATCCAAACCGTGAAAACTGCCTACGAAAAGGGCAAAAGGGTTTACAACACCAGGGCCAAGCCAATTGAATTTAAAACAGGCCAAATCGTGTATAGGAGAAGCTTCAAGCAAAGCGACGCTGCGCGCAATTTTAATGCGAAACTGTCAAATAAGTTCATCAGATCGATTGTTCTGAAACCTGTGGGAAACTGTCTATATGAACTGGGCGACATGAAAGGTAAACCGGTAGGCATTTTCCATGGCAAGGATATACGGACGTAAATGTAATAAACGTATAATTCGTTTTTCGAACCAACCCTGCATACGCAGTTCGCATCGCTTGGCTCGCTCTGTTACGATACGTATAATAACGTTTGCCGTAAGCGTTAACTGGTAACGCAGTTCATGTGAATGCGTTGGTTAGCGATCAAGAGTTGAATATTGTGAGAACTCTTGGAAAACGGGTTGAGAGCACGACTGCGATGACGATAAGGTTTGATGTTTCCTTCCGATGTTCGCTCGGCCCTTTTTCGGGGATACGTCAGTCAGACAGCGCAACTTTGATCTACTTTGGTTCAACAGTAAAAAAGCAATTTTATACAAAAGTTTTATTGGACACAGTAAAGTGCCATATTCGCGTTTTGGTGACGAGATATAAAACATTCCTACTCCTCGTCTGAACACAATGAAAATTCATCAGTGGGTAAGGAATATCATATACACTTAAAGAGAGTAAGCGCGAATAGAGGCCTGCTTTAGTCAGGAGGGGATTGGGATCCCCAATACACCGTAAGCAAAACATTCATCGATGACGTCTGCGGGTGCGATATATTAGATATATACCTAGCATAAGTTAGTGATCCTTTCCATCAATGTTAATGTGTGGGAATCTTTATAAGAATATAGATTAGAAATATTGAAGTTTGTACAGAGGAGGCAAATTATTTTGAGGTCGGTATAGTCTGTGGTGTAATGCGAAGGAGAGGGAGTGAATAGAAAATTTTGTTGTAACATGGGCGCAAATGGCCCGCTCATTTATGAGCCCCAAACCAAGACGTCTTAGGTGCCAGGTTCAGATTGCTTCAGAGGTTATAACCCCAGATTGGGAATACTCCGCTACTTTCTCTACTCCATGCGCCTGATAACTACCGGTAAAATAGACTGAAGTTAATAAAATGAATTGTTAAGAAGAAACAGGGTGTGTGATAAGTGATTTTCGGGACTTTCAGTAAACGGATTGGGGCGAGGGTTATCACAGGGGCTAATCTTATAGGCCATGATTAGCAAAGGTGTGGAGGGATGGAATGGCCGGTCTCTCGCGATTGAGACAAACCAAGGGGGCGATGATCAGTTGCTATTCACAGTGAGGAAGCAAGGATGCGGGACGGATCAGTCGGCGTCTCGTGGAGCAGGGTACGATTAAATGTTCTATTGTACGTGTATGGAACGTGAATAAAATAGACCCTTCCAAACACCGACGAGCTGGCTTATGCGATAGGCAAGCGTACCCGAATTTTCACAATGAGTTCAACACGGCCTGATGTGGAGTTGAGTCAGGTAACAGCGTATTGAAATTTAGTAGTACCAATTTTATACGTAGCAATTTCAGAGGTGTATTTAAAGTTTGTCGCTTAGCAGTTCATATAAAGTTTAAGCGTAAACTTATATAGATGAGAAAAAAACACAGCTAATAGGTATAAACAAAGACTCATCGAAGAATAAAGATGTTGCATGTGCGAACTTCAGTGGAAAGCCGCGGAGCTTCACAAAATTCTAGTAGGTCACTTCAACCACACCAAAAACTTTAACACAATTTTTAACATAATAGGGGGACTCATGAAAGCATATAAACTTATAAGGTGTAAAATTATATCCATTTACACACGCTGTTATATGAACGCACCTAGAAATACTCTTGATAAACTTGATTGTTTATCAGCTGTATTATTGCCAAACAAAAATTTTTTGATTGTTATACAAATTACAAAATGCCAAGATTAAGTGAAAAATCAAAACTAAAACGTCTTTACTAAGATATTCTTGTAAATGACTTGCTGATGTTGGAGATTTCTGATGAAAATGCCTGCTGTAATGTCTGCAAGGTTGCATTCCTTTGAGTTTACCGCGTTTACACAATGAAGGGTACGCGTAAATTTATACAAATTGTGTAAATGATTTTCCATACAAAATTTGACAGCTCGTTTACGCACTAGATAAATTTATACGTTTACACACTTTATAAGGCATTTATACGGTTACATGAGTCCCCCTAATATGAGCACACAAAACACACTGATTGTAGTTTTTAGTGTGTAAATATGTAAATTCTGAACAGATTAGCTGAATAAAAAGTGTACAAATAATTATTAAATAACAAATACAGACAGTGGTAGTTTAACAAATTCTGCTGTGGTAAGTCGTGAATGTGACCTACTAGAAGTTTTGTGAAGCTTGCTTCACACTATTTTTCGTCCCTGCAACATCTTTATTCTTCGATATGTCTTTGTATAAAGTTATATTTCTCAATACAAAGTTATATAATCTTATTATAAACTGGAAAAGGTGTAGTGCATAAACGAACTGTCAAATTTTGTATGAAAAATCATTTACAACATTTCATGGCGTAAACGCCATAAACTCAAAGGAATGCAATCTTGCAAACAACAGCCGTCATTTTTATGTGTAAAAATTCTATGATACAACGAACGCTAACGCGGTTAGGCTGTTATCGGTAAGTGTTGCATACTTTTCTGCGCACTTGATTTTGTTTTACAGATTTTTGGCGATGGAATTTTACCTAAGCGAAAGTTGGAATTTTATTTAAAAACGGATTTAACCTACAGAGCAGAGATCTGCAATAAGTAGTTGTAAACTGAACGCGACATAGGCAAAGTCACAATAAAATATGATTTTAAGTTAGTTAACACTCGAATAGAAGAACTTGACTGTTCAAAGTTGATTTCGAAGGAACCTTGTAGTGTTGATGCATTAAAAGAAATGGATAGGATGAGAAACGTTACAAATAACTAAGTTACACAACTAATTTAAACAATATTTTACACTAGTAAAAATTAAAAAAAAAATCATATTTAAATTAAATTTAAGAAAAAAGCTTTTCTAAGAACAAGCTTCTATTACTTGTTAATAAAAACGAACTAAAAAGTAAAAAATAAAATTAAAGAAAAAAAAAAACTTTTTTAAAAATAAGCTTTTATTATTGGTTAAAAAAATTAACTAAAAAATAAAAAATAAATTGACTGTAAAGAAATATAACACTTTAAAAGTTCATTGTAAACTTTAGCGATAATTAGGCTCTTTCGTCTGCGACAAAAAAATTCTATATTTTACATAATTATATATTTTTAACATTAAAACTTTACACTTAAATTATTAAATCTTACAGTTTATATCACAGTTCTAATTGCTTAATAAAAGCGTGTTACATTGTGATAGCAAGAAAAGGAGATCCTAAATGTTCTTAATTATACCAACAAAATTTAACACGCTTTTTATTAGAACAATTAGGACTGTGATATAAACTGTAAGATTTAATAATTTAGGTGTAAAGTTTTAATGTTAAAAATATATAATTATGTACAATATAGAATTTTTTTGTCGCAGACGAAAGAGCCTAATTATCGTTAAAGTTTACAATGAACTTATAAAGTGTTATATTTCTTTACAGTCAACTTATTTTTTACTTTTTAATAAATTTTTTTAACCAATAATAAAAGCTTATTTTTAAAAAAGTTTTTTTTTCTTAAATTTTATATTATTATCTATTTCATGTGTAAAACATGTTTGGTCTTTTTCCACAATTTTGCAAGGTCCTTCATATGGTTGTTGTAATGAATGTTTATTAATGACTCGAACAAATGCAAATTTACAATTTTGAAGATCTTTTGGAACGTAAATTCCAGTATCAGAATCTTTATGATGACTTAAATTTGATCTAACATTTCGAAAATGTTCACGTAAATTACTTAAAATTTCAGTTGACGAGAAATTTTTAGCTGATGGCACAACAAGTTCCCCTGGCAAACGTAAATTTTGACCGAAAACCATTTCCGCTGGTGTAGCCGAAATATCTTCTTTGTAAATAGATCGCAAACCAAGTAATATGAAAGTTAACTCATCATACCAATTATTTGTGTCCTCTCTAGCTATTATAGTAGTTTTTAATTGTCTATGAAACCTTTCAACCATACCATTTCCTTGAGGTTGATATGCGGAAGTTGTAATTTGGTGACTACCAAGTAATTTAGTTAACTCTGAAAACAATTTCGATGTAAATTGGATACCTTGATCAGTTGTTATCTTTAACGGAACTCCAAACCGAGAAATATATTCTCTAAAAAACTTATTTGCAATTGTAGTTACTGAAATATCTTTTAATGTATATGCCTCAGGCCATCGGGTAGATCTTTCAATAATAAAAATATAGCGATGTCCTTTTGAAATAGATAATGGTTCAACTATATCTAAATGGATATGTTCAAATCTATTCTTGGGAATTTGAATTTTAACAACAGGGGATTTTGTATGACGATAAACTTTAGATTTTTGACAATTAAGACACTATTTTGACCAAATATTAATATCCTTATTCATATTAGGCCAATCATATTTTTTAACTATGAGCCGTCGTGTAGCTCTTGCACCCGGATGTGCTATTCCATGTAAAATATTAAATACTGTCTTTCGAAAATTACTCGGTACAAATGGCCTAGGAGTTTCTCCTGAAATTTCACACCAAATACTAAAATTTAAAATGAGAATACTAATTAGTTTTAAATTTAGATATTGGGAATCAGATACAAGTTGATTTAAGTCATCATCTTTTTGTTGTTCAGTTTGTAAAATTTTAAAATTCAGTTCTGTATTATATATTGCATTAACCTCAAAAGCTCTAGATAGCGTATCTGCTACAACATTGGATTCTCCTTTAATGTATTGTATGTCATCAGTAAATTGTGCTATAAATTCCAAGTGTCTCCTTTGTCTAGGACTTCGTTCTGTTTTTGAATTTAGAGCAGTAGTCAAAGGTTTATGGTCTGTGTAAACTGTAAATTATCTTCCTTCCAAAAGATATCTAAAATGTTTTATATTTAAGTAAATCGCCAATAACTCCCTATCAAAAGCACTATATTTAATTTCAGTTGGAGAAAGTTTTTTAGAAAAGAATGCAATGGGCTCAATTTTATTATTGTAATTTTGTTGTATAACGCCCCCTATCGCTGTGTTAGATGCATCTACTGTGAAAGATAATTTAGCATCTTTGTTAAAATAATTTACCAATATCGTAGATGCAAACTTATCTTTAATGCATTCAAAAGCTTCATTCGAATTCTCGTCCCATACCAAAGTTTTGTCACGTTTCTTACTTACTTTGTTAATTAGATCATAAATTTTGTTTGAAAATTCTGCTAGTTTTGAATGTATCTATGATAATAATTTACCATACCAATAAATTTCTGTGCCTGCTTAACTGATTTTGGACGTTCGAAATTGCGAATAGCTGATACCTTTTCATCAGAAGGTCGTATACCTTTTCCAGAAATGTTATGTTCTAAAAAATCTATATTTGTTACACCAAAAGTACATTTGCTTGGTTTAATATTTAAACCGTACTCTGTAAGGCGTTGAAAAAGGATAGGTAAATCTTTTAAATGTTTTTCTTCATCTATACTTGCAATAAGTAAGTCGTCAATGTAAGCATATACAAAATCTAAGTCACCTACTACCTCATTTATGAATCTTTGAAAGGTTTGTGCAGAATTTCTAAGTCCGAAAGGCATTCTCATGAATTCAAACATACCGAATGGAGTTGTAATAGCAGTTTTATAAATATCTTCTTCAGCCATAGGAATTTGATGATATGCCCCAAATAAATCTAATTTTGAAAATATATTTTTATTATGAAGGTTAAAATCCTGAATGTGAGGTAAGGGAATAGTTACAATATTCAATCTTCTAGAATCACCACACGGACGCCAATCATTCAACTCTTTTTTAGGTACAAGGTGAAGTGGTGATGCTACTGAAGAATTTGAAGGCCGACAAATACTTGTTTTAACTAAGAAATTAAACTCCGTTTTCGCGACTTTGTATTTTACCGGATGTAAGCGCCTGGGCTTAGAAAATGGAAGACTACTTCTGTTACAAGTCGATGCACTGTTGTATGTTTAATAGGTTTAGTATAATCTGGCTCTGAAATAATTGACGGAGACTCTTTTAATAATTTTGTAAATTTATTGTCAACTACAAACAATTTCGGTAATGGAATATCACAAAATTAGGATACTGTATTGACTGAGAGATTGGTTAATGGATCTACTTTATGTTTAATGTCTATAAGAAGACCATATTTACAAAGAAAATCAGCGCCAATTATTGGCTTGGCTATATTCGCAATCAAAAATGTAAAGGGAAATTCACGTCTTAAACCCAAATTTACGTTTAAAAGCCTTTTCCCGTAAATGACAATTGTTGAGCCATTAGCTGCAGTGAGAATTATGTCTGAACGTTTCGAATGAGGAAATTTAGACGCGGGTAATACCGAAATTTCTGCTCCACTATCAATTAAAAAATTTTGTTTGTTTTCTCTATCAAAAATAAATAAGCGACGCGTCGAAAATTCTAAATTTCCGTTGTTCGTCGCTGCCAGAACGGAAGAATTTAGCTTGTTGAATCTTTGTTTTTTGTTGTAAGAACAAGGTTGTTCACAACTTCTAGCATTATTTCCAAATTTGTAGTGAAATCTACAAAACCAATTTGGATTATTACGCAAGTTAGAACGACGCCTAAAAGAATTTTTAAAATTGTTGTTAGAATTGGAGCGCGACCTAGATTGATTCCGATACATTTCTGTTCTAATTTCAGCTAACTCTAAAGAAAGTTTCTGAAAATTTTCACACATCAAAGAGGTGGTTTTAACCAAGTTTTCAACAACAGAATTTTGTGCTTTTGTATCCGAAAAATTATTAACCGAAAATACTGCATTTTTGTTTATCACTTCCCAAATATTATCTGCTAATTTTTTAATTCGGTAATATTATTAGAACTCGAACTAGCCAAAATCATACTCAAATTTTTAGGAAGTTTACGCATCCTAATTTTCTTGAAAATATTTTCACTAAAATTTGATCCGGCTAATATAATTAATGAACGATAAAATTTTGATAGTTTACGATCACCCATCTCAGAATAGTTTAAAATTTTATCAAGTTTCGAATTTTCGCTAAGTGAGTGTCTTTCTATCAACACTTTTTTAATTTCAGTAAATTTGTTATTAATGGGGGGATTTTGGATAAAATCCAAAATAGTTATTATCACTTCCTGCGGAAGTGCTGTAATGATGTGTTCGTATTTAGCGTTTTCTTGTGTAATGCTTTTAGTTCTAAATTGTGTTTCGGCATGAATAAACCATGCTTCCGGAAAATTAGTCCAAAATTGTGGAAGTTTTACTGAAACTGCCAAAATTTCATTTTGAGTAACATTTGTATATGGATTTGTAATTTGTTGTTGAGGAGTGTCATTTGGTAAATCTATCAAAGAGTTATTTAAATTATTAGCAAATGTAGATGTTTGTGTATAATGTTGTGGTGAACGAAACATGTTAATTTAAATGAAAAGGAGTTTACGAACAAAAAAACTGTAAAATCAATCAGTAATTATATCGGAAAATGTATTAAATAGATAATTTAAAGAGAGAGTTTACAACGATTAAATAAATTAAAAATATATCTATATATATTGTACTACTTGATGCATTTATGATCACTCCAGCAGTTTGAATCACTTGATATTCATTCACCAGCAATATAAATTTTAATCAATTCACATACCTTAAACTTCTAGTTATTTTATTTAAATTATATAGAAAGCATCTTTGCAATGGCATTTGTGGTTTGCAATGGTATTTATTATTTTGCAATGTCATTAATGATTTTATTTAAAAATACAGCAGCGTGTGATTATCTTGATTATAGTAATAAAATGATACTTTTTGTTGATGGTATGGTATTTGATCCCAACTTATGATACGATTTAAATTGATTGAGGAGTAGTTTAATCGAAAATTGTTGATTGTTGTTATTGGTAGAGAATATGGAAATTTTATAGAAGAAAAATGTGTATTGCACAATGTTGAGGATTGTCGATATATGATAGAGTTTTAATTTTATAATTGTTTTATTTTAGTTCACTATTGTAGTAAAGGTTTTAAGATTCTTGATCAACTAATTTGTTAATGTTGAAGTGAAAGTTTTACATAGAAACTATTTGTAAATAATAGTCTACGTTTTTAATCAAAACTCTCTTTAAATGTTTTTACACTATAAAAATTAGTTAGTATATTTTTGGAATGTCTCTGTTATTTAAATTCTATATAAAATAGTCATTGAATTTTAAAATAATCACTGCATTAATGATTTGGCTTTTGTGCACGTTCAAGTAATTTAAATATTTTACATATGTTTAGTATATTTGATAGTAGGCAGACACAAAATATGTTAGAAAAACTATCCAGTGGTTGACAACGACGCAGTCTTAAAGTCCGTTGGCAAGATCGCCAATTGTAGGTTGTAAATAAATTAAATTTATATTTTATTTTGATCTTTTAACTTTTTGTTTTACAAATTTCTTTTCATAATGAAAATTTTTGATAATTGAAAAATCAATATTGAAAATTAAAATATTGATAAAAGATTTTAAAATTACAAAGTTCAAAGTAACTTAAACACAAAGTTAAATAGAAATAATAAGAACCCTACATTATTGCATCGTTGGAGAAGAAAATGAAGAAGAAGGCATTGCTGAGTTCAATGAACTTAGGTGTAACAGAACGCATAATTCTCAAGAAGTTTATAACAGCGACGACGAGATACCTTTAGTTGCTCTAATAATTAACGAAAAACAATTTGTCCCTCCAAAGTGGAGTAAGCAGAACCCTATGGAGTCAACGCGAGTATTTGCTGGCGCGAAGCAGGGACCAACTGACATTATTGAAAGCATGTCATCCACAACAATTTCGCAATTTTCGAATCGATAATAACGTCAGAAATTATTGAACATATAGTTTTCCAAAAGAATTTGTATGCTCAGCAATCTGGTAAGTTCTTCATTCCGACAAATGCATCCGAAATTCGTGTATTATGTGGAATTAACTTTTTGATGGGAATAAACCCCCAAAGCAGTTACCGAGACTACTGGCCGTCGCGTCCAGAATTGAACGACAGTTATATATCTAAACTAATGCCTTTAAAAAAAATTGACTGGATTTTGAGCAATTTAAATTTGAATTATTCTTCCATTATGCCAAAAAGAAGTTCAACAGAGTTCAGTAAACTCTACAAATTTCAATAATTTTTGGATATGGTGCAAGAAAGGTTCAAACTTTGCTTCAATGCGGGCGAGTATCTTGCAGTGGACGAGGATACAACGATATATATTTGCAAATTTGTTTTCTATAGGATTTTCAATTTTTATAGGTCGCTGAACTCTTATCCAGTATATGCCAAAGAAACCCATAAAAAGGGGATTCAAAACATGGATGTTGTGTGATAGCAGTGGTTAGTTTGATCGTTTTGAGACTTATACCGGCAAAAAGGGAGAGCTTGTCGAAAAAAAAATTGAAGAGCGGGTTGTTCTTGGCCTAACTTCAGATTTTGGCGGAAAACACCATACAGTTTTTTTTGAAAATTTTTTTAACTCATACACGCTGGTTCTAGAACTAAAAAAAACGGATGATAAACAGCACGAAATTTCTCCCTACCGACATCAAGTCTGATATACAATTAAAAAGAGGGGAATATGACTGGAAAATCAGCGATTCAGGCTTATTGTTCATGAAGTTGATTGACAAAAGGGCGGTTACAGCTTTATCTAACTTCCATGATCCTAGTAAATTTGTCAAGGTGAACCAACGCCAAAGCGATGGTTCTCTCAAACAGGTCGATAAACTGGGCATTATACACGATTACAATATTCACACGAACGTCGTTGACAAGTTGGATCAACTAAAAAAATTTTACGAACTAAATAGAAAAAGCCGCAAATGGTGGCAACGAGTATTTTTTCACTTTCCTGATGTCGCAGTATTGAATGCGTTTATCGTCGCCAAAAACTACAGGATACCAATCACCACTCAAGGACTCCAAACTTGATTTAGGTTCAAGCCTTTGTTCTTTCAAAGGCTGAAAGCCAACTAAAAAGCAAAGCAAAGTTCGCATTAAAAAAATAAGCCATTCGAAGATCCAAGGACAAGATGCTCATCATCCCACCAACCAGTCAGGACCACTTTGCGTAGATGTGCATACTGCATCAAGACAGGACACCAAAGAAGAACTAAATGGATGTGTTCTACTTGCAATGTGCCGTTTTGTCTTAGCTAAACAAAACCTGCTTCAATGAATTCCATAAATAAAACGTACACACCATGAGCGGGGGTAAACAAATTGTACCACGTCCTTGCACAGAATCCTGCAAGAATAGAATTTTTCTTTTTATATTTTCTTAAATAAATAACTCAAATAAATGAATAAAATTAAATTTGTAATTAATTTTTAGGGATATTTTGTAGTGCGCCGGAAAGAGTTAACAGTAGCAGAAGTTGATGTGCTTTGATCAAATAATATTTTCTTCCTTTTTTCAGTGCGTTGGTTTACGTATTTTCCGTACAATTTTCCACTAGGGCATTTTTTCCCTTGCGAGGAATAAAATAGTATTACTATAGAAAAAAAAAACGGTTGTACATTTAAACATATTTTTACCATTTTCGTAATAAAAATATTTATTACCCGGGTGTCCTTTTCGTTAGGAAAGAGATTTATGATCTGCTCCATCAAAATCTGAATATCATTGGGTTTTAATATAATGTCACTTGCAATAGCTGCGTCAATAACAATGCTTATAAGGTCATCATGGTTCCTATTAGACAAATGTTGACTTTTTTGTAGGATTCCAAGATTAGTTTCCCCTTTCAAGTTTCTTGAAGGAAAGTCGTTAAATCCAAGTGCCCAGCGGACCAAGTTTGATTAATTTGCGAGACTTTCGCAAAATGCTCAGAAGTGAGCTCATATGTGAACAAAAGAAGATAGGAACTTTATTTTTATCGCAAAAAAACTCTAAACAAGCTCCTACGCGAACAAAGAGCGATAGAAAATTTATATACCGCATATCACTCGCTTGGCGGCCACCGTGGTGTGATAGTAGCGTGCTCCGCCTACCACACCGTATGCCCTGGGTTCACACCCCGGGCAAAGCAACATCAAAATTTTAGAAATAAATAAGGGAAGAAAATTTTTCTAAGCGGGGTCGCCCCTCGGCAGTGTTTGGCAAGCGCTCCGAGTGTGTTTCTGCCATGAAAAACTCTCAGTGAAAACTCATTTGCCTTGCAGATGCCGATCGGAGTCGGCATAAAACATGTAGGTCCCGTCCGGACAATTTGTAGGGAAAATCAAGAGGATCATGACGCAAATTAGAAGAGAAGCTCGGCCTTACATCTCTTCGGAGGTTATCGCGACTTTTATTTTTATTTTTTTTTTTTAATTCATTCGCTTAATGTTTGAAGGAAATCTCGGAAGTGAGCAAAGAACGATCATTTTTGTGGCGCCAAACACTTTCTTATGAGTTTCCAACATGTGTTTTGTGACAAAAACCAAAATGCAGACAAAATAACGGTTCATATTTTTTTCAATTAAATAAAAAAAAAAAAAAATTCTCGGCCCACTCCGTGATTAGTGGGGATGATTGCAGAATTTATTGAAGTTTTTTATGAGAAAAAAAGGGCGAAATTCAAAAAATCTCGAAAAATTGAAAAATTACAAAAAAAACTTTAAATTTTTTTTTTAATTTTTTCCGAAAAGTACATTTAAAAACAAATTAAAAAAAAAAGATCCCAAAAGGTCAATTTTTGAAAAAGTTATAGCATTTTGAAAACAAATACGGTGTCTTTTTAATTGGATGAAAAAATTTGAAAAACTTCTGAAAAACGTCTTTCGTAAGCTAGAAAAAGAAGAAAAACTTTCAGCCAATTCTAAAGGGGTCGGGTTCAAAATTGGTCGAAATGGGATGGAATACCCCGTATATACTTAAATAAGTTTTACGATTTTTTTTTTATTTTTATTAGTCCAGGCATATTAGACGAAAAACCAATGAATGGTGGAACTCTTTCGGACCATAGCTTTCTTTGGTTTATGGAATTCTCCCACTAATGAACATGAAACGTGGCAAAAATAAACCAAAAATTTCCAGAGCATACTGGAACTGCAGCCATTTAAAGTGCATTTTTTTGCCGTTTTTTTTATTATTTCGAGAATGGCAGCAGCTGTCAAAAAAGTTTTGGTTTATTTTTTCAACGTTTCATGTTCATAAGTAGGAGAATTCCATAAACCAAAGAAAGCTATGATCCGGAAGAATTCCACCTGAAATGCTAATATGCCTGGACTATATATGGAATACGAGAATGGCGAACATACTTATATGTCTTTTTTATACCACTATTATGTAAAAAATTTATGTTTAACAATAAAATAAAATCTCGTATGATATGAAAATTCAGCATTTTTTTTTTTAAATATGTAAATACATATATATTTGTATATTCAGTCTTCTACAAAATTTGTAGATAATATATATGTAACTTTCTTTATAAAAAATATTAATATAAAACTTGTTCCTATACATACATATGGGACAAATTATGTTTTTAAAATGTTGTATTCAATTCAAAAACTTTTCAAACGTATAACCTTTTTCTTATTTCGTAAAATATGTGCATGTAGGGGTGGAGAATGTATGTCCCCACTATTTATAATAAAAAAATTGGGTGATTTTTCCCCCAATATATATGCTTGAATATGTGGACTAAAACTTATATTATACTTTGAACATATGAAGAAAAGTTTTTGTAAAGGCCAAACAGCAATATCTTCAATTTCAAATAAAGTACAAGTTGCTCGTTGTGTAACAAAAAAGAAATTTCTCTTGAATTCTAAGCCTTTGTAAGTTATTTTGGAATAGAATTGATATTTCTGTAACTCATATTTAATTTGAAAATCCGTAGTATATTTTGATACGTTACTAGAAGGTAGGAGAAATTTAACATATGAAATTAAATCTGGTTGAAAAAATATTTCGTTTTTTAAATTGTAAGCAAATTTTAAGGAAGCTTTTATGGAAAGACTCCAAGGCACATTTATTCTAGAATTCATTGAATTTGCATAAGTCTTGAAAATTTTATGAACTGCTTCAAATCTCATGCACCAAATGTTTTTTAATGGCCCACATTTTTTTATTGATGTAACGTAGTGAACAAGAAAATGAAATTTCGATTTTAAATGTTTATTAAAAAGTGATAAGTATATACATTTGCTATCTAATCAGAGAATCTAATCGTTTCAAATAAACTTCATCTATATCAGACATCATAAGAATATCCACAATTTGAATTAGAATCTAAAAAAAATTCATATTTCATCATTTTCAGGAACTAAGTCACCAATTATTTAAGGAAGATGGTGCAAGAAAGTCATCATTTCCCTAGCTGGCATACGAAAGTTAGAACTTTTTAAATTAACTAAAGTTATAGGAGGACAAATATTCCCGATTTTTGTCTCGCCATACTGAAATATTTGCTTACGATAATTAAGGGTTTCAATGCTGAAATACTTTTTCGTTACAATAAAATTTAAAAGAACTTCAGAAATATCATATATACAAACACCTTCAAATATATCGTGCATCATATCAAAATAGAAATTATCAACTGCGTGATACCAGTCAGTGCTTCATTTTTAAGGGAACAGTTAAGAGAATAAGTTTCTCTGTCTCTCAAATATTCTGGAAGCTCTTCAACATCTGACCTTAAATTTACTTTTTGTCTTTTACAGTTTCGACAGTAAAAATTTGAATTGAAACTAGTGGTGAACCCTAATATTGAGTTCAAACCTAAATTATCACCAATTATTAGTGCTAATACAAAATAAACACGATATTCTCCATTTCTCCAGTATTTAGAATCATCCCTCTGTTTGTAATTGTTGAATAACCTGTACTAAAGGTTCGAATGAATACATATATCCATATTCCTTGCGATGTCTCGATTTGAAAAATCCTGCAACAAATATATTTTCTAATGTGGACTGGCTGTGCTTTGGTATAGTAGGAAAGCTGTAATAAATTCCGCAAACAGTTTGATCTGCAGCATGTGATCCCAGTGGATTATCAATTCCAAAATCATCATAATATATAATATATGGAATAAGTAGTTTTTCATTGAAGTCACAAATCTTCTTTTTCCAAGTTTCACCATGTATGACATTTGTATAACTTTGGTTGTTATCTTTTAAAGTTTGCATATTTTCCAATGTATCTTTTAAATTGCTTTTCGATTGAAAATATTTAGCAATTTGAAATTTTATGGGCATAGTTACTCCTACGACTTTATTGGAATGCAATCCGGGACTATTATCGATAACAATTTCGGAAATATCTTCTCTAATAGTATATGAAGAGGGAAATTTAAAAATTTCTTCATTTTCTAAAGACTTCAGAAAACGATACTCGCTAGAAATATGTTCAAAAGGTGAAACAAGTTTCCGGAATTGATTTCCGATAAATATTCTTTGATTGAGGTCTGCTATAAGTGGTGAAATTGACATTAAAACATGTTCCTGAATTGGTATTAAAATTTTTTCATTTACATTGTCTAAAACATTAAGCACATCCTTTCTATTAAAATTATTTTTGTCAGGTAGAGATAAAATTAATCGATTAATATCCAACTGAGCTATATTTTCACTGCTTGCAGTAGGGCCAATTTGTCGTACGTTTTCGTGTGTTTCCCTTTCAATGTAAAATACTTGTTGTTCTTGCGAACTCGTAACTACAGCCGAACGTGCGTGAACTCTCGTTAAATGGTTTAGAAAGGTATAAACGTTTGAAAATCACTGCCCACATTTAGGTACATTTCAAATAAATTTTTTTATCTTTTTAAACGTATGAACATTTTTTAAATGAGCGCCCAAACTCTTTGCCTCTAACGCAACAAAATTGCAAAGAAAACATTTAAACATGCTACTAAATTATTTTACGCTCTGTAGGTAGCTTGTAAGTAAGACAATATTTGGAGTTGCTATGCATTCAATATCAAAAAATAATGTTGTATAAAGTTGTACAGGTTTTTTGCTTTCGCAGGATACTCAAAATTTGGGACATGAAATAACTTAAATATAATATCAACTGCTTTTAAAAATGTAGGCACCTTATATAGAATACCATCGAAAAGAATATAAAAACTAGCCAAACTAGCTATATCTGGTCCAATAACAAAAATTATAGGTTGCAGTGGAAGTTCTTTCCCCATATCCTTCAACTTAAGTTTTTCATATAGTCTTTGGTAATCATTAATGCATTCACAGTGCAGTACTGTAACGTTTTGAGCATCGCCTATAGACGGCTTCCATTTCAGACGTTTGCCGGCATTTGCTTGCTGGACAGAAATCATTGATGGCTTGAGCACAGCATGTAAAAGCAACGTAATTATACAATCTTTTGAATCTGCGATAAAGAGTAAATTACATTAATACATATATACTTATTATTTATGCTAAAGTATAGGTATTAAATTACCGTCATTCAGGAATTTCTCAATTTTAGCCACTACATTTTTGGATGCTGAATCCTTTACTTTTTCCTTCATGTATGGAAGCATAGTCATTGTAAAATTAGGCCATATTTTTTTGCCCAAAGCATCTTCATCTACCAATATAATAAAAATAAATATAATAAAACACAAATTGTACATTTAAACAAAACTTATACCTTCGGTTTGAGTTTCTGTCTTTTCGGTTATTTTATAACTATTTATATCGATTTCCGCATCCTTGACTTTTGTACCCCTTTTCATTTTACGGCGGACATTTGTTGCTTTGTCATATAATTTTCCAGTAGGATTTTTTCCACTGCGTTTGTTGCAGTAATATCTCTGTATATATGTAAGTAAAATAATGAAGCAAATGTTTTATAAGGGAGGCCCGAAATCAGGTGCCATTTTGGAATAATCATAGTATTAAATCTAAAGCTTTGTATCGTTGGTGAATTCACTTTACCATTACGCGCCCAATACATTAAATCAAACATGGCACAACATTTTAGCTTTGATACTACTTATAACAAAACTGACAGCTGGATATCGGGATAATACATAGCCAATATTAAAAATGTTTTTTTTTAAAATCTTACCAAATCTTCTATAGGAAATAATAATATAAATTGTTCTGAAAAATTAATGAAATCCCTCATTGTCATAGGGATCGACCGCTCAGAAAAATGTTGGACTATGATGTTTACCAAGGCTTCGCGATGTTCGTCTAGTAACAAACAATGTTCCTTATATTGTTGGAAAATGCTTTGGCCCCATGGAATTGCTTTTAGTATTTCACCTAGACTATTTACAGGTGTACTTGCTGCGACAGATTGAGATTTGTGGCTGCAGCTAAGCGAACTATTTGAAGATTCCAAAAAACCAACAATATTTTCCTGCAATAAAAAATTAAATGCAAAAAAATATATATGTGTACATTTAACTAAAACCAACGCTTACTTTATTTTCCTTCAAATTTGCTAGCCTTTGCTTAAATTTAATTCTAGTCCCAAACATTGAAACAGGGAAAAGTTCATTGATATCGTCTTCTTTAATTAAAAACAGACTCTCAATGTCTATTCCACAGTCTGAAAATATAAAATCGCAATATGTATATTTTGCTAATTTGCCAAACAAAGCAAGAATTTGCTGACCTTTAACAATTTCTAGCAGGTTGTCGCATTGCCATATCTTGAAATATTTCCACAGATTACGTTTTCACTACCTAACGTAAATTTCCGAAAAGTTCTTGATTTGTTCTTTAATACAAATTTGCCTCCATGCAAATATGGTGCACCCTAATATGCACACTTATTAACAAACATACAATTGAAGATTGAATGAATAGGTTCCTGTTCATAAAAACTTAATTAAATCATCTTACATATCATTCTTCTGTACACATCTTCGCCAAAATGCATTTTTCCGCAAATGATGTCCTTTAGATTCGTGTTCTCGCACGTCGGAGCTGCTGTGGTAACTAGCGCAACAAATGAAACATGTGTTCTAATTGTATAAAAAATTATTATTTATTATTGAATTTATGAGAATTCCTGTTACAAGCTAGAGATGGTCCTTGCGCCTTCGATATTAACATTTTTAAGCAATAATTACTGATGTTATATTATCAGGAACCACAGGTACACTA
Organism: Eurosta solidaginis; assembly: GCF_040869045.1. Lineage (NCBI taxonomy): Eukaryota > Metazoa > Arthropoda > Insecta > Diptera > Tephritidae > Eurosta > Eurosta solidaginis. The sequence goes on from NC_090324.1 coordinate 97,894,587, forward strand.
TGTAAGATTCACCACAGAGGAAGGAAAAAGCATGTGCAATATTTGCAGACATGTGTAAATATCAAAATCGTTTTGATTTTAGCGCAGCTCTCTGCGCAAATAGCGCAACCAGTGCACACACCGGGCAAATCCTTGTGCAAATTGGTAATTGGCACAAGGATACTTGAGCCGTGTAATTGGCGTATTACTTCAACAGTAAAATAATGTTATCAGACTACTTAATGTTACATGAAGTCGAAGAAGTTGTTGCTGTTGTTCTTTTTTCAACACTTTTCAGTGTTACTTCAACAGTAAAATATTGTTATTAGACTGCTTCATGTTACATGAAGTCTAAGTCAACATTTGTAAATGTTATCAGACTACTTAATGTTACATGAAGTCGAAGAAGTTGATGCTGTTGTTCTTTTTTCAACACTTTTCAGTGTTACTTCAACAGCAAAATATTGTTATTAGACTGCTTCATGTTACATGAAGTCTAAGCCAACATTTTTAAATATTACTTCAACAGTAAAATAATGTTATCAGACTACTTAATGTTAAATGAAGTCGAAGAAGTTGTTGCTGTTGTTCTTTTTTCAACACTTTTCAGTGTTACTTCAACAGTAAAATATTGTTATTAGACTGCTTCATGTTACATGAAGTCTAAGTCAACATTTTTAAATGTTACTTCAACAGTAAAATATTGTCATTAGACTGCTTCATGTTACATGAAGTCTAAGTCAACATTTTTAAATGTTACTTCAACAGTAAAAAAATGTTATCAAACTACTTCATGTTACATGAATTCGAAGAAGTTGTTGCTGTTGTTCTTTTTTCAACACTTTTCAGTGTTACTTCAACATTAAAATATTGTTATCAGTATACTTCATGTTACATCAAGTCGAAGAAATAAAAATCTTGTTTGCCAGATCGTGTTAATTTGAAAAATTTTCAAAAATTGTTGTTGCTTTGCATGTTAAAATAGATCGTGTGAAATTAACATGAATCGTGTTGCTTAAAAATTACGATTTTTTCTCTGGGTGTGAGTGACCTCCAAAAATCTCTCCACTATAACCAACTGTCTGCCCCAAGTTTTTCTAAACACGACTTAATCTTCATGACCTACGATTTCCAAACTACTAGAATACCTTGCTCCGTGACTTATCGCGACTTCAAGATAATTAATTATGATTTGCTCAACTCTGCGGTAGAGTCCGTGGATTGGAGTCTCATCCAGTGTTTCACATCAGTTGATGATCAAACTTGCTTCCTGCAAGATAAAATCGGCTGGATTTTTTATTACTACGTCCCCTTAAATACTAAAGTAGTTAAGCGGTGCAGTAAGCCATGGTTTAATACTAGTATTAAAAATTTAATAGATGTGCGCAATAAGGCCTATATTCGGTGGAAAATGTATCGTAGGTTAGAAACACATAGACAATTTAAATCGGCTCGAATCACCATAACCAAAGCAATTAATAATGCCAAAACTCTGTTTTATAATGCTAAGTTTAGCCAAGCAATGGATTCGCGTCAAACAGGGAATAAGATAAGGGAAATTGGCTTATGAAAACCCAGAGAAAGAGCACCTGTTTTTGCTGACTTAGATGAAATGAACAAAAATTTTACTTGTTTGCCTGTATCAAACCCTCATGTATGTCCTGATAGCTATTGTGATTGTGTAAATATTCATGTTAGTCATTTAGAATTTGTGTGTGTTGACGAATGTGATATTGTGCAAGCCATCCTTTCGGTCAAGACTAACGCCATTGGTTTTGATGAAATCAGTGCGAAGTTTTTAAAAATAATTTTGCCTAAGATTCTTCCATATGTGACCTACATAGTGAACTCCATACTAACAAAATCTGTTTTCTCGAAGTGCTGCAAAGTGTCCAGGATTATACCTGCACTTAAGAAAAATAATACTATCCTGTCTTTTCTCTCTAAAGTTGTCGAGCGTATTTTGCATAGGCAAATAATATCATTTGTGCATGATAACGGACTCATTACTGACCGTCAGTCCGGTTTCAGACAGAAACGAAGTTGCACCTCGGCGCTACTAGATGTAGCCGAAAGCATCCGGATGGAATTTGATGGAAATAATTTAGCTTTTCTAACTCTACTCTACCATTCTAAGGCATTTGACTCAGTCGATCATGAGCTTTTATGTCGCAAGCTAAAAAATTTGTTTAGCTTCTCATGTTATGCCATTGACTTGATCAGGTCTTACCTTGTTGGCAGATCTCAGGCCTTGTGCTCTGGTGGACGAAGGTCTAACTTTGAAACTGTACTCAGGGGTGTTCCGCAAGGCTCTATCTTGGGCCCTCTCCTATTTGTGTTGTATAATAATGACTTACCTAATACCTTAAGGCATTGTAGTGCCCATTTTTATGCTGATGATGTTCAATTATATGTGTGCTGTCCAATTGACCGCGTTGGTATGTGTATTAACTCTGACCTGACGCAAATAAATACATGGGCATCTGTGAATGGTTTATCAATAAATCCTGGCAAATCTAAGTGTATAGTCATTCGCAGAAAAGCTTTCGATACACTAGACTTAGATAAAGTATTGTTGGGCGGAGCAGTTATTGAATATGTTGACACAGCTAAAAATTTTGGTTTAGTATTTAACAAAATTCTGACATGGAATAAACACATCATTAGTGCAGTTGGTAAAGTGTATGGAATGCTTCGTACGCTATGGCTAGCACAGTATTTCACTGCTTTACACATCCTACTTCTTCTTGCAAAATCGTACTTAATACCTACGCTACTGTATGGCTGTGAGATTTATGCTAATTGTGACTCTGTATGTAAAAACAAGCTTAATGTTGTATATAATAACATTGCCAGATATGTATTTGAGCTAAAACGACTTGACCATGTGTCTGCGTTTGCTGAAAAGTTGCTAAATATTTCTTTCGATAATTTGTTAAAAGTCCAAACACTGTTGGTCATACACAAAGTTATTCATACAATGGAACCTAACTATTTTTACCAGAGGCTTCAGTTCCTACAATAATCAAGGTCAGCTCAGCTTGTTTACACTAAGCACAGAACTTTGACATCTGAACGTCAATTCTTTATTAATGCGGTACGTCTTTGGAACTCACCCCAATTAGTTTAAGACTTCTCTCTAAAGGTACGTCCACACCGGTAACGAAATAGCAAAGTTGTATAACAATTGTTTTAAAACAATTGCAACTTGTTATACAACCAATTTATCTAATTCCTTTGATCTTTACCGACAGCCTCTGGGTAACATGTAACTTGCTATAAAAACAGAAAAAGAGTTACAAAACATCGTGTCATACAACATTTTTCAGTTGAATTTCTAACAATTTACATAACACTGGTTATATTACTGTTTGTAACACGTTTTGTTACTGGTGTGGACGCACCTTAATACACAGCAATTTAAAAATAAGGTGACTAGTTTTTTAATACTCATTAACCACTACAGCTCTCCTACTTATATATACTGTAACGAATTTACTTGCAATTCCCCTTATTAGCAATCTTTTGCTGAGTTCGAATCACTAAACTGTTGAGTAAATAACTCGAATATTTAATAATGCAAAATAGCCTTTATTAAAGTACTTCACAATAACACTCAAACTGTGCAACGAATATCTTGCTTAATAACCAAACTGATTGCTAGCTCAAATCAAACTGAATTCCAGTGCCTCTACAATTGCCGCCTTTTATACTCTTTGATTTCAACCTTCGCATCTTCTAGGCGCTTCCAGAATCTACTAGTCCAGCAGCTCTCAAACTTCTCAGCTGTAACTACAATTGCACAATTTTATAGTTTTTCTCATTGCATACTTATAGGAGTATCTCAGATATATGCATGTGTTTGTGCATTGACTCTCCGTATACGTACATGGTACATATGTGTAGACGCAATTATTATTTCGTTTATGCAGATACATAATGATTGATCTATGGATGTGAATTCACGTCACTGCTTAGCATCGGCTTAGAGATGGCAGCACTCCTCAGTTTTGCTAATATTCGTAACACTTCCCTCCACCTAAGTTTGATCGTCCCGATTAGACAAATCTCCCGATCTAAACGTTGCCAGCCTTTCCAAATGGACCACTTTCATTTTGGTTCGTGATTTACCGATGGTTTGTATGCGGTACACTACATCGTTGATCCGTTTTACAACTTTGTATGGGCCTTCCCAATTACACTGCAATTTCGGGGACAAACCTTTTTTACGTTGTGGGTTGTATGACAGCGCCAAATCTCCTTCCTGAAAACCTTCTGAATTAATTGCTTTATCGTATCTGGCTTTCATCTTGTCACTCATAATCTTTGTTCGTTGCCTTATCAGATCATGTATTTCTCTTAGCTCTTCTTCCAAATCACTACTGGATTTCTTGACATTTCTCTCCGCATTGGCATCTATCCCAACTCCATCAAGTATAATGGTATGCGGGTATCCCACTCTTTATGGTACTTGTCTACCACTTTCCTTAAGTGCTCCTCCAATGTTCTATTGAATCGTTCTACCATACCATCGGATTGAGGATGCAATGAAGTTGTTCGTGTTTTTCGAATGCCCAATGATTTACACATTTCCTGGAACACAGCTGATTCGAAATTCCTGCCTTGGTCAGAATGTAACTCCATTGGTACACCATACCTTGCAACCCAATTGTTTACAAACACTTCTGCTACCGTTTCCGCTTCTTGATTTGGGATTGGGTATACCTCTGGCCATTTGCTGAAATAATCCATAACTACCAGTACATATTTGTTTCCGTCGTTGCTAGTAGGAAATGGACCGGCGACATCCGTAGCGATCCTTTCAAATTGCGCACCTGAGTTATATTGCTCCATCTGGCCATGACTTCGGGTTCTGGGCCCTTTCGCTCTGCTGCAAATCTCGCAGTTCGCAACCCACTCAGTGACCGAATGACGGCAACCAACCCAATAGAATCTCTGTTTAATCTTCTCGAGCGTCTTCGTGATTCCAAGATGGCCTCCGCTTGGACCATTATGCAGCTCGCTGAGCACGTCAGGAATCCTCTTTCTGGGAACAACTATCAGTTTCTTCTTGCATTTACCATCCTCACTCTCCCATACTCGATGAAGGCAACCGGATATCAATTGTAAACTGTTCCACTGTGCCCAATATGACTTTGCAATGGGACTCTCTGCTGACATCTCTTATCTGTTTGTTCTTTCGTTTCGTTCGAGCCCTTGCATAACACGTGACAGATCTGTATCTTCTAGCTGACACTTTCTTAGCTGTTCCTTGTCCCATTCATCTGTACATGTTATAGTCATTAGCCGGACATCTATAATGTCTTCTTTAGCCTCGGTTTTTGAACAGTGCTTGCATTCTAAACTACATGGTCTTCGTGACATTGCATCGGCATTTCCATGGGTACTACCTTTTCGATGCTCAATGGAAAAGTCATAGCTTTGTAGTCGCTCAATCCACCGTTCCAATTGTCCTTCCGGATTACGGAACTGCAGAAGCCATTTTAAAGCTGCGTGATCTGCCCTAACACGGAATCGCTGGCCGTAGAGGTATTTGTGAAAATGTTTAATGCACTCTACCAATGCCAACAGCTCTCTCCGCGTAATGCAGTAGTTCCTCTCTGGTTTTCCAATAGAACGGCTGTAATATGCAACTACCTTCTCCTGTCCATCGACCAGTTGTGATAATACGCCTCTTATAGCATATCCACTCGCATCTGTATCTAGAATAAATGTTGCTCCTGGGTCGGATATTCTAACATTGGGGCAGTGCACAAATGCTCCTTCAATATTTGGAAAGCCACTTCTTGCTCCTTCTTCCATTCAAAAGCTTTATTTTCTCTTTTAAGCTCATGGAGGCTATGGGCTACGCTGGAAAAATTTGGTACAAATCGGCGGTAATATGTGCACAGCCCAAGGAAACTTCTTAATTCATGTAGGTTCTGTGGTCTTGGCCAATCCTTTACAGCCTCTATCTTTTCATTCGCAGTGCAGATGTCCTCTGTCGTTACCTTGTGACCCAAATAATTTACTTCCTTTTTAAACAGCGCACACTTTTTGGGACTTAACTTCAGACCAGCGCCAGCTATTCTTTGGAAAACTTCCTCCAAGTTCTTAAGATGTTCATAAAAATTCTTGCCCAATGTCGTCCAGGTACACCAAGCATGTTTTCCAATGTAGTCCTTTCAGTACCTGGTCCATGAGTCTCTCTGTGACGGACTTTTCCTTTGACTTTGCCGGGGTTAGCCTCAGTCCGTCCAGGGTTCCTAAAGTAGAAATTCCTACCGGTCCTTCTAAAAGAATAACCCTGTTTATTTCTTATAAAACGTTATAAAAGTATTTATATAATAAAAATTATATTTTTACTCCTAGCTGATTCCCTTGCTTTGTAAGAGGTGACTGAGGTAACAAAGCCCTCGGCCAACCTTCGTGGTCGAATTGAGTAATAAAGCCTCCAGACGAATATACTTTTAGTGCAAATGAAGTAAAAAACCTTCAGGTGTACTCTTGGTCGGTAGTGATAAAACCTACCGACTCGTATGCCTGTCTCCTAATCTCTCTGAACTTTAATGCGAACTCGTCGCCCTTATATACTAATCTTTGCACGCAGGCAAACGGTTATTTTATAATAACAACTTCTAACTAATATTAATAACAATCCGTTACTACCGAATTCATCCGGATTGAAGTAGAATCTTACAAAATAGTCTGTAATTCCGCAGTTATCTCGGGGTGTGTATTCGTTTAAGGCTGCCATAGCGAACTGCCTTCCCAGGTGTAATCTTGATCCATGTGCCGGTTCTCTGGCGATCTGTAATTTATTTTCTGAAAATATTCGTACCTGATTCTCCGCAATGTTTTGCAATTGACCGTCTCTGTATACTATCAGCTGTGTTGACTTGTACCAACCTCTATCCGTGTTGTCTCTCGGTCTCTTGGCTGACTCGTGTGAGCGTACCGCAAATGGCTACGTCGCTGTTCTTTCTCTGTTGTTGTACCTCGGGATTGTTGTTTGCTGTTCGATTTGACGATGTTGACGCGGTTTGATCTTCACTAGCGTCCTTCTTGTATCTCTCTTTATGACTTTTCCTCCTGGATTCGTTGTTGTCGGCGGCGTCGGCTGCGTGGTATGCTTTCAGCTCACTTAGGTGGGCTGTCCTTCTCCTTCCTCTGATGACTTTTTCTAGCTCTACGATCACTGGGGACACAAAGTTCGTTACCCGGTAAGGTCCACAGTACCTGGGCGCTAGTTTGGCTGCATAGTTATCCGCCGCTTTAGACAGCTGATGTTCCTTTACCAGCACTAGGTCGCCTATCGCCGGTCGCCATTGCCTTCGTCTTAAGTTGTAATACTTCGCTTGCTCCAAAGATGCTGTCTCTTGCTTCCGTCGTACCATCTCGAATATTTCTTTCATCCTCGTTGACTTCTCTCCTGGGTTCGCTAAAATCTCACCTGTACCAAATGTCTGCTCATTGTAAAGGCTGTTGGGGATTCGCGGTTCCCTCCCTTGTACTATGTATGCTGGACTGTAACCTGTCGACTCACATACACTTGTATTCAATGCCAGCGTTATCTCTGGTAACAACTCATCCCATGTTTTCTGCTCTTTTCCCGTAAATTTTGCTATCATCCTCATGATGTTCCTGGTTGCCCTCTCTGTCGGGTTCTCCTGCGGTGTGTATGGTGCCGTTAATAGGTGTTTCACGCCAATTTCCTCAAAAAATCTCTTAAAACGTCTGCTGATAAACTGTGCTCCGTTGTCTGTAATAAATACTTTTGGGACGCCGAACCGTGCCAAAATCCTCTCTCGAAATACTCTTATTAAACATTCTGTCGTTGCCTTTCTGATTGGTACTACCTCTACTCATTTTGAAAATTTGTCTAGGAAGACTAATGCCATCGTGTTGCCATGCTTCGATCGTGGCATTGGACCAACAAAGTCTGCACAGACTGTTGCCCAAGGCTCCTCTGAAATCTTCGTTATCATCTTACCCGCGGCTGGCTGTTGACTGGGTTTGTATATTTGACATGTGTGACACTGCTGTACGTACTTCCTTATATCCCTGAACATTCCTGGCCAGTAATAACGTGTTGTTGCTCTTGCTATCGGATGCCCATATGCCCTGCGCTCGGTGTGTCGTGAATCTCCTCTAGCACTCTGCGTCTCTGTGGAGTCGGCACACATAGCTTCCATGGCACTGCATCTTCGCCATCCACCTGACTTCATATGCGTCTGTACAACTTTCCAACCTCGATAACGTACTCTGGGAATTTCTCCGGGTCCTTTCTTATATATTCCATCTTTGCTTTAAGCCACTTACACTCGGCTTTTCCGTCGTCCATCGTCAACGTACCCAACTGCTCGTCTATCGGTTGCCTTGATAATGCATCTGCCACAACGTTCAACTTTCCTTTTCGATACTGTACGTCAAATGAGTATTGCTGTAGTTCCAGCGCCCATCTCGCAATCCGACCAGTCGGACTCTCTATCGCATTCAACCATTTCAACGCTAGGTGATCTGTTATTACTGTAAACGTGTATCCCTCTACGTATGGCCTCATTTTTCGTATTGCCCAGACTATTGCCAAACACTCCTTTTCTGTCGGTGAGTAGTTCATCTCTACCTTGTTTAACCTGCGGCTTCGGTATGCTAATACTCGCTCTTCGTCGCCTGAACCTTGCGTAAGTACTGCACCAAGACCAAAATCACTTGCATCCGTCTGTAAACTAAACTTCCTCGAAAAATCTGGACAAGCGAGTACCGGTGCCTGCGTCAGTGCTGCCTTAAGTGCTTCGAATGCTGATTGTTGCTCTTCAGACCACCTCCACTTACTACCTTTCTTAAGCATCGATGTTAACGGGTGTGCGACTTGTGAGAAATCCGGCAAAAATCTCCTATACCATGACACGAATCCTAGAAAACGTCGTAACTCTCGTATATTCTTCGGTGGTTCCAGTTCTTTTCTGCTATCTTGTCTGGGTCGGTATGGATGCCTTCCTCGCTAACGACATGACCTAGATATTTTAACCTTTTCTTAAAAAACTCAAATTTTTCCGGGTTTATCCTCAGGTTCGCTCTATGCAGCCTTCGAAATACTTCTGTTTAATGTGCAATGTGCTCTTCCAATGTTTTGCTTGTAATGATAATATCGTCAAGATAAGCAAACGCGTATGGTTCCAATTCTGGTCCTATGACACGATCAAGTGCTCTCTGGAAAGTTGCTGGGGCTGAGTGCAAGCCAAATGGCATTACCCTCCATTAGTATAGTCCACGCCCAGGTACTGTGAATGCGGTCTATTGCTTGCTGCTTGCTTCCATAGGGATTTGCCAATATCCATTTTTCAAGTCCACGCTACTGATAAATCTCGCGCTTCTTAATTTGTCCAAGATATGTTGTATACGTGGTAAAGGGTATGCGTCTGGTACTGATCTTGCGTTTAGTTGACGGTAGTCTACGCAGAGTCTCCATTTGTCATTCTTCTTCTTTGCCAAAACTATAGGTGCGCTGTGCGGGCTATTCGATGTTTCGATACAACCTTTTTCGATCAGCTCGTCGACTTCCTTATTAATAATTTCTTGCATTTTCGGATTCTTCGGATAGTACCTTTGCTTAATTGGACGGTCCTCCCTCATAACTATTTTGTGTGTGGCCACGTTGGATACTCCTGACATCTTTGCAAATACCTGTAATTCTTGGCTCAGAAATTTACTCACCGCATCCTCTGTCTTGCTAGTTGCTATCGCCGCCATTGAGTTGTGTTCCTTGAAATCTTCGCTATTTGTTTCGACCATAGTTGTACATGTCACTACCTCTTGCTTCCGTTCGTCTACTCTCAAGGTTATTTCTTGACCACCACATCTCATCTCCAAGTTTATCTTCTCCAGATAGTCCGTGCCGATTACTACCTCATCGCCCAGTTCCGGTAGGATTAGCATCTCGTTCCTCTGTACTTTATCACCCATTCTTAATTCTGCATCTACCGCTTCTTTGACTATTATTGCTCTGCCGTCGCCCATTCTTACTCGCGTCTTTACTTCCTTGAATTTGCAAGCGTTTAATCTTTTCGCCATTACATCACTTATAAAGCTCCTCGTCGCTCCCGTGTCAATCGCTGCTACCGCTTCTTCTCCGTTCACATACATTGTTACCAATATGCGGCCCTTTGTGTATTTGAACATGTCTAATCTCTCCGAGTTTGCACTCCCGAAGACCCCATCCCTCGGTTCCAATGTGGTCTCTGGTCGTTTCCCTGTGGATTCCTACAACAACCACGCGTGAGCACGCCTATCTTACCACATGTCCAGCAAAATTCCCTTCTTATGCCTCGGCACCCGTATGAAAAGTGTCCGCCTCTTCCGCATCGTCTGCAGGCCGTTCTTGTATCTACATATTCTTGTTGTGGCTCTGACCTCTGCTGTTGTTGGACTTCTACTCGCTCCTCCTGTCTTTGTTCTGCCTGGAGACACTGGTACTGACTTTCTTGGCGCCGTGGTATGAATGGCCTTGTGCTAGGTCGCATTGGTTCCCTGTCAGGAGTAATATTTTAATAGTCTTGAGCTAAACTTACCAGCCCCTCAATATTGCTGACCTCGCTTCGCTTTATATATAGTTGGTATTCTCTGCGCGAGTTTCTGTAGATACGGGTTAGTTTCTGCTCCTCGGTGTAGCCCGCGTGATGCATGAGTCCTTGTAATACTAAGACATAATCTTTAAATAGCTCACCTTGTCGTTGTACGCGCATTCGAATTTCATCTTCCAGATGCTCTAAGTACCGTGAGCTTAGAAATAACTTCAGGAAGTCCTTCTTGAAGGCGTCCCACTCCTGCCAATGCCGGTTGTTATTCCTATACCATACCAACGCTTTGTCCTTCAACAACTCCGGCAGCGCTTTCGGAATTGTGTTGCGGTTGATTTCATACCCATCTGCCAGCTCCTCCCCTCTCTCGATGAATCCTAGGGGATCTTTGCCTCCGTCGTACTTTAATCCCCACTTCCTTACTCTGTCCATGGTCGTTGCATATGTGCCAGGCTGTTGAATATAATTTGTCGTTGCGTAGGTACCAGGCTGCTGAATAAAATGTACCGTTGGTTGTCCGACCTCCAATTGATTGGGTGCACCATTTGCCTGCCTACCATTTCTTGGTGAATTTAGTTCGCTGCTTGTCTTTGATGCTTGTGGATTTGTTAACCGCGCATGCCGAATCGCCAACTCTGTGAATCGATCACGTAGGTAGGTAGGTTGAACTGGCCGGTCCATGAGGACCTCACATAGACTGATTGAGTCCGTAGTGTTACCAGAAGTTTGTTTTAACGACCAAGCTGAAAAACCCTATCAAAAACCAGGACCTATGTTATAAAATAACTCCGTCCTCTTGGCAAATACTAGAAGCTTCCTAGGACTTAAGCCACTTGCTGCTTCTAGATTTGACAGCTGTATCACTCCTAATAGCTGGAGTCTTAGCCTGGCAAGTTCAGGGCACAAGCACAGAACGTGCTCGATCGTTTCCTCCTCCAACCCGCACTTCCTACATCTGCTATCACTGACCAAGCCTAGTTTAAAGGCATGTGACGCCAGAAGGCAGTGTCCAGTCAGAATACCCGTTATGAGTCTACAGTCCTCTCTTTTTAATGATAGGAGCAACTGTGTTAGTCTAAGGTTGTAAGACCTACACATAATCTTCGACACTTTACAGCCCCGCGCTTGAACCCACGCCTTTCCCGCTTGGTCGATCATGTGCACCTCTCGCCTTCGCTTAATCTCGCCCAATCTAATTGGGACATCTACGGATCAAGCTTCAAGGGTTGCGCCCTTTTTAGCTAGTTCGTCCGCTTTTTCATTCCCATCTATTCCCATATGCCCTGGGACTCAATATAGATGTATGCTTCTCCCTGTCCCGCTTCTCTCCAGAGACTGCTTACACTCTAACACGCATTTAGATGCTGTGCTATGCGAGATTATTGCCTTAATTGCTGCTTGACTGTCAATATAAAAGTTAACACGGTTGCAGCTTAAGCTATTCTCTTCCAGGGTTTCTACTGCTTTGGTTACGGCTAATATTTCCGCTTGGAAAACGCTACAGTAATCCGGCAGCCTGTAGGATCTGCTTATTTCCGGATCAGCGCAGTATACCGCAGACCCTACTCCTTCCACTACTTTGGAACCATCGGTGTACATGTATTGCCTCGTCCGCCATTTGCGCACCCTTGCGCCAACCGTCCACCTCTATTGTGGCCTTAAGATCTCCCTCGAAGCGCAGATAGGGAATCATGTAGTCTGTTCGTCTTGTGATTGATGACGCTATACTACTATGGCCATATGGTCGGGGCTCAAGCTGCCCCGAAGCACTGAGCCTGGTTGCGGTCGTTAACGCTTTGTTCTTTGCTACCAGGTCTACAGGTGGGATGTGCAAAATGGCATACAGTGCAGCCGTCGGGGTTGTTTTCAGGGCTCCCGTAATGCTAAGCATCGATAGTCTGCATACCCCCTCTAATTTTTTGAGGTATGTTGTTTTTTGTGTGGCTTTCCACCAAACAAGAACTCCATAGTATAGAATAGGGCTTACAATCGCTGTAAAAACCCAAAGAGAAAGAGAGGGCGATAGGCCCCACGTACACCCCAGCATTCTTTTATATGCGTAGAGTGCCGTTGAGGCCTTCTTGACCCTCTCCTCCACGTTGAGCTTCCATGGTAGCTTACTGTCTAGGATGATTCCTAAATATTTTGTGCAAGGTTTCTCCTGTAAGGTAACCCCTCCTAACTTAGGCCTGGTCCAATTTGCGACCTTGTACCTCTTTGTAAACAAGACCATATCCGTCTTCTCCGCATTGACTTTCAACCCTATATTAGATGCCCAGGTATGAATATCGCGAAGCGCCCAATCCATCAAAGAACTAATCGTTGGAAGGCACTTTCCACTTATGACAATTGCAACGTCATCTGCGTAAGCCGTACGTTTGACGGGTCCCTCATCGAATTGCCTGAGCAGTTGGTTGATGACCAGCGTCCACAGCAGAGGTGATAGCACCCCTTCCTGCGGCGTGCCCCTGTCCACTGATTTCGTGGCCTCGTACAATCCCCATTGTGATGTAATCTTTCTGCAATTTAACATGCAGCCGATCCATCTGATTAAGGCAGGATGTACTTTAATGTAATTAAGACCATCCATAATCGCCCATTTTGCAACATTATTGAAAGCCCCGGCAATGTCCAAGAAGACTCCTAGAGCATACTCCTTTTATTCCAGGGATTTCTCTATGCTTATTACCACACTATGCAATGCGGTGTCTACCGACTTGCCTTTGGTGTACGCATGCTGTGTTGTGGAGAGCAGCTTTTCATCCACGTTGGACTTTATGTACACATCTATCAGCCTCTCAAAGGTTTTGAGCAGAAATTATGTTAAGCTAATGGGTCTATAGTCTTTGGAATATATGTGACCGATTTTCCCCGCCTTTGGTAGAAAAGCTATAAGAGCAGTTCTCCAAGAGTGCGGTACATGATTCAGTCGTATGCACCCATCGAATATTATTTTAAGCCATTCCACGACGGCCCTACTTGGGACTTGTAGCATGGCCGGGAATATACCATCTGGGCCCGGCGATTTAAACTTAGAAAACGTCTTCACTGCCACTCGATCTTGGTATCGGTCACCAAGCCCGGCACTACTAGCTCCGTGATCGAAGTGTGAGTGATGTCTGCTGGCTCCTCTAAACTGTCTCCCGATGGGAAATGTGTATCGAGAAGCACCTCAAGGGATTCCTCACTATTACGTGACCATTCCCCGTTCTCTTTCTTTATTATTCCCTGGACTATGTTTCCCTTTGCTAGGACTTTTTTCAACCGTGCTGTTTCGCTGGAGCACTCTATGTCCGTACAGAAACTTTTCCATGAGTTTCTATTCGACCTGGTAATTTCACGCTTGTAAATCCTCAGTAGATCCCTGTACTCGTCCCGACACGCTTCGCTTTCCGCGGTCTTTGCGAGCTTAAATATTTCTTTTACCTGTCTTCTTAGAAGACTCCGCTCCTCCATCATGGCGGCTTTGTTTTTCCTCTGAATATTCTTAGAGGCAAGCTTTGTTATACGCAGTCATTGTTAGGAATTCATTAGACTCCTCCAGTTCCTCCACATAGGCAATCTGTTTGGGTTATCCCAGTTTTGTTTCTACCTGTTTCTGGAATTTAGTCCAGTTCGTTGACCTAGGGTTTCTAAAGGTACCTCCCTTCTCTACCCTCTTTAGGGGATACTGAAACTGATATACGCATGGTCGGAGAAGGATGGCCTATCAAGAACCATCCAATCATATCTTGATATATCACGTTCGGAGCTCAATGTAATATCCAAAACATCGCTGGATGTTGGACCAATGTATGTAGGGACATTTCTCCTTTTGGCTATCTGCAAATTAGTTTGCAGGATGTAACAAAATAGAGATTCGCCTCTCTCGTTCTTATCTGCTCCTCCCCATGCATTGTGGTGCGCATTTGCATCCGCACCTATGACCAACCGCCCTTTGCGCCCTTTGTCCTGTACTAGCTTCTTGCACTCTATCGGTGGAACCTCCGTAGCATGGGCCATGTAGCAGGATGCCAGGATAAATGCCTGCTTATTCCACCACTACGAGGTCGTCAGTTATGTAATTAGGCAGCATATATGAATGCAGCTGTTTCCTTACCATTACTACAGCTCGCACCCGTTTGCGCGTAGTACGCCAAATCTGCGCACGCTAAGTCCAGGAACCTTTCCTTCCGATGAGATCCACGGCTCTTGGATCAGCGCCGCGGCAAACGGACTCTCCTCAAGGGTTAGGAGGAGTTCGCTCGGCGCAATTTTACAGTGTTGGAGGTTTATCTGTAGGACTCGCAGCACCATTGGGCTGTTTGTCCCCCTCCAGCACCTTCGCCGTGACGTCGTCGTCCTCCCCTTGCCCTTTTGGTTTAGAGTATTATAGGCCCCCTTCAACCTCTCGTAACTGTTGTGCCGGGTGTAGCTCTGTGCGACTCGAAGCAGTACATCCTGAAGTGCCTGATCCATCAGAGAGGTGAATGTTGTTAGGCATATGCCGCTTATGATGACAGTATCGTCATCTGCATATGCCGTAAACTTTACTGGTCCTCCGTCGAACCGCCTAAGCATTGGTTTATGACCAGCGTCCACAGCATTGGTGATAAAGCACCACCCTGTTGCGTTCCTCTGCTTACAGATTTCGTTGCCTCGCACAGGCCCCATTGCGATGTGATCATTCTGCAGCTTGGCATGGAGCCGATCCAATTTGCTAAATCTGGATGAACTTCAATCGAGTTGAGACTGTCCATGATTGCTCTTTTCGAGACATTGTTGAAAGCTCCGGCTTGTCCAGAAAAACACCTGGGGCATATTCCTGGTGTTCCAAGGCCTTATCTATATTCACAACCACCCTAATCAATGCACTATCGACTGACTTGCTTTGGTGTAAGTATGTTGTGCTGAAGAGAATAATTCCTCGTTCATTTTTGATTTTATATGCACATCTATTAATCTCTCTAGGGTTTTGAGTAGAAAAGATGTCAAAATAATAGGCCTGTAGTCTTTCGGGTGCATATGACTGGCTTTTCCCGCTTTCCGTATCAAGACTACTCGAGCCGTTCTCCAAGATTGCGGGACGTGGTTCAGTTTTATGCAACCCTCAAAGATTATTCTTAGCCATTCTATAATCGTTCCACCGGCCATCTGCAGCATAGCAGGGAATATCCCATCTGGCCCCGGCGATTTGAACATAGCATTGCCCAATAAATTTTGGTCTTTGTCACCAATCCTGGTACCTCTCACTCCGTATTAGGACTGTAGACATGGTTACATAACTCTTCCGCATCGTCTCCTGGTGGGTAGTGTGTGTTAACTAGCACATCCAAGGGACTCTTCAGTACTGCGTGACCATTCCCCGTCGTCCTTTTTATCAGTCCCTGGACTGCATCTCCTTTAGATAGCAATTTTCTTAGTCTCGCGGTTTCGCTGGAGAACTCTATGTCGGCACAGAAATTCTTCCATGGAACCCGCTTTGACCTGTTGATTCCACGTTTATAGACCCTCCACAGATCTCTGTATTCGTACCAGCACTCTTCGCTTGAAAATCTTGTTTATTTGCCCTCTAAGAAGACTAAGCTCCTTACTCCACCATGGTGGCTTTGATTTCCCTTTGAATCTTCTCAGAGG
Organism: Eurosta solidaginis; assembly: GCF_040869045.1. Classification (NCBI taxonomy): domain Eukaryota; kingdom Metazoa; phylum Arthropoda; class Insecta; order Diptera; family Tephritidae; genus Eurosta; species Eurosta solidaginis. The sequence continues at coordinate 97,910,762 of NC_090324.1, forward strand.
ACAAGCTCTGTTGTACGCAGTTGTCAGCGCCTTTGATAGGAAGTTGTTGCACTCCTCCAACTCCTCTACAGTGGCAACCTCTCTATGCTGCCCCAGTCTTCCTGATACATCTTTCTGAAATTTGTACCAGTTCGTTGCCCTAAGAGTTTCTAAAGGTTTTAGCCTTCTCTATCCTATTTAGGGGGATTCAGAAGCTGATATATGCATGGTATGAGAATGATGGCCTGTCAAGGAACCTCCATTCATACCACGATATATCATGTTCAGATATCAAGCACATAGCTTGACGTAGGACAACATATGTACGCATGCTACCCCTGTTGGCCACCTGTAGACTACTCTGCAGTATGTAGCAAAAAAGGGACTCACCTCTATCATTAATATTATCTCCACCCTATACGCTGTGATGCACATTCGCAACCGCGCCTATGACAAGCCGTCCTCTGCGCCCTTATTTATCCACCAGCCTTTTGAACTCCTCTGATGGGGCTTCCACGTCATGGACCATGTAGCAGGATGGCAAGATAAGGGAAAGTTCTTTCTTTCCCTCTATTGCGACTACCGCTAGGTCTTCGTTGCTGAAGTCAGATAGCATGCACGAATATAGGTGTTTCTTTATCGTGACTGCATCTCTAACCCTCCTTTCCATCTTTGCGTAATAAACGCTGAATCCATGAGCACTGAGTCCAGAAACCTTTCCTCCAGATGAAAGCCATGGTTCCTGTATCAGCGCCACATCAAACAAACCCTCCTCAATAATCAGGAGCAGCTCGCTCGATGCCACCTTACTGTGTTGGAGGTTTATCTGTAAGACTTGCAGTGCCATTGAGCATATGTCATGTAACTTTTTGATAGACAAATATTATAAGGTAGGAGGTAGTTTTTCAATTCATGAATGACAGATGTTTTTTGAAGATTTCCAAGTTTAGATTAGTATTGCCAAACTTGAGTAAATAAAAATGTAGACAAATAGAATATTCAGATATGGTTTTGCTTTATAAGACAAGTGAAAATGTATGTGTCAACATAAATTTTTTCTGTGGCTGAAAAACTTTGCAAAAGTTGAAACTGTGCATCGTTTTTTCATTACGAAAAATTAAAACGTCAATAAAAATACAGAGAAGACAGTACAGATTAAAATATGAGATGTGATAGATCTTAACGGTTAAAGCTCTAAGTGGAGATATGCTATAAGATACTGTGACGAATATTAGCAACACTAAGGCATACTATCATCTTTAAGCCGATACTAAGCAGTCACTTGTATCTACATAAACAAATCAATCATTATGCCTACACATTTGTACATACAGCAGCGGAGAGATACTCACAAAAGTATGCTATCATCAGCAAAGTAGTTCTCACACATACACATGCATATTTCTGAGATACTCACGAAAGTATGCAATCTTCAGTGAACTAGTAAATTCTAGAAGAAGAAACGCGTAGAAATATGCGAACGAGGAAACCGAAGAGTGTAAAAGCAGCACCAGCTCACAGTTTTTCATGTAGAACAAGCTAGCTGGACAAAAACAAAGTTCTTATTCCAAGAAAAGTGTAATGAGAAATGAAAGAAAACAAACAAAATAACGGGATTTTTGCTTTTTTTTGATATTTTTGCTCATATATATTGAGTAATTGAAGTAAGAAGGTAGGAGTGGCCGTAAAATACATTGATTAATTTGCAAAATTCTTGTTGAATATTAAGCTTCATATTTATTTTAACTGAACACTTTTATATAATTTTTTTGATGGATTCTAAGCTCGAAGGTAAGTAAAATTTTTTAATAGTAATTCTTTCACAATTAGAGTATTTTCAATATATTAAACATTACGTTATTAAGAAGAAAAGCTTTTCTTTCTCTATATTTTTAAATTTAGGGACAAAAAAGTTACATACATCCGCAGACATCCGGGCTAAATTTTACAGATATTATAGTCGCAAGTATTCTCTAAACGCGAAAGGTCAACAAGAGCACACCAAAACAAAAAGGCGAAGATCACTGACTTCAACCTGCCACAACCTACCGCACCAGTCACCAAGGCATAAAAACAGGTACATACAAAGCAATTCTAATGCAGGTATAACCACACAAATAATAATAAGCAAATGTATGCATATGAAGTAAAATTTTGGAAAAAAATAAAAAAAAGAACATATTGCTGAAAAAATTATGTAGTTGTAATATATGACTGCATATGAAACGGAAAATCACATAAAATAATTTTGTCCAGCTAGCTTGTTCTACACGAAACACTGAGGCATGAGCAATCAGTTTTGATTTAAGCAAGCTATTTGTTGTGAAGTGTTATTGTAAAGTACTTTAATAAAGACCATTTTGCATTATTGAATATTGGAGATATTTATTCAACAGTTTAGCGATACGAACGTTAGTAGAAGGTGTGAAATAAACGGAGTTTCCCTAAATTCGTGACAATACTTTACAATTTATCTAATGCCAAGAACATCTTCAGCACTATTGCCGAATTCAGTGAGTATGCTCGTTAAATTTCATTGTAGAAGGAAACCCTTAAGTCTTTCTTTTCGAGTTAATGAAAATGTAAAACGACTTTAAATAAACAAATAAATAAATGAAAGGCGCGATAAACTCCGAAGAGATTTTAGGCCGAGCTTCTCTTCCAATTTGCGTCATGCCCCCTTATAATTTTTCCTACAAATTGGCGGGACGGAACCTACATGTTTTATGCCGTTTTCGAACGGCAACTGCAAGGCAGATGAATTTTCATTGAAAAGCTTTTCATGGCAGAAATACACTCGGAGTGTTTGCCAAATCAATGAGGGCGACCCCGCTTAGAAAAACTTTTTTGTACTCAGTTGAGCAGAGCTCACAGAGTATATTAACTTTGACTGGATAACCGTTGGTTGTACAGGTATAAAGGAATCGACATATATCAAAATCATCAGTATCGAATAAAAATTTGATTGAGCCATGTCCGTCCGCCCGTCCGTCCGTTAACACGATAACTTGAGTGAAATTTGGTATGTAGGTTCCCGGGCACTCATCTCAGAATGCTATTTAAAATGAACGATATCGGACTATAACCACGCCCACTTTTTCGATATCGAAAATTTCGGAAAAACGAAAAAGTCCGATAATTCATTACCAAAGATGGATAAAGCGATGAAACTTGGTAGGTGAGTTGAACGTATGACACAGAATAGAAAATTTGTAAAATTTTGGACAATGGGCGTGGCACCGCCCACTTTTAAGAGAAGGTAATTTAGAAGTTTTGCAAGCTGTAATTTTTCAGTCGTTGAAGATATGATGAAATTTGGCAGGAACGTTACTGCTATTTCTATATGTATGCTTAAAAAAAATTTGCAAAATCGGAGAACGACCACGCCCACTTAAAAAAATTTGTTTTTAAATCAAATTAAAAAAAAAAGTTAATATCTTTACAGTATATAAGTAAATTATGCCAACATTCAACTCCAATAATGAGATGGAGCAACAAAATACAAAAATAAAAGAAATTTTCAAAATGGGCGTGGCTCCGCCGTTTTTCATTTAATTTGTCTAGGATACTTTTAATGACATAAGTCGAACAAAAATTTACCAATCCTTGTGAAATTTGGTAGGGGCTTAGATTCTAGGACGATAACAGTTTTCTGTGAAAAATGGCGAAATCGGTTGAAGCCACGTCCAGTTTTTATACACAGTCGACCGTCTGTCCTTCCGCTCGGCCACTAACACGATAACTTGAGCAAAAATCGATATATCTTTACTAAACTCAGTTCACGTAATTATCTGAACTCACTTTGTATTGGTATAAAAAACGCCACTTTTTCGATATCGAAAATTACGAAAAATGAAAAAAATCCATAATTCTTTACCAAATACGAAAAAAGGGATGAAACATGGTAATTGGATTGGTTTATTCACGCAAAATATAACTTAAGAAAAAAACTTTGTAAAATGGGTGTGGCACCTTCCATATTAAGTAAAATAAAATGAAAAAGTTCTGCAGGGCGAGATCAAAAGCCCTTGGAATCTTGGCAGGAATACTCTTCATGGTATTACATATATAAATAAATTAGCGGTACCCGACAGATGATGGTCTGGGTCACCCTGGTCCACATTTTGGTCGATATCTCGAAAACGCCTTCACATATACAACTACCACCACTTCCTTTTAAAACCCTCATTAATACCTTTATTTTGATACCCATATCTTACAAACACATTATAGAGTCACCCCTGGTCCACCTTTATGGCGATATCTCGAAAAGGCGTCCACCTATAGAACTAAGGCCCGCTCCCTTTTAAAATACTCATTATAACCTTTGGACGCATTTACATTCCTGACTGGTACTATACAATAATTTTGTAAAAATTGTAGTGCCAGGATAAATACTCAAATAAATACAAAATATGTATGTACATATGTACAGTCACTCACATAAATATGTCGACACCACTTTTTGGACAATTCTTACAATTTTCGCTTTCGCAAATTTATTTTAACTAATTTCCCATAAGAAAATTTGACACGATCTATAACAAAAACTAAATTATATTTAAAAAATGTTTGAAAAATTCGACGAATTTTCATAAAAAATTTTAATTTTTTTCCGAATTTCTAGAATTTTTTAGAGTATTGAGATTTGTAGTCCATTCAATTTAAGTACAATAAAGTAATATTCTTAAGTCCTTTAAATTTTTTTGGATCTATGTCACTTATTCACATGAGTTACTGTATATGAAATAAGCAAATGTATGCATATGAAGTAAAATTTTGGAAAAAAATAAAAAAAGAACATATTGCTGAAAAAAATTATGTAGTTGTAATAAATGACTGCATATGAAACGGAAAATCTTATAAAATAATTATGTCCAGCTAGCTTGTTCTACGCGAAACACTGTGCAGCTGAGGCATGAGCAATCAGTTTTGATTTAAGCAAGCTATTTGTTGTGAAGTGTTATTGTGAAGTACTTTAATAAAGACCATTTTGCATTATTGAATATTGGAGTTATTTATTCAACAGTTTAGCGATACGAACATTGGTAGAAGGTGTGAAATAAGCGGAGTTTCCCTAAATTCGTGACAATACTTTACAATTTATCTAATGCCAAGAACATCTTCAGCACTATTGCCGAATTCAGTGAGTATGCTCGTTAAATTTCATTGTAGAAAGAAACCCTTAAGTCTTTCTTTTAGTTAATGAAAATGTAAAACGACTTTAAATAAATAAATAAATAAATGAAAGGCGCGATAAACTCCGAAGAGATTTTAGGCCGAGCTTCTCTTCCAATTTGCGTCATGCCCCCTTATAATTTTTCCTACAAATTGGCGGGACGGAACCTACATGTTTTATGCCGTTTTCGAACGGCAACTGCAAGGCAGATGAATTTTCATTGAAAAGCTTTTCATGGCAGAAATACACTCGGAGTGTTTGCCAAATCAATGAGGGTGACCCCGCTTAGAAAAACTTTTTTGTACTCAGTTGAGCAGAGCTCACAGAGTATATTAACTTTGATTGGATAACCGTTGGTTGTACAGGTATAAAGGAATCGACATATATCAAAATCATCAGTATCGAATAAAAATTTGATTGAGCCATGTCCGTCCACCCGTCCGTCCGTTAACACGATAACTTGAGTGAAATTTGGTATGTAGGCTCCCGGGCACTCATCTCAGATCGCTATTTAAAATGAACGATATCGGACTATAACCCCGCCCACTTTTTCGATATCGAAAATTTCGAAAAAACGAAAAAGTCCGATAATTCATTACCAAAGATGGATAAAGCGATGAAACTTGGTAGGTGAGTTGAACGTATGACGCAGAATAGAAAATTTGTAAAATTTTGGACAATGGGCGTGGCACCGCCCACTTTTAAGAGAAGGTAATTTAGAAGTTTTGCAAGCTGTAATTTTTCAGTAGTTGAAGATATGATGAAATTTGGCAGGAACGTTACTGCTATTTCTAAATGTATGCTTAAAAAAAATTAGCAAAATCTGAGAACGACCACGCCCACTTAAAAAAATTTTTTTTAAGTCAAATTAAAAAAAAAGTTAATATCTTTACAGTATATAAGTAAATTATGCCAACATTCAACTCCAATAATGATATGGAGCAACAAAATACAAAAATAAAAGAAATTTTCAAAATGGGCGTGGCTCCGCCCTTTTTCATTTAATTTGTCTAGGATACTTTTAATGCCATAAGTCGAACAAAAATTTACCAATCCTTGTGAAATTTGGTAGGGGCTTAGATTCTAGGACGATAACAGTTTTCTGTGAAAAATGGCGAAATCGGTTGAAGCCACGCCCAGTTTTTATACACAGTCGACCGTCTGTCCTTCCGCTCGGCCACTAACACGATAACTTGAGCAAAAATCGATATATCTTTACTAAACTCAGTTCACGTAATTATCTGAACTCACTTTGTATTGGTATAAAAAATGGCTTAAATCCGACTATGACCACGCCCACTTTTTCGATATCGAAAATTACGAAAAATGAAAAAAAACCATAATTCTATACCAAATACGAAAAAAGGGATGAAACATGGTAATTGGATTGGTTTATTCACGCAAAATATAACTTAAGAAAAAAACTTTGTAAAATGGGTGTGGCACCTTCCATATTAAGTAAAATAAAATGAAAAAGTTTTGCAGGGCGAGATCAAAAGCCCTTGGAATCTTGGCAGGAATACTCTTCGTGGTATTACATATATAAATAAATTAGCGGTACCCGACAGATGATGGTCTGGGTCACCCTGGTCCACATTTTGGTCGATATCTCGAAAACGCCTTCACATATACAACTACCACCACTTCGTTTTAAAACCCTCATTAATACCTTTAGTTTGATACCCATATCGTACAAACACATTATAGAGTCACCCCTGGTCGACCTTTATGGCGATATCTCGAAAAGGCGTCCACCTATAGAACTAAGGCCCGCTCCCTTTTAAAATACTCATTATAACCTTTCGTTTGATACCCATATTGTACCAACGCATTCTAAAGTCAACCCTGGTCCACCTTTATAACGATATTCCGAAAAGGCCTTAACGAATAATAAAAATGTCACCCTGTTTCCAAATTGCTGCAACACCCGTTGTCTACTGTGAACGGACAACAGGTGTTGGAACAACTTGGAAACAGAGCAATTCGGCTCGGCAGAAAAAGACCGGCAATTATTAAAAAGATTGGACTTCAACACACCAACAAGTGCGAGTAAACTAAAACTAAAATATTTAAAACCCCAAAAATAAAAGAACAAAGCCGATTGTTTTAAAATTATTTATGAACCGCAAAACTAGAACTAACATAAATAAAAGTACTGAAAACATAAATTAAAACACTGTGTTTGGTGTTGGGTGTTTTATGTGGAGTGTGTTGCGCGTGCAAGTGCACGTACCATTTACAAATTTACATTTTTCGGAGGTTCATAAAATGAACCTTATATGGCGACCGTGACAAAGGTAGGCGGTGGAACTTTTTATGAAATATGTGGAAAGTGGCAGTGGCAGTGAAAATACATAATTAAATAAAACAAAGTAAAGAAAGCGTTAAATAATAAAAAACGTCCAAAAACTACAACTAAATTATACAAAAATAATCAAAAAAAACTTTAAATAACAAAATATATTAAAAACTACAATAAACGGTACAGAAGTAATACAAAATCTTTAACTTAAAAAAATCGACTTAAACTACAACAAATATAAGGCCAAAATGGAAAATTTTTCATACAACAACGCTATTAATTAACGGAATTTAAAACCCACGCCACTAGCCAACTGTACAACCCCGCCATTTTTAAAGTCCACCACCACCACCAGCATTTGACATCACCGCCAGCATTAACATCGAGACCAGCAGCGGCAGCGCCGGCGAAGACCACCAGAAACAACTCCGCCATCAGCAGCATTGGCGACGACAGCGGCAGCGTTTACGACAGCGGCAGCATTTACGGTTGGCGCAGCAGCAGTCATAAGTATATTATATATATATGTATTCAACAATTTTTAACATTTTTTCTTTAAATTAAAATTTTTTATTAAATTCGGTGCCTTCGCATGTCAATTAAAATAATTTCGCATTTCATATAAATTTTGGATTTTTGACATAACGGTGATTTGTGAAAAACCATTTTTTTATATAAAACGGTGGTTTGTTAAAAACGCAATTAACTTTTTGATATAAACGGTGGGTTGTTAAAAACCAATTAATTTTTTGAAATATGCGGTGGTTCCGTTAAAAACCAAGAAAATTTTTTTTTTTTGAAATATGCGGTGGTTCCGCTAAAAATCAAGTCAGATTTTTTATATAAAGCGGTGCGTCCGTGAAAATGTACGATTTTTTTTTTTACAAAGCGGTGTGTCTGTGAATATAAATAGAATTTTTTGAACAAGTTACAACAATATTGAAATTTGTTCCAACTAATACCTATATACTTTTGTGCAAAGTTTAAATTCAATTACTTCTTAAAGATTTTTCTATACAAGTATAATGCAGTTTTCATTAATTCTTCAAATAAATTGTTAAATATTTCTTTAGCGACTATTCAACTGTAAATCAGTTCCCTTTGTAAAACATCAATACTTCAGCTTTAAATTTAAATTCAAAATTCAAACAAGTGCTTCATTAGTTTCATATGTACAACCTTAGAAGTGGTAAGCAAGTGCAAAAAAACTTCAGATTCAGAATCCGATAAATCAGCCTCAAGCTACGAAAATTTAACTTCATCTTCGACCGGAAAAGTCACCAAACAGGAAAATAAATTATCGTTGTCAGCAGATTTCCCAGGCTTCGAAGATTCTTCAAATAAAAATTTAACTTCTAATTTAGTTTCAAATCTTAACGACTCAAATAGTGAAATATTAACTTCAACTTCTTCTACTTTAAAATCAGATCTTAACGATCCAAATAGTACAAACGTGGCCTCACCTTCTGCTAATTCAGCTCCAGATCTTAACGATCAAATCATGGCAACACCTGAGGAAAAGAGAACTTTCATTAACACATGTGCTAATTCTATTAGAGAAAACTACAGGGGTGATCCTCTAGCACTTGATTCTTTTATAGACAAAATTGCATTACTTGAACAATTCGCTACTGCAGATTTAACTGATACTTTTATAGCGTTCTTAAAATCAAAATTAGGGGGTAAAGCCCGTGAAGCAATACCAACACAAGTAACTTCAGTCAATGAAATTAAAACAGCTCTACGTAATAGGATCAAACCAGACAAATCGAAAGTTGAGCAGGGAGAATTGCAGCGTTGCACGTTAACGGTAACAATTATACAGATTTTGCTAAAAAAGTTGAAGATTTAGCTGACTCACTTGAGCGGTCTCTTATTGTTGAAGGGATCACTCAAGCGAAAGCTCATGAAATAGCAGTCGAACAAACTGTTAACGTGTGTCGTTTAAATGCAAAATCAAATTAAGTAAAAACCATTTTAGCCTCAACGGCATTTACTGATCCGAAAGACGTAGTAGGAAAATTAATTGTAGAACAAAACAACGAAGTAACTGAACGTCAGGTTCTAGATTTTCGATCACGTGGTAACAGTACATTCAGAAATTCACGTGGTAGTTATCGAGGTTTTTACCTAAACCGCGGCTATACTGGTTATAGAAATAATAGTTCATTTTCATATAATAGTAATTATAACGGTAACAATAATCAGAGATATCGCTATGATAACAGAAATAGATACCAAAATAACAACAATAATAATATACGTACAAATTCCAGTTCAAATACAAATAATAGTAACAATAGAGGTAACAATTCGAGAGCAGCCAATGGTAGAGGTAGAAACGCAAACGTTCGCGCTTTAAACGCGAGTGCCCCTCAGGAGCGAACACTGAGGGAGGACAAACTAAGCCAGTAAGCGAACATCCCTCACCAATAGGCATCTATTGTTTAAATTTAAATTACTCAGATTTCATTGAATTACAACTTAACGAGTCACAAAAATTTTGTTCTTTCCTAGTAGGCACTCAAGCAGACATTTCTTTAATAAAAATATCATGTTTAGACAGAAACATTTCCTTAAATACGAACGACATTATTAACATTACCGGTGTCATTCTAACTCAGTTTCTAGTTTAGGTAAAGTTACAGCAAATTTAAATTTTTCTAACTTTTCAATAAAACATACCTTACATGTAGTAAATGAAAACTTTAATATTCCATCCGATGGCATACTGGGTAAAGATTTTCTGAAAATTAACAAATGCATTATTAATTATGAAAGAAATAGTATTTCCTTTTGGGTAGGTAATGAAAAAATCGCGATACCAATCCTACACGGAACAGAAAGCGACAGTTGTATCATTCCGCCAAGATGTGAAATATTCAGACTTTTTGATTTAGGAGATTCACCCGAGCCACTTTTCGTGGACCCGCAGGAAATTGAAAAAGGTGTTTTCACAGCTAGGTGCATTGTTAATTCCAGTTACCCAATACTCAAAGTCATTAACACCACGGATGATATAAAGTATGTCAAAAGAAAAAGTATTCGGACAGAAAAACTTTCAAACTATAATGTTTATACAATTAACAAGACAGAAACAGAAGACAAACGTACAGAAAAACTTATTTCAATTTTAAAAAATTAAATACCTCAACATGCTCATAGTAAATTAATTGACCTTTGCATAGATTATGCCGGCATTTTCGCTCTTGACACGGACTAAATGACTTTAAACAACTTCTACGAGCAAAAATTAAGATTAACAGATCAACGAGCCGGTATATGTTAAAAACTATAGATTGCCATACTCTCAACGCGAAGAAATAAATCGCCAAGTAAATAAATTGTTAGGTAACGATTTGATTGAACCCAGTTATTCGAATTACAATAGTCCTTTGATTGTAGTCCCAAAGAAGGATCCTAATGTTCAGAAAGCATATCGTATGTGCGTAGATTTTCGCGCAGTAAACAAAAAACTCATTGCTGATAAATTTCCACTAGCTAGAGTTGACGATATTCTAGATAATCTCGGTAGACCAAAATGTTTTTCCACATTAGATCTTTTTTCTGGATTTCATCAAATCCCCTTGCATCCTGACTCACGTGACATTACTTCTTTCAGCACCTCGGTCGGCGCATTTAGATGGAAAGTGCTTCCATTCGGTTTAAATATAGCACCAAATTCATTCTCACGAATGATGACAATAGCTTTTTCGGATATACCAGCCAATATCGCATTTTTGTACGTCGACCATATTATCATGTCATAGGTTGTAGTGAAGCACACCATATTAAAAATCTTTCAAAAGTTTTCAATACTTGTATGTCTTTCAATCTCAAACTTAACCCAAATAAATGCAACTTTTTACGACCAGAAGTCACATTTTTAGGTCACAAATGTTCAGCCAAAGGTTTGTTGCCAGACGACTCCAAAATAAACGCAGTTGAAAAGTATACAAAACCGACTGATAAAGACGCGGTACGACGATTCGTCGCGTTTGCAAACTATTACAGAAGGTTTATACCAAATTTTGCGTCTCTGACAGCACCTCTAAATCGATTAAGTAGAAAAAGAGTTGAATTTGTAAGTGCGAAAGAGCATTTTTATCATTGAAAGCAGCGTTACTTTCACCAAAATTACTTCAATATCCAGATTTTACTAAACAATTCATTATTACCGTTGATGCTTCCACAACTGGATGTGGCGATATTTTGAGCCAAGAACAACAAGGTAGTGATTTACCAATTTGTTTCGCTTCTAAAGCATTTAATAAAGCAGAGCAGAAAAAACCAATTATAGAGTTGGAACTCTTAGCTATTTATTACGCAATAAAGCAATTTCGACCATATGTGTATGGTATCCATTTCATTGTAAAATCAGACCATAGACCTCTAGTATACTTATTCAACATGAAAGACCCATCTTCAAAACTTTCAAGAATAAGACTGGAACTATCAGAATATAACTTTACTATAGTTTACATAAAGGGTAAATCAAACGTTGGTGCCGATGCACTATCGCGTATTACAATCGATGAGATTAAAGAGGCTAACAAACAAATTTTGGCAGTACAGACAAGGGCAATGACAAAAAAGGCAAACGACAAAAATTAACATAGGAAAACAGACAAAAACGACGAAAAACAACTTACTTTACATGTCTACGACAAATTTTCATTTAATTTTTCAAAAAAGATTCCACGAATAAGATCTGCAGTTACGTACGATAAAAATAATAAAACAAAAAGTTTAAGAATTTTTGCGCATATTAAACATAAGAAACTCGAGTTACTTAATTTTGAGCTTGTTAACGAAATAATGACTTTAGAGAAAATACTTTCGAGGCTTGAATCAGAAGCCGGCAAACGCAAAATTAAGCAGATTGAATGGCCTAAAAACGATATTATGTTCGAACATTATACTATTACAAATTTCAAAAATATTGGAAATGAAATTTTAAAATCATTAGAAATTATTTTAACAGATCCAGTGGAGACTGCAACAGATGAGGATACAAAATTAAAACTCATGAAAATTTACCATAATGATCCCATTTCTGGTGGACATTGTGGAATGAAAAGACTTTACGCAAAACTACGAACGAAATTTTATTGGAAAGATATGACTCGTGATTATCGAAATATATCAAAAATTGTAATGATTGTCTTTTATACAAGGTTAAACCTAAAACAAAAGAAAAACTTGTGTTAACACCAACTCCTTGTAAACCATTTGATATACTAGTAATTGACACATTAGGACCCCTACCTGAGTCCAAATATGGTAACAAGTTCGCACTTACCATGATTTGCGACATGACTAAATACCTGGTAACAGTCGCTGTGCCAGACAAATCGGCAAAAACAATCGCTTCAGCAATCTTTTAAGGCTTCATTTTGACATACGGCACAATGAATGCCATAAAATCAGATTTAGGTACTGAATTTAAAAATGAATTATTTGAAGAATTAACTAAACTTCTAAATATTGGACATAATTTTTCAACTGCTTACCATCACGAAACTGTTGGCACGATTGAAAGTAATCATAGAGTTTTTAATGAGTACTTACGTGCATATTTAAAAGATACTTTTTCTGATTGGGATGTTTATTTAAAATACTTTACCTTCCTACACAATACTACGAGTAGCACAGTTTTCGACAATCACTTTTCTCCTTTCGAGTTAGTTTTTGGGAAAAAGGCAACTTTGCCTAGTGAATTGACAAAAGAAACAATTAACCCAATTTATAATGTCGAAAGCTATGCCAAAGAAGTTAAGTATATAATGCAGAAAACGCACAAAATGGCACAAAACCTAATTAATAAAAATAAATTACAAAGTAAAAATCTGTACGATAAAACGGCACGACCTTTAGTTGTCAAAATGGGAGATAAAGTACTTTTACAGAAAGAACCACATCATAAACACGAAAGTATTTATCAAGGTCCATTTATTATAACAAAAATTAACGAACTTAACGTAACTACTTTCGATTTTTTTTTTTTTTTTTTGAATATATATATTTGCAATCTATTCATAGAACAATAAGCAAATTATTTAACAATGGGAGTTTGACTTGTATTATTGATCTCCAGTGAGGTCAATAATAATACAGTGACAAATGTACAACGTACATATACATATGATAACATATACATATTTAGATGTAGAGAAAGAAAGAATCAATTAATTAGTAGTTTGATTATTATTATGTTTTACTTTTTTTTTTTTTTTGTTTTTTTTTTTTTGTAGTTAGTTTCTAAACGGTAGGTCTAGAACATGATGTCTTTTAAGCCTTATGATTTCGTTGGTTTCATCTAATAACGTAATAGCCAGCAGGTTGTCATGATAGCTGATTCTGCGTAGGTATGCTGCACTGAATCTATTAATTTCATTTTTTATAAACGGAATATTTAGATCTGAATGAATGGCTTTATTTGTGATGAACCAGGGGGCATTTGTGATCAATCTTAAGGTTTTAGACTGATATCTTTGTAATATTTCTATATTTGAATTTGATGTTGTACCCCAAAGCTGTATGCCATAAGTCCATACTAGTTTTAATATAGCTTTATATAATAAGAGTTTAGTCTCGAGATATAGAGGTGAATTAGGTCCAAATAACCAATATAGTTTTTTAGTTTTAGTTTTTATCTGCGTTCTTTTGGCTTGAATATGACATTTCCATGTTAGCCGCTTGTCTAAATGCAAGCCTAAATATTTGACGCTGTCACGTTTTGGAATGGTATTACCATAAATACGACAAGGGGGGCAGTCATTTCGCCTTAATGTGAATAACACATGCACAGATTTATTTGAGTTGACCTTCATTTTCCAACGATCTAACCAGGTCTGGATCTCATTTAGTTCCTTCTGGACTAGGTTGGAAGCTTCGATTGGAGATACATTGGACGCTAGTACAGCCGTGTCATCGGCATATGTAGCAATAAATACATTTTCAGTTTCTGGCATGTCGGATGTAAAAATTGTGTAAAGGACTGGTCCGAGAACGCTTCCCTGAGGTACGCCTGCTTTAATGTATGTTATGGTAGAGGTATCATCATTAACTTTTACATAATAGGATCTATTAGCAAGATACGATTTTAGAATCAGATAAATTGGTGAGGGGAATATTTTTTTAATTTTATATAGTAAGCCATAGTGCCAAACTTTATCAAATGCTTGTTGTATATCCAAAACCACAGCTGAACAGTATTCTTTTCGTTCAAAAGGGTCAACAATGAAATTTACAACTCGGTGGCATTGCTCAGGTGTACCATGATATCGCCGAAAACCAAATTGATGGTCAGGTATTATATTATTTTCTTTAAGTATTGGCGGGATTCTACGTAAAAATATTCTCTCAAATATTTTTGAGAACAGTGTCAATAAACTGATGGGCCTATATGAGGTTATTTCGTTTTCTGGTTTGTTAGGCTTGGGGACCATCATAATTTCTGCACATTTCCACTGCGTGGGGAAATGACTTAACCTTAATATAGAATTGTGTATTAGTGTCAAAAACATTATACCTTTTTTTGGTAAGCACTTGGCTACTTTAGCATCAATTTTGTCGTATCCTGGAGACTTATTTTTGCCAAGCTTTTCGATTTCAATACGAATTTCTTTAGGTGTTATATGTTTGATAGGCAACGATAATTGACATGGAGCATCAAGAAACTGAAGAATATCGGTTTCGTTGTCATGACTGTTTGTATAGGGTGTGAATGTTGTTTCAAGTGTTTGGCATATGCATCTGCCTTGCTTTTATCAGATCTACACCATGCATCATTACAGTCCTTTATAGGTACATTTCTCTTTTTTGGGCGTTTCAGGTACCTCGTACCTTTCCATATTTTGTAATCATCATTAATATTGTCATTTAAGTTTTCAATATAATCTGAGATCGATTTGTTTCTGAATTCTTTTAGTTTTTCTTTAAGTTCGCTTGTGGCCTTATTTAGTAAAGTCTTATCGGCTGGATTTCTAGTAGTTTGCCATTTCTTTCGTAATTTTCTTTTTTGTCGAATTAACGCTCTGATATCTGCAGATACGTGCACAGATGCACGAGATCTATGTGTATCATTAGTACTAATATTTGGGGTAGATGCAAACGCTGCTTGATGAATTAATGAGGTAAAATTTTCAACTGCATTGTCGAGTTCTGCTGGGGTTTTGATTGAAGTCTTAAGTTCCACATTTTGTGTTATCTGTTCTTGGAAAATATTGATTTGGCTTTTGTTATTTAATGCCGTATACTTCCTTTGCTTTGTATTAACAAGAGTGCTATAATTAATAATAACTGGCGAATGGTCAGAGCTTAGTTCTTCAGAACTGACAATGTCTAAAAATGGAGTTTGTATACCATTGTAAACAGCAAAGTCTAGCAAATCAGGGATTTTTAGTGGATCAGTGGGCCAGTAGGTAGGCTCACCAGTGGATAAAGTTTTAAAATCATTCTTTACAATGCACTTATAGAGTTCTCTACCTTTCGGGTTGGGGATACGTGAGCCCCACCAGGGATGTTTAGCGTTATAATCACCGCCTACTAAAAACCTACTGCCAAGGGAATTAAAGAAGTTTTCGTATTCCGGAGTTGTGATGCTATGCCTTGGAGGTGAATATAAGGCATAGATATGTAAATCAATATTATTACACTTTAGTTTTACCCCAGCCGCTTGTATTGACGGTGTTTGGGTTGCTTCGAGTATATCATACTTCAAATTTGATTTGACTAAAACAGCCAGCGTGCGCTCTGTTGCTAGGGTGATTAGTTGCGACAACATCGTAGTTTTGAATTTTAAAATAGGTTTTGCCTGTAAAGTGGGTTTCTGAAACCAGCATAATATCAATATAATTATCTTTTAAAAATATTTCAGTTTCCTGTGCATGACGAGATAGGCCGTTGGCATTCCATATTGCTATGCTTAAATCTACTTGCATAGTTTTTCCAGAAGCAGTGACATCATATTAAGAAGAGTGTTTGTTAGTTCAATTTGTTTAGAGATTAGTCGTTCAATATTTTCCATTGACTTTTGTCCATTTATCTCATTATTATTGTCTCTACCTGTTAACACATTAGAATATGTTTGCTTGTTGTTGCTTGCGGTGTTTTCATTATTATTATTTTGCGAATTAATGTTTACACTCTCTTTCGTACGATTGGAAAATATCGGGTTTTTTTTAGTAAGTTGCTGATAAACCATGCAGCCTTTATAGTTTGCGGTGTGGTGTTGATGGCATTGAACACATGTTGGTAAAGTGTCTTTTGGCTTTGTGCATTCTGATGTTGAGTGCATTAATCCACATTTAACACATTTATAAGGTTTTCTACAATATGTTTTTGTATGTCCAAATTCTTGGCATCTGTAGCATTGAACCAAAACACTTGTTTGCCTAGGAGGCTCAACTTTAATGATTGCATTACTCAAATGTTTTAATTGGTAGATTTCTTTGTTGTTGGCGCTTGGCTCCAAGTCAACAAAAAACATTGACAAAGGTTGTTTTGTTATTCTACTTTTAACGTTAGCTACATTTCTTACTTTATGTCCTAATTGAGTAATTTCATTTTTATGTCTTCAATAGGAGTTGAATAGTGTAATCCTTTTAGTATTACTCTATATGACCGTTCCTGTTTGGGTTGATAGGTATGATAACTTATCTTCCCTGCTTCTAGTTCTTTTACAATTTTACGATATGAGTCTATGTTATTTATTAATAATCTAATTTGCCCATCTTTGAAGGACTTATAACTAAATTCATTATTATATATATATATATAAGAGAGAACTTGGGGTCATATATAATATCGCTGCAAACAACGGATATAAAAAAGCACAGTAGATAAGCTCAGAAGGACAAATGGAGAACCAAAAAGAAATAATGAAAAGGAAAATAATAGCTGGACGACTACGACATATACTGGAAAAGCAACATATAAATTGGCAAACTTCTTTAAAAAATACAACATTAACACAGCATTCAAAACATCGAACAATCTAGGGCGAAAACTAAGAACTCACATTAACTCAGAGGATCCGTTTAGCAGCCACGGCGTATACAAGCTTACCTGCGGATGCCAGCATAGTTACATAGGACAAACAGGACGGCAAATAAGAACGAGGTTCAGAGAACTTATTAGAGATTACAACAAAAAAAAACGGAATCCAAACATTATATCCGAGACTAACTACGCGAATCACATGGTCAAGAATGAATGTTCCCCAGCAAACATCAATAAAACAGTTAGGGTTCTTCACATACAGGAAAAGGGCCGACGTCTCAACGTACTCGAAAACATGGAAATCTACAAACAGAAAAGGTTCGACGGTAGAATAATAAACGAACAGATAAACACAATTTCTGACACAATATTCGAGCTTTTAAAACTTGTTTACAGGAAACAACTTAATCACACAGGTACAACAGACAAACACACAACAACAAATAAACACAAAACAATTAACACACCAAAACAAAAAACCGACAAAGAAGGTCAAACGACTAAAATCACAGATTTCTACCTACCCCAGTCAGCCACACAAATCGATTAGTAAACCACCCTCCGTTCTGAATGAACACACAGCACATACACATAACTAAATATACACAAGCACCAATTTGACAATACCTGCTCATATAACTACGAACTATAAATACAGGACAAACGACAACAACAGATCAGAACGAAAATCGACACTGATGATGGCACAACGCGCGAAACCGGTTTGTCTCAAAACCAAATTTGACAAGGGATGACGGAAAATCGTTCCAATATACATCATTTATCCACCCTGTCGGAAAATCAACCAAACAAGATAAGTCAAATGGGTATTACATGAAAGGTCTTAATGATTATTTAAAAGGGAGTGGGCCTTAGTTCTATAGGTGGGCGCCTTTTCGAGATAACGCCATAAGGGTGGACCAGGAGTGACTCTATAATGTGTTTGTACGATATGGGTATCAAATTAAAGGTATTAATGAATGTTCTAAAATGGAGTTGCCCTTAGTTGTATATGTGAAGACGTTTTCGAGATATCGAACAAAATGTGGACCAGGGTGACCCAGAACATCATCTGTCGGGTACCGCTAATTTATTTATATATGGAATACCATGAACAGTATTCCTGCCATGATTCCAAGGGCTTTTCATTTCGCCCTGCAGAACTTTTTCATTTTCTTCTACTTAATATGGTAGGTGTCACACCCATTTTACAAAGTTTTTTTCTAAAGTTACATTTTGTGTCAATAAACCAATCCAATTACCATGTTTCATCCCTTTTTTCTTCGTATTTCGTATAGAATTATGGCATTTTTTTCATTTTTCGTAATTTTCGATATAGAAAAAGTGGGCGTGGCCATAGGCGGATTTCGGCCATTTTTTATACCAAGATAAAGTGAGTTCAGATAAGTACGTGAACTAAGTTTAGTAAAGATATATCGATATTTGCTCAAGTTATAGTGCTAAGGGCCGAGGGGAAGGACAGACGGTCGACTGTGTATAAAAACTGGGCGCAGCTTCAACCGATTTAGCCCATTTTCACAGGAAACAGTTCTCGTCATAGAATCTATGTCCCTACCAAATTTCCCAAGGATTGGTAAATTTTTGTTCGACTTATGGCATTAAAAGTATTCTAGACAAATTAAATGAAAAAGGGCCACGCCCATTTTGAAATTTTTTTTATTTTTGTATTTGGTGCACCATATCATTACTAGAGTTGAAAGTTGACATAATTTACTAATATACTGTAAAGATATTAAATTTTTTGTTAAAATCTGACTTTAAAATTTTTGTTTTTTAAAGTGGGCGTGTTCGTCATCCGATTTTGCTAATTTTTATTAAGCACACATACAGTAATAGGAGTAACGGTGCTGCCAAATTTCATCATGATATCTTCAACAACTGCCAAATTACAGCTTGAAAACTTTTAAGTTACCTTCTTTTAAAAGTGGGCGGTGCCACTCCCATTTTCCAAAATTTTACTATTTTTCTATTCTGCGTCATAAGGTCAACCCATCTACCATGTTTCATCGCTTTATCCGTCTTTGGTAATGAATTATCGCACTCTTTCGGTTTTTCGAAATATTCGATACAGAAAAAGTGGGCGTGGTTATGGTCCGATTTCGTTCATTTTAAATAGCGATCTGAGATGAGTGCCCAGAAACCTACATACAAAATTTCATCAAGATACCTCAAAATTCACGGACGGACATGGCTCAATCAAATTTTTTTTCGATACTGATGATTTTGATATCTATCTCGATTCCTTTATACCTGTACAACCAACCGTTATCCAATCAAAGTTAATATACTCTGTGTGCAAGGCACCCTGAGTATAAAAATTCTATCAATGATCTGTACTGTGTTAGTTGCTGTGCATCACGGATATAAACTGAAAATATTTTCATATCTTCCTTGATTTATGTGTCACTTAGTTTTGGAAACAAGGCTTTCAAGAGCAAAAAATCCTCGCTGTTATTGTCAAGTCGTTTGATAAACTGCTTCATGTAGCCCAACTTGAGGTGTAGCGGTGGCAAAATAATTTTACCGTTCTGACCGAGTGGAATGTTAATAACGTTTTTTTTCTTCCTATTTCGAGTGTTTTCCTACACGGCCATTCACTGATTTTGAAATTATCTTTTCCTCGACTGTCCCATTCGCACAGATAACGAGGATATTTTGTGTATCATCCTTGCCCTAGGGCCCCTAGGAACAATTATAATTTAATTATAATATTCTTTCGTTTTTGTGACTGAATCACGTCAGAACGACTACACGGATTTTGATGAAATTTGGGACAGAGATAGACAATAGTCTACTGGCGAAATTTTTTTCGAACATGGAAGGGCGGGCTCCCACGACCCCTTCGAATAATTGCTTTTTAATAATTTTCACACATTATAACTTTACGTATGACATTCACCAGTATTACAACTCAATGGGTCAAATAAGTCGAGGGCTTACAATATGCGCAATGACACCCTCCGAGACTATTTCGGGATCATTTGGGGACCCTTAAGGCATAGTTTCTGGATGGGTTTCGGAATCCGTCCGGCATCCCGCCGCGGTAATTTCGGGAATTTATCTGGACTATTTCAGGATCATTTGCGTGGTTTGGATGGTTTTCGGGATCCGTCCGGGATCCCGCCGGGGTCATATCAGGACTTTTTCGGTATCATTTTGGGCCCTTCCGGGATAATTTCTGTGTAGTTTTCCCGATCCGTCTGGGTACCCGTCAGGGTCATTTCGGAAAATTTGTGGATAGTTTTCGTGGTTCATCTGGGATCACGTCGGGGTTATTTCGAGACATTTCCGGGATCATTTAAAGACCCTCCGAAACCGGTAGCTTAGCACACATGCCTTTTTAAATTATGAGCTTTTATGGCCATGGATTTGCTGCAAATTATTCGTAATTAAAATTCGGTATGTTTTATGTTTAATATCTAACACAGCTTTTTCGTTCTTTTTTTTAATTTTTAAATGAATCCTGTAACGAACTGTTATAACTATAATTACACTTTTTGTTATATTTTAACCAACTAAATATCCCAAAAAGCAACACTATTTTCATCTAAAAAATTCTCTTTGGTTTTAGCTAATTGCAGTTTTATTTATTTTATTTATTTATTTCTTTTTTCGTTTTTGTACAACTAAGACTAATAGGTCTTTTATATGTACATCAGCAAATGGATAATATCTTATTCTAACAATAGCTGGATGAGTAATAATGATAATAATGGCTGGTTTTTCAGTGTAAGTGTAACTTCAGTTAAAGTTGACCAGAGCTTAACCTTACTACTTTGTTCGATAACATGAAATATTGCTGCTCATCTCAGCTCAAGCGGCCAAAGTGGCAGGGTTAAGCTCTAGTCAACTTTAACTGCAGTTTAAACTCGCACCGAAAAACCGGTCCTAAAACATAATAATAACAAATTTATGTAAAAAATGCAACGCTTAATACTAATACAATAGAATTTAATAAAAGAAAATAGGAAATAAAACAGATAGTAGGGGTGGTTTTGAAAACAGATAACGAGAGAAAAGAAAAAGGAAGTATTGACAGTAAGTGGTATGTATTCAGAACGCAAGATCACAAAAATATCCGTATATTTCCGTGTTAAAGTTGTGTCTATTCAAACGAGCTTTAACACTTTCTGAAATCATGTTTTACATTTTGATAGCGCTAATGAAAAACATTCGGCTGGATGTTAGTGTACTATGTCTGGGAATTACCAAGGTATAGAGTATCTGAGATCTGGTTAGTTGAAGCTTGTCATACAGATATTTAGGGGTTTTCCACTCCAGCATCTTGTATACGAAAATTCATTTTCTTGCGGCCAAATATTGCATAATGCTACTGCTCAGAATTTTGTCACGCCATGGTGATATACATATGACTATAACGACTTATGCCATAAACATACCTCGTTACATTATTGAAGGCTACATTCATCTTGTTAACAGATTGTGAGTCAAGTTTGCTACAGACTATTTCTACATATGTAAAATGAGGTGCAGTTAATTTGAAGGCGAGTTTTCGGCGTGTTTCTTGTGGGGTAAACGCTGCAGAGAATCTTAACCTATGCAGATTAAATAAACATTGCTAACTAATTTATTGATATGATAACAGCAGCTAAGATTATTATTTATTGTAAACCCGAGGTTCCTTATTTTATTAGTGATCACAAGGATAGGTGGTGCAATGCACACAGGCGGAATGTTACTTGGATTTATATCGCTTTTACAAATATATATGACACACTATTTGGCTGCATTCAAACATAAGTCATTCTTCCGCGCTCAGGACAATACAGCACACAAATCACTATTTACTTTATAGCATAGATCTTCCACAAGACAAATACGATCGGAAAGGTATAACTAAATATCATCAGCATACATAAGAACACTAACGAATTGACATACAGGAAAAACGTCATTAACAAACATACTGAACAAAAGCGGGCCAAGTATAGATCCCTGCGAACACCTGCCTTGATAGCCTTAAACTCAGATGATGTATTCTCACTTTTCACTCTTTGAAATCTTCCAGTGAGATAACTAAACATGAGTTTCATGGAGCATTCAGAGAATCCATAAAAACTCCTGAGTTTCCAACATAAATAAAATTGAAAATTGCTTCAAATAAATGTTTTCATACATTTCAAAAAGCAATACGGGCAACCCCTGATTAAATCATACAAACAGACAAAATTGGTTAATTCTTTGTAGTTATATAAATAGAACAAACCCAGCAACAAAACCAAAGTTTCTTTGAAAACCGCCGTACCAACAAGCATAGCTTTGACACATAATTGCATACGAAGTATGCAATGTGTAAAGGATTAAAATATCCAAAAGAATGCAATTGGGAAAAACTTTACAACAACTAAGGCATGACGTAGCTGAATGCGTTTATAACCATTTTAACTATCGTAGGAGTGCGGGTTCGACTCCCACTCCCGGGAGAAAAGGCTTTGAAGAGATTTACAAGGTATAATCGAAACAGCTGTCGCCTTGTCCGTCCTGGTGTCACGTTGTTTGAATTTTTCCCAAATTATTAAATAAATTATAAAATTAAAAATTTCTTCAAATAAATGTTTTCATACATTTAAAAAAGCAATACGGCCAATCCCCGATTAAATCATACAAACAGACAAAATTGGTTAATTCGTTGTATTTCTATAAATAGAACAAAAACAGCAACAATACCAAAGTTTCTTTGAAAACCGCCGTACCAACAAGCATAGTTTTAACCAGGCATGCTTAACCAACGAAACGATATCATTTCGTTACGATAATTAACGTTAATAAACGAAGCAAAGTCATTTCGTTTCGTTTATTAACGTTAAGAACGTCAAATTAACGAAATGATTTTGTTTCGTTTTCTACCATATCAAAACGAAATCAATCAAAACGAAAATCAAATCGTTTATGTTGATTATTATTCAAACTATGCCAGCAAAGCTGATTGGTGGCGGAGTTATTAAAGGTGAAAGCATTAGCCAAGCTGATTGCAATTTCTCATGAATTTTGACAATACGAGCATTTCTCAGAGTATTTTTGACATTACCACCAACGAATTACACAAACAAATTACATGGAGTTTGTGTGTATGTCCGCTCGCTGTTACCACCTAACGGCTTCACCATGGCTATAGCACTGCCAGCACAATTCAAACATAAAGTATCACGTTTTTAACGTTAACGAATGCTTTTCGTTTCGGTTAAAAACGAGATAAAATTTATCTTGATAATTTCTTTATCGATAATATTTCGAAGTGTTTCAATGGAAACGGTGGAAAATTTTTGATAAACGATTAGCTTAACGTTAAGGCGCATCTCTGGTTTTGACACATAATTGCATACGAAGTATGCAATGTATAAAAGATTAAAATATGCAAAAGAAGGCAATTGGGAAAAACTTTACAACAACTATGGCATGACGTAGCTGAATGCGTTTGTAACAACTTCAACTATCGTAGGAATGCGCGTTCGACTCCCACTCCCGGGAGAAAAGGCTTTGAGGAGATTTACAAGGTATAGTCTAAACAGCTATCGCCTTGTCCGTCCTGATGTCACGTTGTTTAAATTTTTCCCAAATTTTTAAATAAATACCAAAGTTTCTTTGAAAACCACCGTACCAACAAGCATAGCTTTGACACATAATTGCATACGAAGTATGCAATGTGTAAAATATTAAAATATGCACGGTTTATCTCAAAACCAAATTTGACAAGGGATGACG
Source organism: Eurosta solidaginis (assembly GCF_040869045.1). NCBI lineage: Eukaryota > Metazoa > Arthropoda > Insecta > Diptera > Tephritidae > Eurosta > Eurosta solidaginis. The sequence continues at coordinate 97,934,971 of NC_090324.1, forward strand.
GAAAATCGTTCCAATATACATCATTTATCCACCCTGTCGGAAAATCAACCAAACAAGATAAGTCATATGGGTATTACATGAAAGGTCTTAATGATTATTTAAAAGGGAGTGGGCCTTAGTTCTATAGGTGGGCGCCTTTTCGAGATAACGCCATAAGGGTGGACCAGGAGTGACTCTATAATGTGGTTGTACGATATGGGTATCAAATTAAAGGTATTAATGAAGGTTCTAAAAGGGAGTGGCCCTTAGTTGTATATGTGAAGGCGTTTTCGAGATATCGAACAAAATGTGGACCAGTGTGACCCAGAACATCATCTGTCGGGTACCGCTAATTTATTTATATATGGAATACCATGAACAGTATTCCTGCCAAGATTCCAAGGGCTTTTCATTTCGCCCTGCAGAACTTTTTCATTTTCTTCTACTTAATATGGTAGGTGTCACACCCATTTTACAAAGTTTTTTTCTAAAGTTACATTTTGTGTCAATAAACCAATCCAATTACCATGTTTCATCCCTTTTTTCTACGTATTTGGTATAGCATTATGGCATTCTTTTCATTTTTCGTAATTTTCGATACAAAAAAAGTGGGCGTGGCCATAGGCGGATTTCGGCCATTTTTTATACCATGATAAAGTGAGTTCAGATAAGTACGTGAACTAAGTTTAGTAAAGATATATCGATATTTGCTCAAGTTATAGTGCTAAGGGCCGAGCGGAAGGACAGACGGTCGACTGTGTATACAAACTGGGCGCAGCTTCAACCGATTTAGCCCATTTTCACAGGAAACAGTTCTCGTCATAGAATCTATGCCCTTCCAAATTTCCCAAGGATTGGTAAATTTTTGTTCGACTTATGGCATTAAAAGTATTCTAGACAAATTAAATGAAAAAGGGCCACGCCCATTTTGAAATTTTTTTTATTTTTGTATTTGGTGCACCATATCATTACTGGAGTTGAAAGTTGACATAATTTACTAATATACTGTAAAGATATTATATTTTTTGTTAAAATCTGACTTTAAAATTTTTGTTTTTTAAAGTGGGCGTGTTCGTCATCCGATTTTGCTTATTTTTATTAAGCACACATACAGTAATAGGAGTAACGGTGCTGCCAAATTTCATCATGATATCTTCAACAACTGCCAAATTACAGCTTGAAAACTTTTAAGTTACCTTCTTTTAAAAGTGGGCGGTGCCACTCCCATGTTCCAAAATTTTACTATTTTTCTATTCTGCATCATAAGGTCAACCCATCTACCATGTTTCATCGCTTTATCCGTCTTTGGTAATGAATTATCGCACTCTTTCGGTTTTTCGAAATATTCGATACAGAAAAAGTGGGCGTGGTTATGGTCCGATTTCGTTCATTTTAAATAGCGATCTGAGATGAGTGCCCAGAAATCTACATACAAAATTTCATCAAGATACCTCAAAATTCACGGACGGACATGGCTCAATCAAATTTTTTTTCGATACTGATGATTTTGATATCTATCTCGATTCCTTTATACCTGTACAACCAACCGTTATCCAATCAAAGTTAATATACTCTGTGTGCAAGGCACCCTGAGTATAAAAATTCTATCAATGATCTGTACTGTGTTAGTTGCTGTGCATCACGGATATAAACTGAAAATATTTTCATATCTTCCTTGATTTATGTGTCACTTAGTTTTGGAAACAAGGCTTTCAAGAGCAAAAAATCCTCGCTGTTATTGTCAAGTCGTTTGATAAACTGCTTCATGTAGCCCAACTTGAGGTGTAGCGGTGGCAAAATAATTTTACCGTTCTGACCGAGTGGAATGTTAATAACGTTTTTTTTCTTCCTATTTCGAGTGTTTTCCTACACGGCCATTCACTGATTTTGAAATTATCTTTTCCTCGACTGTCCCATTCGCACAGATAACGAGGATATTTTGTGTATCATCCTTGCCCTTGGGCCCCTAGGAACAATTATAATTTAATTATAATATTCTTTCGTTTTTGTGACTGAATCACGTCAGAACGGCTACACGGATTTTGATGAAATTTGGGACAGAGATAGACAATAGTCTACTGGCGAAATTTTTTTCGAACATGGAAGGGCGGGCTCCCACGACCCCTTCGAATAATTGCTTTTTAATAATTTTCACACATTATAACTTTACGTATGACATTCACCAGTATTACAACTCAATGGGTCAAATAAGTCGAGGGCTTACAATATGCGCAGTGACACCCTCCGAGACTATTTCGGGATCATTTGGGGACCCTTAAGGCATAGTTTCTGGATGGGTTTCGGAATCCGTCCGGCATCCCGCCGCGGTAATTTCGGGAATTTATCTGGACTATTTCAGGATCATTTGCGTGGTTTGGATGGTTTTCGGGATCCGTCCGGGATCCCGCCGGGGTCATATCAGGACTTTTTCGGTATCATTTTGGGCCCTTCCGGGATAATTTCTGTGTAGTTTTCGGGATCCGTCTGGGTACCCGTCAGGGTCATTTCGGAAAATTTGTGGATAGTTTTCGTGGTCCATCTGGGATCACGTCGGGGTTATTTCGAGACATTTCCGGGATCATTTAAAGACCCTCCGAAACCGGTAGCTTAGCACACATGCCTTTTTAAATTATGAGCTTTTATGGCCATGGATTTGCTGCAAATTATTCGTAATTAAAATTCGGTATGTTTTATGTTTAATATCTAACACAGCTTTTTCGTTCTTTTTTTTAATTTTTAAATGAATCCTGTAACGAACTGTTATAACTATAATTACACTTTTTGTAATATTTTAACCAACTAAATATCCCAAAAAGCAACACTATTTTCATCTAAAAAATTCTCTTTGGTTTTAGCTAATTGCAGTTTTATTTATTTTATTTATTTATTTCTTTTTTCGTTTTTGTACAACTAAGACTAATAGGTCTTTTATATGTACATCAGCAAATCGATAATATCTTATTCTAACAATAGCTGGATGAGTAATAATGATAATAATGCCTGGTTTTTCAGTGTAAGTTTAACTTCAGTTAAAGTTGACCAGAGCTTAACCTTACTACTTTGTTCTATAACATGAAATATTGCTGCTCATCTCAGTTTAAGCGGCCAAAGTGGCAGGGTTAAGCTCTAGTCAACTTTAACTGCAGTTTAAACTCGCACCGAAAAACCGGTCCTAAAACATAATAATAACAAATTTATGTAAAAAATGCAACGCTTAATACTAATACAATAGAATTTAATAAAAGAAAATAGGAAATAAAACAGATAGTAGGGGTGGTTTTGAAAATAGATAACGAGAGAAAAGAAAAAGGAAGTATTGACAATAAGTGGTATGTAGTCAGAACGCAAGATCACAAAAATATCCGTATATTTCCGTGTTAAAGTTGTGTCTATTCAAACGAGCTTTAACACTTTCTGGAATCATGTTTTACATTTTGATAGCGCTAATGAAAAACATTCGGCTGGATGTTAGTGTACTATGTCTGGGAATTATCAAGGTATAGAGTATCTGAGATCTGGTTAGTTGAAGCTTGTCATACAGATATTTAGGGGTTTTCCACTCTAGCATCTTGTATACGAAAATTCATTTTCTTGCGGCCAAATATTGCATAATGCTACTGCTCAGAATTTTGTCACGCTATGGTGATATACATATGACTATAACGACTTATGCCATAAACATACCTCGTTACATTATTGAAGGCTACATTCATCTTGTTAACAGATTGTGAGTCAAGTTTGCTACAGACTATTTCTACATATGTAAAATGAGGTGCAGTTAATTTGAAGGCGAGTTTTCGGCGTGTTTCTTGTGGGGTAAACGCTGCAGAGAATCTTAACCTATGCAGATTAAATAAACATTGCTAATTAATTAATTGATATGATAACAGCAGCTAAGATTATTATTTATTGTAAACCCGAGGTTCCTTATTTTATTAGTGATCACAAGGATAGGTGGTGCAATGCACACAGGCGGAATGTTACTTGGATTTATATCGCTTTTACAAATATATATGACACACTATTTGGCTGCATTCAAACATAAGTCATTCTTCCGCGCTCAGGACAATACAGCACACAAATCACTATTTACTTTATAGCATAGATCTTCCACAAGACAAATACGATCGGAAAGGTATAACTAAATATCATCAGCATACATAAAAACACTAACGAATTGACATACAGGAAAAACGTCATTAACAAACATACTGAACAAAAGCGGGCCAAGTATAGATCCCTGCGAACACCTGCCTTGATAGCCTTAAACTCAGATGATGTATTCTCACTTTTCACTCTTTGAAATCTTCCAGTGAGATAACTAAACATGAGTTTCATGGAGCATTCAGAGAATCCATAAAAACTCCTGAGTTTCCAACATAAATAAAATTGAAAATTGCTTCAAATAAATGTTTTCATACATTTCAAAAAGCAATACGGGCAACCCCTGATTAAATCATACAAACAGACAAAATTGGTTAATTCTTTGTAGTTCTATAAATAGAACAAACCCAGCAACAAAACCAAAGTTTCTTTGAAAACCGCCGTACCAACAAGCATAGCTTTGACACATAATTGCATACGAAGTATGCAATGTGTAAAGGATTAAAATACCCAAAAGAATGCAATTGGGAAAAACTTTACAACAACTAAGGCATGACGTAGCTGAATGCGTTTATAACCATTTTAACTATCGTAGGAGTGCGGGTTCGACTCCCACTCCCGGGAGAAAAGGCTTTGAAGAGATTTACAAGGTATAATCGAAACAGCTGTCGCCTTGTCCGTCCTGGTGTCACGTTGTTTGAATTTTTCCCAAATTATTAAATAAATTATAAAATTAAAAATTGCTTCAAATAAATGTTTTCATACATTTAAAAAAGCAATACGGCCAATCCCCGATTAAATCATACAAACAGACAAAATTGGTTAATTCGTTGTATTTCTATAAATAGAACAAAAACAGCAACAATACCAAAGTTTCTTGAAAACCGCCGTACCAACAAGCATAGTTTTGACCAGGCATGCTTAACCAACGAACCGATATCATTTCGTTACGATAATTAACGTTAATAAACGAAACAAAGTCATTTCGTTTCGTTTATTAACGTTAAGAACGTCAAATTAACGAAATGATTTTGTTTCGTTTTCTGCCATATCAAAACGAAATCAAATCGTTTATGTTGATTATTATTCAAACTATGCTAGCAAAGCTGATTGGTGGCGGAGTTATTAAAGGTGAAAGCATTTGCCAAGCTGATTGCAATTTCTCACGAATTTTGACAGTACGAGCATTTCTCAGAGTATTTTTGACATTACCACCAACGAATTACACAAACAAATTACATGGAGTTTGTGTGTATGTCCGCTCGCTGTTACCACCTAACGGCTTCACCATGGCTATAGCATTGCCAGCACAAGTCAAACATAAAGTATCACGTTTTTGTTAACGTTTTTAACGTTAACGAATGCTTTTCGTTTCGGTTAAAAACGAGATACAATTTATTTTGATAATTTCTTTATCGATAATATTTCGAAGTGTTTCAACGGAAACGGTGGAAAATTTTTGATAAACGATTAGCTTAACGTTAAGGTGCATCTCTGGTTTTGACACATAATTGCATACGAAGTATGCAATGTATAAAAGATTAAAATATGCAAAAGAAGGCAATTGGGAAAAACTTTACAACAACTATGGCATGACGTAGCTGAATGCGTTTGTAACAACTTCAACTATCGTAGGAGTGCGCGTTCGACTCCCACTCCCGGGAGAAAATGCTTTGAGGAGATTTACAAGGTATAGTCGAAACAGCTGTCGCCTTGTCCGTCCTGATGTCACGTTGTTTAAATTTTTCCAAATTATTAAATAAATACCAAAGTTTCTTTGAAAACCACCGTACCAACAAGCATAGCTTTGACACATAATTGCATACGAAGTATGCAATGTGTAAAATATTAAAATATGCAAAAGAAGGCAATTGGGAAAAACTTTACAACAACTAAGACATGACGTAGCTGAATGCGTTTGTAACCATTTCAACTATCGTAAGAGTGCGGGTTCGACTCCCGCTCCCGGTAGAAAAGGATTTGCAGAGATTTACAAGGTATAATAGAAACAGCTGTCGCCTTGGCCGTCCTGATGTCACGTTGTTTAAATTTTTTTCAAATTATTAAATAAATATTAACAGGACATGGTTTACTGAGTCAAAAGCTTTAGAGAAATCTAGGAGGCAGAGAATGGTTAAATCTCCAACGTCGAATTGCATTCTAATATCATCTAAAAATGTTACCATAGCAGTAGCCAGACTGTAATGGAGAAAGCAAGTTATTTTTTTGGATGTGCTCTGTAATTTGTTTGGCCATCCGATTTTTGCATACCTTAGAAAACGCTGGCAGGATACTTATTGGTCTATAGTCACAAAGTGTGGACGCATGGGGTTTTTTTGGAATAGGCAAAATAACTGCTTTTTTCCAGGCTTCTGGGAAGCAGGCAGTTGTGAAACAATTATTAATTGTATGAGTTAACACACTTAAAATAATCGGCAACACAATTTTGACAAATTTCAAGTATACCATCATTTCCAACAGAAACTCAAAGAATTCTTGGCTTGCATTGTTCGCAGATATTTCATCGGCAATAGTAATATTGTTGGAGTTTACCGAACAAGTAAACAACTCATTAAGCACATTCGGGTCAATTTCACACTGCTGGGTTTTTTCCACAGATATGCAATTTCTTTAGGTTGTTCCATAGCTTTCTGGATGTGAGAGAAGGATTTAGTTTTTGTTGACAATACCAGTTTTTTGCTTGCCTACTCACAGTTGTTGCTGTGTTTCGTGCAATCTTATACTCATACATCTTCTCAACTCGGCATGTAATTTATTAGGTTTAAGAATCGCAACGCTTACTTTTTTATTAAACCAGTAGTATGGAGGGGGCGTGCCGATCGAAAAGGGCAATCAAATTTTTATTAAGGAATTCAAGTTTTTCATGTACCGATTCATAATGCCAACATTCATTCCAACAAATAGCATTACAATCAGAAAACAGTGCACTGGTGTGTACAGAATGGAAGTCACGGTACGAGAATGCAACACCACTAGGGGGACGTTCAAGCACTACACCGAAAATACAAAAAATTAAATCATGGTCTGATATAAAGAATAATAATTAAGAATAATTTTAATATATGGGTCAAGTCAGAGGTAGTAAAATAATCTAAATGGCTCGGTCTGGTATTTCTCACATATCTAGTAGGCGTTTCATTGTTTACTATAGTTAGGCCTGCTGCTGAAATTTGATCACGCAATATGACACTAATGGAATCATTAACAAATATATTGACATTGAAGTTGCCACATATAACATAATATTCGTAGTCAGTAATATAAACGCATAGCTCAGACAAGAAACCATCTAAAAACTGACATTTATTCGGATTATACCCACATGAAACAAGTACTTTGGCTAAACCGTCCGAGACCTCTGAAACTATATACTCTGTACCGCAACTTTCAGACTTAGAAAGAAGTTTGATTTTGAGCGATTTCTTGCAGTATATAGCTACCCCACCCCCGAACATTACATACTTAGCTGAGAGCTTTGGAGACAAAATAAGGGAAAATCACCATTTAGCAAAATGAACCTAGGGTAACCCTGGAATGTGTTTGTAGGACATGTGTATCAAATGAAAGGTGTTAATAATTATTTAAAACTTAGTGGGCCTTAGTTCTATAGGTGGACGTCTTTTCGAGATATCGCAATAAGGGTGGACCAGGGGTGACTCTAGAATTTGTTTGTACGATATGGGTATCAAATGAAAGGTGTTAATGAGTATTTTAAAAGGGAGTGGGCCTTAGTTCTATAGGTGGACGCCTTTTCGAGATATGGCCATAAAGGTGGACCAGGGGTGACTCTAGAATTTGTGTGTACGATATGGGTATCAAATGAAAGGTGTTAATGAGAATTTTAAAAGGGAGTGGGCCTTTGTTATATAGGTGGATACCTTTTCGGGATATCGTTATAAAGGTGGACCAAAGTTGACTCTAGAATGCGTTGGTACAATATGGATATCAAACGAAAGGTTATAATGAGTATTTTAAAAGGGAGTGGGCCAGGTGGACCAGGGGTGACTCTATAATGTGTTTGTACGATATGGGTATCAAATTAAAGGTATTAATGAGGGTTTTTAAAGGGAGTGGTGGTAGTTGTATATGTGAAGGCGTTTTCGAGATATCGACCAAAATGTGGACCAGGGTGACCCAGACTTTCATCTGTCGGGTACCGCTAATTTATTTATATATGTAATATCACGAAGAGTATTCCTGCCAAGATTCCAAGGGCTTTTGATCTCGCCCTGCAGAACTTTTTCACTTTATTTTACTTAATATGGAAGGTGCCACACATTTTTTTCTTTAGTTATATTTTACGTCAATAAACCAATAAAATTACCATGTTTCATCCCTTTTTTCGTATCTGGTATAGAATTATGGCTTTTTTTTCATTTTTCGTAATTTTCGATATCGAAAAAGTGGGCGTGGTCATAGTCGGATTTCGGCCATTTTTTATACCAATACAAAGTGAGTTCAGATAATTACGTGAACTGAGCTTAGTAAAGATATATCGATTTTTGCTCAAGTTATAGTATTAGCGGCCGAGCGGAAGGACAGAAAGTCGACTGTGTATAAAAACTGGGCTTGGCTTCAACCGATTTCGCCCTTTTTCACAGAAAACCGTTATCGTCGTAGAATCTAAGCCCCTACCAAATTTCACAAGGATTGGTAAATTTTTGTTCGACTTATGGCATTAAAAGTATTCTAGACGAATTAAATGAAAAAGGGCGGAGTTACGTCCATTTTGAAATTTTCTTTTATCTTTGTATTTTGTTGCACCATATCATTACTGGAGTCGAATGTTGATATAATTTACTTTTATACTGTGAAGATATTAAATTTTTTGTCAAAATTTGACTTTAAAAATTTTTTTTCTTTTAAGTGGGCGTGTTCGTCATCCGATTTTGCTAATTTTCTTTAGCACACATATAGTAATAGGAGTAACGTGCCTACCAAATTTCATCATGATATCTTCAACGACTGCCAAATTACAGCTTGCAAAACTTTTAAATTACCTTCTTTTAAAAGTGGGCGGTGCCACGCCCATTGTCCAAAATTTTTCTAATTTTCTATTTTGCGTCATAAGGTCAACGCACCTACCAAGTTTCATCGCTTTATCCGTCTTTGGTAATGAATTCTCGCACTTTTTCGGTTTTTCGAAATTTTCGATATCGAAAAAGTGGGCGTGGTTGTAGTCCGATTTCGTTTATTTTAAACAGCGATCTGAGGTGACGCCCAGGAACCTACATACCAAATTTCATCAAGATACCTCAAAATTTACTCAAGTTATCGTGTTTACAGACGAACGGACATGGCTAAATGGATTTCTTTTTTCACCCAGATCATTTTGATATATAGAAGTCTATATCTATCTCGATTAGTTTATGCCGTTACGGAGCTCTGCTCAGCTGAGTATATTGAAGGAAGAAGAATAATGGCAAGAACAAAAAACATATTGAGAATTTTAATCGCAGAAAAGCAAGTAGAAGAGGACCTTACGAGAACAAAAACCTGGCATTTTATGTAACTCCCAACAAATGACGAGAGTAGAAGAAGAGAATAAAAGTGTAGGAATGGAGGAAAAAGGAAACTTACAAAAATATACTAACATTTCAAAGTAATCATTCACCCTTATTGTCTTTGTCGTCGTCGACATCGTCGTCGTATTTCAGTCGACGTCACATCGTATCGACGTCGTCGTCACTTCGACACCAAATCGGTATTGGTTATACGCCAATTACACGGCACAAGTATCCTTGTGCCAATTACCAATTTGCACAAGGATTTGCCCGGTGTGTGCAGTGTTTGCGCTATTTGCGCAGAGAACTGCGCTAAAATCAAAACGATTTTGATATTTACACATGTCTGCAAATATTGCACATGCTTTTTTCTTCGTGTGTGGTGAATGGTGACACAGTTTACCTGTGGTTTTTGATAATATAACATCAATAATTATTGCTTAAAAATATTTATATCGAAGGCGTAAGGACCATCTCTATCTTGGAATTCACACAAATTCAATAATACATAATATTTTTTTATACAATTAGAATACATGTTTCATTTGTTGCGCTAGTTGAAAAATTAATATTGCGCAGTGCTGCAATGAGTTGAGCTGGTCTTACAATTAAAATATATATGTTATAAATACATTGGAAAATAAACGCTTCTGGTGCGAGTTTTTTACTTATACCGTGAATTACCAGCACTGTGGAAAATAAAGAGTGATTTTTTAAACAATTAGTGCCTTTTTTATAAAATTAAAACACATGTTTCATTTGTTGCGCTACTTTAAAAATGAATATTGCGCAGTGTTTTCGAGCCGTGTAGGTCAAAATTTTCATTTGCACAAATTTCGTCGTTTTATGTTTGCGCATGGCTTTTGTGTCATGTATGGGCCGTCTTAAGCTTGTTGAGACGACGACGAAAATTTATCGATAAAACGAAAGGAAAATATACCATCTCTGCCATTCTGGATCAGGTGTTAGATTTTTTTACTATTTCTGTATCTTTTTTCGCATTTTGGAATTTGTTTAAATATTTCATTTCAAGATTTTACAAAAATGTTTTATTATGAGCTCTAGTGACGAAAATAATAAAGAGGAGCTTAGACTCAATAGAAAAAAAATCAGAAATAATTCCGATTTTTTCTAGCACAGCTACAAGGACCTCGAATTATTGCGCATTCGTTATTTTCATTTTGAATATCTAAAAAAACAATGCATATTACATATTTGTATATTTAATTAACTAAAAAAGAAATGTTTTACTTCCAAATTTTCCTTCTGTCATCAGTAAAAACAGCGTCGACACAAATGGTGTCGTGTGAGGGCGACGACGACAGCAAATTTGCTTAGCCAATACCAAACATGTGTCGATAGTCGTCAATAGTTATCGAAAACGACGATGGCAATACCGAATTTAACACGTCGTCGTGAGTCGTCGTCGTTCAGTGAAGACGACGACAATGACAATAAGGGTGATTATAAACATACATAAACATAAACATTGAACTAACAATTTTTATGCCGTGCCGACAATTTCGTCAATGCATCTCTTTTCACTCACTCGAATCGCCGCTTCCCCGTCCCTTTTCCGAACGAACACCTGGCCACGTTTCACACCTTTGTTCTATGAATAGTAATTCCATCACCCCAGTCATATCAATTAATTTAACTTAAAACAAACTATATTTTTATTTTATAATATCTTAATATATAAAAAACACGTGTCACACAATTGGGGACAATGGACTCCTAAACTACTGAACCGATTTTCAATTTGTTTTGCACCCCGTGTGTAGTTTGATTTAACTTGAAATATAGGATAGATGACTGGGTGACTAGGGTCTCGAGATATAGGCCAACACGTGGACCCGGGTACCTCTAGAGTGTGTTTATAGAATATGGATATCAAATGAAAGCTGTTGATGAGTGCTTTAGTAGAGGGTAATCTTCATACCCCTGGGTGACTAGGGTCTCGAGATATAGGCCAAAACGTGGACCCGGGTACCCCTAGAGTGTGTTTATAGAATAGGGATATCAAATGAAAGCTGTTGATGAGTGCTTTAGTAGAGGGTAATTTTCATACCCCTGGGTGACTAGGGTCTCGAGATATAGGCCAAAACGTGGACCAGGGTACCCCTAGAGTGTGCTTATAGAATATGGATATCAAATGAAAGCTGTTGATGAGTGCTTTAGTAGAGGGTAATTTTCAACACCTGGGTGACTCGGGTCTCGAGATATAGGCGAAAACGTGGACCTGGGTACCCTTAGAATGTGTGTATAGAATATGGATATCAAATGAAAACTGTTGATGAGTTCTTTAGTAGAGGGTAATTTTCATAACCCTGGGTGACTAGCGTCTCGGGTTTTTTTTCGAGCTATAGGCCAAAAAGTGGACCCGGGTACCCCTAGAATGTGTTTATAGAATATGGATATCAAATGAAAGCTGTTGATGAGTGCTTTATTAGACGGTAATTTTCATACCCCTGGGTGACTATGGTCTCGAGATATAGGCCAAAACGTGGGCCAGTGAATGCCTAGATAGTGTTTATACAATATGTATATCAAATGAAAGCTGTTGGTGAGGGCTTTAGTACAGAGTAATATATTATCCAGAGACGGACTGGGACTGGGATTAGAACTAGGACTGGGACTGAGACTCGGTGTGGGACTGGGACTGGAATAAAATACATACCACCTTCTGGGACAGACAATAAGGGATGCAGAAGAATGAGAAGAAATTGAGAGAAGAGAAAAGAGAGAAGGAGATTGAGAAAGAGAGAGAATGGGGCGAAGATGGAGATAGATGAAGCGAAAAAGACGGAGGGAGGAGTGAATAAAAGGATTAGGAAAAAGTGAAGAGGGTATAGGGCAGAGTCAGACGGAAAAAGCTTATTAAAATGTGTGCAGATTGGTCAAATTTAGGGCAGGACAACGTCTGCCGGGTCTTCTAGTATATTTATATATTATGAGCAGTGACACCCCCCCCCCCCTCCGCTCCTCCTCTGGTGCAAAATCTATAAATTTGTATCACTCAATATATATTTTCTCCTAAATCAATAATTTTTGGGACATGGTTCATGCAGATCAAGATTTAAACAATTTTGGAATCCGTGGTGCTCTCCTTATCCTCCCGCCATACGCCTTCCTTCAATTGTTTTCATTAGAACGCTTTTATTAGCTTTACCTGTATGTTTGTTTGTAACTCTTCGTTCGCTTCAACGTGCCTGCTGCCTTATTAACATGCTTTTATAATTATAAAAAAAAACAAATGTAAGGCGCGATAACCTCCAAAGAGATCTAAGGCCGAGCTTCTCTTCCAATTTGCGTCGTGCTCCTCTTGGTTTTGCCTACAAATTGGCCGGACGGGACCTACATGTTTTATGCCGACTCCGAACGGCATCTGCAAGGCAGATGAGTTTTCACTGAGAGCTTTTCATGGCAGAAATACACCCGGAGCGCTTGCCAAACACTGCCGAAGGGCGACCCCGCTTAGAAATATTTTCTTCTAATTGAAAAACCTTATTTCTAAAATTTTGATGTTGCTTTGCCCGGGGTGTGAACCCAGCGGATACGGTGTGGTAGGAGGAGCACGCTACCATCACACCACGGTGGCCGCTTTTATAATTAGCTTCACTTTATTTGTAATCCGTCAGGGTCCTATCGAGACCCCGCCGGGATAATTTCTGGATGGGTTTGGGACTCTGGGATCACGTCGGGGTTATCTTGGAACATTTTCGGTATCATTCCGGAACTATTCTGGGATCATTTGGGGATCCTTCCGGTATCCTTTCTGGATGGCTTTCGGGATCCCGTCAGTGTCATTTCAGGACTTTTTCGGGATCATTTGGGGATCCTTCCGTGATCATTTCTCGATGGTTTTCGGGATCCCGTTAGGATAATTTTGGGACTATATCGGGATGATTTTGGGACCCTTCCGGCATCATTTCTGGATGATTTTCCCGACCTCTCCGGGGTCCGCCCGGGGTTATTTCGGGACTTTTTCGAGAGTATTCTGGGATCATTTCTGGATGGTTTTCGGGATGCCGTCAAGGTAATTTCGGGACTATTTCGGGATAATTTGGGGACCCTTCTGGCATCATTTCCGGATGGTTTCCGGGATTCGTCCGAGATCCCGTCAAGGTAATTTCGGGATTATTTGGAGACCCTTCAGTTATACCTTCTGGGCGGTTTACGGAAACCCGCCGTGGTAATTTCGTGACTTTTACTGGATTATTTCGGGTTCTTTTAGGAAGCCTTCCGGGATCAGTACTGGATAGTTTTCGGGATCAATCTGGGATCCCGCCCGGGTTATTTCGGGACCCTTCCGGCATCATTTCTGGATGGTTTTCCTGATCAATCTGGGATCCCGCCCATGTTATTTCGGGACTATTTCGGGACCCTTCCGGCATCATTTCTGGATGGTTTTCGGGATCGTGTCAGCGTCATTTCGGGACTATTTTGGGATCATTTGGGGACCCTTCCAGCGTCATTTCAGGATAGTTTGCGGGATCCCGTGAAGGCTACTTCGGGAGAATTCCGGGATCATTTGGGGATCTTTAAGGGATCATTTCTGGATGGTTTTCGGGATCCCGTCGGGGTTATTTCGGGACTTTTTCGGGAGTATTCTGGGATCATTTCTGGATGTTTTTCGGGATCCTGTCATGGTCATATCGGGACTACTTCGGGATCATTTGGGGAACCTTCCGGAATCATTTCTGGATGGCTTTCGGTATCCGTTCAGGATCACGTCAGGGTCATTTCGAAACTATTTGTGGACCCTTCCGGCATCATTTCTAGATGGTTTCGGAATCCCATCGGGGTAATTTCGGGATCATTTGGGGACTCTTCAGAGATCCTTTCTGGACGGTTTACGGAATCTCGTCCGGGTCATTTCGTGAGTTTTCCTTGATTATTTCGGGGAGCCTTCCTTCGGGATCAATCTGGGATCTTGTCAGGGTCATTTCAGGATATTTTCGGAACCCTTCCGGCATCATTTCCGGGTGGTTTTCGGGATTGGTCCGGGATCCTCTCAGGGTAATTTCGGAACTATTTCGGGATCTTTTTTGGACCCTTCCGGCATCATTTCTGAATGGTTTTCGGGAACCCGTGAGGGCTACTTCGGGAGTAGTTCGCGATCATTAGGGGATCCTTCCGGGATCATTTCTGGATGGTTTATTTGGGGATCCTTGCGGGATCATTTCTGGATGGTTTTCGGGATCAATCTGGGATCTTGTCAGGGTCATTGTGGGACTATTTCGGGATCTTTTCGGGACCCTTCCGGTATCATGTCTGGGTAGTTTTCGGGATCCCGTAGGGGTTGTTTCTTGACTTTTTCTGTACTATGTCGGAATCATTCGGAGACCCTTCCAGGATCATTTGTGGATGGGTTTTGGAATCCGTCCGGGGTCATTTCGTTACTTTTTCTGGATTATGTCGGGATTCGACCGGGATCCCGTCAGGGTCAATTCGGGACTATTTCGGAATCATTTGGGCCCCTCAGGGATCAATTCTGCATGGTTTTCGGGATTTGTCCGGGTTCAGGTCGGGATCATTTCAGGACTATTTTGGTCTCATTTTGGGACCCTCCGGGATCATTTAAAGACCCTTCGAAACCGGTAGGTCAGCACACATGCGCTTTTAAATTATGAGCTTTTATGGCCATGGATTTGCTGCAAATTATTCGTAATTAAAATACGGTATGTTTTATCTTTAATATCTAACACAGCTCTTTCGTTCTATTTTTAACACGCTTTTATTAGCTTGGCCTGTATGTAACGGAATCTTTGAGCTTAATTTTCACCGGTTTTTAGAAGTCTGATTAATTTGAAACTTTGCATATATCAAGGACCGATGACAATGCATTAATGTGATGGTGTGGTGACATAAGGTCAACGGCCATAAGGGCAATTGACCTTATTACCACTTTGAATGGCCATAAGTTTGATTGAAACTTTGCGTATCCAAGGGTCGATGACAATGCAATAATGTGATGGTGGGGTGACATAAGGTTAACGGACATAAGCTCAATTGAACTTATGACCACCCCAAATGGCCGTAGATTTGAAACCTTGCACATAATGTGGATGCATGGCACATCTACGAAAGAGCATACTGGAGCCCTTTTTTAACACCCTTTTATTAGCTTGGCCTGTATCTATGTAACGGAATCTTTATTAATGTGATGGTGTGGTGACATAAGGTACACGGCCATAAGTTCAATTGGCCTTATTACCACTTTGAATGGCCATTAGTTTGATTGAAACTTTGCACACGTTCAAGGCTCGATGACAATGCAATAATGTGATGGTGGGGTCACATAGGGTTAACGGACATAAGGTCAATTGAACTTATGACCACCCGAAATGGCCATAGATTTGAAACCTTGCACATAATGCGAAAACCGCATTCCTTTATTAATGATAGAAGTGGATGCATGGCACATCTACGAAAGAGCATACTGGAGCCCTTTTAAACACGCTTTTATTAGCTTGGCCTATATCTATCTATGTATCCATGTATGTATGTAACGAGATATAGAGTGGAGGCGAGAGCCCCGGTAATGCAGAGCTCCGAACTCCGTTGCACCTTTTGAAGCATTTTAAGATAGGTACTTTTAGCTAGTGCAGGCCACCAGACCAAGGCACTATAAAGAAGAATCACGCGCACAATTGCTGTGTAAATACAGTAGGTCACCTTAGGAGAGAATCCACAGGAGGTGCCAATTGCCCTCTTGCAGGTGAACAGCTCTGCTGCTGCCTTCTTGGATTGCTCCACTATATGGTCACTCCATAGTAGCTTCCTATCCAGAATGACTCCCAAATACTTGACTTGATCGCTAAACGCTAAGAACGTACCCCCAATTCTTGGCGATGTAAGATTTGGTACTTTGTACTGGTATGTCCGCGCAGTGGAATTCGGTTTACGACTAATCCTTTATTTGAGTTCAAAGTGCTTACAACTACATTATACATATTAGTATACCTACATACATTGTAACAGAGGTAGAGTTGGAGAATGCCTCTGTTAAGAATTTGATATGTTACATACATAACAATCCCACGCAAACTTAGATGTTAATTGTACATAGTATACATACACAAGGATGTGCTTTATATAAAATAAAATAATTTTTGCATTCAAAGCGTTACATGTTTTCTTTTCTAGTTTGATGCATTAATTCTAGCAGTTACTTTTGATACTTCGCTTTCTTAATTTTTCTTTCCCGTATTCTTTCTGAACGCCTTAATTCTAATTCTTCTAATTGTTCTTGTTCGCTTTTGACATTTTCTTTCTTTATTTGCTCTTTGGAATCTATTTCGGGATTGATTTCAAATACTTCTTTCTTGGAATATTTGCTTATATTGAAATCGAACTTAACAATTTTTCCATGAAATTTTTGTAATTGGTTTACATGTGCAATTCTTTGCTTGCCATTTATACAAATGCAATATCTTACATTACTAAGTTTTCGTAAAACTTTTACGTTTATCCATTTAAAATAATTTCCGAAAATGTTTTATTTTTTATAATGGATTTTTGTACGCAATTTTTCTTCTCGCTTACTGGTGTATTACTTTCCTTCCCTTTTTCAGGAGAGGTCTGCATTCCCTTTGGGTTTATGCAATCCAACAACGTTTTTGGTTTATAATTAAAAAATAAACTTGCAGGTGTTCTATTTGTTGTTGTGGTAGGGGTGTTTCTATACTTCATTAAAAAATTATTTATTTTTAGGTCCCAAGGCTTGCATTTAACTCGAGGATCCAAAAGGTACTTCTTTATCGTGGACTTTATTGTTTGGCCTCCCCGTTCAGCGCTACCATTCGACCTCAGATGGTAAGGAGGCCATTTAAGACATTCCATGGAATTACTTTTGCAAAATTCGACAAATTCCTTCGATCCAAATGGAGGTCCGTTATCGCTAACGATTTGCTTCGGAAGCCCAAATGTTGCAAATAACGTGCGCAATGTTGCTATTACCGCAGACGCGGTAGTGGTCTTCAAATTGTTGCCTCAATCCATTTTGAATACGTGTCATAAAGAACCAAAATATCATTTTTTTCAAATTTACAAAAATTTAAATGAGCGCGTTGAAATTGATACTTTGACTCAGGCCAAGTTGTCACAATTAGCTTCGTAGTGTTTTGCGCTTTCAAGCAACTTTCGCAGCTTTTAGCAAAGTTTTCTATATCAGAATCTATACCAGGCCACCAGACATACGTCATTGCAAGGGATTTCATACGCACGATACCTGTATGCTCACTGTGCAGCAATTCTAGAATTTTGTTAACTAATTTATTAGGTATAACTAACCTATCTCCATAAAATAAACAGCCTTTTTCGGTTCCAAACGATAACCGCTTACTATAAAATACCTTTTCCGCATTTGACAATCGATCTGGCCAACCAAATTTTACATACCTCATAATCGTTTTTAACATTTCGTCGCTTTCTAATGCCGATCTTACATCCTCCAAGTTAAGCGGTATTTCTTACACCAAAGTAAAAATATTTATGCTATCTGGGACATCCTCCTCTCCATCCAAAGGCAACCGCGATAGCGCATCTGCATGACCCATCTTTGAGCCTTTCTTATACTTTATAGTATAGTTATACATCGACAAAAAAATTGCCCATGGTTGTAACCGGTTGGACGCTACAACTGGGAGATCTTTCCGATCGGAGAAAATTTCCCTTAGGGGTTGGTGATCACTTTCAATGACGAACGGCAACCCATATACGTATTTATGGAACTTCCGCACTGAAAAAACTATTGCGAGCGCTTCCCGATGCAGTTGGGAATATTTCCGCTCAGCGGGTTTCAATGTACTGGAAACGAACATGACAGGTTTCTCCTCACCATCAACTACATGGGAGAGAACACCTCCTACTCCATAAGGGCTAGCGTCGCCTGAAATTATAATAGGTTTCGTTGGGTCATAATGCGTTAAGTTACTCATTCCTGTTACTAATTCCTTACTTCTGTCAAATACCTCTTGGTGCTTCGCCGACCATTGCCAAACAATGTTAGTTTTTATTAAATCGTACAACAAATGAAGCTCACTAGATAAATTTCTAACACAGTGGCTGTAATAATTAATCATCCCTAAATATGATTTGAGTTGTTGTTTATTTTCTGGCGCTGGTGCTTTCGCCACGGCCTCTTCCTTTTTCTTCGCGGGACTTATGCCTTCGCCATTAATATTGTACCCTAAGTACTGTATTTCTGTTTCAAAAAATCTGCATTTATCAAAATTTATTTTCACGTTGTACTCTAACAACTTATCAAAAACCGCTTTCAAATTTTTCCCACAATCATCTAGATCGCTACCACCAATAGGGATATCATCAAAATAAATCTGTATTTTTTTAGACCTTTTAGAATTCCATCTAATATTTTCGAAAAAATTTGCGGTGCGGTTTTTAGCCCATACACCAGACGCGTGAATTGAAACAAGCCAATGTGCGTGTTAATTGTTAATAATTCCCTAGATCTTTCTGATACATTAACCTGTAAATAAGCTCCGTCAGGTCTAATTTGCGAAAATATTTCCATTCACTTAAATTCGCCAAAATATCGTCGATACGTGGAATAATGTAATATTCCATCTCCACAAACCTGTTAACTGTCCTTCTACAGTTGACACGTAGCCTTATTGAGCCGTCTCCCTTATTTACAATCACAATAGGACTAGCCCACCTGATTCTACTAACTGGAACTATAACACCCTCTTCACACAGGCGAGCAATTTCGTCCTCAACCTTTTTTCTCAATCCAAAAGGTACTGAATAAGTTTTAGCGAATATTGGATAGTGGTCATCCTTCAGATCTATTTCAGCTACGTAGCTTTTAATAGTTGAATTATTATTTGTCGAAAACAATTGATTATATTTCTGAAAATCAAGGTTACTTAATTTTGGACTATTACTGAGAAGGCATATCTCGCCGTTGCCAACCATGTTACGCCACTGCGGAACAAAAACGTGCAGTCAATTCCTACCAAGAAGCCGGTCAAACCTGGATTTCGAATCCAAAACAACTAGCTCTAAATTGCAAGACTTTCCCATGAATTCTACGTCTACCAGAACGCTACCCATTACCACAACATTTTCGCCGGTGATATCTTTTAAATTTTTACTTATTGAACTCATTTTTATGTGGTTAAATGTTTTGCTATAATCCTCAATATGACATATAGACACACATGCACCAGTATCAATTTCCACTTTAAAAACTGTGCCTTCCGATTTTACAAAAACTTTCAACGATTTAGAAGAATTGCTTGCAATATTATTTAAATAATTGAACGAACAATCATCGTCCGAATAATCAATATTATTAACACTAGAGCTACTTTTATATTTACCACGCGCCTTATTTTCATCCACCGCCTTCTGGCCTTTTTGTTTTTCCCAGCAATTACGTTCAATGTGCCCAATTTCTGGCAATAGAAGCGCTTTACCTCCCTTCGTTTTCAGCTTCTGCTCCTCTGTCGTTGAACGACTTCTTGTTTTGTGTCAACTGCTTTGGACTTTTTCGCATTATTCCGCAAATGGTGTACCGTATTATTTCTCATCATCTCCATGTTGTTGGAAGTCATATCCAAAGACAATGCAATTGTACAAGCTTTCTCAAACGTTTTCAGGTCGCTTTCGTTCAGCAGTCGGTTTTGTATGTGTTGGTTATTCAAGCCACATACAAATTTTATTAAAAGAGCACGGTCTAAAAAATTACCGAAGTCACACTCCTGCGCCATTTGCTTCAATTCCACTATATAATCAGCAATTTTTTCCGATGTTAGCTGATCGCGCTTAAAGAATTTGAAACATTCCACGATTATAGTTTTCTTCGGTTTAAAATGTGAAGTCCATTTTTCCACAATATAATCGTAATCATGGACTTTTTCTGTTTTGGGCGCCAGCAACGAAATTAGCGTTTTATATAAATCTGCTCCACCCAGACTAATTAAAAATGATATTTTATCGCCATCTTTCACTATTTTGTTGAGTGATAGAAGATGTTCTAATCGGTTTTTATACAGCTCAAAATCGTCGCCTATATTAAAAACCTCTATTGAACCGATGAACGCCCCTGATGTCTCCGTCATCTCGATATTTAATTTTAATATTTTATTAATTTTTAATAATAACAAGTAAGGACGGGACTGTCTTCGGCTATGCCGAAGACTTCATACCTTTCATGAATGGAGCTGAACAATAATCTTATCCCGTTCGTAATCTCCGAATAATCGGATGTATAAGATAAGAAATATCTAGTGAACAGTCTACATACCTAAACGATTTTTAAGATAAATATAAAATAAACAAGTAAGGAAGGCTAAGTTCGGGTGTAACCGAACATTACATACTCAGTTGAGAGCTGTGGAGACAAAGTAAGGGAAAATCACCATGTTGTAAAAAGAACCTAGGGTAACCCTGGAATGTGTTTGTATGACATGTGTATCAAATGGAAGGTATTAAAGAGCATTTTAAGAGGAAGTGGCCATAGTTCTATAGATGGACGCCATTTAGGGATATCGCCATAAAGGTGGACCAGGCCTGCCTCTAGAATTTGTTTGTACGATATGGGTATCAAATGAAAGGCGTTAATGAGTATTTTAAAAGGGAGTGGGCCTAAGTTCTATAGGTGGACGCCTTTTCGAGATATCGCCATAAAAGTGGACCAGGGGTGACTCTAGAATTTATTTTGTACGATATGGGTATCAAATGAAAGGTATTAATGAGTATTTTAAAAGGGCGTGGGCCTAAGTTCTATAGATGGACGCCTTTTCAAGATATCGCCATAAACATGGACCAGGGTGACTCTAGAATTTGTTTGTACGATATGAGTATCAAATGAAAGGTGTTAATGAGTATTTTAAGAGGGCGTGGGCCTTAGTTCTATATGTGGACGCCTTTTCGAGATATCGCCATAAAGGTGGACCAGGGGTGACTCTAGAATTTGTTTGTACTATATGGGTATCAAATGAAAGGTGTTAATGAGTATTTTAAAAGGGAGTGGGCCTTAGTTCTATAGGTGGACGCCTTTTCGGAATATCGTTATAACAGTGGACCAGGGTTGACTCTAGAATGCGTTTGTACAATATGGGTATCAAACCAAAGGTGTTAATGTGTTTTAAAAGGGAGTGGGCCTTAGTTCAATGGGTGGACGCCTTTTCGGGATATCGCCATAAACGTGGACCAGCAGTGACTCTAGAATGCGTTTGTACAATATGGGTATCAAATGAAAGGTGTTAATGAGTATTTTAAAAGGGCGTGGGCCTTAGTTCTATAAGAGGACACCTTTTCAAGATATCGCCATAAAGGTGGACCAGGGGTGACTCTAGAATTTGTTTGTACGATATGGGTATCAAATGAAAGGTGTTAATGAGTATTTTAAAAGGGCGTGGGCCTTAGTTCTATAGGTGGATGCCTTTTCGAGATATCGCCATACAGGTGGGCCAGGGGTGACTCTAGAATTTGTTTGTACGATATGGGTATCAAATGAAAGGTGTTAATGAGTATTTTAAAAAGGAGTGGGCCTTAGTTCTATATGTGGACGCCTTTTCGAGATATCGCCATAAACGTGGACCAGAGGTGACTCTAGAATTTTTTTGTAAGATATGGGTATCAAATTAAAGGTATTAATGAGGGTTTTAAAAGGGGGTGGCCCTTAGGTGTATATGTGAAGGCGTTTTCGAGATATCGACCAAAATGTGGCCCAGGGTGATCCAGAACATCATCTGTCGGGTACCGCTAATTTATTTATATATGTAATACGACGAACAATATTCCTTCCAAGATTCCAAGGGCTTTTGATCTCGTCCTGCAAAACTTTTTCATTTTCTTCGACTTAATATGGTAGATGTCACACCCATTTTACCAAGTTTTTTTCTAAAGTTATATTTTTCCTCAATAGACCAATACAATTACCATGTTTCATCCCTTTTTTCGTATTTGGTATATAATTATGGCATTTTTTTCATTTTTCGTAATTTTCGAAATCGAAAAAGTGGGCGTGGTCATAGTCGGATTTCGGCCATTTTTTACACCAATACAAACTGAGTTGAGATAAGTACGTGAACTGAGTTTAGTAAAGATATATCTATTTTTGCTCAAGTTATCGTGTTAACGGCCGAGCGGAAGGACAGACGGTCGACTGTGTATAAAAACTGGGCGTGGCTTCAACCGATTTCGCCCTTTTTCACAGAAAACAGGTATCGTCCTAGAATCTAAGCATCTACCAAATTTCACAAGGATTGGTAAATTTTTGTTCGACTTATGGCATTAAAAGTATCCTAGACAAATTAAACTAAAAAGGGCGGTGTCACGCCCATTTTGAAATTTTCTTTTATTTTTGTATTTTGTTGCAACATATCATTACTGGAGTTGAATGTTGACATAATTTACTTATATACTGTAAAGATATTAACTTTTCTTTTAAAATTTGAATTAAAAAAAAAAAAAAATTTTTAAAAAGTGGGCGTGGTCGTTCTCCGATTTTGCTAATTTTTATTAAGCAGACATATAGTAATAAGAGTAACGTTCCTGCCAAATTTCATCATGATATCTTCAACGACTGCCAAAATACAGCTTGCAAAACTTCTAAATTACCTTCTCTTAAAAGTGGGCGGTGCCATGCCCATTGTCCAAAATTTTACTAGTTTTCTATTCTGCGTCATAAGTTCAACTCACCAACCAAGTTTCATCGCTTAATCCTTATTTGGTAATGAATTATCGCACTTTTTCGATTTTTCGAAATTTTCGATATCGAAAAAGTGGGCGTGGTTATTGTCCGATATCGTTCATTTTAAATAGCGATCTGAGATGAGTGCCCAGGAACCTACATACCAAATTTCATCAAGATACCTCAAAATTTACTCAAGTTATCGTGTTAACGGACGGACGGACGGACGGACGGACGGACGGACGGACAATGCTCAATCGAATTTTTTTTCGATACTGATGATTTTGATATATGGAAGTCTATATCTATCTCGATTCCTTTATACCTGTACAACCAACCGTTATCCAATCAAAGTTAATATACTCTGTGAGCTCTGCTTAACTGAGTATAAAAATAGGTAGGTACTTTGTGTGAGGATGCAAAGTTTCAGGTTTTTTGTGGTCTGCGTGTAAAAACTATGACTACGAATCACGTATTTCAACAATATATGACGTAAACGTAACTATTTGATGAAATGTTTTGAATTTTGAAGCTTCTAGCCGTAAAAAAGGGGCAAAAAAATACAGTTTATATGGGGTATATAATATATGTATCACCGATCTCTATGATTTTTTCAGACAACAATATATGCTATATACGTAAGCATTTGGTGAAATTTGAAGCTTCTAGCTGTTAAAACGGGGCAGAGATTGCGCAAAGTTTCTTATCTGAACAATCGGTTGTATGAGATATATACTATATATACCACCGATCTCAATGATTTTTTCAGACAACAATACATACTATACACGTAAGCATTTGGTGAAATTTGAAGCTTCTAGCTGTTAAAATGGGGAAGAAATTGCGCAAAGTTTCTTATCTGAACAATCGGTTGTATGAGATATATACTATATATGCCACCGATCGCAATGATTTTTTCAGACAACAATATATACTATACACGTAAGCATTTGGTGAAATTTAAAGCTTCTAGCTGTTAAAATGGGGAAGAAATTGCACAAAGTTTCTTATCTGAACAATCGGTTGTATGAGATTATATATACCACCGGTCTCTATGATTTTTTCAGACAACAATATATGCTATACACGTAAACATTTGGTGAAATTTGAACATATCTAAAGTATTTTTAAGATAAATATAAAATAAAAAATAGGTAGGTACTTTGTGCTTCACGTTTTTTGTGGTCTGCATATAAAAACTACGACTACGAATCACGTATTTCAAAAATATATGAAGTAAACGTAACTGTTTGATGAAACTTGATCAATTTTGAAGCTTCTATTCGTAAAAAAGGGGCAAAATGACAGTTTGTATGAAGTATATAATATATATACCACCGATCTCTATGATTTTTTCAGACAACAATATATGCTATATACGTAAGCATTTGGTAAAATTTGAAGCTTCTAGCTGTTAAAACGGGGCATAAATCGCGCAAAGTTTCTTATCTGAACAATCGGTTGTATGAGATATATACTATGTATACACCCGATCTCAATGATTTTTTCAGACATCAATATATGCTATACACGTAAGCATTTGGTGAAATTTGAAGCTTCCAGCTGGTAAAATGGGGCCGAAATCGTAAAATAAAATATATATACTATATATATACTATGTATACCATCATATATATATTATATATATCACCGATCTCTATGATTTTTTGACACAACAATATATACTATATACCTAAGCAATCGGTGAAATTTGAAGCTTATAGCTGTTAAAATGGGGTAGAAATTGGGAAAAGTTTCTTATCTGAACAATCGGTTGTATGAGATGTATACTATATATACAACCGATCTCTATGATTTTTTCAGACAACAATATATGCCATATACGTAAGCGTTCGGTGAAATTTGAAGCTTCTAGCTGTTAAAATAGGGCTAAATTGCCATATATATACTATATATACCACCGATCTGTATGATTTTTTCAGACAACAATATATGCTATATACGTAAGCATTCGATGAAATTTGAAGCCTCTAGCTCTTAAAATAGGGCAGTAATTACGAAAAGTTTCTTATCTGAACAATCGGTTGTGGGGGATATATACTATATATACGACCGATCTCATAAATTTTTTCAGGAAACAATATGTGCAATATACGAAAGTATATGGTGAAGTTTGAAGCTTCAATCTGTTAAATTTAGTAAGATATTACAAAAATCCTCTTTTTCTGAAAAATCGGTTGTATGGAGGATATATGCTATACTGGTCCGATCCGGCCGGTTCCGACAAATGTCTAATCGGACACCCAAATACACCTGCTCACCAAATTTTATCAAGATATCTCAAAAATTGAGGGACTAGTTTGCATACAAACAGACAGACGGACAGACAGACAGACGGCTATGACTAAATCAAGTCAGCTCTTCATTCTGATTATTTCGGTATACTTAATGGTGGGTCTATCTATTTTCCTTTAAGGACTTACAATTTTGGGTTTCGTGACGAAATTAATATACCATTTCATTTTCATGAAATGTATAAAAATAAGTAGGTACTTTGTGTGAGGATGCAAAGTTTCAGGTTTTTGTGGTCTGCGTGTAAAAACTATGACTACGAATCGCGTATTTCAACAATATATGACGTAAACGTAACTATTTGATGAAATGTTTTGAATTTTGAAGCTTCTAGCCGTAAAAAAGGGGCAAAAAAATACAGTTTATATGGGGTATATAATATATGTACCACCGATCTCTATGATTTTTTCAGACAACAATATATGCTATATACGTAAGCATTTGGTGAAATTTGAAGCTTCTAGCTGTTAAAACGGGGCAGAAATTGCGCAAAGTTTCTTATCTGAACAATCGGTTGTATGAGATGTATACTATATATACAACCGATCTCTATGATTTTTTCAGACAACAATATATGCCATATACGTAAGCGTTCGGTGAAATTTGAAGCTTCTAGCTGTTAAAATGGGGCTAAATTGCCATATATATACTATATATACCACCGATCTGTATGATTTTTTCAGACAACAATATATGCTATATACGTAAGCATTCGATGAAATTTGAAGCCTCTAGCTCTTAAAATAGGGCAGTAATTACGAAAAGTTTCTTATCTGAACAATCGGTTGTGGGGGATATATACTATATATACGACCGATCTCATAAATTTTTTCAGGCAACAATATGTGCAATATACGAAAGTATATGGTGAAGTTTGAAGCTTCAATCTGTTAAATTGATAAGATATTACAAAAATCCTCTTTTTCTGAAAAATCGGTTGTATGGAGGATATATGCTATACTGGTCCGATCCGGCCGGTTCCGACAAATGTCTAATCGGACACCCAAATACACCTGCTCACCAAATTTTATCAAGATATCTCAAAAATTGAGGGACTAGTTTGCATACAAACAGACAGACAGACGGCTATGACTAAATCAAGTCAGCTCTTCATTCTGATTATTTCGGTATACTTAATGGTGGGTCTATCTATTTTCCTTTAAGGACTTACAATTTTGGGTTTCGTGACGAAATTAATATACCATTTCATTTTCATGAAATGTATAAAAATAAGTAGGTACTTTGTGTGAGGATGCAAAGTTTCAGGTTTTTGTGGTCTGCGTGTAAAAACTATGACTACGAATCGCGTATTTCAACAATATATGACGTAAACGTAACTATTTGATGAAATGTTTTGAATTTTGAAGCTTCTAGCCGTAAAAAAGGGGCAAAAAAATACAGTTTATATGGGGTATATAATATATGTACCACCGATCTCTATGATTTTTTCAGACAACAATATATGCTATATACGTAAGCATTTGGTGAAATTTGAAGCTTCTAGCTGTTAAAACGGGGCAGAAATTGCGCAAAGTTTCTTATCTGAACAATCGGTTGTATGAGATATATACTATATATACCACCGATCTCAATGATTTTTTCAGACAACAATATATAATATACACGTAAGCATTTGGTGAAATTTCAAGCTTCTTGCTGTTAAAATTGGGAAGAAATTGCGCAAAGTTTCTTATCTGAACAATCGGTTGTATGAGATATATACTATATATACCACCGATCTCAATGATTTTTTCAGAGAACAATATATACTATACACGTAAGCATTTGGTGAAATTTGAAGCATCTAGCTGTTAAAATGGGGAAGAAATGCACAAAGTTTCTTATCTAAACAATCGGTTGTATGAGATTATATATACCACCGGTCTCTGATTTTTTCAGACAACAATATATGCTATACACTTAAACATTTGGTGAAATTTGAACATATCTAAACGATTTTTAAGATAAATATAAAATAAAAAATAGGTAGGTACTTTGTGTGAGGATGCAAAACTTCACGTTTTTTGTGGTCTGCATGTAAAAACTAGGACTACGAATCACGTATTTCAAAAATATATGAAGTAAACGTAACTGTTTGCTGCAACTTGATGAATTTTGAAGCTTCTCTCCGTAAAAAAGGGGCAAAAATGACAGTTTGTATGAAGTATATAATATATATACCACCGATCTCTATGATTTTTTCAGACAACAATATATGCTATATACGTAAGCATTTGGTGAAATTTGAAGCTTCTAGCTGTTAAAACGGGGCAGAAATTGCGCAAAGTTTCTCATCTGAACAATCGGTTGTATGAGATATATACTATGTAAACACGCGATCTCAATTATTTTTTCAGAAATCAATATATGCTATACACGTAAGCATTTGGTGAAATTTGAAGCTTCTAGCTGTTAAAATGGGGCCGAAATCGCAAAAAAAAAATATATATATACTATATATATACTATATATACCATCATATATATATTATATATATCACCGATCTCTATGATTTTTTGACACAACAATATATACTATATACGTAAGCAATCGGTGAAATTTGAAGCTTATAGCTGTTAAAATGGGGTAGAAATTGCGAAAAGTTTCTTATCTGAACAATCGGTTGTATGAGATATATACTATATATACAACCGATCTCTGTTAAAATGGGGCCGAAATCGCAAAAAAAAAATATATATATACTATATATATACTATATATACCATCATATATATATTATATATATCACCGATCTCTACGATTTTTTCAGACAACAATATGTGCCATATACGTAAGCGTTCGGTGAAATTTGAAGCTTCTAGCTGTTAAAATGGGGCTAAAATTGCGAAAATATATATATATACTATATATATATACTATATATACCACCAATCTGTATGATTTTTTCAGACAACAATATATGCTATATACGTAAGCATTCTTTGAAATGTGAAGCCTCTAGCTCTTAAAATAGGGCAGTAATTACGAAAAGTTTCTTATCTGAAGAATCGGTTGTGGGGGATACTATATATACGACCGATCTCATCAATTTTTTCAGGCAACAATATGTGCAATATACGAAAGTATATGGTGAAGTTTGAAGCTTCAATCTGTTAAATTTAGTAAGATATTACAAAAATCCTCTTTTTCTGAAAAATCGGTTGTATGGAGGATATATGCTATAGTGGTCCGATCCGACCGGTTCCGACAAATGTCTAATCGGACACCCAAATACACCTGCTCACCAAATTTTATCAAGATATCTCAAAAATTGAGGGACTAGTTTGCATACAAACAGACAGACGGACAGACGGACATGGCTAAATCAACTCAGCTCTTCATTCTGATTATTTCGGTATACTTAATGGTGGGTATATCTATTTTCCTTTAAGGACTTACAATTTTGGGTTTCGTGACGAAATTAATATACCATTTCATTTTCATGAAAAGTATAAAAATATCACGCCTCTTCGGAAACTGCACTTATGCAAAAACAATTTTGCTTATTTTATTTTGCGCTTGAGCTGACCTTCGCGCAAGTCCGCACCCCGCCTCGTCGCCACAATTATATGTAAACGCAGTGGAATTCTGTTTACGACTAATCCTTAATTTGAGTTCAAAGTGCTTACAACTACATTATACATATTAGTATACCTACATACATTGTAACAGAGGTAGAGTGGGAGAATGCCTCTGTTAAGAATTTGATATGTTACATACATAGCAATCCCACGCAAACTTAGATGTTAATTGTACATAGTATACATACACAAGGATGTGCTTTATATAAAATAAAATAATTTTTGCATTCAAAGCGTTACATGTTTTCTTTTCTAGTTTGATGCATTAATTCTAGCAGTTACTTTTGATACTTCGCTTTCTTAATTTTTCTTTCCCGTATTCTTTCTGAACGCCTTAATTCTAATTCTTCTAATTGTTCTTGTTCGCTTTTAACATTTTCTTTCTTTATTTGCTCTTTGGAATCTATTTCGGGATTGATTTCAAATACTTCTTTCTTGGAATATTTGCTTATATTGGAATCGAACTTAACAATTTTTCCATGGAATTTTTGTAATTGGTTTACATGTGCAATTCTTTGCTTGCCATTTATACAAATGCAATATCTTACATTACTAAGTTTTCGTAAAACTTTTACGTTTATCCATTTACAATAATTTCCGAAAATGTTTATATATAATACAACCTCATTAGGGACTTTGGGTTTATGCAATCCAACAACGTTTTTGGTTTATAATTAAAAATTAAACTTGCAGGTGTTCTATTTGTTGTTGTGGTAGGGGTGTTTCTATACTTCATTAAAAAATTATTTATTTTCAGGTCCCAAGGCTTGCATTTAACTCGAGGATCCAAAAGGTACTTCTTTAGCGTGGACTTTATTGTTTGCACTCCCCGTTCAGCGCTACCATTCGACCTCGGATGGTAAGGAGGCCATTTAAGACATTCCATGGAATTACTTTTGCAAAATTCGACAAATTCCTTCGATCCAAATGGAGGTCCGTTATCGCTAACGATTTGCTTCGGTAGCCCAAATGTTGCAAATAACGTGCGCAATGTTGCTATTACCGCAGACGCGGTAGTGGTCTTCAAATTTTTGCCTCAATCCATTTTGAATACGTGTCATAAAGAACCAAAATTTAACTTTTTTCAAATTTACAAAAATCTAAATGAGCGCGTTGAAATGGATACTTTGACTCAGGCCATGTTGTCACAATTGGCTTCTTAGTGTTTTGCGCTTTCCAGCAACTTTCGCAGCTTTTAGCATAGTTTTCTATATCAAAATCTATACCAGGCCACCAGACATACGTCCTAGCAAGGGATTTCATACGCACGATACCTGTATGCTCACTGTGCAGCAATTCTAGAATTTTGTTAACTAATTTATTAGGTATAACTAACCTACCTCCATTATATAAACAGCTTTTTCGGTTCCCAACGATAACCGCTTACTATAAAATACCTTTTCTGCATTTGACAATCGATCTGGCCAACCAAATTTTACATACCTCATAATCGTTTTTAACATTTCGTCGCTTTCTAATGCCGATCTTACATCCTCCAAGTTAAGCGGTATTTCTTACACCAAAGTAAAAATATTTATGCTATATGGGTCATCCTCAGTCTCTCCAGCAAAAAGCAACCATGATAGGGCATCTGCATGACCCATCTTTGAGCCTTTCTTATACTTTATATTATAGTTATACATCGAAAAAAAAATTTCCCATCGTTGTAACCGGGTGGACGCTACAACTGGGAGATCTTTCCGATCGGAAAAAATTTCCCTTAGGGGTTGGTGATCACTTTCAATGACGAACGGCAACCCATATACGTATTTATGGAACTTCCGCACTGAAAAAGCTATTGCGAGCGCTTCCCGATGCAGTTGGGAATAGTTCCGCTCAGCGGGTTTCAATGTACTGGAAACGAACATGACAGGTTTCTCCTCACCATCAACTATATGGGAGAGAACACCTCCTACTCCATAAGGGCTAGCGTCGCATGAAATTATAATAGGTTTCGTTGGGTCATAATGCGTTAAGTTACTCATTCCTGTTACTAATTCCTTACTTCTGTCAAATACCTCTTGGTGCTTCGCCGACCATTGCCAAACAACGTAAGTTTTTATTAAACCGTACAACAAATGAAGCTCACTAGATAAATTTCTAACACAGTGGCTGTAATAATTAATCATCCCTAAATATGATTTGAGTTGGTGTGGTATTTTCTGGCGCTGGTGCTTTCGCCACGGCCTCTACCTTTTTCTTCGCCGGACTTATGCCTTCGCCATTAATATTGTACCCTAAGCACTGTATTTCTGTTTCAAAAAATCTGCATTTATCAAAATTTATTTTTACGTTGTACTCTAACAACTTATCAAAAACCGCTTTCAAATTTTTCTCACAATCATCTAGATCGCTACCACCAATAAGGATATCATCAAAATAAATCTGTACTTTTTCTAGACCTTTTAGAATTCCATCTAATATTTTCGAAAAAATTTGCGGTGCGGTTTTTAGCCCATACACCAGACGCGTGAATTGAAACAAGCCAATGTGCGTGTTAATTGTTAATAATTCCCTAGATCTGTCTGATACATTAACCTGTAAATAAGCTCCCGTCAGGTCTAATTTGCAAAAATATTTCCATCCACTTAAATTCGCCAAAATATCGTCGACACGTGGAATAACGTAATATTCCATCTCCACAAACCTGTTAACTGTCCTTCTACAGTTGACACGTAGCCTTATTGAGCCGTCTCCCTTATTCACAATCACAATAGGACTAGCCCACCTGCTTCTACTAACTGGAACTATAACACTCTCTTCACACAGGCGAGCAATTTCGTCCTCAACCTTTTTTCTCAATCCAAAAGGTACTGAATAAGCTTTAGCGAATATTGGATAGTGGTCATCCTTCAGATCTATTTCAGCTACGTAGCTTTTAATAGTTGAATTATTGTTTGTCGAAAACAATTGATTATATTTCTGAAAATCAAGGTTACTTAATTTTGGACTATTACTGAGATGGCTTATCTCGCCTTTGCCAACCATGTTACGCCACTGCGAAACAAAAACGTGCAGTCAATTCCTACCAAGAAGCGGGTCCAACCTGGATTTCGAATCCAAAACAACTAGCTCTAAATTGCAAGACTTTCCCATGAATTCTACGTCTACCAGAACGCTACCCACTACCACAACATTTTCGCCGGTAATAACTTTTAAATTTTTACTTATCGAACTCATTTTTATGTGGTTAAATGTTTTGCTATAATCCGCAATATGACATACAGACACACATGCACCAGTATCAATTTCCATTTTAAAAACTGTGCCTTCCAATTTTACAAAAACTTTTAACGATTTAGAAGAATTGCTTGCAATATTATTTAAATAATTGAACGAACAATCATCGTCCGAATACTCAATATTATTAACACTAGAGCTACTTTTATATTTACCACGCGCCTTGTTTTCATCCACCGACTTCTGGCCTTTTTGTTTCTCCCAGCAATTACGTTCAATGGGCCCAATTTCTGCCAAAAGAAGCGCTTTATCTCCCTCCGTTTTCGACTTCTGCTCCTCCGTGGTTGAACGTCTTCTTGTTTTGTGTCAGCTGCTTTGGACTTTTTCGCATTATTCCGCAAATGGTGTACCGTATTATTTCTCATCAGCTCCATGTTGTTGGAAGTCATATCCAATGACAATGCAATTGTACAAGCTTTCTCAAACGTTTTCAGGTCGCTTTCGTTCAGCAGTCGGTTTTGTATGTGTTGCTTATTCAAGCCACATACAAATTTTATTAAAAGAGCACGGTCTAAAAAATTACCGAAGTCACACTCCTGCGCCATTTGCTTCAATTCCACTATATAATCAGCAATTTTTTCCGATGTTAGCTGATCGCGCTTAAAGAATTTGAAACATTCCACGATTATATTTTTCTTCGGTTTAAAATGTGAAGTCAATTTTTCCACAATATAATCGTAATCATGGACTTTTTCTGTTTTGGGCGCCAGCAACGAAATTAGCGTTTTATATAAATCTGCTCCACCCAGACTAATTAAAAATGATATTTTATCGCCATCTTTCACTATTTTGTTGAGTGATAGAAGATGTTCTAATCGGTTTTTATACAGCTCAAAATCGTCGTTTATATTAAAAACCTCTATTGAACCGATAAACGTCACTGATGTCTCCGTCATTTCCATATTTAATTTTAATATTTTATTAATTTTTAATAATAACAAGTAAGGACAGGACTGTCTTCGGCTATGCCGAAGACTTCATACCTCTCATGAATGGGGCTGAACAATAATCTTATCCCGTTCGTAATCTCCGAATAATCGGATGTATAAGATAAGAAATATCTAGTGAACAGTCTACATACCTAAACGATTTTTAAGATAAATATAAAATAAAAAATAGGTAGGTACTTTGTGTGAGGATGCAAAGTTTCAGGTTTTTTGTGGTCTGCGTGTAAAAACTATGACTACGAATCACGTATTTCAACAATATATGACGTAAACGTAACTATTGGACGAAATGTTTTGAATTTTGAAGCTTCTAGCCGTAAAAAAGGGGCAAAAAAATACAGTTTATATGGGGTATATAATATATGTATCACCGATCTCTATGATTTTTTCAGACAACAATATATGCTATATATGTACGTAAGCATTTGGTGAAATTTGAAGCTTCTAGCTGTTAAAACGGGGCAGAAATTGCGCAAAGTTTCTTATCTGAACAATCGGTTGTATGAGATATATACTATATATACCACCGATCTCAATGATTTTTTCAGACAACAATACATACTATACACGTAAGCATTTGGTGAAATGTGAAGCTTCTAGCTGTTAAAATGGGGAAGAAATTGCGCAAAGTTTCTTATCTGAACAATCGGTTGTATGAGATATATACTATATATACCACCGATCTCAATGATTTTTTCAGACAACAATATATACTATACACGTAAGCATTTGGTGAAATTTCAAGCTTCTAGCTGTCAAAATGGGGAAGAAATTGCACAAAGTTGAACAATCGGTTGTATGAGATTATATATACCACCTGTCTCTATGATTTTTTCAGACAACAATATATGCTATACACGTAAACATTTGGTGAAATTTGAACATATCTAAACGATTTTTAAGATAAATATAAAATAAAAAATAGGTAGGTACTTTGTGTGAGGATGCAAAGCTTCACGGTTTTTGTGGTCTGCATGTAAAAACTACGACTACGAATCACGTATTTCAAAAATATATGAAGTAAACGTAACTATTTGATGAAACTTGATGAATTTTGAAGCTTCTGTCCGTAAAAAAGGGGCAAAAATGACAGTTTGTATGAAGTATATAATATATATACCACCGATCTCTATGATTTTTTCAGACAACAATATATGCTATATACGTAAGCATTTGGTGAAATTTGAAGCTTCTAGCTGTTAAAACGAGGCGAAAATTGCGCAAAGTTTCTTATCTGAACAATCGGTTGTATGAGATATATATTATGTATACACCCGACCTCAATGATTTATTCAGACATCAATATATGCTATACACGTAAGCATTTGGTGAAATTTGAAGCTTCTAGCTGTTAAAATGGGGCCCAAATCGCAAAAAAAAAATATATATACTATATATATACTATATATACCATCATATATATATTATATATATCACCGATCTCTATGACTTTTTGACACAACAATATATACTATATACGTAAGCAATCGGTGAAATTTGAAGCTTATAGCTGTTAAAATGAGGTAGAAATTGCGAAAAGTTTCTTATCTGAACAATCGGTTGTATGAGATATATACTATATATACAACCGATCTCTATGATTTTTTCAGACAACAATATATGCCATATACGTAAGCGTTCGGTGAAATTTGAAGCTTCTAGCTGTTAAAATGGGGCTAAAATTGCGAAAATATATATATATACTATATATACCACCGATCTGTATGATTTTTTCAGACAACAATATATGCTATATACGTAAGCATTCGTTGAAATTTGAAGCCTCTAGCTCTTAAAATAGGGCATTAATTACGAAAAGTTTCTTATCTGAACAATCGGTTGTGGGGGATATATACTATATATACGACCGATCTCATAAATTTTTTCAGGCAACAATATGTGCAATATTCGAAAGTATATGGTGAAGTTTGAAGCTTCAATCTGTTAAATTGATAAGATATTACAAAAATCCTCTTTTTCTGAAAAATCGGTTGTATGGAGGATATATGCTATAGTGGTCCGATCCGGCCGGTTCCGACAAATGTCTAATCGGACACCCAAATACACCTGCTCACCAAATTTTATCAAGATATCTCAAAAATTGAGGGACTAGTTTGCATACAAACAGACAGACGGACAGACAGACAGACGGATATGGCTAAATCAACTCAGCTCTTCATTCTGATTATTTCCGTATACTTAATGGTGGGTCTATCTATTTTCCTTTAAGGACTTACAATTTTGGGTTTCGTGACGAAATTAATATACCATTTCATTTTCATGAAAGGTGTAAAAATATCACGCCTCTTCGGAAACTGCACTTATGCAAAAACAATTTTGCTTATTTTATTTTGCGCTTGAGCTGACCTTCGCGCAAGTCCGTACCCCTTCTCGTCGGCACAATTATATGTAAACGCAGTGGAATTCTGTTTACGACTAATCCTTTATTTGAGTTCAAAGTCCTTACAACTACATTATACATATTAGTATACCTACATACATTGTAACAGAGGTAGAGTGGGAGAATGCCTCTGTTAAGAATTTGATATGTTACATACATAACAATCCCACGAAAACTTAGATGTTAATTGTACATAGTATACATACACAAGGATGTGCTTTATATAAAATAAAATAATTTTTGCATTCAAAGCGTTACATGTTTTCTTTTCTAGTTTGATGCATTAATTCTAGCAGTTACTTTTGATACTTCGCTTTCTTAATTTTTCTTTCCCGTATTCTTTCTGAACGCCTTAATTCTAATTCTTCTAATTGTTCTTGTTCGCTTTTAACATTTTCTTTCTTTATTTGCTCTTTGGAATCTATATCGGGATTGATTTCAAATACTTCTTTCTTGGAATATTTGCTTATATTGGAATCGAACTTAACAATTTTTCGATGGAATTTTTGTAATTGGTTTACATGTGCAATTCTTTGCTTGCCATTTATACAAATGCAATATCTTACATTACTAAGTTTTCGTAAAACTTTTACGTTTATCCATTTACAATAATTTCCGAAAATGTTTCTATATAATACAACTTCATTAGGTTTAACCTCTATTATCTTAGCCTTACTTTTTATAATGGATTTTTGCACGCACTTTTTCTTCTCGCTTACTGGTGTATTGCTTTCCTTCCCTTTTTCAGGAGAGGTCTGCATTCCCTTTGGGTTTATGCAATCCAACAACGTTTTTGGTTTATAATTAAAAATTAAACTTGCAGGTGTTCTATTTGTTGTTGTGGTAGGGGTGTTTCTATACTTCATTAAAAAATTATTTATTTTTAGGTCTCAAGGCTTGCATTTAACTCGAGGATCCAAAAGGTACTTCTTTAGCGTGGACTTTATTGTTTGCACTCCCCGTTCAGCGGTACCATTCCTCGGATGGTAAGGAGGTGATTTAAGACATTCCATGGAATTACTTTTGCAAAATTCGACAAATTCCTTCGATCCAAATGGAGGTCCGTTATCGCTAACGATTTGCTTCGGTAGCCCAAATGTTGCAAATAACGTGCGCAATGTTGCTATTACCGCAGACGCGGTAGTGGTCTTCAAATTTTTGCCTCAATCCATTTTGAATACGTGTCATAAAGAACCAAAATTTAATTTTTTTCAAATTTACAAAAATCTAAATGAACGCGTTGAAATGGATACTTTGACTCAGGCCAAGTTGTCACAATTGGCTTCTTAGTGTTTTGCGCTTTCCAGCAACTTTCGCAGCTTTTAGCATAGTTTTCTATATCAAAATCTATACCAGGCCACCAGACATACGTCCTAGCAAGGGATTTCATACGCACGATACCTGTATGCTCACTGTGCAGCAATTCTAGAATTTTGTTAACTTATTTATTAGGTATAACTAACCTATCTCCATAAAATAAACAGCTTTTTCGGTTCCCAACGATAACCGCTTACTATAAAATACCTTTTCTGCATTTGACAATCGATCTGGCCAACCAAAGTTTACATACCTCATAATCGTTTTTAACATTTCGTCGCTTTCTAATGCCGATCTTACATCTTTTAAGCGGTATTTCTTACACCAAAGTAAAAATATTTATGCTATCTGGGTCATCCTCAGTCTCTCCAGCCAAAGGCAACCATGATAGCGCATCTGCATGACCTATCTTTGATCCTTTCTTATACTTTATAGTATAGTTATACATCGACAAAAAAATTGCCCATCGTTGTAACCGGGTGGACGCTACAACTGGGAGATCTTTCCGATAGGAGAAAATTTCCCTTAGGGGTTGGTGATCACTTTCAATGACGAACGGCAACCCATATACGTATTTATGGAACTTCCGCACTGAAAAAACTATTGCGAGCGTTTCCCGATGCAGTTGGGAATAGTTCCGCTCAGCGGGTTTCAATGTACTGGAAACGAACATGGCAGGTTTCTCCTCACCATCAACTATATGGGAGAGAACACCTCCTACTCCATAAGGGCTAGCGTCGCATGAAATTATAATAGGTTTCGTTGGGTCATAATGCGTTAAGTTACTCATTCCTGTTACTAATTCCTTACTTCTGTCAAATACCTCTTGGTGCTTCGCCGACCATTGCCAAACAACGTTAGTTTTTATTACACCGTACAACAAATGAAGTTCACTAGATAAATTTCTAACACAGTGGCTGTAATAATTAATCATCCCTAAATATGATTTGAGTTGTTGTTTATTTTCTGGCGCTGGTGCTTTCGCCACGGCCTCTACCTTTTTCTTCGCCGGACTTATGCCTTCGCCATTAATATTGTACCCTAAGTACTGTATTTCTGTTTCAAAAAATCTGCATTTATCAAAATTTATTTTTACGTTGTAATCTAACAACTTATCAAAAACCACTTTCAAATTTTTCTCACAATCATCTAGATCGCTACCACCAATAAGGATATCATCAAAATATATCTGTACTTTTTCTAGACCTTTTAGAATTCCATCTAATATTTTCGAAAAAATTTGCGGTGTGGTTTTTAGCCCATACACCAGACGCGTGAATTGAAACAAGCCACCTGTAAATAAGCTCCCATCAGGTCTAATTCGCAAAAATATTTCCATCCACTTAAATTCGCCAAAATATCGTCGATACGTGGAATAACGTAATATTCCATCTCCACAAACCTGTTAACTGTCCTTCTACAGTTGACACGTAGCCTTATTGAGCCGTCTCCCTTATTCACAATCACAATAGGACTAGCCCACCTGCTTCTACTAACTGGAACTATAACACCCTCTTCACACAGGCGAGCAATTTCGTCCTCAACCTTTTTTCTCAATCCAAAAGGTACTGAATAAGCTTTAGCGAATATTGGATAGTGGTCATCCTTCAGATCTATTTCAGCTACGTAGCTTTTAATAGTTGAATTATTATTTGTCGAAAACAATTGATTATATTTCTGAAAATCAAGGTTACTTAATTTTGGACTATTACTGAGATGGCTTATCTCGCCGTTGCCAACCATGTTACGCCACTGCGGAACAAAAACGTGCAGTCAATTCCTACCAAGAAGCGGGTCAAACCTGGATTTCGAATCCAAAACAAATAGCTCTAAATTGCAAGACTTTCCCATGAATTCTACCTCTACCAGAACGCTACCCACTACCACAACATTTTCGCCGGTGATAACTTTTAAATTTTTACTTATCGAACTCATTTTTATGTGGTTAAATGTTTTGCTATAATCCGCAATATGACATACAGACACACATGCACCAGTATCAATTTCCATTTTAAAAACTGTGCCTTCCAATTTTACAAAAACTTTCAACGATTTAGAAGAATTGCTTGCAATATTATTTAAATAATTGAACGAACAATCATCGTCCGAATACTCAATATTATTAACACTAGAGCTACTTTTATATTTACCACGCGCCTTATTTTCATCCACCGACTTCTGGCCTTTTTGTTTTTCCCAGCAATTACGTTCAATGTGATCCAATTTCTGGCAATAGAAGCGCTTTACCTCCCTCCGTTTTCGGCTTCTGCTCCTCCGTCGTTGAACGTCTTCTTGTTTTGTGTCAGCTGGTTTGGACTTTTTCGCATTATTCCGCAAATGGTTTACCACATTATTTTTTATCAGCTCCATGTTGTTGGAAGTCATATCCAATGACAATGCAATTGTACAAGCTTTCTCAAACGTTTTCAGGTCGCTTTCGTTTAGCAGTCGGTTTTGTATGTGTTGGTTATTCAAGCCACATACAAATTTTATTAAAAGAGCACGGTCTAAAAAATTACCGAAGTCACACTCCTGCCATCTTTCACTATTTTGTTGAGTGATAGAAGATGTAATAATCGGTTTTTATACAGCTCAAAATCGTCGCCTATATAACAAACCTCTATTGAACCGATGAACGCCACTGATGTCTCCGTCATCTCGATATTTAATTTTAATATTATTAATTTTTAATAATAAAAATATCACGCCTCTTCGGAAACTGCACTTATGCAAAAACAATTTTGCTTATTTTATTTTGCGCTTGAGCTGACCTTCGCGCAAGTCCGTACCCCGCCTCGTCGCCACAATGATATGTACACGCAGTGGAATTCTGTTTACGAGTAATCCTTTATTTGAGTTCAAAGTGCTTACAACTACATTATACATATTAGTATACCTACATACATTGTAACAGAGGTAGAGTGGGAGAATGCCTCTGTTAAGAATTTGATATGTTACATACATAACATGTACCTCCTCGTGAAGAGAACAAGCTCGGTCTTTTCCTATCAGCGTGACGGCGGCCCTATAGAGGTTGACCGACCTGGCGTCGTCACAGGCAATTAGCTTCATATTGCCCTGGAACCACCCTGCATCGGTGTAAGATGGCGGTGGACCAGGGTTGTCTTTTTAACCTTAATGGCCACCGTAGCGAGCGCGTCCTCGATCCACTTCCACTGTTGTTTCGGGATCCTGCTATCTTCGCTTCCGCGTCCAGCCTCCCTGCGTCTTGGCCCTTTTCGGTGCCGTGGGGTTGGATTCATCCATGGACCGCTGGCGTTTCGAGGTTTCGTCACACTCGACTAAAACTTTTAAAATTATTTGAACTAAAAAATTAAAAATAAATAATAGTTTAAAAAAAATTAAAAAACACGCTTTTATAGCAAACCGAACTAAAAAATAGAAAATACGTTTCAATTAAAAAGAGTTTATATAACAGTAGTAGAAGGTCAAACAATCGTTTATAGTTAATCACTTCAAAATAAAATTATAATAAAATTTAAGTTATTAACAGAATAATTTAATTCACAGTAAAAAGCGTGGGGTGCTTGATATTGAATGTTACAATCATTCTATTGGCAACCACCTCAGAGGAAAGATATGAAATGTAGTCAAATGCACCCCACGCTTTTTACTCTGAATTAAATTATTTTGTTAATAACTTAAATTTTATTATAATTTTATTTTGAGGTGATTAACTATAAACGATTGTTTGACCTTCTGCTACTGTTATATAAACTTATTTTAATTGAAAATTATTTTCTATTTTTAGTTCGGTTTGCTATAAAAGCGTGTTTTTTTGTTTTTTTAAACTATTATTTATATAATTTTTAAATGAATCCTGTAACGAACTGTTATAACTATAATTACACTTTTTGTAATATTTTGACCAACTAAATACCCGAAAAAGCAACACTATTTTCATCTAAAATTCTCTTTGGTTTTAGCTAATTGCAGTTTTATTTATTTTATTAATTTATTTCTTTTTTCGTTGTTGTACAACTAAGACTAATAGGTCTTTTATATGTGCATCAGCAAATGGATATTATCTTATTCTAACAATAGTTGAAAAAGTAATAACAATAATAATGCCTGGTTTTTCAGTGCAAGTTTAAACTTCAGTTAAAGTTGACCAAAGCTTAACCTTGCCACTTTGTTTGATAACATGAAATATTGCTGCTCATCTCATTTTAAGCGGCCAAAGTGGCAGGGTTAAACCCTAGTCAACTTTAACTGCAGTTTAAACTCCCACAGAAAAACCGGACCTAAAACATAATAATAACAAATTTATGTAAAAAATGCAACGCTTAATACTAATACAATAGAATTTAATAAATGAAACTAGGAAATAAGACAGATAGTAGGGGTAGTTTTGAAAATAGAAGACGAGGGAAAAGAAAAAGGAAGTATTGGCAGTAAGTGGTATGTAGTCAGAAGGCAAGATCACAAAAATATCTGTATATTTCCGTTTTAAAGTTGTGTCTATTCAAACGAGCTTTAACACTTTCTTGGATCATGTTTCGCATTTTGATAGCGCTAATGAAAAACATTCGGCTGGATGTTAGTGTACTATGTCTGGGAATTACCAAGGAATTGAGTCTCTGAGATCTGGTTAGTTGAAGCTTGTCTTACAGATATTTAGGGGTTTCCCCTCTAACAGCTTGTATAAGAAAATTTAGTTTCTTGCGGCCAAATATTGCATTAAGCTACAGCCCAGAATTTTGTCACGCCATGGTGATATACATATGACTATAACGACTTATGCCATAAACATACCTCGTTACATTATTGAAGGCTACATTCACGTTGTTAACAGATTGTAAGTTAAGTTTGCTATAGACTATTTCTGCATATGTAAAATGAGGTACAATTAATTAGAGGGCGAGTTTTCGGTGTGTTTCCCTTGGGGTAAACACTGCAGAAAATCTTAACATATGCAGATTAAATAGACATTGCTAATTAATTCATTGATATGATCACAGCAGCTAAGCTTATTATTTATTATAAACCCGAGGTTCCTTATTTTATCAGTGATTACAAGGGTAGGTGGTCCAATGCGGAATGTCATTTGGATTTATATCGCTTTTACAAATATGCATGACACACGAATTGGCTGCATTCTAACATAAATCATTTTCCGCGCCCAGGACAATACATCAGACAAATCACTATATACTTTATAGCATAGATCTTCCACAAGACCAATACGATCGGAAAGGTATAATTCAATATCATCAGCATTCGTATGAACACTAACGGATTGACATACAGAAAAAACGTCATTAACAAACATATTGAACAAAAGCGGGCCAAGTATAGATCCCTGGGAATACCAGCCTGTCTGCCAGTAGCCAGACTGCAATAAAGAAAGCAAGTTATTTTTTTGGATTTGCTCTGTAATTTGTTTGGCCATCAGATTTTCGCATACATTAGAAAACGCTGGCAGGATACTTTTTGGTCTATAGTCACAAAGTGTGGATGCATGGGGCTTTTTTGGAATAGACAAAATAACTGCTTTTTTCAGGCTTCTGGGAAGCAGGAAGTTGCGAAACAATGATTAATTGTATGAGTTAATACACTTAAAATAATCGGCAACACAATTTTGACAAATTTCAAGTATATCCCATCATTTCCAACAGCCTCAGGCTTAATTTCCATAACAGCCCTTTGCACGTAACTTTCACTAACACAAAGAAACTCAAAGAATTCTTGGCTTGCGTTGTTCGCAGATATTTCATCGCCGATAGTAATATTGTTGGAATTTACCGAACAAGTAAAGAACTCATTAAGGACATTCGGGTCAATTTCACACTGCTGGTTTTTTTCCATAGATATGCAATTTCTTTAGGTTGTTCGATAGCTTTCTAGATGGGAGAGAAGGACGTACCGATCAAAATGGGCAATCAAATTATTATTAAGGAATTCAAGTTTTTCATCTACCGATTCATAATGCCAACATTCATTCCAACAAATAGCATTACAATCAGAAAACAGTGCATTGGTGTCTACCGAACGGAATTCACGGTACGAGAATGCAACACCTCTAGGGGGACGTTCAAGCACTACATCGAAAATACAAAAAATCAAGTCATGGTCTGATATAAAGAATAATTGGTAAAATTTTAATATATGGGTCAAGTCAGAGGTAATAAAATAATCTAAAACGCTCGGTCTGGCATTTCTCACATATCTAGTAGGCGTTTCATTGTTTACTATAGTTAGGCCTGCTGCTGAAATTTGATCACGCAATTTGGCATTAATGGAATCATTAACAAGTATATTGACATTGAAGTCACCACACATAACATAATATTCATAGTCAGTAACATAAACGGATAGTTAAAAAAAAACCATATAACAACTGACATTTATTCGGATTATACACACATGCAACAAGTACTTTGGCTAAACCGTCCGTGACCTCTGAAACTATATACTCTGTACCGCAACTTTCAGACTTAGAAAGAAGTTTGATTTTGAGCGACTTCTTGCAACATATAGCTACCCACCCCCTTTTTTGTGTTGATACAACACTGGAGATTACTGATGTGTTCACAAAACCAGGTCTCAGAGATACAGATAATATCTATTTAAGACCGATCAATTATGTATCTAACATAGTCCATTTTATCAGCGCTCAGGCTGCGTGCATTAAAATGGGCCACGTTAAGACCATTCGACTGCTTGCATAATATGTCTAACATCAGCTTTGTATTACCAGATAATTTGGATAAATTCATGTTAAATGATTACCAGAATGTGCCCAAGGAAAGAACAAACAAAAACAAAAATAATAAACAATAGCATGTGCAATGTAAATTTGCCTA
Organism: Eurosta solidaginis; assembly: GCF_040869045.1. Taxonomy (NCBI): domain Eukaryota; kingdom Metazoa; phylum Arthropoda; class Insecta; order Diptera; family Tephritidae; genus Eurosta; species Eurosta solidaginis. The sequence goes on from NC_090324.1 coordinate 97,978,877, forward strand.
AAACTACATATAAAACAAGTAAGGAAGGCTAAGTTCGGGTGTAACCGAACATTACATACTCAGTTGGGAGCTGTGGAGACAAAGTAAGGTAAATCACCATGTTGTAAAAGGAACCTAGGGTAATCCTGAAATGTGTTTGTATGACATGTGTATCAAATAGAAGGTATTAAAGAGTATTTTAAGAGGAAGTTGGTCATAGATCTATAGATGGAAGCCATTTAGGGATATCGCCATAAAGGTGAACCAGGCCTGACTCGCGAATTTGTTTGTACGATATGGGTATCAAATGAAATGTGTTAAGGATAATTTTAAAAGGGAGTGTGCCTAAGTTCTATAGGTGGACGTCTTTTCGAGATATCGTCATAAAGGTGGACCAGGGGTGACTCTAGAATTTATTTTGTACGATATGGGTATCAAATAAAAGGTATTAATGAGTATTTTAAAAGAGCGTGGGCCTAAGTTCTATAGATGTACGCCTTTTCGAGATATCGCCATAAAGATGGACCAGAGGTGACTCTAGAATTTGTATGTACTATATGGGTATCAAACGAAAGGTGTTAATGAGTATTTTAAAAGGGAGTGGGCCTAAGTTCTATAGGTGGACGCATTTCGGAATATCGTTATAAAAGTTGACCTGGGTTGACTCTAGAATGCGTTTGTACAATATGGGTGTCAAACGAAAAGTGTTATAAGTGTTTTAAAAGGGAGTGGGCCTTTGTTCTATGGGTGGACGCCTTTTCGTGATATCGCCATAAACGTGGACCAGGGGTGACTCTAGAATGCGTTTGTACAATATGGGTATCAAATGAAGGGTGCTAATGAGTATTTTAAAAGGGTGTGGGCCTTAGTTCTATAGGTGGACGCCTTTTCGAGATATCGCCATAAGGATGGACCAGGGGTGACACTAGAATTTGTTTGTACGATATGGATATCAAATGAAAGGTGTTAATGAGTATTTTAAAAGGGCGTGGGTCTTAGTTCTATAGGTGGACGCCTTTTCGAGATATATCCATAAAGGTAGACCAGGGGTGACTCTAGAATTTGTTTGTACGATATGAGTATCAAATGAAAGGTGTTAATGAGTATTTTAAAAGGGAGTGGGCCTTAGTTCTATAGGTGGATGCCCTTTCGAGATATCGCCATAAAGGTGGGCCAGGGGTGACTCTAGAATTTTTGTGTATGATATGGGTATCAAATGAAAGGTGTTAGTGAGTATTTTAAAAGGGTGTGGGCCTTAGTTCTATAGGTGGACGCCTTTTCGAGATATCGCAATAAAGGTGGAACAGGGGTGACTCTAGAATTTGTTTGTACGATATGGGTACCAAATGAAAGGTGTTAATGAGTATTTGAAAAGGGCGTGGGCCTTAGTTCTATAGGTGGACGCCTTTTCGAGATATCGGCATAAAGGTGGACCAGGGGTGACTCTAGAATTTGTTTATACGATATGGGTATCAAATGAAAGGTGCTAATGCGTATTTTAAAAGGGAGTGGGCCTTAGTACTATAGGTGGATGCCTTTTCGAGATATCGCCATAAAGGTGGGCCATGGGTGACTCTAGAATTTTTTTGTACGATATGGGTATCAAATGAAAGGTGTTAATAAGTATTTTAAAAAGGCGTGGGCCTTAGTTCTATAGGTGGACACCTTTTCGAGCTATCGACATGAAAGTGGACCAGGGGTGACTCTAGAATTTGCTTGTACGATATGGGTATCAAATGAAAGGTGTTAATGAGTATTTTAAAAAGGGGTGGGCCTTAGTTCTATATGTGGACGCCTTTTCGAGATATCGCCATAAGCGCGGACCAGGGGTGACTCTAGAATGTGTTTGTACGATATGGGTATCAAATTAAAGGTATTAATGAAGGTTTTAAAAGGGCGTGGGCCTTAGTTCTATAGGTGGACGCCTTTTCGAGATATCGACATAAAGGTGGATCAGGGGTGACTCTAGAATTTGTTTATACGATATATGTATCAAATGAAAGGTGTTAATGAGTATTTTAAAATGGAGTTGGCCTTAGTACTATAGGTGGATGCCTTTTCGAGATATCGCCATACAGGTGGGCCAGGGGTGACTCTAGAATTTGTTTGTACGATATGGGTATCAAATTAAAGGTATTAATGAGGGTTTTAAAAGGGAGTGGCCCATAGTTGTATATGTGAAGGCGTTTTCGAGATATCTAACAAAATGTGGACCAGGGCGATCCAGAACATCATCTGTCGGGTACCGCTAATTTATTTATATATGTAATACCACGTACAGTATTCCTTCCAAGATTCCAAGGGCTTTTGATTTCGCCCTGCAAAACTTTTTCATTTTCTTCTACTTAATATGGTAGGTGTCACACCCATTTTACCAAGTTTATTTCTAAAGTTATATTTTGCGTCAATAGACCAATACAATTACCATGTTTCATTCCTTTTTTCGTATTTGGTATATAATTATGGCATTTTTTTCATTTTTCGTAATTTTCGATATCGAAAAAGTGGGCGTGGTCATAGTCGGATTTCGGCCATTTTTTACACCAAAGTGAGTTCAGATAAGTACGTGAACTGAGTTTAGTAAAGATATATCGATTTTTGCTCAAGTTATCGTGTTAACGAAGCTTTTCGTGCACCGTTGCTTCTTTGATATTTGCTGGGGTATACTCGCCGTGCCCAGGGTTCGTTTACAATAAATTTGTATTAAAGGGGCACCTTGCAAATCGATTTCATATAAAATTCACTTTATTGCTTTAACTCTATATACTACAACTGTAAAAATATAATAAAAGAAAGATTTGTGTATATTCTTCACTTCGCTTTATGCTTGCTCCGTGATTAGTGGTGGGCTAACGGTCCTCGTGCCCCGTTATGATCGTTCCGTTAGGACGCCTTGCTGGGTATGTGTAAATGTATCTCAGTGACGCCGTGCGTCGGCGTGTTTCTCTTACGGTTAGCGACTGCGCGGTCTCTGCTGCGGCCTATGTCGGTGCGTCTGCGTGAGTGCAACTGTGGTATGGCTGACACCGTATATTTTCGTGACTCCGCTGTGGTCAACGTCGTATGTTAGCGTATCTCTGCTGCGGCCAACGTCGTATGTTAGTGTTGCGCTGCTGCGACCAGCGTCGTATGTTAACGTATCTCTACTCCGGCCAACGTCGTATGTTAGCGTTGCGCTGCTGCGACCAGTGTCGTATGCTCGTATAATTCTGTTGCGGTGCTCTGTCGCGCCTTACGTCGGCGTCTACTTGTATTGCTGAGGCGATGCTCCGTCGCCGTGTTCCGTTAGACGGGTCCCGTTAGTATGTGGCGTCGGTGCCTTGACGCGCCTTACGTCGGCGTCTCTCTCTTCTGCGGTGCTCTGTCGTGCCCTACGTCGTTGCCGCTCTGTTGCGGCCTCTGTGGGCGAACTTCTACCGACGGAGGTGATCGGGTGACGCCTGTCGCGGTTGCGCGTTACTGTGGCGGGGCCTTTGGTCGTTGGAGGGTGATGCGTAGAGAAGGTCAACCGCAATCACCATTCCACGACTCGCTCCTATGAAGTGGATTCCTATTGCATAGAGTAGGTCAACTGCGATAGGGGTCTACTTCGCTAGTAGCTCTGGTCACGACCACAGCTCCGTGCTGACTGACTGCTGTGCTGCCGTGTCGCTCCTTTTATTGCCTTGTTTGGCATCGCTGGCTCAAATGGTTGCGTTGGTATGGTTGCTGTTCGATGTTGCGAACGCTCGTTGCGTTGCTGAAACTTGTTGGTTGGTCTGTTGCTATAGCCTTTTGTGACTGGCTGTTGTGTCAATGCTGTGTTGAACTTGTTGGTTGGTCTGTTGCTATAGCCTTTTGTGACTGGCTGTTGAGTTATTGTTGTATCGAATATGATGTATGCTGTATTGGACTTGTTGGTTGGTCTGTTGCTATAGCCTTTTGTGGCCACTTGTTGTGTTAATGTCGTGTCAAATATGTTGTGGGGTCGTTTTGTGTGGGCCAAATTAATGGGGATTTATTTGGTCCTCACACTCCCCCCCCCCCCCCCCCCGCACTTCAGAAATTTAGCCCTCGGTACCCAGTATTCGTATGTGGGCCCTGGACGTGACTGGTTCGGTGTTCGTGGTGTTGGTGTAGGTGTCTGCAGTGTTTGGTGATGTAATGGTCCGTGCGACGTCAGTGTACCTGTTTGCGTGTGTAGTTCCACGCGTGTTGTTGACGTCGCCGCCTGTAGTATTTAATGGTGTAATGCCGTGTACGACGTCAGCGTACCTGTTTGCGCGTATAGTTGCACGCGTGTGGCTGACGTCGGCCCCAGTAGTGTTTAATGGTGTAATGATGTGTTCGACGCCAGCGTACCTGTTTGCGCGTATAGTTGCATGCGTATGGCTGACGTCGGCGCCTGTAACTCCTTCCAGCAATACGGCCATCGGGCGTTTTGCTTCCTCCTCCTCGTAGCGCTTGCGCATACGCTTGACGCTGTTGGTTAGTCTAGCGGTATAGCTCTGCATTGTAAATTATTGGTTTGTAAAAAAAATTCCTAGCAAAAGAAAACGATGTTGTCACCTCGGTGGTTTGCGTTGGAATGACCGGCGCTTGATTGTCCTTGATATTAATTAATAATATAAGAAATTGTTCTCCCTGAATTTGTTTGGTTTCACGCGATGATCTCTGCTGTATGATATGCTTTTAGTTCCGCGATGTTGACAGTTTTTTCCTTTCCTCCGTTGGGTTTTCGTATTTAGAGTATCACTGGTGATACATATCCTAGGATCTGGTAGGGTCTGTCATATTTGGGGGCCAACTTTGCCGCGAAGTTTTCGCCAGCCTTGGAGAGATGGTGTTCCTTTGCGAGCACTAGTTCGCCGACTACGGGGGTCCATTTTCTCCGCCGTAAATTGTAGTGCCGTGCTTGGTCTGCCGCCGCTCGTTCCATGTTCTGCCTCACTATTCTGAATGCTTCTTGCATTCTGTCGGATTTTTCTTCTGCCGTGGTGGTGGCTGTGCCTGTCCCCAGGTTGACCTCGTCAAACAATGCCCCTGGTAGTCGCGGTTCCCGTCCTTGTACGAGGAAGGCTGCACTGTACCCTGTGGATGCGGTTACACTGGTGTTGATGGCCAGCTCGATCTCTGGGAGAAAGTCGTCCCATTTGTTGTGTTGTGATTTGGTGAGTTGCGCTATGATCCTCTTTACCGTTCTGTTCGGCCGTTCCGTCGGGTTTTCTTGCGGTGTGTAGGGCGCCGTGAATTGTTGTCGTATCCCCATTTCCTTGAGGTAACGCTGCCACATTGCGCTGGTGAACTGGACGCCGTTGTCCGATATCAGTATCTTGGGAGCACCAAATCTTGCTAGGATGCGTTCTCTGAACGCGCGGCGAAGGCCTTCTGCTGTCGCACGCCTCATGGGGGCCAATTCCACCCATTTGCTGAAGCAGTCGAAAAATACTAATAACATCGTGTTCCCGTGTGTGGATCGTGGGAGCGGTCCAACGAAATCGACGCATACCGTGGCGAATGGTTCTTGGGCCACTTGTGTGAGCATCTTTCCGGCCGGCTTTTGCTGTGTTTCCTTGTACTTCTGGCAAGACTCGCACTGTCGTAGGTATCGCCTGATGTCCCGAAACATGCCGGGCCAGTAGTACCGGTTGGCAATCCGTGCTACCGTCCGGCGGATGCCCATGTGTCCAGCGCTAGGGGTGTTGTGGTTTTCTTCTAACACTCGTTGTCGCAGTGGTGTTGGTACACAAAATTTCCAAGGGACCGTTTCCTCATCGTGTGACCGGCAGGGAATATGGCGGTACAGTTGCCCATCTTGTATCATGTAGTCAGAAAATTTCTCGGGGTTAGTGCGTACTTCGCCGATGCGCTTGTGCCATCACTTGCATTGTGGCTCTGTTGTCGTTGCTAGGCGTAGGGTCTCCAGTGGCTGCCGTGATAGTGGGTCCGCTACCAGGTTCAGCTTCCCTTTCCTGTACTCGATGTCGAAAGTGTGTTGTTGAAGCTCCAAGGCCCATCGTGCTATACGGCCTGAAGGGCTTTCGATGGAGTTTAACCACTTTAGAGACATATGGTCCGTGATTACCTTGAATCGGTATCCTTCCAAGTATGGCCTCATCTTGCGTATTCCCCAGACTATCGCGGGGCACTCCTTCTCGGTGGGCGAGTAGTTGGTTTCCGCCTTGTTGAGTTTCCTGCTGGCGTAGGCGATCACGCGTTTTCCGCCTTCCAGGTCTTGTGTCAATACGGCACCCAGCCCGAAATTGCTGGCGTCCGTTTGTAAGGTGAAGGTCTTGGTGAAGTCCGGGCAGGCAAGTATCGGTGCTTCCGTGAGCTTTTGCTTTAAGACCTCGAAGGCCTCCTGTTGTTCGGCCCCCCACTTCCAGTGTTTGCCCTTTTTCAGCAGGGTTGTTAGTGGTTGGCTGATCGTGGCGAAGTCGGGTACGAAACGTCGGTACCAGGATGATATACCGAGATATTGGCGTACCTCTTTCACGTCCGTTGGTGGCTTCAAGTCTTTGATGGCTGCGACTTTCTCGGGGTCGGTGTGAATTCCCTTGTCGCTTACTAGGTGTCCTAGGTATCGGATTTCCTTCTTGAAGAATTCGCATTTCTCCGGATTTATTCTGAGGTTGGCGCGCTGTAGTCGTAGCATTACTTCTCTCAGATTGCGATTGTGCTCCTCCACAGTGGATCCTATGACGATTATGTCATCGAGATATGCGAAGGCGTGGGGTTCCATTTCAGGCCCAATAACCTGATCTAGTGCTCTTTGAAACGTTGCGGGTGCAGAGTGTAGGCCGAACGGCATAACGCGCCACTGGAATAATCCGCGTCCCGGTACTGTGAAAGCTGTGTAGGGCCGGCTCTTGGGCTCCAGTGGTTGTTGTTGTTGTTGTTGTAGCAATGCTCGCCCCACCTAATAGCCGCGACCGATCACAAATTGTCATCAATATCCTCTAACGGGAGTCCAAGGAAACTTGCAGGGGTGGACCATAAGGAAAGGGGTGTTAGAGGCGTTGGTTCCACATTACAATTAAAGAGATGGTTGGTGTCATGTGGGGACACATTGCAAGCAGGGCATACATTTTGTATGTCGGGGTTGATGCTGGATAGGTAAGAGTTTAACCTATTACAGTATCCAGAACGAAGTTGAGCAAGAGTGACACGCGTTTCCATGGGGAGTATGCGTTCCTCTTCTGCGAGTTCTGGATATTTTTCTTCAAGTACTGGATTCACCGGGCAATTCCCGACATAAAGGTCCGACGCCTGTCTATGGAGTTCACCAAGGACCTGCTTGTGTTTTTCCGCTTCATACGGCTGGGTTCTCAGGTGCCGTATTTCCTCAAAATGCTTACGGAGATGACTCCTTAGGCCCCTAGGCGGTGCTGGTTCGTCAATCAGATGTCTGTTGGGATGCCCAGGTTTCTGGGTATTCAACAGAAACTGTTTGGTCAGCATCTCATTTCTCTCCCTGATGGGGAGTATTCTCGCCTCGTTATGCAGATGGTGTTCTGGGGACATAAGAAGACAGCCCGTGGCGATTCTGAGAGCAGTATTTTGGCAGGCCTGTAGTTTCTTCGAGTGGGTGGTTTTTAGGCTTGGCGACCATATGGGTGACGCGTAGCACGTAATCGGCTGGCTAATTGCTTTGTATGTGGTCAAGAGCGTTTCCTTATCTTTTCCCCAGGTACTGCCAGCAAGGGATTTGAGGATTTTATTACGGCTCTGAATTCTTGGAACAATTGCGGTTGCGTGCGCACCAATATGTAGATCCTGATCAAACGTCACACCCAAGATTTTGCGGTGTAGGACAGTCGGTAGCGTAGTGCCATCGACGTGGATGTTCAATATGGTCGACATTTGGGGCGTCCATGTTGTAAATAAGGTCGCGGAAGATTTAGTCGGTGACAATGCCAGGTTTCGCGAGGCGAAAAACTGGAGAGATCAGGGAGATAGCCGTTTATTTTATTGCACAGCTCATCGATCTCTGGGCCTGGGCCTGTGGCCATTATCGTGCAGTCATCGGCGTAGGAAACGATTGTGACTCCTTCCGGTGGTGAAGATAGCTTAGATATGTAGAAATTAAACAAAAGCGGGGATAGGACACCACCCTGTGGCACCCCTTGTTTAATTCTCCTTTGTTTTGATGTTTCGTTTCTGAATTGCACCGATGCCTGCCGACCACCCAGATAATTTGCGGTCCACCTTTTAAGACATGGGGGAAGGGTAGACCCTACCAGGTCTTGCAGTAACGAGCCATGGTTGACCGTATCAAAAGCGTTTGATAGGTCTAACGCTACGAGTACTGTTCTATGGTGGGGATATTGATTCAAACCGCAATTTATCTGGGTGCTAATGACATTTAGCACGGAGGTAGTGCTATGGAGTTTTCTGAAGCCATGCTGATGAGGGGCTAGCTGCAAATGTGCTTGGAAATAAGGGAGCAAAATGGCTTCAAGCGTCTTTGCCACTGGCGATAGGAGAGATATCGGACGATATGACTCACCTACGTTAGCTGGTTTCCCAGGCTTTAGTAGCGGGACCACCTTGGCCATTTTACATTTCTCGGGTATGACAAAGGTGGAAAGAGACAGGTTGAAGACATGCGCTAAATATTTGAAACCCTCTTTCCCTAGGTTTTTAAGCATCGGCATGGCTATGCCGTCTGGGCCCACTGCTTTGGATGGTTTAGCGCGACCAATGGCGTCCTCAACCTCTCTAGCGGTGATGGTAATTGGTGACGCGCTGAGTTTGTGTTTATGTGCGTGTCTATTGGCTCTCCGTCTATCTTTGTCGACCGTAGGATGCATTATATATTGTCGGCAGAAAGCGCTCGCGCATTTTTTCGCATCCGACAGCACTTTATCGCCAAAGGCGATGGAAATTTTGTCTTTGTGCTTAGTCGGATTCGATAGGGACTTTACGGTGGACCAAAATTTACCTACACCGGTAGAGAGGTTACAACCTCTTAGGTGCTCTTCCCATTTTGCCCGCTTGTGTTCGTCCACAAGCAATCTGATGCGTTGGTTTATATCCCTTATTTGGGGGTCGCCTGGATCAAGCTGTCTGTCCCTCGCTAAGCTCGCGGCCTCCGCCGGGAAGTGGGGCCGGATTTCGGGAATTCTCCCGGCGGGAATGAAATGTGCCGAGGCGGATTCAATGACCTTACGGAAGGCACGCTCCCCTTGGCGGGCATCAGTCGGGATAGGGAGGGCAGCAAAGCTGCTGTCTGTTGCAGATTTATATTCTTCCCACTTTCCTTTTTTGAAGTTTATGAAAGTGCGTTTTTCGGTGACGATGAAGTCGGCGGTACGCTCGAACGAAATAAGTATGGGCAGCTGGTTGGATGCCAATGTTACCATCGGCTGCCAGTTGACGCAGTTTACGAGTTCTGCGCTCACGATTGAGATATCTGGCGAGCTATGACAGCTTCCTACCATACGTGTGGGGGCGTCTCCGTTTATTGTGCAGAACGTCGTTTCGTCTATTTGATCCGCCAACATCTCACCCCTACTGTCCGCCCGCAAGTTTGAATGCCATAGTTCGTGATGGGCATTGAAATCGCCTAAGATAATGCGATTGTTGCCAGTGAGTAAGGCCTCGATATTAGGGCGGTATCCACTGGGGCAACAGGTGACAGGAGGGATGTAGATGTTGATGATTTCTAGATTTGCATCGCCTGACCGGACAGATAGGCCTTGACGTTCTAAGACATTGTCCCTGCGGTCGATGCTAGGATCAAATATATGATATTGCACAGAGTGGTGTATAATAAACGCGAGGCCGCCTCCATTTCCGCTCTCGCGGTCTTTCCTGTGGACATTAAAACCAGAGCAGGTCTGCAATGCAGATCTTGCTGTGAGTTTAGTCTCTTGAATCGCAGCAATGCGGATGTTGTGCCGCTTCATGAAATCGACTATCTCCGTAATCTTCCCAGTTAGTCCATTACAGTTGAACTGCAGAATTCTGAAGTGCATGAGGGGTGACGCCGCCACTCTAGGGGTAAGTGACGGGTGACTACGCCTAGGTTGTGGAAGGCCAGGACGCAATTGCTGTTGTGGCCTTGGGACTGGGCGCCCTTGGGCAAGCATTGGGGTACCCGGATGATTTGGGTTTGCGACCTGGCAACATGGCGCGATGAAACCCGTCGAGGGGTTGCCGTCGCGGAGACCAGAACATCTAGGAAAGTGGCACCACCCAAGGCAGGAGCTGCATTGAGCGGATGTCGGAAACCTATATATTCTGTGCTGGCAGACGGTGCAAACGGAGGCAGGGACTAAGAGTCTGTTTCCCTGACCTGCACGATTGCTGCCAGAAAAGAGGGGAGGAGAAGAAGACGGGGGCAGGGGCTGATGCTCAGCATTGCTAACAGCTCTACTACGAAGGTAGTAGTTATGAGTGGTATCAGCTGTTTGAGTTGTTGGCGCCGTGGGGCGCGAGCAGCAGCGGGAACTTGTTGTGGCTTGCTGAGCAGCGCAGCTGCTGGAAGGTAGTGGGGATACGCTTAGGCATTGACTACGGGACGCCCTTGGGCGTGAGCAGCAAGGAGCCACAAAAGATTTATAAAAGTTACGTGGACGTCGGGTTTTGGGATCAAGCCCAGAACAACCTCTCCGATGCAACCATCCCTTGCACGAGACACACTGAACAGAGTATGACCGTCCTAAAAAGATTCTTTTCTGGCAAATGCAGCAAAACCATTTCTCAGGACCGGGGTCAGGAGACGGATCCGGATTGGGTTCGATACCTTCGCGGAGTAAGAGAATATGTAGCAGTCCTGCTGCAAGGAGCTGCTGGGAGGATGACAATTTGTAGGAGGGACGAAACAAATTAAATGGGGTCACACTGAAATGACAGTCCTTGGTAGGGAAAAATCCCGAGTCGCTCCGGTACATATAACAAACTGCCTTGGGAAGCGGGGCTCCAGTGGTATTTGCCAGTAGCCAGTTTTCAAATCCAAACTGCTGATATACTTCGCTCGTCGTAGTTTGTCCAGGATGTGTTGTATTCTGGGTAAGGGGTATGCGTCGGGTACGGATTGGGCGTTGAGCTGCCGATAGTCCACGCATAACCTCCACTTCCCGTTTTTCTTCTTGGCTAGTACGATTGGTGCGCTGTGTGGGCTACAGGATGGCTCGATGCATCCTTTCTGAAGTAATTCGTCAATTTCGTTGTTGATGATGGTCTGCATAGCTGGGTTGCGTGGGAAGTAACGTTGCTTAATGGGGCGGTCGTCCGTCAGGATAATCCTGTGCTCGGCTATTGTCGTCACCCCACTCATGCTCCCAAATTTTCGGAGTTCCTTTGCTAGAAAACCGCGCACTCGTTCCGCTTCTTCTTGTATGCCGTCGTCGTTGTTTTGCATAGTTCCATCGTGATTGAAGTTACTGCTGCTCGGTGCTGTTATACTCTGAATGGTTCCAGACGAGGCTCCAGGGGAGTCGTACCCGGCGTTACCCTTTCTCGCTCGTGTTATACTTTGATTAGTCCCCGGTGTGTCATACCTGGCGATATCCGTTCTGGCTGATGGTGTACTGTGAATAGTCCCAGGGCTGTCGTACCTGGCGATATCCTTTCTTGATGATATTGGACTTGGAATAGTCCCAGGGCTGTCGTACCTGGCGATATTCGTTCTTGATGATATTGAACTTGGAATAGTCCCAGGGCTGTCGTACCTGGCGATATTCGTTCTTGATGATATTGAACTTGGAATAGTCCCAGGGCTGTCGCACCTGGTGATATTCGTTCCTGATGATGTTGAATTTGGAATAGTCCCTGGCGCGGCTCCAGGATTCGGTGTGTGCTGGGTGAGGGGTCTGGTTAGCATGAGGTGGCCTTCTCCACAAGATATGGTGGCTCCCATGCTTCCTAGCGTATCTAGGCCCGGTATGATGTCGTCGATCGCTCCGGGTATGACGTGTAAAACTGTGTGGAGTGACGCTTCCCCGAGGCGTACCTCAGTCCTTATGGCGTCGAAGATGGTAGTGCTAGTCCCGTTTGCCGTCGTTATTTTGATGGCCACTCTCACCATTTCTCCGCTTCCCGAGTTTACCACACGTTCTGCTAAGCTGCTCGAGACGAAACTTCTTGATGCCCCTGTGTCGATGGCCGCCTCGGCTGATTCCGCGCCGAGCTTGGCTACGGCGTAGAGGCGACCGTGCTCTTGGTACATTGTTACTGCCGATTCGGCGCTGGGTTCCTTGGGCTCACTGCGCCTTGTTCTTCGTGAAGCCCTCTGTCGTTTCCCTGACGTCGACGGCAGCATTCGATTGTGCGTATATCACTGCGGCCACACTCCCAGCAAAAAATTTTCTGTGGGTTTCGGCACCTATTGGTGTCATGTCCTCGTTCGCCGCATCTCCTGCATACGCCGTTGGGGTCGTATCTCTGATTGCCTGGAGGCGTGCGGTTCGTTAGGTTCGGTGGTGGTGGTGGTTGTGTTGCAGGTTTTGATGGTGACACCCGGGTTGTGTCACCGGCGATGTGTCGCGTAACTTCGCGGTGATGTCCGCCTGATGATCTGTGATAGTCCTCGCGTATGTTCTCGTATTCTTCGGCAAGTGTCAGGAGCTCTGCGAGATTAGTGAAGTCCTTCCGACGGATGTAAAGTTGGTAATCGGGGTGGCTGTTACGGAAGATTCGTTCCAGCCGCTGTTCGCTGGTGTACCCTGCGTGTCTCATCAAGCTATGGATTCCTAGTACGTAGTCCTTATACCTCTCCTTGTTGTGCTGCCTTCATTGGCGTATGTCGTCGTCGAGCCGCTCGAAGTACCTGACTGGTAGGAAGAAACGTAAAAAGGTCTTTTTGAAGCTTGTTCACTCTCCCCAGTGCGCATTGTTATTGCGGTACCATTGTAGCGCGGCGCCCCCTAGTAGCTCGGGCATGGTCTTTGGCAGGAGGTCCACGTTTAGCGCACATACTTCGGCTAACTCCTCTAACCGTTCGATGAACGCTAACGGGTCCCGTCCGCCTTCATACTTTACGGACCACTTTCTTACCTGGTCGATGATGGGTGCGAACACCACGGTCTGTGCTTGAGTTACCTGGCATGTATAGTTCATGGCTGGTGCCGTCATTCCCGTTGGTAAGTACGGTTGCGTGGGTTGAGATGTGCCGGTTGATGATGCCGTAGTTTCTGATGGTACGTGCTGTTGTGTGGGTACTGTACTCCTGGGAGGTGCCTGAGATGTACCGTTGGGTGGTACCGCTATTCCTGATGGTAAGTACAGTTGTGTGGGTACTGTATTCCTGGGAGGGAACGCGAGTTGAGTTTGTTCTACCGTTGTAACGGCGACCTTCGGTGTGCCTCCTCCGTTCGACGGAGTCGGTGTCTTAACCTCATTTACGTCGCTCATGTGCGTAGTTTCCTTGTAGGTGGCTTGTAGGGAATACAATTTTTCGTGGATTTCCGAGACCGTATTTGCCTTTGAGGCCAGTGCTGCTATGCGCTTTCGGATTTCTCGGGTGGTACCTGTCTGCTCAATACCCAATTCCTGTGTGATGGATATCAGCTGTTCCTTTGAAATTGTGTCTAACCACGTGGCATCGACCTGGTCGACCATTTTGTGGTTAGGTTTCTCGTCAGGAATGTTCCTTCTGACGTGGTAACGATTTGCAGGGTCCCTGCTCGGGCGCCAATTGTAACGAAGCTTTTCGTGCCCCGTTGCTTTTTTGATATTTGCTGGAGTATACTCGCCGTGCCCAGGGTTCGTTTACAATAAATTTGTATTAAAGGGGCACCTTGCAAATCGATTTCATATAAAATTCACTTTATTGCTTTAACTCTATATACTACAACTGTAAAAATATAATAAAAGAAAGATTTGTGTATATTCTTCACTTCGCTTTATGCTTGCTTCGTGATTAGTGGTGGGCTAACGGTCCTCGTGTCCCGTTAGGATCGTTCCGTTAGGACGCCTTGCTGGGTATGTGTAAATGTATCTCAGTGACGCCGTGCGTCGGCGTGCTTCTCTTACAGTTAGCGACTGCACGGTCTCTGCTGCGGCTTATGTCGGTGCGTCTGCGTGAGTGCAACTGTGGTATGGCTGACACCGTATATTTTCGTGACTCCGCTGTGGTCAACGTCGTATGTTAGCGTATCTCTGCTGCGGCCAACGTCGTATGTTAGTGTTGCGCTGCTGTGACCAGCGTCGTATGTTAAGGTATCTCTACTCCGGCCAACGTCGTATGTTAGCGTTGCGCTGCTGCGACCAGTGTCGTATACTCGTATAATTCTGCTGCTGTGCTCTGTCGCGCCTTACGTCGGCGTCTACTTGTATTGCTGAGGCGATGCTCTGTCGCCGTGTTCCGTTAGACGGGTCCCGTTAGTATGTGGCGTCGGTGCCTTGACGCGCCTTACGTCGGCGTCTCTCTCTTCTGCGGTGCTCTGTCGCGCCTTACGTCGTTGCCGCTCTGTTGCGGCCTCTTCCGGCGTACTTCTACTGACGGAGGTGATCGGGTGACGCCTGTCGCCGTTGCGTGTTACTGTGGCGGGGCCTTTGGTCGTTGGAGGGTGATGCGTAGAGAAGGTCAACCGCAATCACCATTCCACGACTCGCTCCTATGAAGTGGATTCCTATTGCATAGAGTAGGTCAACTGCGATAGGGATCTACTTCGCTAGTAGCTCTGGTCACGACCACAGCTCCGTGCTGACTGACTGCTGTGCTGCCGTGTCGCTCCTTTTATTGCCTTGTTTGGCATCGCTGGCTCAAATGGTTGCGTTGGTATGGTTGCTGTTCGATGTTGCGAACGCTCGTTGCGTTGCTGAAACTTGTTGGTTGGTCTGTTGCTATAGCCTTTTGTGACTGGCTGTTGTGTCAATGCTGTGTTGAACTTGTTGGTTGGTCTGTTGCTATAGCCTTTTGTGACTGGCTGTTGAGTTATTGTTGTATCGAATATGATGTATGCTGTATTGGACTTGTTGGTTGGTCTGTTGCTATAGCCTTTTGTGGCCACTTGTTGTGTTAATGTAGTGTCAAATATGTTGTGGGGTCGTTTTGTGTGGGCAAAATAAATGGGGATTTATTTGGTCCTCACAGTGTATAAAAACTGAGCGCGGCTTCAACCGATTTCGCCCTTTTTCACAGAAAACAGTTATCGTCCTAGGAGCTAAGCCTCTACCAAATTTCACAAGGATTGGTTAATTTTTGTTCGACTTATGGCATTAAAAGCATCCTAGACAAATTAAATGAAAAAGGGCGGAGCCACGCCCATTTTGAAATTTTCTTTTATTTTTGTATTTTGTGGCACCATATCATTACTGGAGTTGAATGTTGGCATAATTTACTTATATGCTGTAAAGATATTAACTTTTATTTTAAAATTTGAATTAAAAAAAAAATTTTAAAAATTGGGCGTGGTCGTTCTCCGATTTTGCTAATTTTTATTAAGCAGACATAAAGTAATAAGAGTAACGTTCCTGTCAAATTTCATCACGATATCTTCAACGACTGCCAAATTACAGTTTGCAAAACTTCTAAATTACCTTCATTTAAAAGTGGGCGGTGCCACGCGCATTGTCCAAAATTTTACTAGTTTTCTATTCTGGGTCATAAGCTCAACTCACCTACCAAGTTTCATCGCTTAATGCGTATTTGGTAATGAATTATCGCACTTTTTCGATTTTTCGAAATTTTCGATATCGAAAAAGTGGGCGTGGTTATTGTCCGATATCGTTCATTTTAAATAGCGATCTGAGATGAGTGCCCAGGAATCTACATACCAAATTTCATCAAGATACCTGAAAATTTACTCAAGTTATCGTGTTAACGGACAGACGGACGGACGGACGGACGGACATGGCTCAATCGAATTTTTTTCGATACTGATGATTTTGATATATGGAAGTCTATATCTATCTCGATTCCTTTCGAATCGCCGCTTCCCCGTCCCTTTTCCGATCGAACACCTGACCACGTTTCACTCCTTTCTTCTATGAATAGTAGTTCCATCACCCCAGTCATATCAATTAATTTAACTTAAAAGAAAATGTATTTTTATTTTATAATATAAAGAATATTTATATATTATGAGCAGTGACCCCCCTCCGCTGCCTCTGGTGAAAAATCTATAAATTGTTATAACTCAATATACATCCACTTTCTCCTAAATCAATAATTTTTGGTACATGGTTCATGTATAATTTCCGGTATCCGTCCGGGTCATTACGGAAAATTTCTGGATAGTTTTCGGGGTCCATCTGGGATCCCGTAGGGGTTATTTCGGGACATTTTCGGTATCCTTCCGGGATCATTTCTGGATCCCGACAGCGTCATTTCGAGACTATTTCGGGATCATTTGGGGACGCTTCCAGCGTCATTTCTGGATAGTCTCCGGGATCCCGTGAAGGCTATTTTGGGAGTATTCCTGGATCATTTGGGGATCCTTACGGGATAATTTCTGGATGGTTTTCAGGATCCCGTCGGGGTCATTTCGGGACTTTTGTGGGGACCATTTGGGACTCTTCCGATATCATTTCTGGATGCTTTTCGGTATCCGTTCGGGTAATTTCGGGCAATTTCTGGATAGTTTTCGGAGTCCATTTGGGATCCCGTCAGGGTTATTTCGGGACACTTTCGGTATCTTTCCGGCATCATTTCTGGATCCCGTCAGCGTCATTTCGAGACTATTTCGGGATCATTTGGGGACGCTTCCAGCGTCATTTCTGGATAGTTTCCGGGATCCCGTGAAGGCTATTTCGGGAGTTTTCGGGGATCATTTGGGGATCCTTAAGGCATCATTTCTGGATGGTTTTCGGGATCCCGCCAGATTCATTTAGGGACTACTTCGGGATCATTTGGGGAACCTTCTGGAATCATTTCTGAACGGTTTTCGGGATCAATCTGGGATCTTGTCAGGGTCATTTCGGGATATTTTCGGGACCCTTCCGAAATTATTTCTGGGTGGTTTTCGGGATTCTTCCGGGATCCTCTCAGGGTAATTTCGGAACTATTTCGGGATCTTTTCGGGACCCTTCCAGCATCATTTCTGAATGGTTTTCGGAATCCCGTCAGGGTGATTTCGAGATCATTTGGGGACTGTTCCGGTATCATTCCTGGATGATTTTCAGGATCCGTCCGTGTAATTTCGGGAAATTTGTGGATATTTTTCGGGGTCCAGCTGGGATCGCGCCGGGGTTATTTCGGGACATTTTCGGTATCCTTCCGAGATCATTTCTGGCTCCCGTCAGCGTCATTTCGGGACTATTTCGGGATCACTGGGGACCCTTCCAGCGTCATTTCGGGATAGTTTCCGGGATCCCGTGAGGGCTATTTCGGGAGTAGTCCGCGATCATTTGGGCATCCTTCCAGGATCATTTCTGGATGGTTTTCGGGATCCCTTTGGTGTTATTTCGGGACTATTTCGGGATCATTTGGGGACCCTTCCAGCGTCATTTCTGGATAGTTTACCGGATCCCGTGAGGGCTATTTCGGGAGTAGTCCACGATCATTTGGGGATCCTTCCGGCATCATTTCTGGATGTTTTTCGGGATCCCGTCGGGGTAATTTCGGAACTTTTTTGGGACCATTTTATTATACATGCAAAAGGTCTTATATAGAAAAATGTAAGAACGACAGGAGATGAAGGAAAGTGCAAACACTGGTGATATTCGTGCTACCATATGTACATAGTACCTGGGCGACCGAGCTTTGCTCGGCAATCTTCGATTATGCCGCATAACATACTTTGTTCTACATGTTATCATTAATTAAACTCAATTTTTTTGTATGTACATACTAGAAGACCCGGCAGACGGTGTTCTGCCCTAAATTTGGCCTATCTGCATACATTTGAATAAGCTTTTTCCTTCTGACTCTGCCCTCCCCCCTCTTCAATTTTTCCTAATCCTTTTATTCACTCCTCCCTCCGCCTTTTTCGCCTCATCTATCTCCATCTTCGTCTCATTCTCTTTCTCAATCTCCTATATCTCTTTTCTCTTCTCTAAATTTCTTCTCATTCTTCTGCATCCCTTATTGCCTGTCCCAGAGGGTGGTATGTATTTGAGTCCCAGTCCCACTCCGAGTCTCAGTCTCAGTCCTAGTTCTAATCCTAGTCCGTCTCTGGATTATATATTACTCTGTACTAAAGCACCCATCAGCAGCTTTCATTTGATATCCATATTGGATAAACACTGTCTAGGCATTCACTGGCCCACGTTTTGGCTTATATCTCGAGACCCCAGTCACCCAGGGGTATGACAATTACCCTCTACTAAAGCACTCATCAACAGCTTTTATTTGATATCCATATTGTATAAACACTGTCTAGGCATTCACTGGCCCACGTTTTGGCCTATATATCGGGACCCTAGTCACATATCTATCACTATATCTCGGGACCCTAATTACCCTCTACTAAAGCACTCACCAACAGCCTTCATTTGTTATCCATAGGGAGAAAAGCGCATAAAAGAATGCAAAGAGTCGTAGAGTTGTTGTTGGATGCAATTTAAGCGAAGAACTTGCTGTTGCTTCTCCCATAAAATGGTTACACTTGGCTCCGTTTAAACCGTCAGTCACTGCTAGTGGTATAGTGGAATACGTCTCCAAGCATACCTCAATTAAATCATTAAACTTATATTGTAATGCGCTTATTAAAAGAGGTATCGATACAAACTCTGTAAGAAGAGTAAATTTTAAACTTGGAACCTCTCCTATACTTTGCGGTAAGCTCTTAAGCTCTAACATTTGGCCAGCCAATGTAACAGTGCAGCCGTTTAAATTTTTTCAAAAGCGGGGAGAGGCAGCAACAATAAGATAAATGTTGTGGTGCCGCAAAATATCAACGTATCAATTAGCTCAAAATACTCTTTATACTATCACAACGTTGGTGGCATGCGCACCAAAGCGGGCCAAACTCGTTGCAATACATCATTGCAGGAATATGACTTCGTGGCTATTACTTAAACTTGGCTAAACTGTGCCATATCTTCAAGCGAATACTTCGATGATCACTATAATGTGCACCGAAAGGATCGGGATGTTCTAGCTACTGGACACGAGTAGGGTGGTGGTGTTTTACTGGCTGTAAGAGCAAATTTGTGCAGTAACGCAATCAGTCTTGATTTATCCGATGGGTTGTTAGTAATCTGCGTTAGATTTAAATTTACTAGCAACAAATTATTAATACTTTTAGTTTCTTATATTCCTCCTGGTGCTTAGGCGACTTTAATCTACCCAATATCTTTTGGGAAAATCATAATAAAACCTTAATACCGCATAATCTCAGCTCCAGCGTCGAAATCTATGTCGTAAGCACTTTGCTCTCTCATAGTTTCCTGCAACGTAACGGAGTTCGGAATGACAATAATAAAATCCTAGATCTAATATTTGTTACTAATAATTTAAAAGTATCATGCCATGAATATATATCTCCAATTTTGAATAATAGTTTTCATCATAAGGCTATTTTTCTTAGTATTATGTTTTATAGTTTCGATACCGTAAAAGATGAACCACCAGCTCGGCGTGATTACATGAATGCCTATTATGAGTCTATTAATAATTTTTTGCACTCTTCCGATTGGGAGTGTCTGAAAAATTCCGGCTGTCCCAATACTTCTTACGAGATATTGTGTTCCATTTTTTCGGAAGCCATCTCTAATTTTGTTCCCCTAAAAAGATGCGCAGCTAAAAACAAGCCACCTTGGTTCAATCTAAGACTCTCTAACTTGAGAAATAAAAAGAATAAGGCTTTTAAGAGGTTCAAGAAAAATAATTCTGAAGTCCATCGTCTTAACTTCATTCATTTAAGAAAGGAGTATGATCATCTTCATAACTTCTTATTTAGGCACTCTATGTGTACCGTTGAAACGAATTTAAAGTCCAATCCGATTGGATTTTGGAAATTTATAGATTCCAGAAGGAGAACAAATGGATTCCCAACGAACTTGGAATATGATGCCGCTATCTCTGACAATACTTTCGAGTCCATCGACTTGTTTGCAAAGTTTTTTCAGAAACTTTATGAGAATCATAGCTTTCCTATATCGCCTACATTTCATTGCACACCTTTACCTTCTATAACCTCCTTTTCTATCGCCGAAGTGGATGTACTATACGCTATTTCATCGCTAAAGTCCAGTTCCAAACTTGACTCCGATTGATTTGCGCCTGTATTTTTCAAGCATTGCTGCTATACTTTAGCTAATCCCATATCCCAGCTTTTGCAGGATTGTATTGCACATTGTTCCGGTCTTTAAGTCTGGTGATCGTAATGATGTTTGTAATTATAGGCCTATCTGTATACAGGGGACACTTGTCCAAATTGTTCGATTACATAATCCAGAAAAGTTATTTGACCATGTTCGGGACTTGATCTCTAAAGATCAACACGACTTCTTTCCTGGAAGATCAACCTGTTCCAACTTGACCCTATTAACGAATAGTATAGTGGGTGCGTTCGGAAAGCAGGCACAACCTGATGTGATTTACACAGACTTTTCCAAAGCCTTCGATAAAGTATGTCATACCATACTTTTGTAAAAGTTACGAAGTTACTGAGTTAGTGGCATTCTCATTAATTTCTTCGCTAGTTTTCTGTCAAACAGGAAACTATTTATTAAGTTAGGGAATACAACCTCAAGACTATTTATCGACGCGTGGTCAGGTATACCTCAGGATACTCACTGCGGACCACTATTATTTATTTTATTTATTAACGACCTACCGAATTGCTTTAAATTCGCTAAGTGCCTAATGTTCGCGGATGACATCAAACTTTTTTGTACCGTTCGTGATGCAAGTGATAGTCATAAGTTACAAGTTGATCTCAATTCACTGAATCAGTGGTCCACTTTGAATTGTCTCAAACTGAACATCAATAAATGCTGTGTTGTTACCTTCTCTAGGAAGTCTAACAAAATAATATTTAGTTACAATATAGACAATTGTGCTCTAACTAGAAATACCGAAATGAAAGATTTGGGTGTTATTTTCGACTCAAAGTTACATTTTCTCAAGACATTGACTTAATAGTATCAAAAAAAGCTTTTTCTATGATAGGGTTCATAAGAAGAAATTCAATGGATTTCAGAGATCCTTGCACTTTAAAAGCTCTTTACATATCTCTTGTTCGAAGCAGATTAGAGTATTGTTCTCTAATATGGTGCCCATACTATGAAACCCACTCAAACAAAATCGAAAGAGTTCAAAAAGTTTTCACGAAATTTGCTCTAAGAAAGTTACCGTGGCGGAAACTAATGGGCTTGCAGTCCCTATATGATAGAAGAATATACTTCTCAATACTTTTTATTTATAATGTCATTAATATTAACATACACTGTGAGGACTTATCTAATTTGGTCAATTTATATAACCCGCCTCGTAACTTAAGAAATAATCGCTTATTGGTAGACACAGTCCACTCTACTAATTACGCCATGAACGATTGCTAGGAGCGTTAGATTATGCTATACCTATGCTAGCGTTATTGAGTTTAATGATACTATAAGTATATTTAAAATAAAATTGTACACTATTTTTAATTGATTAACTGCGTATTATATCTAGTCTGTAAGAATTAAATTCTGTAGGCTGAACTTAAATAAATAAATAAATATTCTATAAACACATTCTAGGGGTACTCGGGTCCACGTTTCGGCCTATAT
The DNA here is from genome assembly GCF_040869045.1 of Eurosta solidaginis. Lineage (NCBI taxonomy): Eukaryota > Metazoa > Arthropoda > Insecta > Diptera > Tephritidae > Eurosta > Eurosta solidaginis. Next base: position 98,000,447 of record NC_090324.1, read on the forward strand.
CTCGAGACCCTGTACGTCGATCGCAACCAAACCTATGTAGTAACCACCGCGTGAGGTTTACGCAACTTGTATGAAAGTTTGAACAAAATCGACCGACGCTCCTCTTCAAATATCGGCGACCAACTAACACATTTTAGCCTTTCTTTTTATATATATCGATTTTTAATTTTCACCTTCAGTATAATATTAAAGCGAAATGCAGATTTTCGTTGCTTTTGAAATTCGGCTTAAAAATTGCCCATGGAACAACTAAAGACTCTCCTGAATTAAAAAAAAATTTCATAGTACCTCTAAATCGCGGGGCCCCTCAGAAACCTCCGGCCCGGGGCTAATATATATTAAGATATTATATATTTTTACTTACCAATATTTGATTTCCTTAAAAATAGATTTTAAAAACATATCAAACACTAACCGCCAAATGAACTGGAATGAAAATCTTGAAAAGGTAATTCCAGCCTATAGTATAAGGGATTGTTATGACAATTAGTGAAATCGAGAACTAAGTTATTTAGGTCGAGTATCTTCATACGCCGAATTACTAATTTCAAAATTTTTTTTTAGTTATACACTATGAAAGTCTCACAATTTTATTATATTCCAAATACTTGTAAATTTCGCGAATGACAACTATGAGTTAGTTTAATTAAATGTCAACTTACTTCCCTAAGCGCCATCTGTTGGTAAGTAGTTAAATGGTTAGATGTAGTTTTTAAATTGAACATAGGCCTCTAGTGTTCAACGGTAGCAGATTACCATGGTGAGATATATTTTTGCTCTGGTGAGAAATCTTTCTAATAGTAATCTGTGAGAAATTGCAATTATTCATTTCATATTTGCCAAATATATGCATTTAAATATATTTTGCTAGAATTTGCCACGGTACTTTTATATTGTATTTCAATTTTATTAGCGTGTGTGAAATTAAGAAAATTAAGTCGAATCATGTGTAAGATTTTTTTACGAAGATTTTTAACTTTAATGTTCTCCTTTAAAGCTTTAATAGAATATGAGTAAGTAGAGTACTATATCTTCTAACTACCCCAACCCTAAATGGTAACGCTACTGAAGAATGTCTCTATTGCATTGCGGAGAATACCTTTCGTTTGATACCCACATCGGCATATCTCATGCAATTTTTTTTAATTTCGAATAGTTGGCAAGCCTAAATGGCAACCTCCCGAAGAATGTCCCTATTGTAATGCGGAGTGAAATACATTTCGTTTGATACCCATATCGGCATATCTCATATAAGCGGGTTAATAAAATATGTTAAACCATCAAAGCAGTTCAACTATAAAAACATGATTTTTATAAATATTGTTCAACTTTAACTTTTGTAACTTGTTAATTTTAAATTTATCTATCTCTGAGTATTTGAGCTATTTGCCATCTGAATTATAATTTTTTAATTCAGTTTTTTACTCTAAAATAAAATACTTGGTCGTAAAATCTTGGTCTAACATCGGCGTTTTATCAGTTTATTGGCCCAGAGCCACGCGAATACGGGAATTAAATATATCTTAGTTTCTTTTGCGGTAACGGAAGCTTGACGAATTTTGCAAATTCGTGCAATATGTAAAATTTTCGTATCGAGCCGCTAAATGCGGAAAACTACGATACGTGGAAAATGCAAATGCGTGCGATTTGGTCAAAAACGTTTTGTGGTCCTATGCGGAAGGGAGCAAGGAATGTCCTACGGCTGGTGAAGAAGCAGCTTTATGGAAAATAAATGACCAGAAAGCATGTGCGGACATTATGCTAGCTATAAGTCCATCTGAGCTGGGACTAGTGGTAGAATGTGAAAATGCACAGAAAATATGGGCAAAGCTTGAGGCTACACATCAGTCGAAAGGGTCTGCTCGGAAAGGGAGAGTTGCCCTTGCCCTTATAAAAGATAGTGAAAACGTGAGAAAGCATTTAAACGATTTTTTGATGCAGTCGCGAAATTGTAAGATATCAAAGTTGAAATAGGCGATGAGCTGTTATCAATTTTGCTTCTTTATAGTTTGCCAGACTCTTATGAGACGTTTCGTTGTGCTCTAGAGACGCGTGATGATTTGCCTAAGCCCGAAATAATTCGCGTAAAGGTTCTAGAAGAATCGGAATCGCGAAAAGTGAAACAAGAAATAAACAAAAATGATGCATTATATGTTAAAAAAACCAGAATCAAAAACCAAATATTTGTAATAAAAAAATGACAATAATTCTGACGCGAAATGCGGTCAAAAGCGAATTAAATGTTATCGATGTCGGAGTTTTGGTCATTACGCGAGAGACTGTAAAATGAAGATAGAACATTGTAAACAAATTGTAAAGAACGACGACAATAAGTCCCGTGAAATGCAAAATGCGATTTTAAATGCAACTGAATCAGTTTTCTTGTGCCCTGGTTGAAATAAAAAGTGGTGCTTGGATAGTGGTTGTACTTCTCATATGAGTGCAGATAAAAATAATTTTGAGCAATTGTCTGAATTAAATCAATTGCTTAACTTAGCCAAAAATAACTCAACAAAAATAACAGGTATCGGTGATGTGAAAGTGGTTGTAGACGAAAATAGTTGCAAGAAAAATATAACACTTTATAATGTGCTGTATGTGTCTGATCTACGTACAAATTTATTATCTGTATCTAATACAGTGGATAAAGGTTATGAAGTCCATTTTCGTAAATGTGATGCTGTGGTAATTGACAAAAACAAAAGTGTACTTTTTACCGCGAAAAGAAATGGAAATCTATATTTCATTAAAAATCAAATCGAAAATAACGCGTTTATAGTTCAACTAAAGAACAATATTGATTTGTCGCATTATCGAATGGGTCATTTGAATGGGCGCGATTTGAAGGAGATGGCAAAGAGCAACTCCGTTTACGGTCTTGATATAGAACCCAAGCAAAATTTGTCAATATGCGAAGTATGTGTGAGTGAAAAGCAAACGCGCACGGCTTTCCCTAAAAGTGTAACGAATCGTACAAATGTTGTTCTCGAAATTGTCCATACCGATGTGTGTGGTCCGATGCGTTGTGCATCAAATTCAGGTGCAAAGTATTTCGTAACTTTTATTGACGAATACTCGAGGTGCTGCGAAGTGCATTTCATTAAAAACAAATCGGATGAGGCATTCAAAAAGTTTAAAGCGGCAGCGGAGGCATTTACGGGTCGGAAAATTAAAGCGCTGCAATCGGACAACGGTGGAGAATATTGTAATAGAGAGTTTGATGAGTTTCTACAAAAGTTCGGCATAACGCGTCGTTTGTCTACGCCATATACACCACAACAAAATGGTATGGCCGAAAGTAAAAATCGAACACTCATCGGGATGGCCAGGTGTATGATGAAGCACGCGGGTTTACCTCCAAATTTTTGGGCTGAAGCCATTAATACGGCATGTTATTTGCGAAATAGGTGTATAACAAAAGCAACATGTGAAGTGTCGTATAAAATGTGGCCAAATAAAACTCCGTGATACATTTAAGAATTTTTGGGTGAAAAGTATATGTACTGAATAAGGACAAGACAAAAATGCAGTCCCGTTCTTTACCATGCGTGATGGTAGGCTATTCAGACGAATCAAAGGCTTATCGGCTGTGGTCGAAAGAAAAACGAAATGTAATAATAAGGTGCGATGTTAAATTCATTAATGAACCGGGTTTTGATAACGAATATGAAGAAATATATACATTCGAAAATGACAATAAGTTCGAAATCCCAGAGAATTTAAGTAATTCGCAAGTAGTAGCTACAAGCGATAGTGAAATACGCAGTGGCAATAACACATCGGTTGTAAACGTAAATAGCGAAATACATAGTGGCAATAACACATCGGTTGTAAACGTAAAACGTGGACGAGGTCGACCACGGTTGCAACGTGGTCAACGCGGAAGACCGAAGAAAATTTATTTGCAATCTGAGATTCAAGATGATTCGTCACAAAGTGACGAGCTGTATAATGTGAATTCAGAAGAAGATGTTTTTGAAGAATGTGAGATGGCTAATTTTGTAGGAAGTTTTGATCCATTAACTTTGCTTGAAGCCGAGTTTGCACCAGATGCTGAGGTATGGAAGAAATCAATAGAAGACGAATACCTGGCGCAAATTAAAAACAATACTTGGGAAATCTGTGAACGTCCTACTGAACGTAAAGTTATTGGCAACCGTTTAGTGCTTCGTGTTAAAGATGACGGAAAGAAGAAAGCTCGGTTAGTGGCTAAGGGATTTGCACAACGTAAAGGGGAGGTCTTTCACGAAACATATGCACCAGCGGTGCGTTCGATATCTATACGGCTTCTATCAGCTTTGTCAACTGAAATGGACCTCGAGATACATCAAATAGATGTAGTTACAGTTTATCTTAATGGAGAGCTGAAAGAGACTGTCTACATGGAGATTCCAGAAAAACTAACTGCAGTTCTTGCAAAAATAAAATCAGGCGAGCCAATCGGTAGTAAAGAGTCAACAAAACATAGTCAACAAGTTGAGGAGACAGTTGGTCGATGGCTTAAGCAACTTCAACATATCAAAAACCTCGTATGTATTCTAAAGATGGCGTTGTATGGTCTCCGCAAATCTGGATTAATGTGGTATAACAGGCTTACAAAAAGGCTTAACGAGCTTGGATTAAATGCATCTAAATATGATCCATGTCTATTTTCAAAGCGAAAGAGTAAGCAGTATTTATTATTAAATATTTATGTAGATGACATTTTATTAACATCAAGCGACAGTACGTGGATAAAAACTGTCAAGCGGGCTTTGGCTGATTCTTTCGAAATGAAGGATATGGATATTGTTAAACTCTGTGTAGGAGTTAACTTTAAACAAAATTTAAATTCTCATCAAACATCCCAACACAGCAACATTACATAATAACAATGTATCCTTATCAAAGTTTTATCGGAGCGCTTATTTTTCTTGCAGTAACAACTCGTCCAGATATTGCATTTGCTGTAAACTATTTAAGTCAATTTAATACTAATTATATTGAAGAGCATTGGAAGGCTGCAAAACGAGTTTTACGTTATTTGAATGGAACGAAAAATTTTGGTCTTATCTATACTAAAAGTTGTAAAAAGTTATATGGAGTTGTTGACGCCGATTGGGGTGCAAATCTTACCGATAGGCGTTCATACAGTGGTTATGCATTTTTAATAGTTGGGAAGCACGAAAGCAACGGACCGTGGCGTTATCTAGTACTGAAGCTGAATATATGGCAATAACCGAGAGTACCAAAGAAGAAATGTACCTTCGCGGAATTCTAGGCGATTTAGGTGTTTCATGTGAATGCGTTCAGTTATATAACGACAGCCAAAGTGCACAAAACTTGTTCAATGCATTGGTTATCGTTCACGCACTAAACACATTGACGTTCGTCATCATTATGTTCGAGAGTGTCAGCGACGTGGTACAGTGTCACTATGCTATATGCCAACTGCAGATATGCCAGCAGATTTTCTCACAAAGGGTGTACAACAAATAAAACATACTAAGTGCAGAGCAGCATTAGGTATAGGTATTGGAAATCAATTCAACAAGGACATATGAGCCGTTTATTTTGAAAGTGGCATAAGTCATTTCCAAATCATGGTCTTAAATACATTGTTATTTTTGAACGAATGCATATATAGATGGTTCTACAATTATAAAATAATAATAAGAATTGCATCTTTTGGATATTGGACTCTAAAAAACTGGAGGCGAGGAGAGATACAAACAAATTACCACTGAACCTAAACGACATGAAATGACTTATGCCACTTTCAAAATAAACGGCTCATATAATCTCACTACTTGGAGGGGAGGTGTTAAAGCATCAAAGCAGTTCAACTATAAAAACATGATTTTAATGAATATTGTTCAACTGTAACTTTTGTAACTTGTTAATTTTAAACTTATCTATCTCTGAGTATTTGAGCTATTTGCCATCTGAATTATAATTTTTTCATTCAGTTTTTTACTCTAAAATAAAATACTTGGTCGTATACATTTTATTAGTGTATAAAATTTTTCGCCTTTTTACACCACTTTCATTGGTTGATCCATGGTATAAATATTACCAGGTAAAACCATTTACTCTTCTTGGCGGCCATGATGGTTTTTTGATTTTTAAAAAAAATTTTAAATTACTCTCTTAAACTTTGTGGAAATGCCTAACCAAAGACAACACACAAAAAATTGTTGGCATGACATTTTTCACTTTTTTTAATGCCAAAAAAATAAAATGCTTATGAAATAAGTGAAAAAATATTTCGAAAAATTTTGAAATCCGTTTTTATGTATAAGGCAAAAAAAAATTAGTTGCCAATATAGCGGATGCCTCAACACGTCCTATTTTTGCAAAAGGACAAAAGAAAAGACCTTACTTCTTAACCTCTTCTAATTAAGAAGGGAATGTTGGAGACCACCCCTATTGATTTTTTATTCATCCTTCTTGCCTTGGTTGATACGTCTTTATCCCTTAAATATGCTGAAACTTCACTTCATAAGAGATCAGCAGTCTCAAATGTTCCTCGCGGTTGGAAGATTAATTGGCGCTTAACCGTTTAGGAGATGCTGGTCGGTCTGTAGCAAGTCACTCCAGCTAACCCTGTTTTGCGATAACTGACGCCAACAGGGAGAAAGAGAGATCAAAGTTTTCCCACACTTGCTTCTACGAACTCAGTGGAGAACCCATAACTTGACCACGCCAGCAAAAGCGCTGTAGCTCTTCGCAACTTAGCTAAACAGCATCGTTCAGTTGGAGTATGATAGTTTGTGGAGGCTGAATTTACTGGCTGAACGGCCAATGTCTGCCGCCGTGGTCTAGAGCTAGTGTGTTGGCCTATCCATCAAAAATATTTCAGAAAATTTGTATAAATGGTATCGATTGTCCCTCGGCATTACCTTGGCACCAAGAGTTCGTCCGCCTTAGCAGATAAAGTTTTGGCTCGGCATAAAACGTGTATTTAGGTGAGCCAGTTCGTAGAAAAATGAATACACGATACGTAGCCCTCAAATTGAATGGAAAGCTAGACCTTAATCTCCTCGGATACATGTCACACCGAATTGTTATTATTAGCAGGTATGTATCTCTGACGTACACCTTGCCAAATAATTTGTTGAAGAAAATTCCTCAGAAGAGGATCGTGGCCTGATGCTTCTTTTTGCGGGAAACCACAATACAATTGTGAATTAAAAATTCTGCAATGCGGTTGACCGTTGAGATTTCTTTCCCACAAAAAAAAATTTATTTCCACCAATAAAAAATTCGGTTTTGGATAAAATATCATAATATTAATGTTAGAACGCAAAAATATATGGTAATTCTATACGACAGCATGACACTGATAATACGCGTTCAAAAATACCGAGAGAGGTGTAGAAAGACTTGTATTGACCTCGTCAACAATAATCCGAAGGCGGAAAATAAAAATTTTAGATCGTTCAAAAGATATTAACGAAACACCGAAAAATGACGCCGCAGTGCTCCGAAACCGAGGGTGGAATCCATAGTACCAGTTTGGAGACCAAAACTATATCCGCGCGAAACACTTATGTTCTCAATTTTTTTTGTGGGTACCACAAAATCATCAAAATTACAACAACCACATGAAAATTTTCAAAATTTCTTTTGCAAATATCTCTTTTTTTACCTCCGCTTTCGGATTCGCGATCCTGGATCCAAAAAGCGTCTTTTGATGCCCTTCTTGATATTTTTGGGCGTGTATTAAGAGTGTCATGCTGTCGTATAGAATTACCAAATATATTACAGTTTGTTATATTTCTGTTATGAAAACAAAACCAAAATAAAAAAATTAAAATGTGAGAGCAGTGAGAGTTTTAAAAATTTTGTAAACGACATTTCGGCTCTCACCGGTTTTACCTTGTAATATTTATACCATGGGTTGATCTATATTTTTCCTATAACAGAGAGAGAAATTGCTGCTCTTTCAGCAGTGTAAAAGCTCTTAATTGATTCGTCGAAATCTTAAAAAACATAACGAAAATTTTAACTATTGTATCTCTTTCATTTTGTATGACAGTTTTTCTAACTTTTTTGTTTACGTGTACAAAGATTTCCTTGAAAAAAAAACTTAAATAAATTTTGATTTTAACCAGATACGAATTTTAAAGATTTTTTAGGTTTTATTGGTGTTTTCAACAAATTCATATTACAAAAGAAAGCAATACAAACTACCTTGAATCTTATCTGCTTGAAAAAAAAAAAATTATTTGTCTGTCGACTAGAAATGGTTAAATGCGAATATCTCAGCCAAATTTTAATGGATTTACTATATTCGTAAGTTTTTGATCGCAAAATTCTTTATGACCTCACAGTTAATACTCTTTTGTACATAGTAGCAACCAAAAAAAAAAAAAAACAAAAAAGAAAACAGTTACTCAAAATGCAAAAATTCCAAGATTTTAGTTAGTTTGCACTATTTCGTAGATATTTCTGTCAACAAAACTAACATTTGTTCATCGTTAGAAGCACAAAAACGTACTCTATTGAATGACTCAAAAATGTATCGAAGAATAAACGGATGGACAGTTATATATCAGTATAAAAAAGGGGGTTTTTGAAGGCGTATTATAAGATCCAAGTTTGCAGAATTTTGCCCAACTAGACCTAAAACATGGAGTACGTCTCGCAAAGAATATATTTTCAATGTTATATAATAATATTCACTGAGAAAAAGTTATAGCGTTCGCTATGTCGCGTCCGTAACCTTACTTTAGCTTATATCCAGGGGGGCTACTCTGTATTGCGATTCGAAAACGAATTCGATGCGATTGTCAAATCCGAGTCGATAAGCAAATGGTACTCTGTATTGCTATAGCATTGCTAACAGTGTTGCCTTTTTGCTGTTTGCGTATTTTCCTGAGTGGGTTGGCATTACTGCTAGAAGATGTCAAAGAATGTAAGAACAAAACAAATAAAGTAAAAAAATAAACAATTGTATGTTGCGATTATGAACGCGTTCAATTCGGCTTGTGTTTTAAATTAATAGTTTCAATAAAGATTTAAAAGTTTATAAAATGGATTCAGTGGCACTGTGGGATGACACAAACGAGGAGCGCATTGAAAGACGAATTATTCGTGATAGCTTCAATATAATGAACCTTAGTGATAAGAGGTATGCAAAATCTATGAATTTGTAAGTTTGTGACCTATAGAAAGTTTATTTTTTGTGTTTAGTTTTGTTAAAAATTTCCGCCTGAATAAGGATGCATTTTTATATGTGCTAGATAGCATAAACGGCGAACTCAAAAGCCCAAAAAGGTCAACCGCAGTGCCAAACATTTTAAAGTTGTCGAGCACATTGAAGTTTCTTGGCCAGGGGGCGTATCAACACTTGATTGGTCAAGATCGCCACACGGCCCGTTTTCCCGTTGCATGTTCGAGGTGTGTAGCGCCATTGAAAAAGTGCTATGTAAAAAACATATAGAGTTTCCATTGTCTGAAGCGGAAAAGAATGAAGCAAATAGAAGTTTCTATTCGGCTTGCGGAATTCCAGGAGTGATTGGTGCGGTCGATGGAACTCACATTCAATTGGTACGACCGGCTCGAGACGAGCATTTATATTTTAACCGTAAGCTCAAACATAGCATTAATGCAATGGTGGTAAGAGTGATGCAGTATTTATAAATACACATTTAAATGCAACTACATATTTATGTATTTATATATTTTAGATTTGTGACCACAAAATGCGCATAAGGGCAGTAGATGGAAGGTTTGGAGGTGCTTCGCATGATTCCCACGTCTGGAGCCTATCTTCAGAGCGTGCTTGCTTAAAGGCGAATTTTGAAAATGGAGGCAGAGGAATGAGAATTCTTGGTAAGATTAACATACTTTAGGTATTTCGCCTGAGGATTTGCTTCCCAGTTTTTCTAACCACATACTTATGTTACTTTATTATAGGAGATTCTGGATATCCCCTCGAGCCATGGCTGCTAACACCATACAGAAACGCAGCAGAGAACTCTGACGAAATTTTTTTTAATGATAAGTTTGGCAAAGGAAGATCGTTAATCGAACGAACTTTTGGAGTATTAAAAGGCAGGTTTAGATGCCTCTTAGCTGCAAGAGAGTTGCATTATACACCCGAAAAAGTGGTTCAAATTCTAAACGTATGCTGTGCATTTTGCATTTTATACAAACTGGAAGATCCTTCAAACATTGTTTTCGAGCGAAATGACCCTTCAAGTGCCAATGTCGATGCACAAGAAAGCCGAAATTTATCAAATAAACCCAAACTAAAGAAACAAAATATATGAATTGCTCAATTATTTTTGTTCATGTATTTTGAAATAGTTTTTACATACACATATGTATACAAATGTATGTGAATTTAAACATGTTTGATGTAAAAAAATGAATACAAAACATAAAAATAATAAATTAAAATAAATTCGCACATGTTCACATATACACTTATGGCATTAAAAGGTAATTTTTTTTTAAATTTTTTAATTTTCATTTTTTAATGTAAATACATACATATATGTATGTATGGTTCAAATTAAAAGGTACAATATTTTTCACTTTTTAATGTAATATATATATGTAAATATATTTAGTTAAATTAAACATAAAAGCATTCAATTAAATCAAAATTAAATTCACTTCAATAAATTTACGTCATTAAATTAAATAAAGCGTACTGACTTTTTCTTTCAACATTGTACACATTATCACAACGTTTATACACTCTTACAGTCTTTTATATTCATTTGGTTAATTATTTGGTAATTAATATTAAATTTAGCATCATGTTTGTAAAATCACATATTTTTTTATAAATAGGTACGGTCTTATTAGTATATATACATAGTGAAACAACACCACTTTTGGTTTACTGTGCCTGTCGCTTTGAGCTAGAGATCAACGCGTTGGTACTTGCTTCAACAGCTAGGACCTCCTTTTGTAGCTCTAGTTTGGTTAGCTTCATCTTAATTTTTTTATTGTCTGCTGTTTGCTGGTAAAGGAACCTTTCTCTCTCCACCTTTAGTCGGCATTCTTGTAGCTCTCGTTTTTTTTTCATTTCGCTGTAAATGTTTATCAAGTTCGAGTTTATTTCGTTCAGCAAATTTGTTGAACGCTTGTGGTACTCGATTTGATTCGACACTTGATGTTCCAACAGACTTTGCTTTCTGCGCGGAGTTTTGGCGGTGTTCGAACAAGTGGGAAGCTCTTCTTGCTCGCTTTCTTCTGAGCCTGTATGTTCATTATCTGAGCACGAGTTCCCCGACCCGGCGGAACTGTCTGCTCGTGCTACCGGACTCCCACGTTGTACCACCGGACTCCAACGTTGTACCACCGGACTCCCACGTCGTACCACCGGACTCTCCCTCGGTTGTATTGAAGCCGACTTTGGCTTAGTACCAAACCTCGAGGTGCTAATGGTTCCGCTCATGGACTTATCTGCACTCAATAGCTTACTTACTTCTTCTTCTAGGTGTGTTAACGGCACAAACCCCGACGGACCCCCACCAGTTGCGGAAACGCTTGTCTTATTGCGTCGCATTTTTGATTTTAGATGCACTTTGTAATCAGCCCACACCTAAAATTTTTTGCATTTAACTATCTACATAAATAGCTACCGAGAAGTACTTACTTTTTTCCAACCAGAAACATCGCGTGATGGTGGACCAACTGCATTTAGCTGTGATGTTACCCTCTTCCACAAATTTGAGGCAGCATTTTGACCATTCGCGGACTTTAGTAATCCCTTCGACAAGTCGGGATGCGCCTTCATGAAGTCCACGAGCACTTCGAATTGTTTTTGTTGCGTGTGCTTCATTTTAGATTTTTCCCTAAAAAACATTAACAACACTATTTATTAAGTGTTTAAATAAACATAAAAAATAAAACAGCACACAGTTTTTGGTAAAAACTTACATTTTTTTTCCGCGCGACTGAGTTTTGTTGTAGGAAGACAGATTCGAATTTACAGAGCAATTGACATTCGCTTTCGCGATACAGAGTGTACGCAATTCGAAAGGGAAAAATGAATGCGAAAGGGAAAAAGCAAATCCGAAAATGTCAAATGTCAGTTGCGATAGTTGAGTTACAGAGTGTCGATAAGGCAAATGCGAAAAAATTTCCATTCGCATCGCAATACAGAGTAGCCCCACAGCATTTAAAGGGATATTTCAGAATTCGTAAATTTGCGGGCATAGGTTACCACACAAAGTTGTGGGAACTAGAATTTTCGCAAATTTTATTCTTTCCATACGTCATCTAAATATAAAAATAAGATATGTTAGATAGTTTAATTTTTTCTAAATTTTCCTGAAGAATAAGGCACAATTCTTAAACCGGATTTTTTTTTTTTAATCAAGCGGGAAACAGTTACTAGTCATTCTTCTATGCTAGCCTTCGTTTTCAAAATGTTGACCAAAATTTGGACCTGGATGGCCTTGTGGAGATAATGTCCAAACTACACTAAAAATACTAGCAGTGTCCCGACCGTAAGAAGAAGATGTCGGAACCGTAACATTTCAAAATGCTAATAAATCAAAAAAGGTTAAGAATTCTTTTTGCTTCGGTCGAAGTATCAATAGATGCAATTTCAGATTTAGATATGTATGTAAAGACAGTTTTATTGAGTTTATAAATTATAATGTTGCGACCGTGACGGTCTTCTTTGACCTTCCCTAGGCTATACCAACCACTTTTTATTTGTAATTTGCCTGACTATATTTCTTCCTTCTTGCAGTATTTTTGCGTATATTGATCCAATCATTGCTTTAGCAGTTTTCTTTAAAATTATAAAAGTTCTGCCCAAAAGCGTAGCGACCGTAACAATGGAAACTCCCATATAAATCTGGTACGATTGCATAGTAGCCTTAATACGAAATCGAAAAGTTTCAAAGGTTGCTGTTTTCATAAAAAATTAAAATAACATAACTGTAAAGAGAAGAAAGAAGCAAACCATTATCATTGATTAATTGTCCCCACACATTTTACAGAAACCCTGCAATTTTATATCAGACCTGCGTAATGATATAAACAAAAAAATTCAGAGATTCTATTAGTACTTCAAATTGAAAACTTTGCCCGAATTAAAAAATTTATCAAAGACGTTTTTTTGTAATAATTTTCAAACGAAAATAAAAATTTTTCTAGTAGAAATTATATGTTAACGGTTATTTTATACGTTGCTCATACCTATAAGACACTACTTTATTTTGTCTTGGATTCCAAGCTCAAAAAACTGACGAAAATTTATCGGAACTTCAAAATACAAAAACATTTTCTACCATGAGAAAGCGAGACCGATATTCCCCCATAATTAGTGAGTTTGACATGTTTTTGTATATGTTTTAAATTTTATTTTTTCATTAACATATTTAAAAATAACAAGGGAGGAAGGCTAAGTTCGGGTGTAACCGAACATTACATACTCAGTTGAGAGCTATGGAGACAAAGTAAGGGAAAATCACCATGTAGGAAAATTAACCTAGGGTAACCCTGGAATGTGTTTGTACGACACGTGTATCAAATGGATGGTATTAAAGAGTATTTTAAAAGAGCCATGGTTCTATAGGTGGAATCCATTTAGGGATATCGCCATAAAGGTGGGCCAGGGCTGACTCTAGAACTTGTTTGTACGGTATGGGTATCAAATGAAAGGTGTTAATGAGTATTTTAAAAGGGAGTGGACCTTAGTTCTATAGGTGGACGCCTTTTCGAGATATCGCCATAAAGGTGGACCAGGGGTGACTCTAGAATGCCTTTGTACAATACGGGTATCAAACGAAAGGTGTTAATGAGTATTTTAAAAGGGAGCGGGCCTTAGTTCTATGGGTGGACGCCTTTTCGAGATATCGCCATAAAGGTGGATCAGGGGTGACCCTAGAATTTGTTTGTACGATATGGGTATCAAATGAAAGGTGTTAATGAGTATTTTAAAAGGGAGTGGGCCTTAGTTCTATAGGTGGACGCTTTTTCGAGATATCGCCATAAAGGTGGACCAGAGGTGACTCTAGAATTTGTTTGTACGATATGGGTATCAAATGAAAGGTGTTAATGAGTATTTTAAAAGGCCGTGGGCCTTAGTTCTTTAGGTATACGCCTTTTCGAGATATCGCCATACAGGTAGACCAGAGGTGACTCTAGAATGTGTTAATGAGTATTTTAAGAGGGAGTGGGCCTTAGTTCTATAGGTGGACGCCTTTTCGAGATATCGCCATAAAGGTGGACCAGGGGTGACTCTAGAATTTGTTTGTACGATATGGGTATCAAATGAAAGGTGTTAATGAGTACTTTAAAAGGGAGTGGGCCTTAGTTCTATAGGTGGACGCTTTTTCGAGATATCGCCATAAAGGTGGACCAGAGGTGACTCTAGAATTTGTTTGTACGATATGGGTATCAAATTAAAGTTATTAATGAGGGTATTAAAAGGGAGTGGTGGTGGTTGTATATGTGAAGGCGTTTTCGAGATATCGAACAAAATGTGGACCAGGGTGACCCAGCCCATCATATGTCGAGTACCGCTAATTTATTTATATATGTAATACCACGAAGAGTATTCATGCCAAGATTCCAAGGGCTTTTGATCTCACCCTGCAGAAATTTTTCATTTTATTTTACTTAATATGGAAGGTGCCACACCCATTTTACAAAGTTTTTTCTTAAGTTATATTTTGCGTCAATAAACCAATCCAATTACCATGTTTCATTCCTTTTTCCTTATTTGGTATAGAATTATGGCATTTTTTTTTTTCATTTTTCGTAATTTTCGATATCGAAAAAGTGGGCGTGGTCATAGACGGATTTCAGCCATTTTTTATACCAGTACAAAGTGCGTTCAGATAATTACGTGAACTGAGTTTAGAAAATATATATTGATTTTTGCTCAAGTTATCGTGTTAGCGGCCGAGCGGAAGGAGAGACGGTCGACTGTGTATAAAAACTGGGCGTGGCTTTAACCGATTTCGCCCGGTTTCACAGAAAACCGTTATCGTCCTAGAACCCCTACCAAATTTCACAAGGATTGCTAAATTTTTGTTCGACTTATGGCATTAAAAGTATCCTAGACAAATTAAATAAAAAAGGGCGGAGCCACGCCCACTTTGAAAATTTCTTTTATTTTTGTTGCTCCATATCATTACTGTAGTTGAATGTTGACATAATTTACTTATATACTGTAAAGATATTAACTTTTTTTTTAAATTTGACTTTAAAAAGAAATTTTTTTTAAGTGGGCGTGGTCGTTCTCCGATTTTGCTAATTTTTATTAAGCATACATACAGAAATAGCAGTAACGTTCCTGCCATATTTCATCATGATATCTTCAACGACTGCCAAATTACAGCTTGCAAAACTTCTAAATTAGCTTCTTTTAAACGTGGGTGGTCCACGCCCATTGTCCAAAGTTTTACAAATTTTTTATTCTGCGTCATACGTCCAACTCACCTACCAAGTTTCATCGCTTTATCCGTCTTTGCTAATGAATTATCGCACTTTTTCGATTTTTCGAAATTTTCGATATCGAAAAAGTGGGCGTGGTTATAGTCCGATATCGTTCATTTTAAATAGTTAATGAGTATTTTAAAAGGGAGTGGACCCTAGTTCTATAGGTGGACGCCTTTTCTAGATATCGCCATAAAGGTGGGCCAGGGGTGACTCTAGACTTTTTTTGTACGATATGGGTATCAAATTAAAAGTGTTAATGAGGGTTTTAAAAGGGAGTGGCCCTTAGTTGTATATGTGAAGGCGTTTTCATGATATCGACCAAAATGTGGACCAGGGTGATCCAGAACATCATCTCTCGGGTTCCGCTAATTTATTTATATATGTAATACCACGAACAGTTTCCTTCCAAGATTCCAAGGGCTTTTCATTTCGCCCTGCAAAACTTTTTCATTTTCTTCTACTTAATATGGTAGGTGTCACACCCATTTTACAAAGTTTTTTTCTAAATTCATATTTTGAGTCAATAGACCAATCCAATAACCATGTTTCATCCCTTTTTTCGTATTTGGTATATAATTATGGCATTTTTTTAATTTTTCGTAATTTTCGATATCGAAAAAGTGGGTGTGGTCATAGTCGGATTTCGGCCATTTTTTACACCAATACAAAGTGAGTTCAGATAAGTACGTGAACTGAGTTTAGTAAAGATATATCGATTTTTGCTCAAGTTATCGTGTTAACGGCCGAGCGGAAGGACAGACGGTGGACTGTGCTTAAAAATTGGACGTGGCTTCCACCGATTTCGCCCATTTTCACAGAGAACAGTTACCGGCATAGAATCTATGCCCCTACCAAATTTGAGAAGGATGGGTAAATTTTTGTTCGACTTATGGCATTAAAAGTATCCTTGACAAATTAAATGAAAAAAGGCGGAGCCACGCCCATTTTGAAATGTTCTTTTGTTTTTGTATTTTGTTGCACCATATCATTACTGGAGTTAAATGTTGACATAATTTACTTATATACTGTAAAGATATTAACTTTTCTTTTAAAATTTGACTTTAAAAAAAATTTTTTTAAAAAGTGGGCGTGGTCGTTCTCCGAGTTTGCTAAGTTTTATTAAGCATACATATAGTAATAAGGGTAACGTTCCTGCCAAATTTCATCATGATATCTTCAACGACTGCCAAATTACAGCGCGCAAAACTTTTAAATTACCTTCTTTTAAAAGTGGGTGGTGCCACGCCCATTGTCCAAAATTGTAATATTTTTTAATTCTGCGTCATAAGTTCAACTCACCTACCAAGTTTCATCGCTTAATCCGTATTTGGTAATGAATTATCGCACTTTTTCGATTTTTCGAAATTTTCGATATCGAAAAAGTGGGCGTGGTTATAGTCCGATATCGTTCATTTTAAATAGCGATCTGAGATGAGTGCCCAGGAACCTACATACCAAATTTCATCAAGATACCTCAAAATTTACTCAAGTTATCGTGTTAAGGGACAGACGGACGGACGGACGGACATGGCTCAATCGAATTTTTTTTCGATACTGATGATTTTGATATATGGAAGTCTATATCTATCTCGATTCCTTTATACCTGTACAACCAACCGTTATCCAATCAAAGTTAATATACTCTGTGGGCTCTGCTCAACTGAGTATAAAAATAAGTGTACATTTTGATTGTCACACCATAACTCGAGAACGGCTCGACAGATTGCCATGAAATTTTTAGGAAAGATACAGGAAGGAGAGATGATGGTTAGTTGATTTTGAAATCCCAAATCGGTTTAGCCATATATATATAAAAATCAAATTCTGTGTGTGTCTGTGTTCGCTATGGAAACGTATTTCCCACACATCAATCATCACCAAATTTTGGTTATGGGTTCCTTCGATCAACGGGAAGGTTTTAGGCTAAAAATAATTTCGATATATAAAAGGGGCGTGGCACCTCCCATACAAATGGAATCTTTGGTACTGCATACCTTTGAAGGTATACATGCCAGAACATTGAAATTCAATGAGGAGTTATATGAGGTCAATCCCTAACACCACCAACAAAATGCGGAATTTTGGAGAAAGGGGGCGTGGCACCTCCCATACAAATGGAATCTTTAGTAATGCATAACTTTGAAGGTATACATGCCAGAACATTGAAATTCAGAAAGGAGTTATATGAGGTCAATCCCTAACACCACCAAGAAAATGCGGAATTGGGAAAAAGGGGGCGTGGGACCTCCCATTCAAATGGAATTTTGGTACTGCATTACTTTGAAGGTATACATGCCAGAACATTGAAATTCAGTAAGGAGTTATTTGAGGTCAATCCTTAACACCACCAAGAAAATATGGAATCGGGAAAAAGGGGGCGTGGCACCTCCCATACAAATGGAATATAATATACTGCATATATCTGGATGTCGTAATGGTAGGATAATTAAAATTGGTAAGGAGCTATGTGACGTTAAGTCCTAAAACCTCCAGTAAAATGTGGAATGGGGAAAAACTATGGCTGCCGTACAAACTTAAGTTATTTTAACACCTAAAGTTTGACTGCATTTTTGAGTTTAGCTGTTATGCCTTTTGGACGTTTAGTAATCTGCCGCTGTTAAAAAAATTGTTTTGTCTGTCTACATCTTTTATAAAAATCAAATTCTGTGTGTGTGTTCCCTATGAAAACGTGTTTGCTATACATCGATCATCACCAAATTTTGGCTCGAGGTTCCCTCGATCAAGTTCAACGAAAGTTTTTCATATTTCAGAATTAAGAATTTTAAATTTAAATGTTTTTGTTTTTTGGCTATGCGAAAGGACTATCTTAGCTCCCAAAAATGATCGTGTTAACAAAATCAATGATCGCTTTCAAAATCAATTTCCTGGTGAAGTGACGAAATATAAATCGATCGACACAGTTACAGATGAAGCTAAAATTGTGAATTATCCAAATGAATTTCTATACTCCTTAGAACCAAAAGGAATGCCTGCGCATATATTAACTTTGAAAATTGTCTCACCAGTCATGCTTCTTCGGAATGTAATCAAAGCAACAATCATCAGCGGTAAAAGCAATACAATAATATAAAATAAGATACAAGAATAAAATGTTTTAACAGAAAATTTCACCAAATATGCGTACAAAATTCAATTCAATTTACAGAACAATAAATTAAATTATCAACAAACAAAACAAAAAAAATAACGCAACATCCATTCGATCTCGGGCGTTACAACGTGCGCCTGGTAAAGCTAGTTTACTTATATATGTAATACCAGGAAGAGTATTCCTGCCAAGATTCCAAGGGCTTTTGATCTCGCCCTGCAGAACTTTTTCATTTTATTTTACTTAATATGGAAGGTGCCACACCCGTTTTACAAAGTTTTTTTCTTAAGTTATATTTTGCGTCAATAAACCAATCCAATTACCATGTTTCATCCCTTTTTCGTATTTGGTTTAGAAGTATGGCATTTTTTTCATTTTTCGAATTTTCGATATCAAAAAGTGGGCGTGGTCATAGTCGGATTTCGGCCATTTTTTATACCAATACAAAGTGAGTTCAGATAATTACGTGAACTGAGTTTAGTAAAGATATATCGATTTTTGCTCAAGTTATCGTGTTAGCGGCCGAGCGGAAGGACAGACGGTCGACTGTGTATAAAAACTGGGCGCGGTTTTAACCGATTTTGCCCTTTTTCACAGAAAACCATTATCGTCCTAGAATCTAAGCCCCTACCAAATTTCACAAGGATTGGTAAATTTTTGTTTGACTTATGGCATTAAAAGTATCCTAGACAAAAAAAAATTTATAATTTCTTTTATTTTTGTATTTTGTTGCTCCTTGAATGTTGACATAATTTACTTATATACTGTAAAGATATTAACTTTTTCAAAACTTTAAAAAAATTTTTTTTTAAGTGGGCGTGGTCGTCCTCCAATTTTGCTAATTTTTATTAAGCATACATATAGAAATAGCAGTAACGTTCCTGCCAAATTTCATCATGATATCTTCAACGACTGCCAAATTACAGCTTGCAAAACTTCTAAATTAAAATTAAAAATTCTTTTAAAAGTGGGCGGTCCACGCCCGTTGTCCAAAATTTTACAAATTTTCTATTCTGCGTCACACGTTCAACTCACCTACCAAGTTTTATCGCTTTATCCGTCTTTGGTAATCAATTATCGCACTTTTTCGATTTTTCGAAATTTTCGATATCGAAAAAGTGGGCGTGGTTATAGGCCGATATCGGTTATTTTATATAGCGATCTGAGATGAGTGCCCAGGAACCTACATACCAAATTTCATCAAGATACCTCGAAATTTACTCAAGTTATCGCGCTAACGGGCGGACATGGCTCAATCAAATTTTTTTTTTCGATACTGATAATTTTGATATATGAAAGTCTACTATATCTGTGTCGATACCTTTATACCTGCACAACCAACCGTTATCCAATCAAAGTTAATATACTCTGTTCTGCTCAGTTGAGCAGAACTCACAGAGTATAAAAATAATGCAAATAACAGGGGCAAATTATTTCGGTCTTTGATGGTTCACTTTTTTCACAAGAAAGTTGATTTTAGTTGTGTTTTTATGCACAAAATTTTCAAACTAAGAACAAAATATTCATTTATCAGAAAAAATAAAGAAAAAACGGCCGAATGTCAAAAAAACCTATCGAAATTCAAACTGGCTCGTTTGTTTTTAATGAACTAAGTTGTATTTTTCTTGTATTTCATTAGTTTTTTGAAATATAGTTTACACATTTACATCAGTACTGAACCCGAATTAGGAGGGAGGGCGACAAAAAACATAATAGAAAATACAGAGAAAATAAAGTAGTGTCACACTGGTATTAATAATTATCGTGAATGATAAATATTTTTTCATTGGAACAGATTGTATAATAACTTTAATTTTCGTTTGTTCTTTATAGTCTTGTAGATAGGGAGTTGTGCGCGTTAATTTGTGCGAGGTCTGAGTACACTGATTTTGCGGGCATTGGTGTGGTTTACGTAATGGCTTTGTAATGTACAAGAGGCCAAAGCAGGGGGGGGGCATTCGCTCGTCCGACCATATTTTGCAATAAAATAACTTTAAACAAATTTTTAAGTTAAACGGTTTTATGTAAATAAAAACGGTGAAATTTCTAAAATCGTGAGACGTAGCATAACTTAATTAAGGTTCATTTGGTTTTACTTATGCATATTTGAAATAGATGTCACTTATACCGGACTGTATATAATATTTGTTCCAAAAATATTAGCGAAGTCGGACCACAAATACGATTTTTTTTTTAATATCTCGATCCTTGCACCACCTAGCGGTGAATGTTTTTATAAGTCGCTTTCTATTTCTGTATGTTATACGTGCTCCAAATATGAGTCAAATCGGACCACAAGTACGAGTTGTTGGAATATCTCGATCCTTGCTCCACATAGCAGCGGGTTTTCTTCGTTTTATTGCATCGGGTTCTGAACTATATTCCAAGATTCAAGCTTGTACCTCATCGGGAAGTTACTTAAATTTCAATTACAAAATTCGTAAACAACCTGCACAGAGTCAAGCTAAATAAAACCGTTTAATAAAATAATTAAAAAAAACATTTTTTAGTTAAACAGTTTTATTGAAAAGAATATTTACATTAAGTTATAATAATACTAAAAGCTAGAAAATAATTGGGTAGTTCCTAGGTACTAGTCATCACACTCCTTATCAATCTAGGGCGTTGATCAAAAAAATAAATAAAAGCGTGGGTCGCGTCAAATTTCTATTGATAGTTAACAGCACAAATGATATTTTAATACATGTACAAGTAAGAACAACTGAAACTTAATCAGGTTATTCTGCGCCCAGGACCTCCTAATTATTTTCTAAATTTTAGTATTATTATTACGCAATGTAAGTATTCTTTTCAATAAACCCGTTTAACTTAAATTTTTTTAAAATTATTTTATTTTAAATTTTATGGTTTTTATTTAATTACCTACTATTTCTCATTCCATTCAGTTCATTTAATACCTCATTATTACAAGGACTCTTTCCTGGCAATTTGTTACAATCTGAATCCTCAATACGTAATCCTTCCAAAGACTCGAACTCCAAAGTATTTTGATGTCACTTCTACCTGTAAGTAATATTTGTTCCAAACATGAGCCAAGTCGGACCAGAAATAGGTTTTTTTTGAACATCTCGATCCTTGCGCCACCTAGCTGGAATTTTTTTTTTATAAAGCGATTTTTATTTATGTATGTAATATGTGTTCCATATATGAGCCAAATTGAACCAAAAACACGATTTTTTGAAATACATCCATCAATGTGCTACCTGGCGGAGTTGTTTATACTCAGCGTGCTTTGCACACAGAGTATATTAAGTTTGATTAGATACCGGTTGGTTGTACAGGTATAAAGGAATCGAGATAGATATCGACTTCAATATATTAAAATCATCAGTATCTAAAAAGAGTTTGATTGAGCCATGTCCGTCCGTCCGTCCGTCTGTCTGTTAATACAACTTGAGTAAATATTGAGACATCTATTTGGTACACGAGCTTATCTGGACCCAGAATAGATTGGTTGTTCCGTATGAACTGGCATTCATACGAAGTGTGAATGAACCCAACGGAGACTTATTACAACCCTGTTGGTGAGCGAGGTGAGTTGTGGTTTGCTAGTGAGCGAAAGGAGACGTGCTATGTGTGCTAGCTGAGTATTTTGAAAAAAAGATTAATAAATGTTGGTTTTTTGCTAAGGCTTTTCCAACTAAAGTGTGTGTGTTTTAATTTATGGGCTTTCCACTGGGCTACGAAACATTGGTATTGAAAATGAGCGAAATCGGATGATAACCACGCACACTTTTTATATATATAACATTTTGGAAAACACAAAAACCTGATTATTAAGTAAATAATACACCTAGAATGTTGAAATTTCCTGTATTGACTGATATTGAGACTCTTGATAAAATTTAAAAAAAAAATTTTTAATGGGCGTGGCACCGCCCACTTGTGATAAAATCAATTTTACAAATATTATTAATCATAAATCAAAAATTGTTAAACTTATCGTAACCAAATTCGCCAGAAAGGTTTCCTTTACTATAAGGAATGCCTTGAAGAAAAAGTTACTAAATCGGTTAAGGACCACGCCCACTTTTATATAAAAGATTTTTAAAGAGTCATGGATGAATAAAACAAGCTATATCTTTGCAAAAAAGAGCTTTATATCAATGGTATTTCATTTCCCAAGTGGAATTATAACAATAAATAGGAAAAACTTCAAATTTAAAAAAAATGGGCGTGGCACCGCCCCTTTTATGACTCAGCAATTTTCTATGTTTCGGGAGCCATAACTCGAAGAAAAATTAACGGATCGTAATAAAATTGGGTACAAAAATTTTTGCTATAGGAGGAAAATTAACAGATCGTAATAAAATTGGGTACACAAATTTTTGCTATAGGAGGAAATGTTTCTAGAAAAAATGGACGAGATCGGTTAAAGCCCACGCCCACTTGTATATAAAAGATTTTTAAAAGGGTCGTAGAGGAAAATAGTAAGCTATATCTTAGCGAAAAAGAGCTTTGTATCTATAGAATTTTACTTTCTAAATTGAATTATAACATTAAATTCGAAAACACTAAAATTTTTGAAAATGGGTGTGGCACCGCCCCTTTTATGATTAAGCAATTTTCTATGTTTCGGGAGCCATAACTCGAAGAAAAATTAACATATTGTAATGAAATTGTGTACACATATTTTTCTTATAGCAGAAAATATTTCTAGCAAAAATGGACGGGATCGGTTAAAGACCACGGCAACTTAGATAGAAAACTAGTTTAAAAGGGTCGTAGACTAGAATAATATGCTATAACTTAACAAAAAATAGTTTTGAATCAATGATATTTCACTTATCAAGTTTTACTGTAAGAGGAAATGGGGAGACATTTTTCTTTTAAAAGGGCGGTGCCACGTGTTATGAAGAAAAGTAATTTATCTGAAATGAACTGTACAATTGAAGCTCACGCTGAGTATATAATGTTCGGTTACACCCGAAATTAGACACCTTTACTTATCTTTGTGTTTGAAAACTTTGGCTAGTGTGCATAGGATCTTAGGGAAGTATTCCTTGTCAACCAGAATATTTCCATTTTTATTTGTTTACTGTCCGATAGTATTTTATATCTTATGGAATTAGGGAATCGGTCTCATTTTCTCTCTTTCTGCTTAGCAATGAGAAAAGGTATTAGCTCCGTAATTTAAGTTCCCTCTGCACATCGTTTTTAAGGCCTTCTGTCATTCGCGGAATATTTGCATGCCGAAAAATTCTTTTTGAGTCCTTGATTCCCAAGATGATGCTCGATGATCGATGTTTGACCTCGCACAATACGTAAAATCGGTATCTGGACCTACGTCTGAAATCTATCATGTTGTCCTTGATTAAAAGATGAGTCATGGATTTGGTTCGTGTATCTTTGATCAGGAGACAACCAAGTACACATTGAACGTGACATGAAGAAGGCTAAACCTCCTCAAAGTGGGAGGAATCAAATCGTGGATACTTAATTTGCCGGCTGTAGCACCAAATACCTTGCTCACCAAATGCAGGGCGATTTCGGCTTGAGTCCATTTTCATTGCTGCTTGCTGCTATTCGATTTTTTTTTTTTTTCAAATAAATTTCGCCAATAATATGTTGCTGTGGTTGTAGCAGTGCTTTTCCCCATCCAATATGTGCGACCGCTCGCAAATTGTGAACAATATCCTCTAACGGGGGCCCAAGGAAAGTTGCAGCTTCAACTGGGGTGAACGTGAGAGGGAGGTGTTAAAGGCGTTGGTTCCACATTGCAAGTGAAAAGGTGGTTGGTGTCATGTAGATTCTGGATAGGTAAGATTTAACCTGTCAATGTGTCCAGATCTGAGTTGAGCCAGAGTGACGTCTCCCTGGGGAAGTTGCTTTTCTCTCCGGGTATTTATCTCTAAGAACGGGGCCCGAGGCCTTTTCGTGGATTTTACTGAGCTCCTTGTGCTTTTCTTCTACATTCGGCTGAGCTCTCAGGTGCTGCATTTCCTCATAATGCTTGCGGAGATTACTTCTTAGATCCCCTTCAATCAGATGTCTCGTAGGATTCCCAGCTTTTTGGATATTCAACAGAAGCCGTTTGTTTAGCATATTATTTCACTCCCTAAGGGGAGTACTCTCGCTTCACTGTGTAGATGGAGTTCTGGGGACATGAAAAGACAGCCCGTAGCGTTTCGTCAGGCTCGGCAACCATTTCGGATGCATACTTGCCAAAATGTAGAGCATGATTTAACGTCATACCGTGTATTTTTCTTTTGGGTGTAAGACAGTCGGAAGCGTAATGCCATCGACATGGATGTCAAATATTGTCGACATTTGTTTTGTGTATGTTGTAAAAAAGGTCGCCGATGATTTGGAGAGGCGAAAAAACTGCAGAGATCAGACAGACAGTTGTTTATTTTATTACATAGCTCATCGATGGTTGGGTCGGGACCTCTAGCTATTATCGTGCAGTCATCGGAGTATGATGCTGTGGTAACTCCTTCTGGTAGCGAAGGGAGTTTCGAGCTTTGTTTAATTCTTCTGGGTTTAGATGTTGCGTTCCTCAATTGCATCGATGCCTGCTGACGAGACAAATAGTTTGCGGTCTACCTTTTGAGGCTAGAAAGAAAAGGGGACCCTTCCAAGTATTGCAGAAACGTGCCGTAGCTGAGTGTATCAAAGGCTTTTTATAAGTCTAGCGCTACGAGTTCTGTTTTTTTGTGGGGTTTTTGATTCAATCTGAAATTTGTCTCTGTCTTGATGGGGTGGGGTGTAGTGCTATGTCATTTTCGAAAGTTATGTTAATGATTGGCAAGATGCAAGTGTGCGGTGAAGTAAGGGAGCATAATGGCTCCAAGTGTCTTGGATACTGGCAACAGGAGCGACATCGGACGATTAAAATCTATTACGCTAGAAATTTCTCAGGCATTAATAGCGGTACCACCCTCGCCATTTTTAATTTTTTGGGGATGACGGTGGTGAACAAAAACAGGTTGAATACATGTTCTAAGTATCTTAGTCCCTCTTCTCAAAGTGTTTTAGGCATGGGCATGGCTATTCCGCCTGGGCCTACTGGTTTGGACGACTCAGTATTATCGGTGGCATCTTCAACCTCTTTGGCGGTGATGGTAATAAAGGACGCGCCGTATTAATGCATGTGTGTGCATATGTTGGTCCGGTGTCTAGCTTTTTCAACCTTGGAATGCGTTATGTATTTTCTGCAAAAAGCGCTCGTGCATTTCCTCGCATCCGACAGCACTTTAGTCAGATTTGATAGGGACTTTGCGGTAGACCATAGCTTACTTACACCGTTACAATTCTTAGAATGCTTTTTAAATGCCTCTTAAATTATTTGGGGTGACCAGGATCGTGCTGTCTTTGCCTATAATATTGCGATTTTTACCGGTGAAAAGTGCGCTGATATCCGGACAGTATCCACTGGAGCAACAGGTGACATAAGAGATGTAGATATCGATAATTTCTAAATTTAAATCGCCTGACCGGACATATATCCCTTGACGTTCCAGGACGCTGTTCCTGCGGCCGATGCCGGGATCAATTAGATTATATTGAACTGAGTAGTGAGTGATAAATGCTAGTCCGCTTCCAATTCGGCTTTGGCGATCTTATGTGTAACTCCAGTAATCGAATGGCCTTTGTATATGCCGGCGAAAGGCCTTTGCCATCACTTCTGCTTAGAACTGGTGTGTTTCGTTTTGCCCATGTGAGCTTCGCCCAGAGAAGATCCTCAACCTGGCCAGCTCATGTCAACCTTCTTTTAGGAATGCGGAACTCTTGATTTTTAGGTTCATCACAAAATGTCTCGTCCTCCTGTGAACGCTTCTACTGCATTAGGACTAACAGGTTAATAAAAACTTAGTTTCGGTTGGCTTTTCAATAAGCGTGAGCTATTTCCAAAAATAGGTTGCTGACGTACATTTTATCTTTGTTGAAATATTATGATGTAACCATCGGGAGATTTAAGGTTATAGTAGATAAGTTGCAACTCACAATATCGTAGTATATATGCAAATTGTAATGAGTTTTATAACTGTCACGGGTGAGACAAAAAATTACTATCCATTGTGAATATATGGAAGTAGCTTGTTTTGTTTAAATACTTTTAGATATACGAATATTTTGGGAATCATATAGCGTTAAAGTGAGTAATTTCTCTTAAATGATTCTATTGCTATAATGTAAATTATAAGTGTCACGGGTGGGTTAGCATTTGTCGTGGGTGGGACATTTTCAAATTAAAAGCCGTTGATGAACTCATTCATCTTAATATATAAAAAACACGTGTCACACAATTGAGGCCAATGGACTCCTAAACTACTGAACTGATTTTGAATTTGTTTTGCACCCCGTGTGTAGTTTGATCTAACTTGAAATATAGGATAGGTTACTGGGTGAATAGGGTCTCGAGATATAGGCCAAAACGTGGACCCGGGTACCCCTAGAGTGTGTTTATAGAATATGGAAATCAAATGAAAGCTGTTCATGGGTGCTTTAGTAGAGGGTAATTTTCAGACCCCTGGGTGACTCGTGTCTCGAAATATAGGCCAGAACGTGGACCTGGGTACCCCTAGAATGTGTGTATAGAATATGTATATCAAATGAAAGCTGTTGATGAGTGCTTTAGAAGAGGGCAATTTTCATACCCTGGGTGACTAGGGTCTCGAGCTATAGGCCAAAAAGTGGACCCGGGTACCCCTAGAATGTGTTTATAGAATATTAATATCAAATGAAAGCTGTTGATGAGTTCTTTAGTAGAGGATAATTTGTATACCTCTGGGTGACTAGCGTCTCGAGATATAGGCCAAAAAGTAGACCCGGGTACCCCTAGAATGTGTTTATAGAATATGGATATCAAATGCAAGCTGTGGATGAGTGCTTTAGCAGAGGGTAATTTTCATACTCCTGGGTGACTAGGGTCTCGAGATATAGGCCAAAACGTGGGCCAGTTAATGCCTAGACAGTGCTTATACAATATGGATATCAAATGAAAGCTGTTGATGAGTGCTTTAGTACAGAGTAATATTTTATCCAGAGACGGACTGGGACTGGGATTAGACGAAGATGGAGATAGATGGGGCGAAAAAGACGTAGGGAGGAGTGAATAAAAGGATTAGGTAAAATCGAAGAGGGGTGGAGGGCAGAGTCAGATGGAAAAAGCTTATTAAAATGTATGCAGATTGGCCAAATTTAGGGCAGGACAACGTCTGCCGGGTCTTCTAGTCTTATATATATTTCTTCTGTAAGTGTGTTTGTCACTGAAGTCCTCCTAAACGACAGGACCGATTTTAATGAAATTTCGTGTGTGTCTTCGACAGCAGCGGGTTTGAAGGGGCGATCGCCCACCCCCAGTAGTTTTTTTTCGAAAATTTATTCGGAACAAAATTTTTTTCACGAAATCCCAGAAACCCACTATTTAGTACCCACTATGCAGTATTTCTATAAATATAATGATGGATATTTGATCGTTACTTTTCATAATGCAGTTTTTGTATGCATGCTTTAATCGAGTATCAATTTTCAAATAATATTAGCGCTCAACAGTAGGAATGCTCATGCAAATCAGTCCAATGCTCAGAAATATTTGCGTTGTTGGTAACATACTGAATCAAACCTTACTTTATTGAATAAAGTTTA
This sequence comes from Eurosta solidaginis, assembly GCF_040869045.1. Taxonomy (NCBI): domain Eukaryota; kingdom Metazoa; phylum Arthropoda; class Insecta; order Diptera; family Tephritidae; genus Eurosta; species Eurosta solidaginis. Next base: position 98,028,573 of record NC_090324.1, read on the forward strand.
TTCAGAATCTTCACTCTCACTCTACACATTTTTCACCACTTTCTACTGGGCATTTGTCATCTCTGTAGAAACTGCAGTGCACATATTCAATTACAGTAGAACCGCGAGAAAGTTAATCGCCAGTGTTCGGATTTCTACCACTAAAGTGGTAGATCTACCACTATTTTTCTTTTATTTGAAGTTCTTCCACGCAAGCTCGAAAAAAGTTGGTAGTTTTTTTATAGAAGTTTTTTGAAGAAACCTTTGCTTTTCCAATTTTTGAGAGGAGAAACAATATTACTTGTAAAAGAATAGTTTTATAAAACTCAAAATACACCTAGCGGTGCTTTGATCACCATTTAATCTCTTTTCCTTTAGGTTTTTAGTACATAACTGCCGCTTCCACCTACCTATGTATATATAGGAAAAGAAGTGAGTAATATTCACTACTTAAAAATATTTCAAATATAACACAATGCTACCACTTTTTTGATAAATCTACCACTATTTTCTGAAAAATCTACCACTAAACCAAATTTTAAAGTCCGCACACAGTTAATCGCTGGGCTAGGTTGACCGAGTATGAGCGTCCACGTCCCGCTCTAAAAAGTTAACTATGTATTGGTTAACTTTTCTGAGCTCATCTATTTTTTCAAATCTAACCGTTTGTTTGGCAATAAAAAAGTGCGGGTATTCCCCGAATTCCTGTGTGAAAAATTATTGCCGGTGTCGCGTGGCGCAAATATAGTTAGTTATGGGCATTTAAACTTGTGAGTTGTGTACTTGTGTTAACTTGTGTTAAAGCTTGTGTTTTGGTTAACTTTTTCGCGATTCTACTGCATTAACCTTAGACTCGTTCGGCATCGTGAACTATTAAATCTGTTTAATTAATCGACAACTGGAAGTTCGAGTGACAGATAACCAGCAAATTAAACGACCGAGGGCGGAGGAACTCGAAAATGGTAAGTACGAATTTTCCCTTAAAGTGTGATTCGGGTTTTTCCATCGAGCATACATTGCTATTTTCATATAATCGTTAAACATTTAATAAAATTTCATGAATCAGACTGCTTTTTAACAGTCGAGTATAAATAACAGTAGCGAGCAATATATTTGCACCAGCTTTTTTTCGTGAGATCACTCGGATATAGTATGTTTATGAATATACTGAAGCTGCGGCAAGAAAACAAGTACATATAGCTTGTTTTTATAGCTTTTTTTAATATCAAAAGAGGAATCTTGTGTCTACGTATTTCTAATTCGCTACATCAAACAAATTTAAGTAGATAAACTTCATAACATGCAAATATTGCTCACTGCTTCTACGTGAATCAAAGAGAATTCTTGAATAACGTGAAAGAAATATTTACAGGACGGAAACTCTAATAGAAAAATTAATAATAAGCGACGAGCTATCAAGAGCATCAAAAAATATTTTTGCAAGCTGCCAAAACTTGAAGAACAGGTCTGCGATGATACAAATGTAGAAAACGGAAGTACTGTTCCACTCTTAACTCATACTGATCGCGAAGCTAATACATTGTTGGTTGATAATAATAATGAGAAAACGTTGCATTCAACATCTATGAATGCTGAATCGGGTTCGAATGTACCTATATCACTTTCACAAAATTCTATTGTTGAAAAATGCGACATAGGTAATTTTGTTGAAAAAAAACATTTACTAGATGATTATACGAAGTACAACTTATTAAAATATCCTTGGATACCACCGAAGGACTATATCTTCCCTCTTTCGACTCATAGTAAAAAAGGAAAAATAGAAAAGCGATACCTTAAACATCATTTTTTAACTGAATATGAGTGGCTTGTTTATTCTGAACAAAAAAAGGATGTTTTTGTAAATATTGTATCTTATTTGCAAGTGATACTAGTGACTCGAAATCGAATGTTCCTCTCATTGCACTTGTCAAAGTTCCTGTGACATCGCTGCAAAGTTGCCCGGTAAGGAAGGTGTACTATTATTCTTTGTAGGCGACAGAATTTAGCGTTAAGAGGCCATAGAGATGATGGTAAATTTAACTTTTCTGAGTCAGCAACAAACGAGGGTAATTTTCATAAGTCACATAGACTGAATAGGTCCGTAGTGTTACCAGAAGTATGTTTTAACGACAAAACTGAAATCCCTTATCAAAAACCAAGACCTATGTTATAAAATAACTCCGTCCTCTTGGCAAATACTAGAAGCTTCCTAGGATTTAAGCCACTTGCTGCTTATAGATCTGACAGTTGTATCACTCCTAATTGCTCGAGTTTTAGCCTGACAATCGCAGGGCAAGAGCACAGAATGTGCTCGATCGTTTCCTCCTCCAGCCCTCGCTTCCTACATCTGCTATCACTGACCAAGCCTAATTTAAAGGCACGTGACGCCAGAAGGCAGTGTCCAGTCAGAATACCCGTCATGAGTCTACAGTCCTCTCTTTTTAATGATAGAAGCAACTTTGTTAGTCTAAGGTTGTAAGACCTGCACATAATTTTCGACACTTTACAGCCCCGCGCTTGAACCCACGCCTTTCCTGCTTGGTCGATCATGTGCACCTCTCGCCGTTGCTTAATTTCGCCCAGTCTTATTGGGACGTCTACGGAGGAAGCTTCAAGGGATGCGCCCTTTTTAGCTAGTTCATCCGCTTTTTCATTCCCATCTATTCCCTTATGACCTGGGACCCAATACAGATGTATGCTTCTCCCTGTCCCGATTCTCTCCAGGAACTGCGTACACTCTTAACACGCATTTAGATGCTGTGCTATGCGAGATTATTGCCTTAATTTCTTCTTGACTGTCAATATAAGGGTTAACACGATTTCCAGGGTTTCTACTGCTTTGGCTACGGCTACTATTTCCGCTTGGAAAACGCTACAGTAATCCGGCAGCCTGTAGGGTCTGCTTATTCCTGAATCAGCGCAGTATACTGCAGACCCTACTCCTTCCACTACTTTGGAACCATCGGTGTACACATGTATCGCCTCGTCCGCAATTTGCGCACCCTTGCGCCAACGGTCCACACCTATATTGTGGCCTTAAGATCTCCCTCGAATCGCAGATAGGGAATCAGGTACTCTGTTCGTCTTGTGATTGATAACGCTATACTAGTATGGCCATATGGTCGGCGCTCAAGCTGCCCCGAAGCACCGAGCCTGGTTGCGGTCGTAAATGCTTTGTTCTTTGCTACCAGGTCTACAGGTGGAATGTGCAGAATGGCATACAGTGCAGCCGTCGGGGTTGTTTTCAGGGCTCCCGTATTGCTAAGCATCGATAGTCTGCATACCCGCTCTAATTTTTTGAGGTATGTTGTTTTTTGTGTGGCTTTCCACCAAACAAGAACTCCATAGTATAGAATAGGGCTTACAATCGCTGTAAAAGCCCAATGAGAAAGAGAGGGCGATAGGCCCCGCGTACACCCTAGCATTATTTTACATGCATAGAGTGCCGTTGAGGCCTTTTTGACCATCTCCTCCACGTTGAGTTTCCATGACAGCATACTGTCTAGGATGATTCCTAGATATTTTTTGCAAGGTTTCTCCTGTAAGGTCACCCCACCTAACTTAGGCCTGGTCCAATTTGGGACCTTGTACCTCTTTGTAAACAAGACCATATCCGTCTTCTCCGCATTGACTTTCAACCCGACATTAGATGGCCAGGTATGAATATCCCGAAGTGCCCGATCCATCAAAGAACTTATCGTTGGAAGGCACTTTCCACTTATGACAATTGCAACTGCATCTGCGTAAGCCGTAAGTTTTACGGGTCCCTCATCGAATTGCCTGAGCAGTTGGTTGATGACCTGCATCCACAGCAGAGGTGATAGCACCCCTCCCTGCGGCGTGCCCTGTCCACTAATTTCGTGGCCTCGTACCATTGTGATGTAATCTTTCTGCAATTTAACATGCAGCCGATCCATCTGATTAAGGCAGGATGTACTTTAATGTAATAAAGACCATCCATAATCGCTCATTTTGCAACATTATTGAAAGCACCGGCAATGTCCAAGAAGACTCCTAGAGCATACTCCTTATATTCCAAGGATTTCTCTATGCTTATCTATGCAATGCGGTGTCTACCGACTTGCCTTTGGTGTACGCATGCTGTGTTTTGGAGAGCAGCTTTTCATCCACGTTGGACTTTATGTACACATCTATCAACCTCTCAAAGGTTTTGAGCAGAAATGAAAATGGGATGCACGTGACCGATCTTCCCCGCCTTTGGTAGAAGAGCTACACGAGCAATTCTCCAAGAGTGCGGTAAATGATTCAGTCTTATGCACCCACCGAATATTATTTTAAGCCATTCCACGACCGCCCTACTTGAGACTTGTAGCATGGCCGGGAATATACCATCTGGGCCCGGCGATTTAAACTTAGAAAACGTCTTCACTACCCACTCGATCTTGGTATCGGTCACCAAGCCCGGCACTACCAGCTCCGTGATCGAATTGTGAGTGATGTCTGCTGGCTCTTCTAAACCGTCTCCCGATGGGAAATGTGTATCGAGAAGCACCTCAATGGATTCCTCACTATTACGTGACCATTCCCCGTTCTCTTTTTTATTAGTCCCTGGTCTATGTTTCCATTTGCTAGGACTTTTCTCAACCGTGCTGTTTTGCTGGAGCACTCTATATCCGTACAGAAACTTTTCCATGAGTTCCTCTTCGCCCTGGTACAGGTCATAAAGAGCTTGAAGAACTTTTAAATTCTACACATTCAAGAGCTGCTTATATAAGCAACACGACTCAAAACGATCGTATTCAATGCTGCAAAGATGAAATTCAATCCATTTTGATAGAGAGGGTTAAAAAAGCTAGATTTTTTGCAATTATTTTCGATTAAACTACTGATTGTAGTCATACTGAACAACTCAGCCTTTGTTTGCGGTATTTATATTATGGCAATATAAGAGAAGATTTTGTAACTTTCTTTTATGCGTACGATTCGATCCGAGAAGAAGATGTTATAAATGGAGAAATAAAATTGACAGGTGTAGCGTTGGCACACATAGTGATCAATATTTTTAAAAATTTAGGACTACCCTTCGAAGATTGCCTTGGAATTGGAATGGATGGATGTTCTGTAATGACATCAGAAGTTAAGGGAGCTGTGCAGGAACTTATTAAAATATGTACCAATGCTAATGGTTGTCCGTGTTTAAACTATTGTCTTAATAACTCGCTTGCGAAAACATCGAAAGTTCTTCAAACAAAGGATTGTATTGCGTTGATGAAAAAAATTATCAGTTTTCCAAACAGTCTCCGAAACGTACCAAAGTTTTCAAAAAACATCTGCAGGAATCATTAAGTGGACTATGTGAAATGCTCTGGTCGGAAAAACATGATGGTATTATGAGGTGGGTTTTGTCGAAGGCTGAGGTAGCACTCAGTCAATCCAGGGTCAAGTAGAGGTCCCACAAACCCCAACTTAATAAGAATACAGTTGTTATGTGTTAATGACGAATACACACACACACACACACACGGCTTTATGGGTAGTGAGGGCAGCAGCTTTCCGTACAAAGATGGAGGCGGCGGCTAACAGGCGTAGTAATAGCGGAGGGGTCGGTACGGTGGTTTAGCGGCGGTGCAGTAGCGGGCGGGTTGGTACGGTTGCCCGGGAGCAGCGGTGGGATCAGCGCGGCGGCCGGACGGCGGACAGTATTGGCGGACGGATTGGTACAGTGGTATGAGCGCAGCGGCTGGACGGAGGACAGTATTAGCGGACGGGTTGGCACAGCGGCATTTGCGCAGTGGCGGGATTAGCATGGGGGCTTTACGGCGGACAGTATTAGCGGACGGATGGATGTAGGGGTATAGACGCGGTGACGGCACCAGCGAACTGGATGGACGTTGATAAGGTGACGGCGGCTAGCGGTCGTCGTAGCAGCGGTATGACGGCGGTTGGATATCGGGCAGCTGACGGTCATCGTAACAGCGGCGCAACGGCGGTAGGATGGCGGGCGGCTCATGGTAGCAGCGCAACGGCGGTAGGATAGCGGGCGGCTGACGGTAGCAGCGCAACGGCGGTCGGATAGCGGGCGGCTGACGGTAGCAGCGCAACGGCGGTAGGATAGCGGGCGGCTGACGGTAGCAGCGCAACGGCGGTCGAATTGCGACAACAAAGCGACAACGGAGTCCGTACCAGGGGTGCGATCAGGGCGAGGTGTCAGGGCAATCGTTCCACGTGATTACCTTCTCGGGGGGCGGTTTCCAATGGCGGCTCTTGCGGGTGGCTTCCGATATGGGTACTGTCTCAGTTGTGGTGGTAGAGGGACCTGCGAGGAATGAAATGACAACAGCCAATTCGTCCTCTTTTATACTATTTTGAGTTGGCGTGCCGTGTGCAATTCTTGTTATTGCCAAATGCTATTCGCATGCATTGGTATGTAACTGCTGATGTTGTCGTGCCGTGTGCAAATTATGTATACTCTCAGGCGTAGGTGAAAAAGGGTTAGAGTGGGAGTCTCAGGCGTAGGAGAAAAAGGGTTACAGTGGGGGTCATACTATTGTAACGCTACGTTACAGTATAATGAAGTTTGAAGAAAACATCACAAAAATTGTTGCTTCGTTTCAGGAAATTTCTACTTGGCAAGATTCAACAACAAGTTCTGATGCCCATTCTATGTTGAAATCTATTTGCGAGATAGAGTTCGTGACTTCAATGAATTGTTTGAGCAATGCACTTTCTGTTACATGACCACTAAGCTTACTTTTGCAAACACCGTCAATAGATTTGAATCAAGCTTCTGAAGCATTGAGTGACACTTTGCGAACATTAAAAAACCATAGACTTGAAGCAGGAAGTCGGTATTCAGGACTTTACAAAAAAATAGTCGCTTTAGCAGAGGAGTCGAAGTTTGATATTGTCCTCTCACGAATTGCTAAAAAGCAAATACATCGAGAGAATTACACTTCATCAGACGCTGAAGAGTATTATCGAAAAGCAATTTATATACCTTTTCTAGATCATGTCATTCTTGATTTACAAGGTAGATTACCTGAAGATACATTGCAAGTTTTTAATTTTAATTTGCTACTCCCATAGCGAATCATCAAAGATAATACACTGCAAAAAAAGAATTTGTCTAAAGAGCTTGTCCAAGATCTTGGTAAAGGATACGCATCTCTTATTGTAGGAAATAAAAGAATCTAGATGGGGAGTACGAAGTGCTGTCAAAACGCTGGTCTGATAAGCAACACAAAAAATCAATTCCACTATCAGCTGAAAAAGTTTTAAATGATTACGTTTCCATCAATAAATGCTCTTATTAAAATTCTGACCACGCTTCCATATAGTAATGGTTGTGCTGAAAGGAGTTTTTCGACACTTCGCCGGTTGAAAACGTGGTCACGGTCCACAATGTCCCAGAACAGACTCACTGGTCTTGCACTTTTAAATACCCATTTCGATATTGAGATTGATATTGATCATATAATTGAAAGATATGTAAAAAAGGGAAGCTTAGAATTAAATTTACTATGTGAATCTAAACTATGCAGAAGATAATAATGATGTAAAAAAATTGGATGTACTATTGTTAATTTGAATAACTAAATGAAACCAAATCTGGTTATGAAATTATTAAACAATGTAAAAAAATACTAATAAATTTATCCCTAAAAAATAACGGTCTGCTATAAGTTTCCCTTGTTGTTTTTTCTCGCATTTTCACGTATAAAGTATCTTGATGTGAACTTTGTTCAAAACAGGGGTCGACCTTTTCTAAATTAAACAGTTTGCTGAGTGCCAGAGTGCTTTCATGACCAGCTTATTATTTGAGAAAATTTTTTTACAGCGAAGTGAACCAGTGGCCATTTGGGAAAATCTTATTTATGGTACAACTTGCACCGCCTACCGCGCCAAGGGTTCTAATCTCAGCTCCAGGGCAAAGTAACACCAAATTTAGAAACAATTTTTTTTAGTTAAAAAAGTGTTTCTAATTGGGGTTGCCTCTCGGAAGTGAATTGGCTTACACTCGGAGTGTATTTCTGCCATGAAAAAGCTTTTCAGTGAAAGTTCATCTGCCTTGCAGATGCCGTTCGAAGTCGGCATAAAACCCAAATTGGAAGAAATGCGCCCAAAATCTCTTCGGAATTAAATCGCGCCAAGTTTTTTAAAAAATAAATGTTGACAAACAATTATTTTCGAATTGACAAACAAAATATTTCGTTAATTATCAAAAAAAAGCTACCAAAAAAATATTTCATATGTTGATAATAAAAAAAATTATCAATAATTATTTCGTTTTATTATAACGCAAAAACAAAAAATATTTTAAATTTTGCTTAAGCTGCAAGTACTCATGCCAACAAGAGCTCCCATGGACTGAGTGCGCAATAGAAAAGTAAGATCGCTTGACAAACAAGAATTACGATCTATAAGTCGTTCATACCTTTCATTATATATGGCTCTGAATCATGGACGGTGTCAGGAGAAGATGAGATGACCCTTGAAGTATTCGAGGGAAAAGTTTCCTGGAAGATTTATGGTAATGTTTGTGATGCCGACAGGGAGTAACGAAGGAGGTATACTGATGATCTGTATGAGCTCTATGCAAATCTGCAAACGAAAAAGAGCTTAAAGGCTTCGCTAGCTAGGCCATGTTATACGAATGCACGAAGATACTCCGTCTGAGAAAGTATATCAATTGTCTGAGTGTGGTGATGAATGTGGAGAAAGCCTTGATCTCCAATTGAGCATCAAACCCGCGTCAGTTTTTACGAAACGGATATAGCTAGTGTGACTTGTTACGAAACGCCCAAATAAGTCTTGGCGGTGAAGCGCGAATTCATGATAATGCTGAAATTACAAAATTTGCACACTTGCAAATTTGCAATTGCACTTCCTTTTCTTCTATCCATTTTACACAATGGGGGAGTTCAGGATTTTGTGCAATCGGTCTAGATTATTTTTCAACATTGAATCGCAAATCAACCACTTTCAATATAAAAAAAAATGTGAAAAGAAAATTTTAAAATGAAAAAGTTGTTCATATTTGCTATTGCAACGTTTCAAATATCAATTTCAACGTTTCAAGTAACAATTTCTGAACTGCCTTAATATAAATATTTGGAAGACTTTTGATTTTTTTATTGATATACATCTAAAAAAACGAAATTTATTTTGATAATTTCGTTTTTCAATAAACTTAACGTAATTTTTTTCCATTTTCCACTTAATATTGAGAAATTAATTTTTTTTGCGTATGCAGAGATGTCGACGGTTCTGCACCGACTTTCACAAAAAAAGCTTATATACGATAGGGACCGTTTTGCATGAAAAGTGTACAGATTGTAAATAATTCCTGTATTGCATATTGAGAAAATATCCCCTATAGGCTTTCTTTATACTTTTTTATGTATGAATGTAACTCCAGCAAAATATGTAACAATTTTTTTGCATCAACAGGCAAATCGACGGTTACGCGCCGACTTTTACAAAAAAGCCTGCTATACGACAAGAGGACGATGGAAAACGCCTGCTCTTTGAATGTCGGATCAATGCAGATCCTTTGCCAAGTATAAGCTGGTTCCACAATAGCAGCTGTGTAAAGGAATCATCTAGATATAAAGTGAGTATTTAATACCGCCTCAAAGTTAATGCAAATTGATAGTGAAATTCTAAGTCCGCCATTCATTGCTTGCATTCTGATAAATAAAATATTTTGCAAAAGGAAGTTTTAACACATTTTTTTTTTTTTAATTTTGATAGAGCTTACGATTTCTTCTCGAACACAAGCGAGATTTTCGAGACCCGAGAAATCGAGAACTCGACTTCTCGCGAGATTCTCGCGTCTCGAAGTACTCGTAAATCTAGCGAGCTTCTCGACATAAACTTAATTGCTGTTTTGACAGTATTTATGCATTTCGTTTTTTTTACTTGTGAATTTTTTGCTGATTATATTATTTATTACACATATATTTTATTTTTTAACGAGACATCGAGAACAATGTTTCTCGCGAGATTCTCGAATCTCGACATACTTGTAATACTCGCGAGCTTTTCGACTTTCAATCCAGTCGCTGCATTGGCAGTATTCTATACATTTCGGTGTTTTTAGTTGTTTTTTGTGGAAATTTTCAGAAAAAATCATAAGCTCTATATAAAATAGCCGATGAATCGATTAAATTGAATCTCCAGAAGCTCGCGAGCCGTACGAATCATTCGAGATTCGAGAATCTCGCGAGAAATCTCTTCTCGAACAAGTTCGAGAAATCGTAAGCCCTAAATTTTGAGTGCAGAACGACTTTTACAAAGTAAAATTAAACTAACACCCTTTTCTCGCATAAAAGTTATTTACTGACATGGCATCATCAAAATGAATTGTTAAAACATTAAAAAATAAATACTACATTGAAAGTACAAAGTAAAGAGGAAACAAATAAAAAGAAAATCAAAAGCTTTTAAGCATTTCCTTTATATAAATGAACAAAAATCAGCAAAAAACATGTCCGTATTGCAGAAATTGAAAAATATTTATGAATAATAAAGGAAGGGGAGTTAACTTATCTGTATACAGTAATTAATTGCGATCCACCTTTATATTTTTATTACTCATAAATATATTTGAAATGTCTATGTCAAAAGTTTAAAATCAAAGTTCAGCAAGAATCTGTCCTTGTATAAAGACACATTTTTCGCAAATTTTTTACAAGTTCTTTTATTTTCTACTTTTTAGTTCTAGGCGGAAAGGAGTAGTGCCTTATCTATTACAAGGTGAAAAACTTACTTTTATTAATTCAGAATGCCTACAATATTTGTATGTATACAATATAGTATATATCAGATAAATACGTGAAGCTACAATTATTTTTAAGCTACTTAAAAATTGTTCATATATGCCAAGCTTGTTTTGCTACAAGATTCCACCCATTCCGTACGATTTTTCTTAATATCCCAATCCTAATATCATAATATCATAATACTTTTTGTATTATGTTTTATACTGTCATCGGCCTCTGAATACAGTTTGAAATTTCCCAAGCTCATGGAGGAGTTATTTAAAAGCCGGTTTCAAATTTCCGAATTCTCATCTAGGTATTTCGATCCGTGCGCCACCTAACGGAGTCTTTATACTCAGTTGAGCAGAGCTCAAAGAGTATATTAACTTTGATTGGATAACGCTTGGTTGTACAGATATAAAGGAATAGACATAGATATAGACTTCCATATATCAAAATCATCAGTATCGAAAAAAAATTTGATTGAGCCATGTCCGTCCGTCCGTCCGTCCGTTAACACGATAACTTGAGTAAATTTCGAGGTATCTTGATGAAATTTGGTATGTAGGTTCCTGGGCAATCATCTCAGAACACTATTTAAAATGAACGACATCGGACTATAACCACGCCCACTTTTTCGATATCGAAAATTTAGAAAAATTCATTACCAAAGACGGATAAAGCGATGAAACTTGGTAGGTGAGTTGAACGTATGACGCAGAATAGAAAATTTGTAAAACTTTGGACAATGGGCGTGGACCGCCAACTTTTAAAAGAATATAATTTAGAAGTTTTGCAAGCTGTAATTTGGCAGTCGTTGAAGATATCATGATGAAATTTGGCAGGAACGTTACTGCTATTTCTATATATATGCTTTATAAAAATTAGCAAAATCGGAGAACGACCACGCCCACTTAAAAAAATTTTTTTTAAGTCAAATTAAAAAAAAAAGTTAATATCTTTAGAGTATATAAGTAAATTATGTCAACATTCAACTCCAGTAATGATATGGAGCAAAAAAATACAAAAATAAAAGAAATTTTTAAAATGGGCGTGGCTCCGCCCTTTTTCATTTAATTTGTCTAGGATACTTTTAATGCCATAAGTCGAACAAAAATTTACCAATCCTTGTGAAATTTGGTAGGGGCTTAGATTCTAGGATGATAAGGGTTTTCTGTGAAAAAGGGCGAAATCGGTTGAAGCCACGCCCAGTTTTTATACACAGTCGACCGTCTGTCCTTCAGCTCGGACGCTAACACAATAACTTGAGCAAAAATCAATATATGTTTACTAAAATCAGGTATGTATTGGTATAAAAAATAGCCGAAATCCGAATATGACCACGCCCACTTTTTCGATATCGAAAATTACGAAAAATGAAAAAAATGCCATAATTCTATACCAAATATGAAAAAAGGGATGAAACATGGTAATTGGGTTGGTTTATTGACGCAAAATATAACTTAAGAAAAAAACTTTGTAAAATGGATGTGGCACTTTCCATATTAAGTAAAATAAAATGAAAAAGTTCTGCAGGGCGAGATCAAAAGCCCTTGGAATCTTGGCAGGGATACTCTTCGTGATATTACATATATAAATAAATTAGCGGTACCCGACAGATGATGGTCTGGGTCACCCTGGTCCACATTTTGGTCGATATCTCGAAAACGCCTTCACATATACAACTACCACCACTCCCTTTTAAAACCGTCATTAATTTGATACCCATATCGTACAAACACATTATAGAGTCACCCCTGGTCCACCTTTATGGCGATATCTCGAAAAGGCGTCCACCTATAGAACTAAGGCCAACTCCCTTTTAAAATACTCATTATAACCTTTCGTTTGATACCCATATTGTACCAACGCATTCTAGAGTCAACCCTGGTCCACCTTTATAACGATATCCCAAAAAGGCATCCACCTATAGAACTAAGGCCCACGCCCTTTTAAAATACTCATTAACACCTTTCATTTGATACCCATATCGTACAAACAAATTCTAGAGTCACCCCTGATCCACCTTTATGGCGATATCTCGAAAAGGCGTCTACCTATAGAACTAAGGCCCACGCCCTTTTAAAATACTCATTAACACCTTTCATTTGATACCCATATCGTACAAACAAATTCTAGAGTCACCTCTGGTCCCCTTTATGGCGATATCTCGAAAAGGCGAACACCTATAGAACTAAGGCCAACTCCCTTTTAAAATACTCATTAACACCTTTCATTTGATGCCCTTATTGTACAAACGCATTCTAGAGTCACCCCTGGTCCACCTTTATGGCGATATCTCGAAAAGGCGTCCACCCATAGAACTAAGGCTCGCTCCCTTTTAAAATACTCATTAACACCTTTCGTTTGATACACATATTGTACAAAGGCATTCTAGAGTCACCCCTGGTCCACCTTTAGGGCGATATCTCGAAAAGCGTCCACCTATAGAACTAAGGCCCACTACCTTTTAAAATACTCACTAACACCTTTCATTTGATACCCATATCGTACAAACAAATTCTAGAGTCAGCCCTGGCCCACCTTTATGGCGATATCCTTAAATGGCGTCCACCTATAGAACCATGGCCCTCTTAAAATACTCTTTAATACCATCCATTTGATACACATGTCATACAAACACATTCCAGGTTTACCCTAGGTTAATTTTCCTACATGGTGATTTTCCCTTACTTTGTCTCCATAGCTCTCAACTGAGTATGTAATGTTCGGTTACACCCGAACTTAGCCTTCCTTACTTGTTTTCTTTTGTTCCTTTGCCACGGTGTATTAACTTATTGGTGAAGTTTCACGTTCGTAGCTCAATGAAAAGTTACTTAAAAATCGATCTCAAAATTCAAAATTTTCAAACTCTTTTCTAATTATTTCGATCCGGGCGTCACCTACCGAAACGTTTTTCCTTTTTGTTGCATTGTCTCGGTATCTTAAACCGTGTGCGTAGTTTCGAGATTGTAGCTGAATGAGAAGTTACTTAAAAGTCGATTGCAAGATTTGTATTCAATATGCGGATGAATATACAACCGACTTAATATAAAGGAAAATAAAATTAAAGGAAAAGGATATACAAGTGATATATGCGTACAGCCTTCTCAAATGAGCTCCGGATTTACTGAGGTCAATATTTTTCGATGATATTTGGTCAGCGCTGAGTTTTGTAGTCTAGAAAACCACGTGAATTTTGTTGCAAAATTCTGTACAGTTTTTTTTAACCCACCGTGTATTTTTACTCAAGCTATTATAACTAAGATTGCATAACGGTAGTGCGTAATGTCATAGAGGAATCAATATACATATAGATTTCCTTATATCAAAATTTTCAGCATGAAAAAGGATTTCGATTGAGCTGTGTTCGACCCTCAGTCCTTTAACACGATAAATTGAGTAAACATCGAGGTAAATTTGGTATACTGACTTGACCGAGAATAGATTTGCATTAAAATGGGTGAAATCACTATACCTATATAAATACTAAAGACATACGAAGTAATAAAATTTAATGTGTTTGTTGACTTTATTTCGAAAAATAGAAAATTTGAAAAATTTTGAGAGGAAGAAAATTTTAAAGTTTTTCATCCCGTAAATCAAAATTCGTTTAATATATCGTTTTCAAATTTTCCCCGGCAGCTACTGCTGTGACGCAACCGATACAACCGTCGATGGTGGACGAATGTGCTGAGGTTGTGGCGGGTGTTGATCGACCGTGGGAATGATATGAATGGGCAATAGCTGAGTGTGTTAACTTTTTCCCCTTTTTAGCCAAATAACCGTTGGCAACATAGACAAACCCATGATGTGATAAACCAGTTTTTTTCCTCAGGTATCGAAGAAGTTTTACTTTTCCTGAATGTCAGAGCTACTTGTACTGCAGTAGGTTCTATCGGCGCTTCGAATCGTTTCGTTGTCCAGTGTAAGAATATATGAGTCGGTCAAGTTATTGGGAGTATTTGCCTGAATAAATAGTGTCATGAAAGTTGTCCAAGAGGATCATGTCTAGCGATAGAACTTTTAGAAAAAGTATCGATACTGGTACTCACATAAAATAATCGGATCAAAGTGTCGATGCTAGTACTCATAGTCAGTAAAAGGTATCGAGTATACTCGATCCAAGTGAATACTTTTTTTAAATGAGATTGTATGTTTTGAATTTAATCGAAAACAAGTAAGGAAGTTTAAATTTGGACGAAACCGAACATTATATACCAATTTTTGTGCTCTTACATATATTTTAAGGATACATTTAAAGATAAAGATCGCGACCATTAAATGATTTAAAAGATATTTGATCGACTTATGGTGCCTAAAAAAATTTCACTAAGAAAAAAGTTTTTCTAAGCGTGCTCCGCCTACCACACCGAAGATCCTGGGTTCGCGCCCTGGGCAAAGTAACATCAAAATTTTAGAAACAAGTTTTTTCAATTAGAATACAATTTTTTTAAGCGGGGTCGCCCCTCGGTAGTGTTTGGCAAGCACTTCGAGTGTAATTCTGCCATGAACAGCTCTCAGTGAAAACTCATCTGCCTTGCAGATGCCGTTCGGAGTCGGCATAAAACAAGTAGGTTCCGTCCCGCCAATTTGTAGGAGAAATTAAAAGGCTTCTCTCGGCCTTAAATCTCTTCAGGAGTTATCATGCCTTTCATTTATTTTATTTTATTCAAGGTTCGATTCGAGCTCTAGGCCAGAACAATAACTATTTTTATTGTTTTTTTTTTAATTTTTCTATAATTGAAAAAGTTGAAAATTTTCAGACAACCTGCCATGGCTGCGCAGATAGATCCATTTCGAAGGGTGCTAAATCACTGATAATGCTGGATTTGTTTATTGTAAATTACTTTGTTTGACATTCCCAAGTGCTTTTGGTTTATTAACAATTGTTTTTGTTTTATCGGCCTATTGATAAAGGGCTCAAGGTTCGATTGAACTCAAGGCCAGAACAAAAATTTTTTTAATGATAATTATTGTCTTTTTAATTTTTCTATGGGTCTAAATCGCGTCAAGTATTTTTTGTATGGCATCAAACGTTTTGTGTAGAGGTTAACTAAATAGGCTTTTAAAAAGAACTTATGTACTCTGCACTGCCATATCTCTGGTGGTTGTTGTTGTTGTAGCAGTGCTTCGCCCCATCCAATAGTTGCGACCACTCACAAATTGTCATCAATATCGTCTAAGGGGAGTCCAAGGAAACCTGCAGTTTCAAGAGGGGTAGACCACAGAGAAAGGGGTGTTAGAGGCGATGGTTCCATGTGGGCACACGTGGCAAGCAGGACATACATTAAGTAATATCCAGTTGATTCTGGATAGGTAAAAGTTAAACCTGTTACATTATCCAGGTCGAAGTTGAGCTAGAGTGACACGCGTCTAACTAGAGAGATTGCTCACCTCCCCTGCGAATTTAGGGTATTTAACTTTAAGAAAGGTGTTCACCGGGCAATTCCTTGAATAGCGGTAGAGGTCCGACACCTTTTCGTGGATATTACTGAGGTCGGTGATAATGTCAGTTTTCGCGAGAGGGAAAAACTGGAGAAAACCACCAGATAGTTGTTTATTTAATTACATAGGTCATCAATGGATGGGATGGGACCTCTAGCCATTATCGTGCAGTCATCGGCGCACGGTGGGGTATTTGATCAATCTAGCAAGCCAAAATTAAAACTACAGTTATCTCTGTTCAAAAAGTGGTTGTTTCACTTCATTGTTATGAAAGGAAATATTTGACAGTAAATTCACGGAGTTCCGCGCAGAATTGCTATGGATCGGGCTCCCGGTTTCGGATGGACCCGGGGTCATATTTTGGAATTACATGAGATATGTGAATATGGGTATTAAACGAAAAGTATTTTACTCCGCATTTCTATTGGCATTTTTAAGAAGGGTTGCCACTTCACCTTCTTTTTTATATTTCTTTGTATATCCACTACCATCTCGAAAACGGCTAAACCGATTTGAATCAAATTTGGTACATCGATATAGTATTACATTTTAAGACCTTTCACCTAGGTGTTGCCACTGAGGATGTGTTCACACGGTTGTCACCTTTTGCAAATAAGGGTATCAGTATCTTACAAACTTGATCACCACTCAAAAAATCGCGGATATGCGCAGCCGTTTTTGTTATTAAACTTTCAAACAAACACAAGCTTATGTATTGCCAAAAAATTACTGACATGATATGCCATGAAAAAAAGAAATATCTTTTTTTGCAAGGTTTTTAAAAAATTTAATATTGAAAAGTAGTAGTATTACAAGTAGAATAACTCAGTTCAAATATGCGGTATAAAAAATTTATCATAGGAATTAAAAACACATTTACCTGTCCTAAAATAAAATATAATTAGATTTGATTAAGGCTAAACAAGTGAACAAGTATTTAGGTTAGAAGGGTATATTGCTTTTTAATGCAAAAATACATCGAACTGCACAGAGTTTTTATACAACTTTAGATGTGGGCGGTGAGCTCCGTTGACGTTGCAGATGGCTTTTGGGGTATGTATACTATTCAGTGGACATTTAGGAATGCCAAGGAGTGTATTTAAAAATAATTGGAATATTTTGAAAAATCCACTTTTGGCCAGCTAAATTGATGAGATACCGTGCGGCGTAGGAAACAATGGTAACTCCTTCTGGGGTCGAACGGAGTTTCCTGAATTGCACCGATGCACAGTGTTTCCTGTAGAACAAGCTAGCTGGACAAAATTATTTAATGAGATTTTCCGTTCATATGCAGGACTTAAGAATATTACTTTATTGTACTTAAACTGAATGGACTACAAATCTCAATACTCTAAAAAATTCTAAAAAATTTCGAAAAAAAAATTTAAATTTTTTATGAAAATTCGTCGAATTTTTCAATTATTTTTTAAATATAATTTAGTTTTTGTTATAGATCGTGAAAAATTTTCTTATGGGAAATTAGTTAAAATAAATTTTCGAAAGCGAAAATTGTAAGAATTGTCCAAAAAGGGATGTCTATTTATTTATGTGAGTGACTGTACATATGCACATACATATTTTGTATTTGTTTGAGTATTTATCCTGGCACTACAATTCTTACAAAATTATTTTATAGTACCAGTCAGGAATGTAAAACTGAATTACAATAATAATAATAACAATGTAAATAACTAAATTAATTATGTGATAATTACTTATTACAAAAACTTAAAAGTGAAGTATCATACAAGGTAGAAAAGACAATAGATTTAAATTAAATAAAACCTGATACAACAAAAAGTGATAGGGTAGGTTATCTTGTACAATTATGTTATTATTCGCTATCATCACTTTCATTCGATGAGTTACTTGTGGAATAGTCATGAGCATCAGCAACACTACTGTGAAAGCTTGAAACAACTACTCAACGTTATCGGGGGACAGTAAATTTAAGACTTCTGAAGTCAGACTTTTAAATTTTTTCTTAGGTATCTGCCTAAAACTGTTAACTAAACGATCCGATGTTATAAGCAGCATATTCATAAGATCTCTATTCGTGGCTTCAAGCGGCTGCTTTTGTATGTTATCATCCCTGAGTCGTATCAGGCATATTAACACATGTAACAGGCATATTAAATTATGTATAGAGATCTATGTATAGTTTTTTAGTCTCAACCGCAAATTTTTCAAATCTTTGGATATTTATATTGTACCCAGATGCTCATGCACGAAGGAGAGTGTCGAATCTTTTGATGAGCATCCAATCCCGTAATCTCAGCACTAGCCTCAGAATTTTCGAAAAACCTACGAGCAGTGTTGCCGTCATTGGTATTGCCGAAACCTGGTTTTGGGTTTATCTACTATCAATCCAAGTACACTTTTAAATTTATTATGGATTTCGTTGGAACGTAGCTTTACACTCTCTTTATCTGCCTCATTCCTAAGCTGCCATTTTTTTACTTCGAGGCGATAACTTATGTGAAGCAAGCATTCAAAACATCTTATCCATGCAAGGAGAGTAGACAACCCAAAACCAAGATTATCTTGGTTAGGCGTAAAGTCCCGTAACTCATTATTCATATCGTTTGGAGTGGCACCACAAATATAACACTTTTCTGCCTTAGCTTTTCTTAGACTATAAAATGATGGATAAACCTTACCTGAAGAAGTGGTTGGTTGGTCTGATGGCAACTTTGAATCCACCGTTATTGTAAATGTGAAGTCTGGACCCGAAAGCCAGTCCGAGTTTTTATTCAAAAATCGCTCCTTATGTCTTCCAGAAGTGTTCCACTTTTGATCCAGCTTCGACGAATATGCCGATATTTGTAAACTTAAACTTTTTATCGAATATTCGGCTGATTCGCTTAAATCGTACTTGAGTACAACAAAACTCAATAATTCTTTATATCTGGTTTCCTTCGAATGCTGAACCCAAATGTCAAAAAACTCCGTTCTTGGTACGGTTATAACTAAACTGCTTTGTGTTGTTGATTTCCCGACAGGGTGAATAGTTGATGATTGTTTTGCTGCCATCTTAAGTGTCGTTGATCGTTCTGATTTGTTACCAGTTGTGCAGTATTTATATAACATTCAGGTATTGGCGTAGATGCTACCACATGGGATTGTTTTGTGTAGCGTTCCTGTGTAGTTATACCTGCATTACGATTGCTTTGTATATACCTGTTTTTATGCCTTGGTGACTGGTGCGGTAGGTTGTGGCAGGTTGAAGTCTGTGATCTTCGCCTTTTTGCTTTTGGTGTGCTCTTGTTGACCTTGCGCTTTTATTTTTGTGTTTTATGGCTACGTGTTTATTCCCTGTACCTGGGAATTGGTTTTGCCGTTTGTAGATCAGCTTTAAAGGTTCAAATATCTCGTCGGACCTGGTACGTACATACATCATATTTTATATGTAGAGATAACTATATCTACAAAAAACAAAAAATTAAAAATAGATGTGCAAAGAATTTGCAAGTGTTTTTTCTTTCGACTATTAGAGTACACTTGCGACTATAACATATGTAAAATTTAGCCCGGATGTTAGCCGATTGTCCCTAAAATTAAAAATATAGATAAAAAATACCTTTTCTTCTTAATAACGGAATGTTAAATATATTGAAAATACACTAATTGCGAAAGAATTACTATTAAAAAATTTTGCTTACCTTCGAGCTTAGAATCCATTAAAAAAATTATATAAAAGTGTTCACTTAAAAGAAATAAGAAGCTTAATATTCAACAAAAATTTTGCAAATTAATCAATGCATTTTACGGCCACTCCTGCATTCTTACTTCAATTACTCAATTTATATAAGCAAAAATATCAAAAAAAAGGAAAAAACTCGTTATTTTGTTTGCTTTATTTCATTTCTCATTACACTTTTCTTGGGATAAGAACTTTGTTTTTGTCCAGCTAGCTTGTTCTACACGAAACACTGTACGATGTCTGCCGACCAGACAGATAATTGTGGTCCACCTTTTGAGACTAGAAGCAAGAGGGGACCCTTACAAGTCTTGCAGTAACGTGCCGTGGTTGACTCTATCAAAAGCTTTTGATAAGTTTATCTCTACTGATAGTATTGTTACGTACCATATAAATATTATTCAAGTGTACCGTGGTTTCTGTAAAAAGTGCTTCCATCGTGAGTGCTGTGAGGGCGTCTTCACTGAATATGATGTCAAACTGATAAAAACAAATTATCATATACGCCACATGTGTGCGGAGTGTGTAATTCCCAAGGCAGTCGGTTCTATGTACCGGAGCGACTCGGGATTTTTCCCGACCAAGGACTGTCATTTCAGTGTGACCCCATCTAATTTGTTTCGTCCCTCCCACAAATTGTCATCCTCCCAGCAGCTCCTTGCAGCAGGACTGCTCCATATTCGCTTACTCCGGGAAGGCATCGAATCCAATCCGGGTCCGTCTCCTGACCCCGGTCCTGAGAAATAGTTTTGCTGCATCTGCCGGAAAAGAATCTTTTTAGGACGGTCATACTCTGTTCAGTGTGTCTCGTGCAAGGGATGGTTGCATCGGACAGGTTGTTCTGGGCTTGATCCCAAAACCCGACGTCCACGTAACTTTTATAAATCTTTTGTGGCTCCTTGCTGTTCATGCCCAAGGGCGTCCCGTAGTCTACGCCTAAGCGCCCCCCACTACCTTCCAGCAGCCCCGCTGCTCATCAAGCCACAACAAGTACCCGCGCTGCTCGCGCCCCACGGCGCCAACAACTCAAACAGCTGATACCACTCATAACTACTACCTTCGTAGTAGAGTTGGTAGCAATGCTGAACATCAGCCCCTGCCCCCGTCTTCTCCCCCCCCCCCTCTTTTCCGGCAGCAATCGTGCAGGTCAGGGAAACAGACTCTTAGCCCTACCTCCGTTTGCATCGTCTTCCAGCACAGAATATATAGGTTTGCGACATCCGCCCAATGCAGCTCCTGCCTTGGGTGGTGCCACTTTCCTAGATGTTCTGGTCTCCGCGACGGCAACCCCCCGACGGGTTTCATCGCGCCATGTTGCCAGGTCGCAAACCCAAATCATCCGGGTACCCCAATGCTTGCCCAAGGACGCCCAGTCACAGGGCCACAACAGCAATTGCGTCCTGGCCTTCCACAACCCAGGCGTAGTCACCCGTCACTTACCCCCAGAGTGGCGACGTCTCCCCTTATGCATTTCAGAATTCTGCAGTTAAACTGTAATGGACTAACTGGGAAGATTACGGAGATAGTCGATTTCATGAAGCGGCACAACATCCGCATTGCTGCGATTCAAGAGACTAAACTCACAGCAAGATCTGCATTGCAGTCCTGCTCTGGGTATAATGTCCACAGGAAAGACCGCGAGAGCGGAAATGGAGGCGGTCTCGCGTTTATCATACACCACTCAGTGCAATATTATATATTTGATCCTGGCATCGACCGCAGGGACAATGTCTTAGAACGTCAATGCCTATCTGTCCGGTCAGGCGATGCAAACCTAGAAATCATCAACATCTACATCCCTCCTGCCACCTGTTGCCCCAGTGGATACCGCCCTAATATCAGGGCCTTACTCACTGGCAACAATCGCATTATCTTAGGCGATTTCAATGCCCATCATGATCTATGGCATTCAAACTTGCGGGCGGACAGTAGGGGTGAGATGTTGGCGGATCAAATAGAAGAAACGACGTTCTGCACAATAAACGGAGACGCCCCCACTCGTATGGTAGGAAGCTGTCACAGCTCGCCAGATATCTCAATCGTGAGCGCAAAACTCGTAAACTGCGTCAACTGGCAGCCGATGGTAACATTGGCATCCGACCACCTGCCCATACTTATTTCGCTTGAGCGTACCGCCGACTTCATCGTCACTGAAAAACGCACTTTCATAAACTTCAAAAAAGGAAAGTGGGAAGAATATAAATCCTTTACAGACAGCCGCTTTTCTGCCCTCCCGACTGATGCCCGCCAAGGGGAGCGTGCCTTCCGTAAGGTCATTAAAACCGCCTCGGCACATTTCATTCCCGCCAGGAGAATTCCCGAAATCCGGCCCCACTTCCCGGCGGAGGCCGCAAACTTAGCGAGAGAACGTGACTTTATAAGACAGCTTGATCCAGGCGACCCCCAAATAAGGGATATAAACCAACGCATCAGATTGCTCGTGGATGAACACAAGCGGGCGAAATGGGAGGAGCACCTAAGAGGTTGTAACCTCTCTACCGGTGTGGGTAAACTTTGGTCCACCGTAAAGTCCCTATCGAATCCGACTAAGCACAAAGACAAAGTTTCCATCGCCTTTGGCGACAAAGTGCTGTCGGACGCGAAAAAATGCGCGAGCGCTTTCTGCCGACAATATATAATGCATCCTACTGTTGACAAAGATAGACGGAGAGCCAATAGACACGCACATTAAAAGCCTAGGTAAAGAGGGTTTCAAATATTTAGCGCATGTCTTCAACCTGTCTCTTTCAACCTTTGTCATACCTGAGAAATGGAAAATGGCCAAGGTGGTCCCGCTACTAAAGCCTGGGAAACCAACTAACGTAGGTGAGTCGTATCGTCCGATATCTCTCCTATCGCCAGTGGCAAAGACGCTTGAAGCCATTTTGCTCCCTTATTTCCAAGCAAATTTGCAGCTAGCCCCTCATCAGCATGGCTTCAGAAAACTCCATAGCACTACCACCGCGCTAAATGCCATTAGCACCCAGATAAATTGCGGTTTAAATCAAACCCCCACCATAGAACAGTACTCGTAGCGCTAGACCTATCAAAAGCTTTTGATACGGTCAACCATGGCTCGTTACTGCAAGACCTGGAAGGTTCTACCCTCCCCCCATGTCTTAAAAGGTGGACCGCAAATTATCTGGCTGGTCGGCAGGCATCGGTGCAATTTAGAAACGAAACATCAAAACCAAGGAGAATTAAACAAGGGTGCCACAGGGTGGTGTCCTATCCCCACTTTTGTTTAATTTCTACATATCTAAGCTATCTTCACCACCGGAAGGAGTCACAATCGTTTCCTACGCCGATGACTGCACAATAATGGCCACAGGCCCAGGCCCAAAGATCGATGCGCTATGCAATAAAATAAACGGCTACCTCCCTGATCTCTCCAGTTTTTTCGCCTCGCGAAACCTGGCATTATCACCGACTAAATCTTCCGCGACCTTATTTACAACATGAACGTCCCAAATGTCGACCATTTTGAACATCCACGTCGATGGCACTACGCTACCGACTGTCCTACACCCCAAAATCTTGGGTGTGACGTTTGATCAGGATCTACATTTTGGTGAGCACGCAGCCGCAATTGTTCCGAGAATTCAGAGCCGTAATAAAATCTCCAAATCCCTCGCTGGCAGTACTTGGGGAAAAGATAAAGAAACGCTCATGACTACATACAAAGCAATTAGCCAGCCGATTACATGCTACGCGTCACCCATATGGTCACCAAGCCTAAACATCACCCACTGGAAGAAACTACAGGCCTGCCAAAATACTGCTCTCAGAATCGCCACGGGCTGTCTTCTTATGTCCCCAGAACACCATATGCATAATGAGGCGAGAATACTCCCCATCAGGGAGAGAAATGAGATGCTGACCAAACAGTTCCTGTTGAACACCCAGAAACCTGGGCATCCCAACAGACATCTGATTGATGAACCAGCACCGCCTAGGGGCTTAAGGAGTCATCTCCGTAAGCACTTTGAGGAAATACGGCACCTGAGAACACAGCCGTATGAAGTGAAAAAACACAAGCAGGTCCTTGGTGAACTCCATAAACAGGCGTCGGACCTTTATGCCGGGAATTGCCCGGTGAATCCAGTACTTAACGAAAATTATCCAAAACTCGCGGAAGAGGAACGCAGGTTAAACTCTTACCTATCCAGAATCAACCCCGACATACAAAATGTATGCCCCGCTTGCAATGTGTCCCCACATGACACCAACCATCTCTTCAATTGTAATGTGGAACCAACGCCTCTAACACCCCTTTCCTTATGGTCCACCCCTGTTGAAACGGCAAGTTTCCTTGGACTTCCGTTAGAGGATATTGATGACAATTTGTGATCGGTCGCGGCTATTAGGTGGGGCCAGCATTGCTACAACAACAACAACAACAACTGTGTAATACTTGACGGACTTTCTCTGACCTTCTATCTTTCTAATTACTTGAATTGCACAGATTTCTATGAACTCATTTTGTATTCCATCAGAAAAATAATGTGCTTGGAGACGATTCTTTTTCGATTTCTTTTGAGATTACCTCACCTTCTCCAAATGTTCATGCAATAGGGGGATATAATTGCTGATCAGTTCCAAAATACTCCAGCGAGCTGCTTCATTTTTAAGGGTTTCCGCTAAGAGAAAATCCACTGAACTTGCATTTCGAATTCTCATTTCATATTGGTGCCACTCTATGTAGCAAGTTTTATGATTTTGACTATTTTCGTGTTCAGGAATTTTGTCGTGTGACCTCTTCCAACCTTTTTCCTTAGAATAACCTGAAGATTTTGTCAAAACTGATTGGGTATTTTCGGAAATTTTGCTGAAAATCCGGTATGGAAAACAAAAAAGCGCTTCTTTTGTTGCACTCCAAACGAGCCAATCACGCTTCACTTTTTCTCCGTTTTTTTAGAGTAGTATGGATTGTGATTTGAAGGAAATGGCGACCACTTGAGTCGTTGGGAAGTTGAAATAAAATGTGATTTTAAGTTAGTTGAAGCATTTTTGACAGATAGCGCTTACAAAATTGTGTCAAAAACGTTTATCTAACTTAAAATCATCCCCCTCCGCGGACCTGAAAGTATTTAAAAACAGAATACATACATACTTTCGAAAATACTTTGAAATCGAAAGCTTACATTTTAGTATTATTAAGCGCTGTACACAGATCAAAAAACATTCAAGAAAAATTTTCCAATAGCAGTAGGCACAAAATTTTGGTATTTCACGATGCATGGCAATTTATACATGAATACCGCTTTTATAAAAATAAAACAAAATTTATTTTTTTAAATATATGTAATAATAACGTAAAAAAGCAAGAAAAATTTAAAATTAGTAAAAATCCGTTGTGTGATAGAAACTACTGTGTATATTTGTATTATATACTTCATTACAGTCAATACAAAAAAAGTTCCTCCCCCCGGAACCGCGCATGGTCCAGATTGTGTTCCTAGTTGTGTGCTAAAGTTCTGTGCTGTCAATTTATCTAAGTCGATCCTTAAATTATTTACACTATCTCTTAAATCTTCTGTATTCCCTTCAATTTGCAAGCAATCATTCATTATTCCCTTACATAAGAAAGGTAGTAGGTCCAATATTGAGAACTACAGGGGCATATATAAACTTTCTGCTATTGCAAAAATGTTTGAAAAGATCATCACCTGCCATATTCAATATTTATATAGTTCTTTATTATCACCCAACCAAGATTGTTTTGTGCGTAGGAGATCAACCACAACCAACTTGTTTGAGTTCACTTCTCTAGTTATGGATGGATTTTTATCCAATAAGCAAACCGATGTTATTTATACCGACTTCAGCAAAGCACTTGATTCTGTTTATCACTGTTAAACTTGACTTACTGGGTTTTCCGAAGAATTTATTACATGGGCTTCGCAGCTATCTTGTCATAGAACTCAGCGAGTTATGTTCAAAAACAGTCTCTCTGAGTTGATAGATTTAACTTCTGGTGTGCCTAAGGATAGCCATTTGGGTCCGTTACTTTTTATCCTGTTCAAATGACTTACCTAAAGTTATTTCGTATTCCCGTGCTCTAATGTATGCAGATGATGTAAAACTATGCTATACATACTTGCCTTCTGACTCTTCTCGTTTGGATCTACTTCAGGCCGATTTGGACTCATTTCAATTACGGTGTACAGTAAATCTTCTAGTTCTGAACTACTGCAAATGTAAACTAATGACATTTCACAGCGTCAATCCAGTTTTAAAATCCTATATACTAGATGGTGCTCCCTTGCAGCGTATATCTGTAGTATGTGACCTAGGTGTTCTTCTTGATGCGAAACTGAGCTTTAAAATGCATATTTCATCTATCATAAACAAAGCATCGGGTGTACTCGGATTTATTAAAAGATGGGCTAAAGAATTTGATGATCCTTATTTAACCAATACCCTTTACACATCATTGTTCCGCCCAATACTTGAGTATTGTTCCTGTATTTGGTCCCCAGGATATAAAAATCATATAGATCGAATTGAATCGGTACAGAAGCAGTTTCTAATTTTCGCATTTCATGGTCTTAACTGGGAATCAAATCATCATCTTCCCCCTTAAATAGACTTCTTCTCATTAGTTTGCCAACTTTAGAGAATAGAAGAACATTACTCGGGGTAATATAGCCCTCTTCGCAATTGGACCACGCGCTATAATGAACTGTTTTAGTTTTGAGTATTCGGTTGCTGCTATCCGTAAGGAAATACTCTCACGTCTGGCATGATATTTTTCATAGATTTTTAAATAAGATGTAAATTTTTGTTTTTTCAATATTAATTTTGATTTATGTATTAATTAAAATTTAACTTAATTAATTTGATTTTTTATTATTTTAGTTTTTAAGATCGCGGGTTCGAATCGAGCTCAAGGCCTAACAATAATTTTTTATCATTATTATTGTTATGATAAATTTTTTCTTAATTGAAAAAAAATTTTAAATTAGAATAGAAGAAGGAAAAATTTTAGAAAACTGCCAAAGCTCGTTGTATAGATCCATTTCGGGAACTGCTAAATTCCTTCATCGGCAACGTTTTTAGGCGCCGCTGCTATAATCATTCAGCCATCACAGGGGTTTTTTGTTTGTCTTCATTAATCCTACTTCTATTCTGGTTCGTGCTAATTGATATTCACAACACTGCGACATCTGTTGCAGAATGGATGTGAAAATTGGACTTTGTTTGATGGCAATGCTGCCATAGTGTCATATTTTATTGGCCCCTTTTTAGCCCCGTGCTCTGGGATGTATTAACAATTTTTGTTGTTATATCGGCCTACTGATTTGTAAGATCGCGGGTTCGAATCGAGCTCAAGGCCTAAAAATAATTTTTTATCATTATTATTGTTTTGATAAATTTTTTCTTAATTGAAAAAATTTTTAAATTAGAATAGAAGAAAGAAAAAATGTTAGACAACTACCAAAGCTCGTTGTATAGATCCATTTCGGGAACTACTAAATTCCTTCATCGGCAACATTTAGGCGCCGCTGCTATAACCATTCAGCCATCACAGCGGTTTTTTGTTTGTCTTCATTAATCCTACTTCTATTCTGGTTCGTGCTAATTGATATTCACAACACTGCGACATCTGTTGCAAAATGGATGTGAAAATTGGACTTTGTTTGGTGGCAATGCTGCCATAGTGACATATTTTATTGACACTTTTTTCCCCGTGCTCTGGGATGTATTAACAATTTTTGTTGTTATATCGGCCTGAAGTAGGATTAATGAAAACAAAAAAAACCGCTGTGATGGCTGAATGGTTATAGCAGCGGCGCCTAAACGTTGCCGATGAAGGAATTTAGCAGTTCCCTAAATGGATCTATACAACGAGCTTTAACAGTTTTCTAAAATTTTTTCTTTCTTCTATTTTAATTTAAAATTTTTTTCAATTAAGAAAAAATTTATCATAACAATAATAATGATAAAAAATTATTGTTAGGCCTTGAGCTCGATTCGAACCCGCGATCTTTCAAATCAGTAGGCCGATATAACAACAAAAATTTTAGTTTTTATTTAAATTTTGTTTTTACACTTATGTTTTTCCCTTCTTATTTGTATTGTGTCTTGTATTCAGTAGTCAACCGCTTTGTGTCTGTGTTGACGTTAATAAAATAAAATAAAAAATAAATAAATATGTAGATATTGGAAATTTCGTTAAGATTAAAAACTGTGTCCACTCGCCATGTTTCGCGATTTGAGCAGTACTTGTTAAAATATTGTTACTTTTTCCCATTTTTGAATGAAGGCGTGGATATAATCTGATTTCGACCAATTTCAGTACCAATACATCGTCGACGTTGCTGTAAAAGCTGCTAACTCCATCCACCAAAAGTCCACAGTAGAACGAAAAAGCTCTATTGCATGACAGCCTAAAATGTATTGAAATTTTATGGAGTTAGCACCTTTTCATAATTTTATTGGAGCTAGTGATTCTGGAAAGTAAACGCATATAGCTGAATTCAGTAAGCCGTCTCTAGTCACTATGAGAGACTATTTGGGGTGAAAATCACTTTTGAGACAATTTGCCATTCTGTAAGCTGTCTCGCGTCTCCAGCCTCACAAAAGCAATCACTAATTTTTGAGCTGGGCCGGGGCAGATCACAAACGTGAAAATTTCAGAAAAAGTATGAAAATTATTTGGAAAAACGTCTTAAATATATTTTTTTTATTCCTCAAATTAAAATAAGCATAGAAAAAATTAAAAAATTGAAAATTCTTAAAAAAACATCGAACTCTATGTGGCGCCGCTGAGATTCGAACCTACACACTTTGGGATTTTCTATAAAAATTGTGAACGGAGTCTTATCAAGATCAGCCACAATACAACCTAACGGTATGTTGACAAAATGCAATGCTATATTATTCGTTCAATGTATGAGTAAATTGTCATTTTGGTGAATTTCGTTGATATGGTGAATTGTTTTTGTGACTTTCGTTTACTGAATACCGAAATCATCTCAAGTCACAAAAATTGTCTCTAAAGGAAAATCTCAAATTTAAAGACTTGAGATGAGACTGAATTACAGAATTCAGCCGATAATTTTCTTTTACCACTAAATGTAGAAATCGTCTCCTACTCCACCATTATCAAAAAGTCGGTATAAGTTAAATGCGCAGCGTTTATAGCATCGTCGACGATCTCAATTTATGCTCAAGTTATGGTGTTTGTTTTGACTAAACAACTTTTGACTAAATTTACGAGGCTTTCGAAATTATAAAGAACAAGCTTTTCCTGAATTCTGATTAATTCGCTTTTATTATTTATATCATGTGAATATTGTATAGTTTAAAATGAATAGTTAAATGAAATATATGGCGCACTTTTGCGCTTTACTAATAGTTATAGAGAAATTGTTAAAATTAGTTAAATCGGTAAATCCTTTAAACGCAGCGCAGCGTAGTGGCTTGTTATACTCAGCTGAGCAGAGCTCACAGAAGAATATATTAAATTTGTTCGCATAACGGTAATCCGTAACGGCATAAACTAATCGAGATAGATATAGACTTCCATATATCAAAATGATATGGGTGAAAAAAGAAATTCATTTAGCCATGTCCGGCCGTCCGTCCGTCTGTCCGTCCGTCTGTAAACGCGATAACTTGAGTAAATTTTGAGGTATCTTGATGAAATTTTGTATGTAGGTTCCTGGGTGCTCATCTCAGATCGCAATTTAAAATGAACGAAATCGGACTACAACCACGCCCACTTTTTCGATATCGAAAATTTCGAAAAACAGAAAAAGTGCGATAATTCATTACCAAAGACGGATAATGCGATGAAACTTGGTAGGTGCGTTGACCTTATGACGCAAAATAGAAAATTATAAAAATTTTGGGCAATGGACGTGGCACCGCCCACTTTTAAAAGAAGGTAATTTAAAAGTTTTGCAAGCTGTAATTTGGCAGTCGTTGAAGATATCAAGATGAAATTTGGTAGGTACGTTACTCCTATTACTATATGTGTGCTAAATAACAATTAGCGAAATCGGATGACGAACACGCCCACTTTTAAAAAAAATTTTTTTAAAGTCAAATTTTAACAAAAAATTTAATATCTTTACAGTAAAAAAGTAAATTATGTCAACATTCGACTCCAGTAATGATATAAAAATAAAATAAATGTAAGGCGCGATAACCTCCGAAGAGATCTAAGGCCGAGCTTCTCTTCCAATTTGCGTCGTGCTCCTCTTGATTTTTCCCTACAAATTGGCCGGACGGGACCTACATGTTTTATGCCGACTCCGAACGGCATCTGCAAGGCAGATGAGTTTTCACTGAGAGCTTTTCATGGCAGAAATACAATCGGAGCAATTGCCAGACACTGCCGAGGGGCGACCCGCTTAGAAAAATTTTCTTCTAATTGAAAAATCTTATTTCTAAAATTTTGATGTTGCTTTGCCCGGGAGTTGAACCCAGGGCATACGGTGTGATAGGCGGAGCACGCTACCATCACACCACGGTGGCCGCCAGTAATGATATGGTGCAACAAAATACAAAGATAAAAGAAAATTTCAAAATGGGCGTAACTCCGCCCTTTTTCATTTAACTTGTCTAGAACACTTTTAATGCCATAAGTCGAACAAAAATTTACCCATCCTTGTGAAATTTGGTAGGGACATAGATTCTATTACGGTAACTGTTTTCTGTGAAAATGAGCGAAATCGGTTGAAGCCACGCCCAGTTTTTATACACAGTCGACCGCCTGTCCTTCCGCTCGGACTTAAACACGATAACTTGCACAAAAAACGATATATCTTAACTAAACTTAGTTCACGTACTTACCTGAAGTCACTTTATCTTGGTATAAAATATGGCCGAAATCCGACTATGACCACGCCCACTTTTCCGATATCGAAAATTACGAAAAATGAAAAAAATGTCATAATTCTGTACCAAATATGAAAAAAGAGATGAAACATGGTAATTGGATTGGTTTATTGACGCAAAATATAACTTTAGAAAAAAATTTGTAAAATGGGTGTGACACCTACCATATTAAGTAGAAGAAATTGAAAAAGTTCTGCAGGGCGAAATCAAAAGCCCTTGGAATCTTGGCAAGAATACTGTCCGTGGTATGACATATATAAATAAATTAGCGGTACCCGACAGAAGATGTTCTGGGTCACCCTGGTCCACATTTTGGTCGATATCTCGAAAACGCCTTCACATATAAAACTAAGGGCTACTCCCTTTTAAAACCCTCATTAATACTTTTAATTATATACCCATATCGTACAAACACATTCTAGAATCACCTCTGGTCCACCCTTAATGCGATATCTCGAAAAGGCGTCCACCTATAGAACTAAGGCCCACTACGTTTTAAATAATCTTTAACACCTTTCACTTGATACACATGTCATACAAACACATTCCAAGGTTACCCTAGGTTCATTTTGCTAAATGGTGATTTTCCTTTATTTTGTCTCCAAAGCTCTCAGCTGAGTATGTAATGTTCAGTTACACCCGAACTTAGCCTTCCTTACTTGTTTTTGTATCTTTTCGTGCCTCTTATGCGTCTGAATTCTCGCAGCAAACTGATTCCTCGAAGGAACATTTCAATTAATTCAAACGCGCTTACATTTTTGGCACGGTTGCATTTTTGAGTCTTAATACATATAAGCTGTAACTTTTTGTAGAAGTAATAAAATAATTCAAATGCAGTTACGAAGTGATTGATAAGCAGTTTCATTTAAATCAGATTTAAAATACAGTAACGTTCTTAAGGAATATTTCCGAGCATTCTGTGGTTTAAACAGTAACATCCTCCCCCCGTGATTCACGTCACTGTTAAGAGAATCACTACCAACGTCAAGTATTGCAATTTTGGATGCTGCCCTTCGTATGACTCCGGTTGATGTCTTAACTAAAAAGGATCTGACTTGGCCATCTGAAGCTGGCTTTGCCTCTGTGACGATGCCCTGTTTCCAATGCCCTCGGCTTTCGTTGTCGTCGCAGATTATAACAAAGTCACCTACCGCTATCGGCTTTACTCTCTTATACCATTTAATACGTCGTGTCCAAGTGGGAAGATCCTCAAGTATCCACCTCTTCCAGAAGGTTTGCTTCATTTGCTGCGCTATATGCCATTGTTTGCGCAGACATTTTTGTATGAGTGTGCAGGAGTTTGTAGTTCAATTGCGCACCCTAGCAAAAAATGATTTGGTGTTAGAGGTTCTGCGTCTTTGTTTTCTAGTGGAACATGTGTTAGTGGACGCGAATTTATCAAAGTTTCTGCTTCAATCAGTAGACTCTGTAACGTTTCCAACTGTGGCGCTCGTTCTTTAAGTATGAACATTAAAATGCGTTTTACGCTTCTCACCATTCTCTCCCATGCGCCTCCTGCAGATGGATTGGCCGGTGCGATGAAAACCCACTCAATTCCTCTACGATCGCATTCCGATTGCATGCCAACCGGCACGCTTACCCAGTCTTCCTTACTCGCGCCGACAAAATTTGTTCCCATATCGCTCCTAAGTCGCACCGGGACACCTCTTCCGTTTACAAAATTACGAAAGACAATTATGGCGGAATCTGTCGACAAGTCCTTAGCTAGTTCTAAATGGATGGCTCTGATAGCTAAACAAGTAAAAAACGCGACTCAACGTTTTTCACGATGCTGACCTATGGATACCAATATGGGAACGAAATAGTCGACCCCTGAATACGTAAACGTGCGAACGAAGGGCGTAGTTCGAACGCTGGGTACTTGGCCCATGATTGGCGGTTCAGGTACAGCTGAAAAGTTTTTGCACATTTGACAATTAGCTTTAATTGACCTTAATACTCGGCGTGCGTTTGGAATCCAAAACTTCCGACGTATTGCGCATAGTGCTGCATCAAAATTATGGTGATGGTAAACTTCATGATAGTGTTTGGCTATAAGGCGGGATATAGGGTGGTCTTTTGGCAGAATTATTTCTCGCCTAGTTGACAGTGGTAGGCATTCTGCGTAATCAATCCTCCCGGCCAATCGTAATGTGCCTTCCTCGTCTAATATTGGGCTGAGCTTAAAGAGGGAACTACATTTCGGAATTTGCGCACCCTTACATAACAGCTCTTCTCGTTAGCAAACATATTTTGCTGTACTAGTGCGCAAATCAGTAACTCAGTTCGCTTAATTTCATTTGCATTAACGAACTTTGACGCATATTCGTAGACTCTACCCTTGCGAAATTTTACTATATCATATCGTACCCAAGTCATTACTCTTAAGAACTTATAATAATTTGAATACTTGTTGAATGGGATTACCACGTCTGCTAAAGCTATCGTGTATATTTGCTCAGAGCGTCTCTCCTCTTGGCATTCGTTTCGATTAATATCGCTTGGCATTACTGGCCATTCAGTATCAGGTAATCTTAAAAAGTTAGGTCCAGTTAACCACTTACCATTTCCAGAAAATATTTTGATGCGCGTTGCATCATCGTCTGGGTTGTCTATACCTGGGACCCACCTCCACTGACTGGGTTCGGATGTTTGCAAGATCTCAGCTATAAGGTGTGCTACGAACTGCTTGTAGCATCTGGCATCGGATCCTATCCACTGCAGAACTATTTTGAGTCTGACCAAAATATCACTTTCTTTGGCTGCACGTTATGGCTATTGATGACCGCTTCTTTCAACCTTATACCCAGGACAGCTGCTTGCAACTCAAGCCGTGGAAAGGACAGGGGCTTGAACGGGCTACATCGGGATCGACCAGCTACAAATATAACTTCTGTGTTATTTGTGTATTGAATGCGGCAGAAAGCAACGGTAGCAAATGCGATCTCGCTCGCATCGACAAAAATATGCAGTTTTATGTTAGCATTCGGGTTCAAAAATCGTACGCTATAGCATCTGGGCATCTTGAAATCTTCGACGGTGTTCAGCGTTTTGTACCACTGCATCCATATTTTATAAATGTCTTCAGGTATTGGCTCATGCCAGTCAATGCTTCTGTGCCACAAGCTTTGCATTAGCACCTTTGCTCGTAAAACCATTCCACAGAACCAAGTGGGTCGAATATTGACATAGTAACGCTTAACATTTCACCTTTCGTCGGTCGTCTACTATAGTCCAAAACAGCTTTTGGCACTTTTGAAAATGTTAGCTTGAATAAAAAATAATCTTCGTTTAGGTTCCAGTGCATACCCAGTACCTTTTCGGTAGCACCTTCACCTCGGCATATATAATTATTTTTTTGTGTACACGATTGCGCATTGCTCGATACAGCTCGCATAAGCTCTTCTGAATTTGATGCAAACCCTCTTATCTCGAAGCCAGCGCTGCTGTGGATGTCAATTACATCTTTGGTTACTTTAATACTTTCTTTGACGGTGTAAAAACTATCCATGTAATAATATACATAGTGCCTGTCGACGATGGCATCTACGGCTCTTGCGTTCGTATTTCGATATTTTTCAGCATGCATATTTTTTGATAAATTGCGCCGAGCAAGGATAACTTATACTTCGGGCACTTTTGATTGATCGCCATGTCTCCAAATAAAGCGTTGCGCTGTTTGATCTTCTTTACGAATCAAAATCGGATGAAACATCTCGCGGATGTCACCACAAACTGCTACTTTACCCTGCCTAAACTTGCATAATATTGCTAAAAGCGATTTGGGTTGGTATTTTTCCGGCCCTTTCATTAAGACACAATTCAACGACATATTATTGATTTTTGATGCAGTGTCGAAAACAAGTCTGCGTTTGTTACCCTTATTTACGTTAATGTAACAAAATGTGGTAAATACCACGTACGATCGGCACTTACATTTATTTCATCGTGGGAAAGCCGCTTCGCATATCCCTTGTCTACATACTCGGCAATTTTTCCCTTGTACCACTTTCCATACTCTTCATCTCGTGCTATTTTTGTTTCAATTTGCTCTAGACAATTTACGGCCATGCTGTAACTCTGCGGAAAATTTATATTATCTTTATTCCACAGTAAACCATATTCATACCTGCCGTTTATTAAATCTGCATGCGAAAGTCCAATTAGAATTTGTGGTGTTACATTGGTATAATCTGTAATTGGTATATTTCTTAGCTGTTCGTGACGTTGCATGAATTCGCTCAAGTTCAACGATTGCTGTGGTAGATACCACTTCTTTGTTGTACGAACTCCCCTCATTTGATAACTCGGTGCTGCTTCATTTATGCCGCCAATATCAAACGATACTTGCCACGACTGTACTATCGGCACATACATTTATTTCATCGCGGGAAATCCGCTTCGCATATCCCTTGTCTACATACACGGCAATTTTTTCCTTGTACCACTTTCCATACTCTTCATCTCGTGCTATTTTTGTTTCAATTTGCTCTAGACGTTTTACGGCCGTGCTGTAACTCTGCGGACAATTTATGTTATCTTTATTCCACAGTAAACCAGATTCATACCTGCCGTTTACATAATTTATTGTCTGTTGCAACAAATTTTCGGCTCTTGATATCTACTTTTGAGTGTAATATTGGCGATTTCACAATTTCAAACTTTTCTGCAGCAAAATATTCTGACATCTGTTTGTTTATTTCATCCAGTTGTGTGTAATCAATATCTACGTGACCAACTGATCGATATTGGATCCAAACAGTGTCCAACCTACCATTGTTTTGTGGACTGCAAAACCGTCATCTAAATTGGCATGTTTACTTGTTCTTATTAAATCTGCATGCGAAAGTCCAATTAGAATTTGTGGTGTTACATTGGTATAATATGTGATTGGTATATTTCTTAGCTGTTCGTGACGTTGCATGAATTCGCTCAAGTTCAACGATTGCTGTGGTAGATACAACTTCTTTGTTGTACGAACTCCCCTCATTTGATAACTCCGTGCTGCTTCATTTATGCCGCCGATCTCAAACGATACTTGCCACGACTGTTCGCTCATGCTTTTATTTCCAATTCACTTCAGCCGAAGTAAATCTGTTTTGCCTTTGAGGCCAATGGCGTCTGCTGCCTTTTCTTCTAACAGCCATATTTTTGCGCCTTCGTCTATGAAAGCAATAACATTGATTTCTCCTTTTGGACCTTTTATTTTTACGGGCAAATATTTTAGGAGTGTTTGTTTGCGTTGTGGTGAATTCGACATTTGGTCTAATGATTGCCTTGGATTCAAATACATTGTAGCAACATCTGTTTCAACTGATGAAATATTTGTTTTGCTACTATTACTGGGATTGTGAAGCAAACGATCATGATATTTATTACATGACGATATACCATATACACGTCGTTTTCGGCTGTTTTATACACTATGACCGGGCTGTAGACAACAAAAGCACAAGTGTTTCTTTTTGATTCTACCCCAGCGTTTGGAATAATTTTCATCTTTAAATTTTGAGCATTGATTTAAGCTATGGTTTCGATCACATAATGTGCATGTTTTCCTCTCTTTTGCGACAGTCATTATGAGTTTAGGTGGACCTTTCGGCTTGTAGCATGAAGGATCGTTGAACATATTCCGTATTGGCATAACATCTATCGCCATTGACACGTACATGGCGGTGTTTTGCAACCAGTTTAAAAACTGACGCACATTTGGATGTGGATTCTGCATTTCGAGGATGTGGCGTGTCAACTCTTCTCTCTTATTGAGCGGCAATTTGCTCACTAACTCGTCTATTAACATTGGGTTATTTAGATTTGGCAAAGGACCCAAAGTTTCTAAAAATGCTACTAAGTTCGACACCATCGAACTAAAATTTAATATAGCGCCGATTCGTGCGGCAGTGACTGGTGGAAAAGTTCGAGCCTTGGCAATTTGGCTACTAATCAGAAGCTCTGGGCGCCCATAGTGAATTTCTAATGTTTTCATGGATGCATATGCGCCAGATGGGTGTATCAGTAGTAACTCTACTCGCTGCCTAGCCTCTCCTTTTAGGGCTTTCTGAAGGCGCAGCAAATTCTCCAACTGGGAGTACGAGTACATTTCAGTGGTCTCCTCAAAGGCCACGGAAAACATAGGCCACTCTTCGGGTGAACCATGGAACTCTGGTAAATCAAAATTTTACGTGTAACTGAATATCGTATCGGACACCAGGATGGGTGTTCCTGAGGGGCGTTTTGTGGGTTATCCATTGAAGTTGTCGTGGGTGGAAAATTTCTTACTGGCGGAAAATTACCTCGATAGAAGTTGTTTGTGTAGCAGTGTGGCTGCATTATTGGTGGCCGGCATGTGGGCGGCCATATGAAAGCGCCACTGGTTGCATCGAATTGGACGTTGGCTGTATTAACGTCGACAGAGCTTAACATAGAGACGTTGGCAGGGTTAACGCTGACTGAAGCTGGGTTGAAAAGGTTTGCAGTGGTATATAGGCCACTGTTATAATGACTGCAAGTACCCGTAGTGCTGGCAAAATTAGCGCTTGTGGGTATAAAATTTGTAGGTATGGTGTTGGCACAATTAGCACCTGGAGATATAAAATTGGCATGTATGGTGCTGGCAGAATTAGCACCGGCAATATAGGCACTGGCTGAAGTAGTGCTGACTTTAGTGAGGTTTTCATGACACGATTACCTGAGTTAACAAAGATGACTTCACCTGGATTGAAGCCGGCAGACTTGGCTTCGTTGCTAGGTACGTCGGCGGCGGTGACGTTGTTAGCTATTTTACGATGTAGAACATTCTTGTATTCTACCTTTTCCTTCTACTATGATACAAGTGACATTTGCAAGGTTTTTATTTGCTGGCGTAAGTCTTCAATAAGTTGATCAGGTGCCACCATTGTGGTGTTGGACTCGTCTTCACTGCTGGAACTCTTGTTCGTACTATTGTTGTCGGCCAATTGCTTTTCGCGAATATTCGATGAACGCTTTCTCGTACGAAGATTGTAGCGTGAATTTACTGGTGCAGATTTTACGCGAGTAATTTTTGCGTATTTCATTAACGATATTTACGATTTTATAAGCGCGGTAAGCGTAGCAATTTGTACGTAAATTGCGAAAATATATAAAAAGATGTTGTGACTAAACAACTTTTGACTAAATTTACAAGGCTTTCGAAAGTATAAAGAACAAGCTTTTACTGAGTTCTGATTAATTCGCTTTTATTATTTGTAACATGTGAATACTGTATAGTTTAAAATGAATAGTTAAATGAAATATATGGCGCACTTTTGCGCTTTACTAATACTTACTTACTTACTTACTTAATTGGCGCTTAACCGTCTAAACGGTTATGGCCGTCCAACAAGGCGCGCCAGTCGCTCCTTCGCTCCGCCAACCGGCGCCAATTGGTCACACCAAGGGAGTTTAAATCGTTTTCCACCTGGTCCTTCCAACGGAGTGGGGGCCGCCCTCTACCTCTGCTTCCATAGGCGGGTTCCGATAGAAACACTTTCCTGGCCGGAGCATCATCTTTCATTCGCATAGCATGGCCTAGCCAGCGCAGCCGCTGCGTTTTAATTCGCTGGACTATGTTGATGTCTGCGTATAGCTCGTACAGCTCATCATTAAATCTTCTTCGGTACTCGCCATCGCCAACGCGTAGAGGTCCATAAATCTTTCGAAGAACTTTTCTCTCGAACACTCCCAAAGCCGCTTCATCTGCTGTTGTCATGGTCCATGCTTCTGCCCCATATAGCAGGACGGGTACGATAAGTGACTTGTAGAGTATGATTTTCGTTCGCCGAGAGAGGACTTTACTTTTCAATTGCCTACCTAGTCCAAAGTAGCATTTATTGGCAAGATTGATTCTTCGCTGGATTTCAGTGCTGATGTTGTTGCTAATGTTGATGCTGGTTCCCAAATAAACGAAGTCTTTTACTATTTCGAAATTATGGCTGCCAACAGTAGCGTGGTTGCCAAGGCGCATATGCGCTTACTCTTTGCTCGATGACAGCAGGTACTTCGTTTTGTCCTCATTCACCATCAAACCCATCTTTACCGCTTCTTTTTCCAGCTTGGAGTAAGCAGAACTAACAGCGCGGGTGTTTAGGCCGATGATATCAATGTCATCAGCATATGCCAGTAATTGCACGCTTTTATAGTATATTGTTCCAGTGCGGTTAAGTTCTGCAGCTAGTATAATTTTCTCCAGCATCAAATTAAAGAAATCGCACGATAGGGGGTCACCCTGTCTGAAACCTCGTTTAGTTTCGAACGGCTCGGAGAGGTCCTTCCCAATTCTGACTGAGCTGATGGTGTTGCTCAACGTCATTTTGCACAGCCGTATAAGTTTTGCGGGGAAACCAAATTCAGACATAGCGGCATATAGGCAGCTCCTTTTCGTGCTGTCGAAGGCGGCTTTAAAATCGACGAAGAGGTGATGTGTGTCGATTCTCTTTTCACGGGTTTTTTCCAAGATTTGGCGCATTGTGAAAATCTGGTCGATGGTAGATTTACCAGGTCTGAAGCCGCACTGATAAGGTCCAATCAGCCGGTTCACGGTGGGCTTCAATCTTTCGCACAATACACTTGAAAGGACCTTATATGCGATATTAAGAAGGCTGATTCCACGATAGTTGGTGCATTTTGCAGTATCCCCCTTCTTGTGGACTGGGCAAAGAACACTTAGATTCCAACCGTCGGGCATGCTTTCGTCCGCCCATATTTTGTTAAGAAGCTGCTGCATGCGCCTTACCAACTCCTCGCCGCCGAACTTGAATAGCTCCGCAGGCAATCCATCAGCGCCCACGGCCTTGTTGTTTTTCAATCTGGTTATTGCTATTCTAACTTCGTCATAATCGGGCGGGGGGACATATATTCCATCATCATCGATTGCGGGATCGGGTTCTTCATCTCTGCGCGGTGAATTGCTGCCTCCATTTAGGAGAGCAGAGAAGTGTTCCCTCCATAATCTAAGCACTCTCTGGACATCAGTTACAAGGTCGCCGTTTTCATTCCTACAGGAGTTTGCCCCGGTCTTAAAACCTTCCGTCTGTCGCCGTATTTTTTGGTAGAATTTTCGGGCGTTATTCCTGGTGGCTAGCAGCTCAAGCTCCTCGCACTCACGCCTTTCTGCTTCTGCTTTTTTCTTCCTGAAAAGGCGTCTCGCTTCCCTTTTCAACTCACGATAGCGTTCACACACTCCTCTTGTCGCGCTCGCTTTTAACGTAGCCCTGTAGGCAGCGTCTTTTCTTTCGGTTGCAACGCGGCATTCTTCATCATACCAGTTGTTTTTTCGTGGCCGCCGGTAACCAATTTTTTCCTCGGCGGCAGTATGAAGTGCTTTGGAGATATGCTCCCACTGCTCCTGTATTCCTTCAGGATGAGTTGTGCCCTCAGAGAGCAGGTGTGAGAGTCGAGTTGCGAAATCATTGGCAGTCTGTTGTGATTGAAGCTTTTCGACGTCTAGCTTTCCTTGTGTTTTTTGTTCCTTGTTTTTAGCCGCGTTGAGGCGGGTGCGTATTTTGGCTGCAACGAGATAATGGTCCGAATCGATGTTAGGTCCTCGGATCGTTCGCACATCTAAAACACTGGAGGCATGCCGTCCGTCTATCACAACGTGATCGATCTGATTGCGAGTATTTCGATCAGGAGACAGCCATGTAGCTTGATGTATCTTTTTATGCATGAACCTCGTGCTTGATATGACCATGTTTCGAGCACCGGCAAAGTCAATCAGCCTCAGTCCGTTAGGAGAAGTTTCATTGTGTAGGCTGAACTTTCCGACTGTAGGGCCAAAAACACCTTCTTGGCCCACCCTGGCGTTAAAGTCGCCAAGCACGACTTTTATATCATGACGGGGGCAGCGCTCGTATGTGCGTTCTAATCGTTCATAAAAAGTGTCTTTCACCTCACCGTCTTTCTCCTCTGTCGGCGCATGGGCGCAGATGAATGATATATTAAAAAATTTTGCTTTTATTCGAATAGCGGCGAGACGCTCGTCCACAGGCGTGAACGCCAGCACTTGGCGACAAAGTCTCTCTCCCACCACGAATCCGACGCCGAAACTGCACTTATTCGCATGGCCACTCCAATATATGTCACAATTTTTGATCTTCTTTCTTCCTTGCTTCGTCCAACGCATTTCTTGGATGGCGGTGATGTCAGATTTTGCTTTGACGAGGACATCAACCAGCCGGGCATCTGCACCAATCCCATTCAGGGAGCGGACGTTCCAGGTGCATGCCCTCAATTCATTGTCCTTCAAACGTTTGCCATGGTCGTCATCAATAGAGAGTGTATTTATCCGAGGCTTGTTGTTATATTTCATTGGAGTATGGTTTTACGTGACGGGTCCCAAGCCCAGCGCACAACCCGCTCAGCGGGGGTGAAAATATTAATTGGCACGTTTATATAGCGAGCCGCTTGCTCCAAGACAGACGCCCGCTTGCAGCCGCACCTAGAGGTGTACAGACGCTGCCGATGAAATCTCCCCCGGCTAGCCCTTAAACCGATTATGTCAGAGTGGCCTAGCCAGGTTGTCGCCTTCTCACATTAGCTCACCGCTAAACGGGTGTTTAGCGGCTACCCAGAGGATACTTGGCCGCAAGCGACCGGCAGTAGTGAGCTGCTTGAACCGCATGCAAAAGAATCGCTCTGGCCATTCCCAGGTGAATGGCGGTCAGAAGCTTTCCCCACTTGCGCTTTACTAATAGTTGTAGAGAAATTGTTTAAATTAGTTAAATCGTTTAAACGCAGCGCAGCGTAGTGGCTTGTTTTTACATCTTTTCGTGCCTCGTATGCGTCTGAATTCTCGTAGCAAACTGATTCCTCGAAGGAACGTTTCGGTTAATTCAAACGCGCTTACATTTTTGGCACGGTTGCATTTTTGAGTATTAATACAGATAAGTTGTAATTTTTTGTAGAAGTAATAAAATAATTCAAATTCAGTTTCGAAGTGATTGATAAGCAGTTTCATTTAAGTCAGATTTAAAATACTGTAACGTTCTTAAGGAATATTTCCGAGCATTCTGTGGTTTAAACAGTAACAGTGTTAATGGACTGAACTTTGTTGATCATATATATTAAGACCATCGGCACTTGGTAAAGTATAGGGGAAAAGTATCGAGGTAAAGTATCGATATTTTACTCAGTACTTGGAAAAAAGCATCGAGTACGAAATAAGCAGACGTAGCAAACAATCGTCCTCCCGAAGTAGGTCTTTGACGTCAAACGTATTCTCTTTATTAACTAGGACTGAACTGTATTCTAATTCCACCCGATAACCATCCTTTGTTTGCCCTGGTGATTAAATGGTTGAACCTTGTTTGGGGCACTTTAGGAATAGAAAAAACGTAGAGTAGCATTGTGCCAGTTGTGTAGATAGATGGTATGGCTTCAATGGGAGGACGTCTATCTTGCTTGTAATTTCGTTGATTCCTTTTTTATCTAGCTGGTTGCTGTTGACCACACCTGCCTTGGCCATCTGATAGGCTTGAACACATTCGCTGACGTCGTCCCTTGTGTAGAACTTCAGAATGTGGCCATAGCCAAGGATTATTTATCTATATAATATAATTGTATATTTGACTTCCAATCATAAAGACTACTAATAACAGTGGTATAAATAATTTATTTAATTTCCTAATCATCATCACGATTACCTTTCTCTCTACGATTTTTTTAATTACCATCAATTTTTTTTTTTATTTTTGATGTTTAAATTGCATTAATTTTACCTATAATTATAATTATTAAATTAACCCATATTTTTTTATATTAACTACTACTTCAATTACATTCATTTTATTTGAATTTTTTGAATTTATCATGAATGAAATCAAGGAATATCAAATTAAATAAATAATTATGTAATAAAATAGGGTTGTGGTTAAAAAAAAAACATTTGATTTTTGATCTAATGAAGCGTTTTTATTGTATTTAGTTTCGACCTAAACTTAGGTAACATTTATACCCTTATTCATAACATTAATTGAAGCTAAAAAGAGGCCTATCATTGTTAATGATAAAAATGAGATTATATACTCCAATTAAAGAAGTAAGATGAGCAAGAAAAAGCCTGTCAATTTTATCTTTTAATGGTTTCATTCCATTTACACTTCTCTAATTTATATAATTTATTAAAAACCTACATTTTCATTGTAAAACTAAAAAAAAAAATCTATAAATTTTGTTATTACAATATTTTATTCATTATATATATATATATAATGAAAAAATTTTAATTACCTTAACAACTTCAAAGTTGTACTTTAAATTTGAGTTGTTTGAATAAAATATAAATAAAACAATTAATATAATAATTCATAAAATAAATAATATTAAATACATTTTTAAATTATTATTATGAAAAACAAAAATAATTGAGAATATTTATTTAAATTATTATATAAATTTTGACTACCTAAAAATTCAGATCAACCTTGATCAAAAGACTTACAAATTATATTTCCCAATACTAAAGGATAATTAATTAAACCATAAGTAGAAATATAATGCATAAGTCATATAAAACCAAAGTAATTAATAATTAAATAATTAATTAAAGATTTATCAAAGAAACATTAGAAATTAAATAACCTGGTGTTCCTCCAAAAATACAAACAAATAATTTTATAAATTTTATAATCATATGTTTGTTCAAGGTGTTCAATTTTACTTAAGATTTTTAAGGAATTAATGAGCTTAACACCGGTAAATAATAATTTTTATTCAATTATTGTTTTGGTTTAATAGGATTTTTAAGAATTAATGAGCTTAACTCCGGTAAATACTAATTGTTATTGTTATTCAATTATTATTTTGGTTTTATAGGAAAAAACTGGAAAGAAGGAAACATTTACTGGTATATTGCGATGGTACCATTTCGAAAACCGCCACGTCATCATCGTCAGGCAATTTCGTTTTGTTTTTCTTTCATTTTGGATTTTTATGAAACTGCCTTCTTTCCCACTACATAATTATACTCAGTTGAGCAGAGCTCACAGAGTATATTAACTTTGATTGCATAACGGTTGGTTGTACAGGTATAAAGGAATCGATATAGATATAGACTTCCATATATCAAAATCATCAGCATCGAAAAAAAATTTCATTGAGCCATGTCCGTCCGTCCGTCCGTCTGTCCGTAAACACGATAACTTGAGTAAATTTTGAGGTATCTTGATGAAATTTGGTATGTAGGTTCCTGGGCACTTATCTCAATATAAAATTAGTAAAGCTTTGGACA
This sequence comes from Eurosta solidaginis, assembly GCF_040869045.1. NCBI lineage: Eukaryota > Metazoa > Arthropoda > Insecta > Diptera > Tephritidae > Eurosta > Eurosta solidaginis. The sequence goes on from NC_090324.1 coordinate 98,072,524, forward strand.
ATGGGCGTGGCACCGCCCACTTTTAAAAGAAAGTAATTTGGAAGTTTTACAAGCTGTAATTGGGCAGTCGTTGCAGATATCATAATGAAATTTGGCAGGAACATTACTCCTATTGTATATGTACTCCTATTGTATAAGAAACCTTAGCAAAATCGGAGAACGACCACGCCCACTTTAAAAAAATTTTTTTTAAAGTCGAATTTAAAAAAAAAAAAGTTAATATCTTTACAGTATATAAGTATAATATGTCAACATTCAACTCCAGTAATGATATGGTGCAACAAAATACAAAAATAAAAGAAAATTTCAAAATGGGCGTGGCTCCGCCCTTTTTCGTTTAATTTGTCTACAATACTTTTAATGCCATAAGTCGAACCAAAATTTACCAATCCTTCTGAAATTTTGTAGGGGCATAGATTCTATGACGTTAACTATTTTCTGTGAAAATGGGCGAAATCGGTTGAAGCCACGCCCAGTTTTTATACACAGCCTTCCGTCTGTCCTTCCCCTCGGCCGATAACACGATAACTTCAGCAAAAACCCGATATATCTTTACTAAACTTAGTCCAGGTACTTACCTGAACTCACTTTATCTTGGTACAAAAAATGGACGAAATCCGACTATAACCGCGCCCACTTTTTCGAAATCGAAAATTACTAAAAATGAAAAAATGCCATAATTCTATCCAAACACGAAAAAAGGGATGAAACATGGTAATTTTATTGGTTTATTGACGCAAAAAATAACTTTAGAAAAAACTTTGTAATATGGTTGTGACACCACCATATTAAGTACAAGAAAATGAAAAAGTTCTGTAAAGCGAAATCAAAAGCCCTTGGAAGCTTGGCAGGAATACTGTTCGTGGTATTAAATATATAAATAAATTAGCGGTACCCGACAGATGACCTTCTGGGTCACCCTGGTCCACATTTTGGTCGATATCTCGAAAACGCCTTCACATATACAACTACCACCACCCCTTTTAAAAGCCTCATTAATACCTTTAATTTGATACCCATATCGTACAAACACATTCTAGAGTCACCCCTGGTCCACCTTTATGGCGATGTCTCGAAACGGCTTCCACCTATAGAACTAAGGCCCACTGCCTTTTAAAATACTCATTAACACCTTTCATTTGATACCCATATCGTACAAACACATTCTAGAGTCACCACTGGCCCACCTTTATGGCGATGTCTCGAAACGGCGTCCACCTATGGAACTAAGGATCACTCCCTTTTAAAATACTCAGTACCACCTTTCATTTGATACCCGTATCGTAAAAACATATTCTAGAGTCACCCCTGGTCCACCTTTAGAACTATGGCCTACTCCCTTTTAAAATACTCATTAACACCTTTCATTTGATACCCATATCGTACAAACACATTCTAGAGTCACCACTGGTCCACCTTTATGGCGATGTCTCGAAACGGCGTCCACCTATGGAACTAAGGATCACTCCCTTTTAAAATACTCAGTACCACCTTTCATTTGATACCCGTATCGTAAAAACATATTCTAGAGTCACCCCTGGTCCACCTTTAGAACTATGGCCTACTCCCTTTTAAAATACTCATTAACACCTTTCATTTGATACCCATATCGTACAAACACATTCTAGAGTCACCCCTGGTCCACCTTTATGGCAATATCTCGAAAAGGCGTCCACCTATAGAACTAAGACCCACTCCCTTTTGAAATACTCATTAACACCTTTCATTTGATACCCTTATCGTACAAATACATTCTAGAGTCACCCCTGGTCCATCTTTATGGCGATATCTCGAAAAGGCGTCCACCTATGGAACTAGGGCCCCTCCCTTTTAAAATACTCATTAACACCTTTCATTTGATACCCATATCGTACAAACACATTCTAGAGTAACCTCTGGTCCACCTTTATGGCGATATCTCGAAAAGGCGCCCACCTATAGAACTAAGGATCACTCGCTTTTATAATACTCATTACCACCTTTCATTTGATACCCATATCGTAAAAACACATTCTAGAGTCACCCCTGGTCCACCTTTAGGACTATGGCCCACTCCCTTTTAAAATACTCTTTAATACCTTCCATTTGATACCCATGATATACAAACACATTCCAGGGTTACCCTAGGTTAATTTTCCCACATGGTGATTTTCCCTTATTTTGTCTCCAAAGCTCTCACCTGAGTATGTAATGTTCGGTTACTCTCGAACTTAGCCTTCCTTACTTGTTTTTTTTTATATTTTTATTTAATTTTTTATGAAGGTATCCTCTATTCAATTTGAAATTTTCGTCTTGTGTCACACTTACATATTACATATTTTGACGAATATTAGTAACATCACAGTGGCTCACATCTTATTTGGTGTGTGTTTGTACATAGTATAAGTGCACTTATTGCGTTTTTATATGGAGCTAGTTTTCACTTCACTTAATTTTATGCACTTTAACCCTAGAATAGTAAACATATTTTTTGTCCTTGAATGGTAAACATAGCCTGTGAGGCGCATTTTATAAAAACGCATTATATCACCTTTATAAAAACAAAGCTTTATTAAAACAAAGGCAAAACATATTTCTTATATCTTTCGTAACAAAAATAAACAAAGAACAATTCATTTTCTTAATCTAAAAAATATTGCATAGTCATATAAATAGATCACATTTTTTAAGTGGTGGTATAAAGAGATCGTTTGAAAAAAACAAAAAAAAAAAAACTTCCATTCTAGAAAATTGTGTAAATCTTCTCTAGCTTATAGATCTTATATCAATTTTACATGTTAAAAAAGAATATGAAACTTCTGTGTAAGAACAAACTGTGCACAGTAAAAAAAAATTGTGTGTTTTTTCACCTAGTTTTTCCGTCACATTGCCAACAGTTCGGTAATCTGTGCTCTAAACAGTAAGTTTTTTGCATTTTGCGCAGTACTATACACTCATACGCTTCAACTTCGGATCACAGAAATCGCATCTTGATCTTTTGCCCTTTTTTATTCCTGGTTCGTCTGTATCATCGTCAGTATTATGACCAATCGATTCATTTATTGCCGCGCGAACTCTTTTTTGCATACGTGGCCTTTCCTCCAAACGGATGGCGCACCAGACTTTACACAAGTCTTTGCTTAATTTTTTGAGGAATTCTCTTCTTGTCATTGGCTTAGTTTTCATAATTTCACAATTGGAAACATAGATTATATAGCTGTTGAGTAGGGCCATATTCAACATTCCGTAAAACATGCAAAGTGGCCAACGCTTGGTTTTACGGCTACAGCTTGAGTGACCACACATCTGATTGAATGTGTCCACAGCACCTTTTGTTTCCTTATATGATTGAATTATTACTGGCTTACCGGAAACGGGGTCAACGGAAGGCTTGTCGTGCATCGTACAAAGCAAAAGAACAGTCTTTTGAGGCTTTGGCTTGTAGCTAACAAGAGTGAGCTTTTCATGGAATCCAAAAAGATATGTTCCAACACCGCGTGATGAATTATATTTGAATTCTGCTGGAATTTCCTGTTTATTATTTCGAATTGTTCCAATGAGAGTTAAGTTGTAGGGTGGTTTAAGCAATTGCTCAGCTAGCGGTATAGAAGTAAACCAGTTATCGGAAGTTAAATTACGATTTGTCCCATGTATTGTCTTTGTTAGCAGCTTGCAATAGTAAGAGCCCAATGGTTCATTTATGGTTATACCGGTGTTTTACCCAAGTATGGAGAGGCATCAATCATATACTTGGATCTTACATCACACACCAAAACGATCTTTATTCCATATTTGGCCGGCATATTAGGAATATACATGCGGAATGGACAACGTCCCCTGAACGCCAAAAGTTGCTCATCTATTGTCACGTATGAACCTGGTTTATACAGATCTCTACATTGTTTAATAAAAAGCTCCCAAAAATTTCGAATAGAAGCAAACTTATCGGTTTTTTTTCTGTCATCTCTAGTGTTACGGTCATCGAAATGCAGAAACTTCACAAGAAACTCAAATCGTTTACAACTCATAGCAGCTAAATTTTGTGATCCACAAATCGTAGAACCAAACAGCTCATTACTTGATAAGTGATTATTTTTTAGCACACCGCTCAATACAAATATACCAAGAAGAGAACGAAGCTCCTCTTTTGTAACCTGTGATGTAGTAGTACTCTGTATTTTATAATTTCTAGCTGCTTGGTCTATATATTCGATAGTGCGCAAAAGTACCTCGTTCATCAAATCTGAGGTAAAAAATAACTCAAAACATTTCAAGGGATCTACTATGCCTTTGGCTCCTTCTTTTGGCCCAGGCATAATATGAACTATGTTTCTCGAAGGAGTTCTGTTCGATACCTTTATTTGACGAAGACGGTTCAGTGGACCAAATATAATTATTCTTACCCCTTATAACCGATGCACCATTATCCGACTCTCACCAGCTAGTTGCTCTCTATTTCGCAACGTTCCTATATCTACAGCTTCCTGAACATGAGTAGGTTTAGATTGCTCGTTGGCATAACTTCTTTAGATACAACTATATTTTGCACGTCATCGTCTGAATCTGCTACGTAAGTGGGGTCAGCCAAACTGTCATCCGAATCGAAATCTACTTCTAAGTCGTCCTCCAACTCACTTCCATCTAGCGATATCTCCTCCAGCCATTTTATTAGTTGCACTTCAGAAGTAGCCATCTCAAAAACTATAAAATTATATACAAGCCCTAACTTTTAGCAACAAACAAAAAAATACGCAAATAAAAGCCTACAAAGAAAATTACCTTTATTGCTAAAGAGTGCCTCGCAGGCGACGCACATACATATATTTTAGAAGCGCAACGGAGCAAAAGCAAAACACTACTTCACACAAGTTCGCTCAGCACTAACTGTGTTGGCACGAACGCATGCTTTGCTAGGAATGAGCGATTCGGAAATATCGAAAAAAAAATATGTATGCGCCTGATAGGCCATGTTTACCGTTCTAGGGTTAAGTAATTTATTATTATACTCAGTTGAGCAGAGCTCACAGAGTATATTAACTTTGATTGCATAACGGTTGGTTGTACAGGTATAAAGGAATCGATATAGATATAGACTTCCATATATCAAAATCATCAGTATCGAAAAAAAATTTGATTGAGCCATGTCCGTCCGTCGGTCCGTCCGTCTGCCCGTTAACACGATAACTTGAGTAAATTTGGAGGTATCTTGATGAAATTTGGTATGTAGGTTCCTGGGCACTCATCTCAGATCGCTATTTAGAATGAACGATATCGGACTATAACCACGCCCACTTTTTCGATATCGAAAATTTCGAAAAATCGAAAAAGTGCGATAATTCATTACCAAAGATGGATAAAGCGATGAAACTTGGTAGGTGAGTTGAACTTATGGCGCAGATTAGAAAATTTGTAAATTTTTGGACAATGGGCGTGGCACCGCCCACTTTTAAAAGAAAGTAATTTAGAAGTTTTGCAAGCTGTAATTTGGCAGTCGTTGAAGGTATCATGATGAAATTTGGCAGGAACGTTACCCCTGTTACTATACGTATGCATAAGAAAACTTAGCAAAATCGGAGAACGACCACGCCCACCTTAAAAAAAAAATCTTTTAAAGTCAAATTTAAAAAAAAAGTTAATATCTTTACAGTATATAAGTAAATTATTTCAACACTCAACTCCAGTAATGATATGGTGCAACCAAAATACAAAAATAAAAGAAAATTTCAAAATGGGCGTGGCTCCGCCCTTTTTCGTTTAATTTGTCTGGAATACTTTTAATGCCATAAGTCGAACAAAAATTTACCAATCCTTCTGAAATTTGGTAGTGGCATAGATTCTATGACGGTAACTATTTTCTGCGAAAATGGGCGAAATCGGTTGAAGCCACGCCCAATTTTTTTTCACTGTCGTCCGTCTGTCCTTTCCCTGGGCCGTTAACACGATAACTTGAGCAAAAACCGATATATCTTTACTAAACTTAGTCCACGTACTTATCTGAACCCACTTTATCTTGGTACAAAAAATGGACGAAATCCGACTATAACCGCGCCCACTTTTTCGAAATCGAAAATTACTAAAAATAAAAAAAAAACCATAATTCTATACCAAACACGAAAAAGGGATGAAACATGGTAATTTGATTGGTTTATTGACGCAAAAAATAACTTTAGAAAAACTTTGTAAAATGGGTATGACACCTACCATATTAAGTAGAAGAAAATGAAAAAGTTCTGTAAGGCGAAATCAAAAGCCCTTGGAATCTTGGCAGGAATACTGTTCGTGGTATTACATATGTATATAAATAAATTAGCGGTACCCGACAGATGATGTTCTGGGTCACCCTGGTCCACATTTTGGTCGATATCTCGAAAACGCCTTCACATATACAACTACCATCACCCCTTTTAAAACCATCATTAATACCTTTAATTTGATACCCATATCGTACAAACACATTATAGAGTCACCCCTGGTCCACATTTATGGCGATATCTCGAAAAGGCGTCCACCCATAGAACTAAGGGCCACTCCCTTTTAAAATACTCATTAACACCTTTCATTTGATACCCATATCGTACAAACACATTCTATAGTCACCCCTGGTCCACCTTTATGGTGATATCTCGAAAAGACGTCCACCTATGGAACTAAGGCCCCTCCCTTTTAAAATACTCATTAACGCCTTTCATTTGATACCCATATCGTACAAACACATTCTAGAGTCACCCCTGCTCCACTTTTATGGCAATATCTCGAAAAGGCGTCCACCTATAGAACTAAGGTCCACTCCCTTTTGAAATACTCATTAACAACTTTCATTAGATACCCATATCGTACAAATACATTCTAGAGTCGCCCCTGGTCCATCTTTATGGTGATATCTCGAAAAGACGTCCACCTATGGAACTAAGGCCCCTCCCTTTTAAAATACTCATTAACGCCTTTCATTTGATACCCATATCGTACAAACACATTCTAGAGTCACCACTGGTCCACCTTTATGGCGATATCTCTAAAAGGCGTCCACCTATAGAACTAAGGATAACTCGCTTTTATAATACTCATTACCACCTTTCATTGGATACCCATAACGTACAAACACATTCTAGAGTCACCCCTGGTCCACTTTTAGAACTATGGCACACTCCCTTTTAAAATACTCTTTAATACCTTCCATTTGATACCCATGTCATACAAACACATTCCAGGGTTACCCTAGGTTCATTTTCCTACATGGTGATTTTCCCTTATTTTGTCTCCAAAGCTCTCAGCTGAGTATGTAATGTTCGGTCACACCCGAACTTAGCCTTCCTTACTTGTTTTTCTTTCATTTTGGATTTTTATGAAACTGCCTTCTTTCCCACTGCATAATTATACTCAGTTGAGCAGAGCTCACAGAGTATATTATCTTTGATTGCATAACGGTTGGTTGTACACGTATAAAGGAATCGATATAGATATAGACTTCCATATACCAAAATCATCAGTATCGAAAAAAAATTTGATTGAGCCATGTCCGTCCGTCCGTCTGCCCGTTAACACGATAACTTGAGTAAATTTTGAGGTATCTTGATGAAATTTGGTATGTAGGTTTCTGGGCACTCATCTCAGATCGCTATTTAGAATGAACGATATCGGACTATAACCACGCCCACTTTTTCGATATCGAAAATTTCGAAAAATCGAAAAAGTGCGATAATTCATTATCAAAGATGGATAAAGCGATGAAACTTGGTAGGTGAGTTGAACTTATGGCGAAGATTAGAAAATTTGTAAATTTCTGGACAATGGGCGTGGCACCGCCCACTTTTAAAAGAAAGTAATTTGGAAGTTTTGCAAGCTGTAATTGGGCAATCGTTGCAGATATCATGATGAAATTTGGCAGGAACATTACTCGTATTACTATATGTATGCATAAGAAAACTTAGCAAAATCAGAGAACGACCACGCCCACTTTTAAAAAAAAAATTTTTTAAAGTCAAATTTAAAAAAAAAAGTGAATATCTTTACAGTATATAAGTATAATATGTCAACATTCAACTCCAGTAATGATATGGTGCAACAAAATACAAAAATAAAAGAAAATTTCAAAATGGGCGTGGCTCCGCCCTTTTTCGTTTAATTTGTCTACAATACTTTTAATGCCATAAGTCGAACAAAAATTTACCTATCCTTCTGAAATTTTGTAGGAGCATAGATTCTATGACGTTAACTATTTTCAGTGAAAATGGGCGAAATCGGTTGAAGCCACGCCCAGTTTTTATACACAGTCTTCCGTCTGTCCTTCCGCTCGGCCGTTAACACGATAACTTCAGCAAAAATCCGATATATCTTTACTAAGCTTAGTCCCGGTACTTACCTGAACTCACTTTATCTTGGTACAAAAAATGGACGAAATCCGACTATAACCGCGCCCACTTTTTCGAAATCGAAAATTACTAAAAATGAAAAAATGCCATAATTCTATCCAAACACGAAAAAAGGGATGAAACATGGTAATTTGATTGGTTTATTGACGCAAAAAATAACTTTAGAAAAAACTTTGTAAAATGGGTGTGACACCTACCATATTAAGTAGAAGAAAATGAAAAAGTTCTGTAAAGCGAAATCAAAAGCCCTTGGAATCTTGGCAGGAATACTGTTCGTGGTATTAAATATATAAATAAATTAGCGGTACCCGACAGATGATGTTCTGGGTCACCCTGGTCCACATTTTGGTAGATATCTCAAAAACGCCTTCACATATACAACTACCACCACCCCTTTTAAAAGCCTCATTAATACCTTTAATTTGATACCCATATCGTACAAACACATTCCAGAGTCACCCCTGGTTCACCTTTATGGCGATGTCTCGAAACGGCTTCCACCTATAGAACTAAGGCCCACTGCCTTTTAAAATACTCATTAACACCTTTCATTTGATACCCATATCGTACAAACACATTCTAGAGTCACCACTGGCCCACCTTTATGGCGATGTCTCGAAACGGCGTCCACCTATGGAACTAAGGATCACTCCCTTTTAAAATACTCAGTACCACCTTTCATTTGATACCCATATCGTAAAAACATATTCTAGAGTCACCCCTGGTCCACCTTTAGAACTATGGCCCACTCCCTTTTAAAATACTCTTTAATGCCTTCCATTTGATACCCATGATATACAAACACATTCCAGGGTTACCCTAGGTTCATTTTCCTACATGGTGATTTTCCATTATTTTGTCTCCAAAGCTCTCACCTGAGTATGTAATGTTCGGTTACACTCGAACTTAGCCTTCCTTACTTGTTTTTTTTTTATATTTTTATTTAATTTTTTATGAAGGTATCCTCTATACAATTTCAAATTTTCGTCTTGTGTCACGCTTACATATTACATATTTTGACGAATATTAGTAACATCACAGTGGCTCACAGCTTATTTGGTGTGTGTTTGTACATAGTATAAGTGCACTTATTGCGTCTTTATATGGAACTAGTTTTCACTTCACTTAATTTTATGCACTTTAACCCTAGAATAGTAAACATATTTTTTGTCCTTGAATGGTAAACATAGCCTGTGAGGCGCATTTTATAAAAACGCATTATATCACCTTTATAAAAACAAAGCTTTATTAAAACAAAAGCAAAAACATATTTCTTATATCTTTCGTAACAAAAATAAACAAAGAACAATTCATTTTCTTAATCTAAAAAATATTGTATAGTCATATAAATAGATCACATTTTTTAAGTGGTGGTATAAAGAGATCGTTTGAAAAAAACAAAAAAAAAAACTTCCATTCGAGAAAATTTTGTAAATCTTCTCTAGCTTATAGATCTTATATCAATTTTACATGTTAAAAAAGAATATGAAACTTCTGTGTAAGAACAAACTGTGCACAGTAAAAAAAATTGTGTGTTTTTTCACCTAGTTTTTCCGTCACATTGCCAACATTTCGGTGATCTGTGCTCTAAACAGTAACTTTTTTTGCATTTCGCGCAGTAATATACACTCATACGCTTCAACTTCGGATCACAGAAATCGCATCTTGATCTTTTGCCCTTTTTTATTCCTGGTTCGTCTGTATCATCGTCAGTATTATGACCAATCGATACATTTATTGCCGCACGAACTCTTTTTTGCATACGTGGCCTTTCCTCCAAACGGATGGCGCACCAGTCTTTACACAAGTCTTTGCTTAATTTTTTGAGGAATTCTCTTCTTGTCATTGGCTTAGTTTTCATAATTTCACAATTGGAAACATAGATTATATAGCTGTTGAGTAGGGCCATATTCAACATTCCGTAAAACATGCAAAGTGGCCAACGCTTGGTTTTACGGCTACAGCTTGAGTGACCACACATCTGATTGAATGTGTCCACAGCACCTTTTGTTTCATTATGTGATTGAATTATTACTGGCTTACCGGAAACGGGGTCAACGGAAGGCTTGTCGTGCATCGTACAAAGCAAAAGAACAGTCTTTTGAGGCTTTGGCTTGTAGCTAACAAGAGTGAGCTTTTCATGGAATCCAAAAAGATATGTTCCAACACCGCGTGATGAATTATGTTTGAATTTTGCTGGAATTTCCTGTTTATTATTTCGAATTGTTCCAATGAGAGTTAAGTTGTAGGGTGGTTTAAGCAATTGCTCAGCTAGCGGTATAGAAGTAAACCAGTTATCGGAAGTTAAATTACGATTTGTCCCATGTATTGTCTTTGTTAGCAGCTTGCAATAGTAAGAGCCCAATGGTTCATTTATGGTTATACCGGTTTTTTTACCCAAGTATGGTGAGGCATCAATCATATACTTGGATCTTATATCACACACCAAAACGATCTTTATTCCATATTTGGCCGGCATATTAGGAATATACATGCGGAATGGACAACGTCCCCTGAACGCCAAAAGTTGCTCATCTATTGTCACGTATGAACCTGGTTTATACAGATCTCTACATTGTTTAATAAAAAGCTCCCAAATATTTCGAATAGGAGCAAACTTATCGGTTTTTTTTCTGTCATCTCTAGTGTTACGGTCATCGAAATGCAGAAACTTCACAAGAAACTCAAATCGTTTACAACTCATAGCAGCTAAATTTTGTGATCCACAAATCGTAGGATCAAACAGCTCATTACTTGATAAGTGATTATTTTTTAGCGCACCGCTCAATACAAATATACCAAGAAGGGAACGAAGCTCCTCTTTTGTAACCTGTGATGTAGTAGTACTCTGTATTTTATAATTTCTAGCTGCTTGGTCTATATATTCGTTAGTGCGCAAAAGTACCTCGTTCATCAAATCTGAGGTAAAAAATAACTCAAAACATTTCAAGGGATCTACTATGCCTTTGGCTCCTTCTTTTGGCCCAGGCATAATATGAACTATGTTTCTCGAAGGAGTTCTGTTCGATACCTTTATTTGACGAAGACGGTCCAGTGGACCAAATATAATTATTCTTACCCCTTATAACCGATGCACCATTATCCGACTCTCACCAGCTAGTTGCTCTCTATTTCGCAATCTTCCTATATCTACAGCTTCCGGAACATGAGTAGGTTTAGATTGCTCGTTGGCATAACTTCTATTAGATACAACTATATTTTGCACGTCATCGTCTGAATCTGCTACGTAAGTGGGGTCAGCCAAACTGTCATCCGAATCGAAATCTACTTCTAAGTTGTCCTCCAACTCACTTCCATCTAGCGATATCTCCTCCAGCCATTTTATTAGTTGCACTTCAGAAGTAGCCATCTCAAAAACTATAAAATTATATACAAGCCCTAACTTTTAGCAACAAACAAAAAAATACGCAAATAAAAGCCTACAAAGAAAATTACCTTTATTGCTAAAGAGTGCCTCGCAGGCGACGCACATACATATATTTCAGAAGCGCAACGGAGCAAAAGCAAAACACTACTTCACACAAGTTCGCTCAGCACTAACTGTGTTGGCACGAACGCATGCTTTGCTAGGAATGAGCGATTCGGAAATATCGAAAAAAAAATATATATGCGCCTGATAGGCCATGTTTACCGTTCTAGGGTTAAGTAATTTATTATTATACTCAGTTGAGCAGAGCTTTGATTGCATAACGGTTGGTTGTACAGGTATAAAGGAATCGATATAGATATAGACTTCCATATACCAAAATCATCAGTATCGAAAAAAAATTTGATTGAGCCATGTCCGTCCGTCCGTCCGTCCGTCCGTCTGCCCGTTAACACGATAACTTGAGTAAATTTTGAGGTATCTTGATGAAATTTGGTATGTAGGTTCCTGGTCACTCATCTCAGATCGCTATTTAAAATGAACGATATCGGACTATAACCACGCCCACTTTTTCTATATCGAAAATTTCTAAAAATCGAAAAAGTGCGATAATTCATTACCAAAAATGGATAAAGCGATGAAACTTGGTGGCTGAGTTGAACTTATGGCGCAGAATAGAAAATTAGTAAAGTTTTGTACAATGGGCGTGGCACCGCCCACTTTTAAAAGAAAGTAATTTGGAAGTTTTGCAAGCTGTAATTGGGCAGTCGTTGCAGATATTATGATGAAATTTGGCAGGAACATTACTCCTATTACTATATGTATGCATAAGAAAACTTAGCAAAATCGGAGAACGACCACGCCCACTTAAAAAAAAAAATTTTTTAAAGTCAAATTTAGAAAAAAATTAATATCTTTACAGTATATAGGTATATTATGCCAACATTCAACTCCAGTAATGATATGGTGCAACAAAATACAAAAATAAAAGAAAATTTCAAATGGGCGTGGCTCCGCCCTTTTTCGTTTACTTTGTCTAGAATACTTTTAATGCCATAAGTCGAACAAAAATTTACCAATCCTTCCGAAATTTGGTAGGGGCATAGATTCTATGACGTTAACTATTTGCTGTGAAAGTGGGCGAAATCGGTTTGAAGGCACGCCCAGTTTTTATACACAGTCTTCCGTCTGTCCTTCCCCTCGGCCGTTAACACCATAACTTGAGCAAAAACCGATATATCTTTACTGAACTTAGTCCACGTACTTATTTGAACTCACTTTATCTTGGTGCAAAAAATGAACGAAATCCCACTATAACCGCGCCCACTTTTTCGAAATCGAAAATTACTAAAAATGAAAAAAATGCCATAATTCTATACCAAACACGAAAAAGGGATGAAACATGGTAATTTGATTGGTTTATTGACGCAAAAAATAACTTTAGAAAAAACTTTGTAAAATGGGTGTGACACCTACCATATTAAGTAGAAGAAAATGAAAAAGTTCTGTAAGGCGAAATCAAAAGCCCTTGGAATCTTGGCAGGAATACTGTTCGCGGTATTACATATATAAATAAATTATCGGTACCCGACAGATGATGTTCTGGGTCACCCTGGTCCACATTTTGTTCGATATCTCGAAATCGCCTTCACATATACAACTACCACCACCCCTTTTAAAACCCTCATTAATACCTTTAATTTGATATCCATATCGTACCAACACATTATAGAGTCACCCCTGGTACACATTTATGGCGATATCTCGAAAAGGCGTCCACCCATAGAACTAAGGCCCACTCCCTTTTAAAATACTCATTAACATCTTTCATTTGATACCCATATCGTACAAACACATTCTAGAGTCACCACTGGCCCACCTTTATGGCGATGTCTCGAAACGGCGTCCACCTATGGAACTAAGGATCACTCCCTTTTAAAATACTCATTACCACCTTTCATTTGATACCCATATCGTAAAAACACATTCTAGAGTCACCCCTGATCCACCTTTAGAACTATGGCCCACTCCCTTTTAAAATACTCATTAACACCTTTCATTTGATACCCATATCGTACAAACACATTCTAGAGTCACCACTGGTTCACCTTTATGGCGATGTCTCGAAACGGCGTCCACCTATGGAACTAAGGATCACTCGCTTTTAAAATACGCATTAACACCTTCCATTTAATACCCATATCGTACAAACACATTCTAGAGTCACCCCTGGCCCACCTTTATGGCAATATCTCTAAAAGGCGTCCACCTATAGAACTAAGGCCCACTCACTTTTGAAATACTCATTAACACCTTTCATTTGATACCCATATCGTACAAACACATTCTAGAGTAACCCCTGGTCCACCTTTATGGCGATATCTCGAAAAGGCGTCCACCTATAGAACTAAGGATCACTCGCTTTTATAATACTCATTACCACCTTTCATTTGATACCCATATCGTAAAAACACATTCTAGAGTCACCCCTTGTCCACCTTTAGGACTATGGCCCACTCCCTTTTAAAATACTCTTTAATACCTTCCATTTGATACCCATGTCATACAAACACATTCCAGGGTTACCCTAGGTTCATTTTCCTACATGGTGAATTTTCCCTTATTTTGTCTCCAAACCTCTCAGCTGAGTATGTAATGTTCGGTTACACCCGAACTTAGCCTTCCTGACTTGTTTTTTTATATTTTTATTAAATTTTTTATGAAGGTATCCTCTATTCAATTTGAAATTTTCGTCTTGTGTCACACTTACATATTACATATTGTGACTAATATTAGTAACATCACAGTGGCTCACAGCTTATTTGGTGTGTGTTTGTATATAGTATAAGTGCACTTATTGCGTTTTTATATGGAACTAGTTTTCACTTCACTTAATTTTATGCACCTTAAGTAATTTATTATTATACTCAGTTGAGCAGAGCTCACATAGTATATTAACTTTGATTGCATAACGGTTGGTTGTACAGGTATAAAGGAATCGATATAGATATAGACTTCCATATATCAAAATCATCAGTATCGAAAAAAAATTTGATTGAGCCATGACCGTCCGTCGGTCCTCCGTCTGTCCGTTAACACGATAACTTGAGTAAATTTGGAGGTATCTTGATGAAATTTGGTATGTAGGTTCCTGGGAACTCATCTCAGATCGCTATTTAGAATGAACGATATCGGACTATAACCACGCCCACTTTTTCGATATCGAAAATTTCGAAAAATCGAAAAAGTGCGATAATTCATTACCAAAGATGGATAAAGCTATGAAACTTGGTAGGTGAGTTGAACTTATGGCGCAGAATAGAAAATTAGTAAATTTTTGGACAATGGGCGTGGCACCGCCCACTTTTAAAAGAAAGTAATTTAGAAGTTTTGCAAGCTGTAATTTGGCAGTCGTTGAAGGTATCATGATGAAATTTGGCAGGAACATTACCCCTGTTACTATACGTATGCATAAGAAAACTTAGCAAAATCGGAGAACGACCACGCCCACTTAAAAAAAAATCTTTTAAAGTCAAATTAAAAAAAAAGTTAATATCTTTACAGTATATAAGTAAATTATGTCAACATTCAACTCCAGTAATGATATGGTGCAACCAAAATACAAAAATAAAAGAAAATTTCAAAGTGGGCGTGGCTCCGCCCTTTTTCGTTTAATTTGTCTGGAATACTTTTAATGCCATAAGTCGAACACAAATTTACCAATCCTTCTGAAATTTGGTAGGGGCATAGATTCTATGACGGTAACTATTTTCTGTGAAAATGGGCGAAATCGGTTGAAGCCACGCCCGTTTTTTATACACAGTCGTCCGTCTGTCCTTTCCCGCGGCCGCTAACACGATAACTTGAGCAAAACCCGATATATCTTTACTAAGCGGCCACCGTGGTGTGATGGTAGCGTGCTCCGCCTATCACACCGTATGCCCTGGGTTCAACTCCCGGGCAAAGCAACATCAGAATTTTAGAAATAAGCCTTTTTCAATTAGAAGAAAATTTTTCTAATCGGGGTCGCCCCTCGGCAGTGTCTGGCAAGCGCTCCGATTGTATTTCTGCCATGAAAAGCTCTCAGTGAAAACTCATCTGCCTTGCAGATGCCGTTCGGAGTCGGCATAAAACATGTAGGTCCCGTCCAGCCAATTTGTAGGGAAAAATCAAGAGGAGCACGACGCAAATTGGAAGAGAAGCTCGGCCTTAGATCTCTTCGGAGGTTATCGCGCCTTACATTTATTTTTTTATTTTTTTATCTTTACTAAACTTGGTCCACGTACTTACCTGAGCTCACTTTATCTTGGTACAAAAAATGGACGAAATCCGGCTATAACCGCGCCCACTTTTTCGAAATCGAAAATTACTAAAAATGAAAAAAATGCCATAATTCTATACCAAACACGAAAAAAGGGATGAAACATGGTAATTTGATTGGTTTATTGACGCAAAAAATAACTTTTGAAAAAACTTTGTAAAATGGGTGTGACCCCTACCATATTAAGAAGAAGAAAATGAAAAAGTTCTGTAAGGCGAAATCAAAAGCCCTTGGAATCTTGGCAGGAGTACTGTTCGTGGTATTACATATATAAATAAATTAGCGGTACCCGACAGATGATGTTCACCCTGGCCCACATTTTGGTCGATATCTCGAAAACGCCTTCACATATACAACTACCACAACCCCTTTTAAAACCATCATTAATACCTTTAATTTGATACCCATATCGTACAAACACATTATAGAGTCACCGCTGGTCCATATTTATGGCGATATCTCGAAAAGGCTTTCATCTATAGAACTAAGACCCACTCCCTTTTAAAATACTCATTAACACCTTTCATTTGATACCCATATCGTACAAACACATTCTAGAGTCACCCCTGGTCCACCTTTATGGCGATGTCTCGAAACGGCGTCCACATATGGAACTAAGGATCACTCCCTTTTAAAATACTCATTTGATACCCATATCGTACAAATATATTCTAGAGTCGCCCCTGGTCCATCTTTATTGTGATATCTCGAAAAGACGTCCACCTATGGAACTAAGGCCCTCCCTTTTAAAATACTCATTAACACCTTTCATTTGATACCCATATCGTACAAACACATTCTAGAGTAACCCCTGGTCCACCTTTATGGCGATATCTCGAAAAGGCGTCCACCTATAGAACTAAGGATCACTCGCTTTTATAATACTCATTACCACCTTTCATTTGATACCCATATCGTAAAAACACATTCTAGAGTCACCCCTGGTCCACCTTTAGAACTATGGCCCACTCCCTTTTAAAATACTCTTTAATACCTTCCATTTGATACCCATGTCATACAAACACATTCCAGGGTTACCCTAGGTTCATTTTCCTACATGGTGATTTTCCCTTATTTTGTCTCCAAAGCTCTCAGCTGAGTATGTAATGTTCGGTTACACCCGAACTTAGCCTTCCTTACTTGTTTTTTTATATTTTTATTCAATTTTTTATGAAGGTATCCTCTATTCAATTTGAAATTTTCGTCTTGTTTCACACTTACATATTACATATTGTGACGAATATTAGTAACATCACAGTGGCTCACAGCTTATTTCGTGCAGCTATAGAACAAAATTGTTGAGCTATATAGAAAGGAAACTAGTGGCGGTATCAAAAAAATTCAAATGCACACTTTTAATAAAACTATGCTCCTATTCGAAGAAATACTTAATTTTCTCGCGCTTGCACGTTTGTGCTAATTATTTAATAAAAACTAAAATTATCTCAAAAACTAAGGTCACAGCTTATTTGGTGCACTGTGCCCTGCCTTAGAAAAAACTACTTTTTATTTAGTTTGGTACCTCGTATGATCACCTTTTTGTTAAACAACATCTTCAAGATGATTTTTCATAGATGCAATTAGGTTTTGAGCGGCTTCGGGTGGTTCCTTATGCCTTTCTTCGACAAGAGTAGTTTTTAAATCGCTAATCTTACTAATCTGCCTTTGCAGTGTAGCCGATTCCAAAATTGACCACAAATTTTCAATGGCATTTAAGGCGAGAGATTGTGGAAGTGGATTCATGAGGTGTGAACAGTTCCATATCACCCATGCCTCCACAATCCTGGCACAATCCTGGATATGTGTTAAGGGTATTTACCTTGGTTATTACGAAATAGATCACGTACACCTAAATTAGGGACGATTCGCAACAAATTGCCATTCGTAACGTTAAATACAAATTTTTGTCCATTGTGGCACCAAAGAAAGTTATTTTGCCAACTCCAGAAGCAGCCAAGTAGGCCCAAGCCCATCACACTTCCACCGCCATACCATACAGTTGCCTTCAAAATTTCATTTTTGAGCTCTGCAATTGCTTAACACCGCACGTATCATCTCTGTATCAATAGTTTTATATATGGCTTATATGGCATGATTAAAGTGAGGTGTAAATCAAATACTTACTTACTTACTTAATTGGCGCTTAACCGTCTAAACGGTTATGGCCGTCCAACAAGGCGCACCAGTCGCTCCTTCGCTCCGCCAACCGGCGCCAATTGGTCACACCAAGGGAGTTTAAATCGTTTTCCACCTGGTCCTTCCAACGGAGTGGGGGCCGCCCTCTACATCTGCTTCCATAGGCGGGTTCCGATAGAAACACTTTCTTGGACGGATCATCATCTTTCATTCGCATAACATGGCCTAGCCAGCGCAGCCGCTGCGTTTTAATTCGCTGGACTATGTTGATGTCTACGTATAGCTCGTACAGCTCATCATTAAATCTTCTTCGGTACTTGCCATCGCCAACGCGTAGAGGTCCATAAATCTTTCGAAGAACTTTTCTCTCGAACACTGCCAAAGCCGCTTCATCTGCTGTTGTCATGGTCCATGCTTCTGCCCCATATAGCAGGACGGGTACGATAAGTGACTTGTAGAGTATGATTTTTGTTCGCCAAGAGAGGACTTTACTTTTCAATTGAAGTCTTTTACTATTTCGAAATTATGGCTGCCAACATTAGCGTGGTTGCCAGGGCGCATATGCGCTGACTCTGTGATGGATGACAGCAGGTACTTCGTTTTGTCCTCATTCACCATCAAACCCATCTTTACCGCTTCTTTTTCCAGTTTGGAGTAAGCAGAATTAACAGCGCGGGTGTTTAGGCCGATGATATCAATGTCATCAGCAAATGCCAGGAATTGCACGCTTTTATAGTATATTGTTCCAGTGCGGTTAAGTTCTGCAGCTAGTATAATTTTCTCCAGCATCAAATTAAAGAAATCGCACGATAGGGGGTCACCCTGTCTGAAACCTCGTTTAGTTTCGAACGGCTCGGATAGGTCCTTCCCAATTCTGACTGAGCTGATGGTGTTGCTCGACGTCATTTTGCACAGCCGTATAAGTTTTGCGGGGAAACCAAATTCAGACATAGCGGCATATAGGCAGCTCCTTTTATTGCTGTCGAAGGCGGCTTTAAAGTCGACGAAGAGGTGATGTGTGTCGATTCTCTTTTCACGGGTTTTTTCCAAGATTTGGCGCGTTGTGAAAATCTGGTCGATGGTAGATTTACCAGGTCTGAAGCCGCACTGATAAGGTCCAATCAGCCGGTTCACGGTGGGCTTCAATCTTTCGCACAATACACTTGAAAGGACCTTATATGCGATATTAAGAAGGCTGATTCCACGATAGTTGGTGCATTTTGCAGTGTCCCCCTTCTTGTGGACTGGGCAAAGAACACTTAGGTCCCAACCGTCGGGCATGCTTTCGTCCGCCCATATTTTGCTAAGAAGCTGCTGCATGCGCCTTACCAACTCCTCGCCGCCGAACTTGAATAGCTCCGCAGGCAATCCATCAGCGCCCACGGCATTGTTGTTTTTCAATCTGGTTATTGTTATTCTAACTTCGTCATATCGGGCGGGGGGACATATATTCCATCATCATCGATTGCGGGATCGGGTTCTTAATCTCTGCGCGGTGAATTGCTGCCTCCATTTAGGAGAGCAGAGAAGTATTACCTCCATAATCTAAGCACTCTCTGGACATCAGTTACAAGGTCGCCGTTTTCATTCCTACAGGAGTTTGCCCCGGTCTTAAAACCTTCCGTCTGTCGCCGTATTTTTTGGTAGAATTTTCGGGCGTTATTCCTGGTGGCTAGCAGCTCAAGCTCCTCGCACTCACGCCTTTCTGCTTCTGCTTTTTTCTTCCTGAAAAGGCGTCTCGCTTCCCTTTTCAACTCACGATAGCGTTCACACACTCCTCTTGTCGCGCTCGCTTTTAACGTAGCCCTGTAGGCAGCGTCTTTTCTTTCGGTTGCAACACGGCATTCTTCATCGTACCAGTTGTTCTTTTGTGGCCGCCGGTAACCAATTTTTTCCTCGGCGGCAGTACGAAGTGCTTTGGAGATATGCTCCCACTGCTCCTGTATTCCTTCAGAATGAATTGTGTTCTCAGAGAGCAGGTGTGAGAGTCGAGTTGCGAAATCATTGGCAGTCTGTTGTGATTGACGCTTTTCGACGTCTAGCTTTCCTTTTGTTTTTTGTTCCTTGGTTTTAGCCGCGTTGAGGCGGGTGCGTATTTTGGCTGCAACGAGATAATGGTCCGAGTCGATGTTAGGTCCTCGGATCGTGCGCACATCTAAAACACTGGAGGCATGCCGTCCGCCTATCACAACGTAATCGATCTGATTGCGAGTATTTCGATCAGGACACAGCCATGTAGCTTGATGTATCTTTTTATGCATGAACCTCGTGCTGGATATGACCATGTTTCGAGCACCGGCAAAATCAATCAGCCTCAGTCCATTAGGAGAAGTTTCATTGTGTAGGCTGAACTTTCCGATGAATGATATATTAAAAAATTTTGCTTTTATTCGGATAGCGGCGAGACGCTCGTCCACAGGCGTGAACGCCAGCACTTGGCGACAAAGTCTCTCTCCCACCACGAATCCGACGCCGAAACTGCGCTTATTCGTATTGCCACTCCAATATATGTCACAATTTTTGATCTTCTTTCTTCCTTGCTTCGTCCAACGCATTTCTTGGATGGCTGTGATGTCAGATTTTGCTTTGACGAGGACATCAACCAGCCGGGCATCTGCACCAATTCCATTCAGGGAGCGGACGTTCCAGGTGCATACCCTCAATTCATTGTCCTTCCAACGTTTGCCATGGTCGTTATCAATATAGAGTGTATTTATCCGAGGCTTGTTGTTATATTTCTTTGGAGTATGGTTTTACGTGGCGGGTCCCAAGCCCAGCGCACAACCCGCTCAACGGGGGTGAAAATATTACTTGGCACGTTTATATAGCGAAGCAACCGGCTCGACAGACGCCCAAGACAGACGCCCGCTTGCAGCCGCACCTAGAGGTGTACAGACACTGCCGATGAGATCTCCCCCCGGCTAGCCCTTAAACCGATTATGTCAGAGTGGCCTAGCCAGGTTGTCGCCTTCTCACATCAGGATGTTTAGCGGCTACCCAGAGGATACTTGGCCGCAAAGGACCGGTAGTAGTGATCTGCTTGAACCCCATGCAAAAGAATCGCTCTGGCCATTCCCATGTGAATGGCGGTCAGAAGCTTTTCCCACTTTCGTGGACTTCTACACGCGGCCCCACCCTCAGCAAATACAGAGCTCAAAAATAAAAAATTGAAGGCACCTGTATGGTATGGCGGTGGAAGTGTGATGGGTTTGGGCCTACTTGGCTGCCTCTGGAGTTGGCAAAATAATTTTCTTTAATGGTACAATGGACAAACATTTTTATTTAACCTTGATCGATTTCGCAATAACCAAGGCAAATATCCTTAACACATATTCAGGATTGTGCCGGGATTTTGCAGGTATGGGTACTGTGGAACTGTCCACACCAGTGAGCTGCAATTATTCATCTTTTAAGGTTATTATTGGACTAACCAAAAAATTAGTATTAGTGCGTATGCAAACAAAGAATATCAAGCACTTATATCCACTAACACACATTTACATAGGCATGCTTCGTAAAATGAATAACCGCTCATAAGCCACGAACCAGTTCAGTACTCAATTGACTTATTGAGCAAGAAAGTCAACTGTGTTATACGAAAACACTAATTGGAATAAAAAAGACTAATAGTGCAATATCAGCCTTCTGACGCTAGCAACACAACGATGTACACGAAACTAAACTGAATACAGCGCCAAAGTAAAACGATGATTAACGAAGTATACAGTGTATTACACGAAATCAAAGTGCTACTGAGTTAAAGCGACTATGAAATCAGTTTATACTCAACAATGTCATATATGTATGAGACTTATGTGGCACGGGGCACTCGTATGTATTTTCTATTTTATGTGCTAATCACTCATAGTATTTGTCGGTACTTGACTAAGTACACATTTAGACACAATTTTTTGGCTCATGACTAAGTGCACTAATTTTGTTAGTACTGAAAGCAGATCTCTGGTCCACATCTCATGAATCCACTTCCACAACCCCCGCCTTAAATGCCATTGAAAATTTGTGTTCAATTTCGGAATCAGCTACACGGCAAAGGCAGATTAGTAAGATTACCGATCTAAAAACTACTCTTGTCGAAGAAAGACATAAGATACCAGACGAAGCCGCTCAAAAACTAATTGCATCTATGCAAAATCATCTTGATGTTGTTTAACAAATAAGGTAAATTGCGAAAAAGAAAAATGTGTATTAAAAATTAGTGGGTTTTGCGGAGGTGTTATATATGCACATGCAAAGATTCATGTTGATTTACAAATTGAAAATCTAAAACGATTAGTAACATTAGGGGGACTCATGTAACCGTATAAATGCCTTATAAAGTGTGTAAACGTCTAAATTTATCTAGTTTACGCACGAACTGTCAAATTTTGTATGAAAAATCATTTACACAATTTGTATAAATTTACGCGCACACTTCATTGTGTAAACGCGGTAAACTCAAAGGAATGCAACCTTGCAGACATTACAGACGGCATTTTCATCAAAAATATCCAACATCAGCGAGTAAAGGCGTTTTAGTTTTGATTTTTCACTTAATCTTGGTATTTTTTAATTTGTATAACAATCAAAAAAATTTTTTTTGGAAATAATACAGCTGAAAAACAATCAATTTTATCAAGAGTATTACTAGGTGCGTTCATATAACCGCGTGTGTAAATGGATATAATTTTACACCTTATAAGTTTATATGCTATCATGAGTCCCCCTATTATATGTTGTTGACGACGAGCTCTTATCAGCAGATTTGTTATTAGGGCAAAACATTTTTAATGATATGCGTGCGGTTATCGTAGACGGGCCAATAACATTTGCGAACGAAAATAAATTTAATATCGACAATATCAAGTGCGGAGTTGACGATATAAATGTAAAAACTGAACTAACTGAGTTGTTGAATAACTACGCAGATGTTTTCTCAACAAATGTACGTGAGATAGGTAAAACGATTTGGTTGAAATGAAGTTAAATTTAGATACTAATATTCCGATAGCGCAAAAACCATTTAGGGTTCCCGAACCTAAAAAGCAAATAATAGCGGATATGGTTAATGAACTTTTAGCGGCTGACATTATAGGCAAATCAAATTCGGAATATGCCAGTCCGATGATCTTAGTTAAAAAGAAAAATGGTAGTGAGCGATTGTGTGTTGATTTTAGGCGACTCAATCAGCATATGAATAAAGAAATTTTCCCAATGCCAAATATTGAGGAACAACTACAAAGTGCAAAGAAATACGTTTATTTCACGGTATTAGACTTAAATAGTGGGTATTATCAAATACCAATTGCCGAAGACAGTCAAAAATACACCGCATTCGTAACTACGGAGGGGTTATTCGAGTTCAAGAGGATGCCTTTCGGACTTAAAAACGCGCCGGTAGTATTTCAGCGCTTAATTGCTAAAATAAAAGAACGTGTCAAATGTGATGATATGATGAACTATATGGATGACATTTTAATCGGTAGCCAAACGGTAAACGAGATGTATGAAAAATTGCAACGAGTACTCAGCGCTATTCGCGAAGCAAACGTTACGTTAAATATACAAAAATGTGAATTTTTGAAAAACACAATCGAGTTCTTGGGTCACAAGTTAACCCCGGACGGTATTGCACCTGGTCTCGCGAAAACTTTATCCATACGTGATTATAAAACGCCAACAAACGTACCCGAAGTAAGGCAGTTTCTCGGGCTTAGCGGTTACTTTCGTAAATTTGTCCCGGGATACGCACTAATAGCTGCGCCATTAAATCGACTTTTACGTAAAAACGAGCCATTCGTATGGGCGGAAAATCAACAAAACGCATTTAATAAACTTAAAAATATTTTAGTTTCTCGACCTATGATGACTGCATTTCGAGTTGATGCAGAACATCAAGTACATACTGACGCGAGTTCAATCGGGCTTGCGGGCGTGTTATTACAAAAAGAAAATGAATATTGGAAACCTGTCGTATATTATAGTCGGGCGACCACAGACGCGGAGAAAAAGTATCACAGCTACGAGCTTGAGACGCTAGCGGTAGTCGAAACCATCGAAAGATTTCGGTACTACATTTACGGGAAACGAATAAAATTAATTACCGATTGTAGCGCAATAACGACAACAATGAAAAAACGTGAATTGGTGCCAAGAATCGCACGGTGGTGGTCGCGGATTCAGGATTATGATCCTGATATTGAGCATTACAGTGGGCAGCGAATGGCGCATATAGATGCGTTGAGCCGTTCTCCTGTTGAAGAACCGCGTGAAATTGAAACGGCATCATTGCGAACCGACAAAGTCAAAATACCACGCATTGGTGAGCATATGTGGTTTGCTCGCATGCGAAACTACGTTAAGTCATACCTTAAGACGTGCATCGAGTGCACATACAACAAAGTTCCAGGGGGTATGAAAGAGGGTGAGTTACACGTGGGCGAAGTGGAGCCCATACCATTTAAAACGGTGCACGTAGATCACCTTGGTCCATTTCCGAAGAGCGCAAGACGTAATGAACATATACTGGTTATAATCGACGCGTTTACACGATTCGTCATTATACGAGCTGTAAAAAGTACTGCAACTAAACACGTAATCGACGTATTAAAAGACATCAGTATCGTGGGTATGCCTGAGCGCATTACTTCCGATCGTGGAACCGCATATACTTCCAAAGAGTTTGAACGTTTCTGCAAAGACAACGACATTAAGCATATAGCTAACGCAGTGAGAACTCGACAAGCCAACGGGTTGGTTGAGCGTTGTAATCGAACCATTTTGTCAATGCTTTTGCCAACCGTAACCAAAGATAAACGCTGGGACGAATCGCTTCGAAATTTACAATGGTGCCTCAATAGTATGAAAAACAAAACAACGTTGTGTACACCGCAAAGTTACTCTTCGGTTTTCGACCACGCGATGTCCTCCAAAATAAGATTGTCCTGGCATTAAAACATGATGATTCAACTACAGACAATATAGACGAACTACGAGCAACGGCAGCAGACCGTATAGTACGAGAGCGCATAAAAAGTAAGCAGAGATTTGACCAAAAACATGCAACTCCAACCAAGTATAAAGTCAACGATCTGGTAGTTGTAGAATACGAAGCTCCAAGTACTGGTACGTCACGTAAATTAGAACCCCGGTACAAGGGAACATTCCAAATAGTTAGAATATCAAATAACGACCGCTACGTTGTACGAGATATTCCTGGGTCTAAAAGAACCCAACGTCAATACTCCTCCGTTTACGCTAGCGATAAAATTAAGCCATGGTGTACTCTACCACAATTATATGAGGGCCAAGATAACAGCGATATTGAAGACGGCGAAGATTTAACAGAAGCGTCACGGGGACTTTCCGCATTATCAGGAAAGGCCGAACTGTAAGGGTGGCAACTCTGTTTTGGTCTAAGCAGTAGTAAGTGACGAGCAGCCGACGAGAGTGTACGCCGCGCAAGGCGTATCAGTCCTAATTTACATACATTTAAACATTATTAAATTCCATATTAATATTTTTATTAACTAACTCATTAAATGTTTAAACTAAAGTGCGAGTGTTCATTTATTTAAATCGAATACTTCAAGCCCCTGTTTCCAAGTACCTTTCAAGTATAACGTCTTAGATCAAACTCAAAATTTTAATGAGAACTTTAAGTAAGTTAGACCAGTTTGCTATATTTCCACTCACTGCTCAACTATTAACGTATTATTGCACTACCCCCAACACTGGATGCATAGACAAGTTGGTCGAATTTCGACCACAGGCGATCCTAGTTATTATTATTATAAAATAAGAATTTTTTTCATAAGTCGGTAGTTTCATCAACAATTACCGACAGTGTGTTTGCCAACACCATCGGACCAAATGGGGTAGGAAGGGAACATTTTTTGTCCAAATAGACCAAAATGGCAACCGTGAACTGCACACTTCACGAAAAGAAAATAATACAATTTAATGATAACAAGAGCAGCTTAAACTGATTTTTTATGCGGATAACACCCCAAATAAAGTGTCATTTTCAGTTTTGGATCCTTTCATTTAATGCAATAAATATTTTCCGCAGTGCGTGTGACCCCTAAAAAAATGTGTTTCAACAAAAAAAAAAAAAAAAAAAAAAAAAAAAGAAAAAGCATTCCCCACCACGTAGTCCCCAAATCCCCAACACGAAATCCCCGACCTTTTTTTTGGGACGGGGTCGCAAAATCGGCAACACGAAATCCCTAAAATGCTAAAGAAGAACATAAAGTAGAGCTTAAATACTTATAGGCATATATGCATATACATACAGACATATATATTTATATATGATAAAAGGTATAAGAAAACAAGTAAGGAAGGCTAAGTTCGGGTGTAACCGAACATTACATACTCAGCTTTGAGACAAAATAAGGGAAAATCACAATGTAGGAAAATGAACCTAGGGTAAACCTGGAATGTGTTTGTGTGACATGTGTATCAAATGGAAGGTATTAAATAGTATTTTAAAAGGAAGTTGGCCATAGTTCTATAGGTGGACGCCATTTCGGGATATCGCCATAAAGGTGTACCAGGGGTGACTCTAGAATGCGTTTGTACGATATGGGTATCAAATGAAAGGTGTTAATGATTATTTAAAAGGAAGTGGGCCTTAGTTCTATAGGTGGATGCCTTTTCGAGATATCGCCATAAAGGTTGACCAGGGGTGACTCTAGAATGTGTTTGTACGATATACGTATCAAATGAAAGTTGTTAATGAGTATTTTAAAAGGGAGTGGGCTTTAGTTCTATAGGTGGATGTCTTTTCGAGATATCGCCATAAAGGTGCATCAGGGGTAACTCTATAATGTGTTTGTACGATATGGGTATCAAATGAGTATTTTAAAAGGTAGTGGACCAGAGGTGACTCTACAATGCGCGTGTATGATATGGGTATCAAATGAAAAGTGCTAATGATTATTTAAAACGTAGTCGGCCTTAGTTCTATAGGTGGACGCCTTTTCGAGATGTCGCAATAAGGGTGGACCAGGGGTGACTCTAGAATGTGTTTTTACGATATGAGTATCAAATTAAAGGTATTAATGAGGGGTTTAAAAGGGATTGGCCCTTAGTTGGATATGTGAAGTTGTTTTCGAGATATTGACCAAAATGTGGACCAGGGTGACCCAGAACATCATCTTTCTGGTAATGCTAATTTATTTATATATGTCATACCACGAACAGTATTCCTGTCAAGATACCAAAGGCTTTTGATTTCGACCTCCAGAAATTTTTCATTTTCTTGTACTTAATATGGTAGGTGTCACACCCATTTTACGAAGTTTTTTTCTAAAGTTATATTTTGCGCCAATAAATCAATCCAATTACCATGTTTCATTTCTTTTTTCATATCTGGTACAGAATTATGGCATTTTTTTCATTTTTCGTAATTTTCGATATTAAAAGTGGGCGTGGTCATTGTCGGAATTCGGCCATTTTTTATACCAAGGTAAAGTGAGTTCAAATAAGTACGTGACCTAAGTTTAGTAAAGATATGTCAATTTTTGCTCAAGTTATCGTGTTAACGGCGGAGCGGAAGGATACTCGGTTGACTGTGTAAAAAACTGGGCGTGGCTTCAACCATTTTGGCCATTCTCACAGAAAACGGTAATCGTCATAGAATCTATGCACCTACGAAATTTCACAAGGATTGGTAAATTTTTGTTCGACTTATGGCCTTAAAAGTATTCTAAACAAATTAAATGAAAAAGGGCGAAGCCACGCCCATTTTGAAATTTTCTTTGATTTTTGTATTTTGATGGCGCAACAAATTTCATCATTACTGGAGTTAAATGTTGACATAATTAACTTATATACTGTAAAGATATTAAATTTTTTGTTAAAATTTGAATTAAAAAAAATTTTTTTTAAGTGGGCGTGTTCGTCACCCGATTTTGCTAATTTTTATTTAGCACACATATAGTAATAGGAGGAACGTGCCTGCCAAATTTCGTGATGTTATCTTCAACGACTTTGGGAGTGTTCGAGAGAAAAGTTCTTCGAAAGATTTATGGACCTCTACGCGTTGGCGATGGCGAGTACCGAAGAAAATTTAATGATGAGCTATACGAGCTATACGCATACATCAACATGGTCCAGCGAATTAAAACGCAGCGGCTGCGCTGGCTAGGCCATGATATGCGAATGAAAGATGATGCTCCGGCCAAGAAAGTGTTTCTATCGGAACCCGCCTATGGAAGCAGAGGTAGAGGGCGGCCCCCACTCCGTTGGAAGGAACAGGTGGAAAACGATTTAAACTCCCTTGGTGTGACCAATTGGCGCCGGTTGGCGGAGCGAAGGAGCGACTGGCGCGCCTTGTTGGACGGCCATAACCGTTTAGACGGTTAAGCGCCAATTAAGTAAGTAAGTAATCTTCAACGACTGGGAAATTACAGCTTGCAAAACTTTTAAATTACCTTCTTTTAAAAGTGGGCGGTGCCACGCCCATTGTCCAAAATTTTACTAATTTTCTATTTTTCGTCATAAGTTCAACGCACCTACCAAGCTTCATCGCTATATCCGTTTTCGGTAATGAATTATGGCACTTTTTCGGTTTTTCGAAATTTTCGATATCGAAAATGTGGGCGTGGTTGTATTCCGATTTCGTTCATTTTAAACAGCGATCCGAAACAAGCGCCCAGGAACCTACATACCAAACTTCATCAAGATACCTCAAAATTTGCTCAAGTTATCGTGTTTACGAACGGACGGACGGACATGTCTAAATGAATTTCTTTTTTCGCCCAGATCATTTTGATATATAGAAGTCTATATCTATCGCGATTAGTTTATGCCGTTACGGATTACCGTTATGCGAACAAAGTTAATATACTCTGTGAGCTCTGCTCAGCTGAGTATAACAAGTAAAGGTGTCTAAGTTCAGGTGTAACCGAACATTATATACTCAGCGTGAGCTTCAATTGTACATTTCATTTCAGATAAATTACTTTTCTACATAACACGTGGCACCGCCCATTTAAAAAGAAATGTCTCCCTATTTCCTCTTACAATAAAACTTGATAAGTGAAATATCATTGATTCGAACCCCTCTGCCGAATTTTTTAAGTTATAGCATATTATTCTAGTCTACGACTCTTTTAAATTTGTTTTATATCTAAGTTGTCGTGGTCTTTAACCGAACCCGTCCATTTTTACTAGAAATATTTTCTGCTATGAGGAAAATATATGTACTCAATTTTATTACGATCCGTTAATTTTTCTTCGAGTTATGGCTCCCGAAACATAGAAAATTGCTTAGTCATAAAAGGGGCAGGTACACACCAATTTTCAAAAATTTTAGTTTTTTCCAATTTAATGTTATAATTCAATTTAGGAAGTAAAACTTTATTGATACAAAGCTCTTTTTCGCTAAGATATAGCTTATTATTTTCGTCTACGACCTTTTCAAAAATGTTGTATATAAAAGTAAGCGTGGTCTTTAACCGATCTCGTCCATTTTTTCTATAAGTATTTCCTGTTATAGGGAAAAGTTGTGTACCCAATTTTATTACGATCCGTTAATTTTTTTTCGATTTATGGCTCCCGATACATAGAAAATTGCTTAGTCATAAAAGGGGCGGTGCCACGCCCATTTTTTAAAATTTGAAGTTTTTCCTATTTATTGTTATAAATTCACTTAGGAAATGAAATACCATTGATATAAAGCTCTTGTTTGCAAAGATATAGCTTATCTTATTCGTCCACGACCCTTTTAAAAACCATTTATATAAGAGTGGGCGTGGTCTTTAACTGATCTCGTCCATTTTTTCTAGAAATATTTCCTGCTATAGCAAAAATTTGTGTACCCAATTTTATTACAATCCGTTAATTTTTCTTCGAGTTATGGCTCCCGAAACATAGAAAATTACTTAGTCATAAAAGGGGCGGTGCCACGCCCATTTTTTTAAATTTGACGTTTTTCCTGTTTACTGTTATAAATGCACTGGGGAAATGAAATACCATTGATATAAAGCTCTTTTTGCAAAGATATAGCTTATTTTTTTCGTTCACAACCCTTTTAAAAATCTTTTATATAAAAGTGGGCGTGGTCCTTAACCGATTTCGTCAATATTTCTTCAAAGCATTCCTTATAGTAAAGACAACCCCTCTGCCGAATTTTGTTACGATAGGTTTAATGATTTTTGATTTATGATTAACAATATTTGTAAAATTGATTTTAACACAAGTGGGCGGTGCCACGCCCATTTAAAATTTGTTTTTTTCTAATTTTTATTAAGAGTCTCAATATCAGTCCACACGTCAAATTTCAACATACTAGGTGTAATATTTACTAAATAATCAGGTTTTTTGTGTTTTTCAAAATGCTATATATATAAAAAGTGCGCGTGGTTATCATCCGATTTTGCTCATTTTCAATACCAATCTATTCTGGGTCCAGGTAAGCTCTTGTACCAAATTTGGTGAAGATATCTCAATATTTACTCAAGTTATCGTGTTAACGGGCAGACGCACGGACACACGGACGGACGGACAAGGTTCAATCAAATTTTTTTTCGATGCTGATGAGTTTGATATATGGAAGTCTATATCTATCTCGAATCCTTTATACCTGTACAACCAACCGTTACCCAATCAAAGTTAATATACTCTGTGTGCAAAGCACTCTGAGTATAATAAAAAATGGAAGTTATTGCTGCAAAATCAAAGAACGGCAACGACAAAATATTTTTGAATGGTTTTTATTACCACTTGCATTCTTACAAATAAGGGTATCTAAGTTCGGGTGTAACCGAACCTTATATATACTCCGCGTGATTTGCAATTGTACAGTTTATTTCAGATAAATAAATTTTTCGAATTTTGTTACGACGGATTTTTTTTTTGAGCCCCTAGAAATGTTGTGTAATGCTTGATAGGAATAGGGGCGTCGCACCGCCCATTGAAAAAAATGTCTCCCGATTTCCTTTTACAATAAAAATTGGTAAGTGAAATATCATTGATACAAAACTATTTTTCGCTAAGATATACATAGCTTATTATTCTAGTCTACGACCCGTTTTATACTCTTTTATATAAAATTTGGCGTGTTCTTTAGCCGATTCCATCCATTTTTACTAGAAATATTTCCTTCTATAAGGAAAGTATTTATTCCAAATTTTATTAGGATTTGTTAATGTTCTTTGAGTTAGGGCTCCCGAAGCATAGAAAATTTCTTAGTGAAAAATGGGCAGTGCCACCACCATTTTTAATAATTTGAATGTTTACAACTTTTTGTTATAACTCCGTTTAGAAAATAAAACACCATTGATATTAAGCTCTTTTTAGCTTATGATATTCGTCTACAACCTTTTGAAAAGTATTTTATATAACTGTGGGCGTGGTCCCTAATCGATATCGTCCATTTTTCTAGAAATATTTCCTGCTACAAGGAAAATATGTGTACCAACTTTGTTACGATCTTTTAATTTCTCTTCGAGTTATGGCTCCCGAAACAGAAAAATTGCTTGATCATAAAAAGGGCGGTGCCCCTCCAAAAATTAAAATTTTTTCCTTTTTCTATCTCTTTCAGGTGTTATTCCAAACAAGTCTTTTTCCAAACAAGTGTTTTCCAAACAAGTGTACCACCATTGTTCCGCTCTGGCAATACATTATCGCCAGACATATCATTAAGGATTCCGACACGGCCATCCTACCATGTCACACGTCATCGTGTGACGCCCTTTGTCTTCACACGCCTCCTTCCAGCAATAGTGAATCCAATGCTTTTTTTGACCTTTATACTAAGTCCCTTTCATGTTTGTCCCCTCATTTCCATACGAATTTTTGACCAACGGAAAAGCCTTTTTCGGTAACTTCCGGTTGAGCTAGACACTTGATACTTAGAACATAGTTCAGATGTGGGAGACATTACAATGCAAGTGGCAAAAAATCCGCTAGGTGGCGCACGGTTCGATATATACAGAAACTTAATTTTAAAATGGAAATTTTGCGATCGACCTTTAACTAACTTCTCGGTGATCCAGAGACTTGAAACTTAGCACATAGTTTGCGAGTCGATGGCACTACAGTTCCTGAAAAACAAAATGCCGCCAAGTGGCAGACGAATAGAGATAAACGAAAATCCCTGAAAAAACGCAGGGAATCTTGCGATTGATTTTTACGTAACTTCCCGGTGAGCTAGAAACTTGAAACTTGGGCCATCCGTCAGAACCCGGTGACAATGCAATATTTAATCAAAAAAATTGCGCTAGGTGGCGCATGGATAGTTATCACGTCCTGCACGAGGTGCCCCTGCTTCTACTGATAATGGCGGATGTAGAGAGGACAACTCGATACAACCAGCACCCCTGAGTCAATGTGCCGAACTCAGAGGAGGGAGGACCCTGTTAAGGGTTAACGGTACACAACGGTGACGAACTGGATTGTTAAGGATTTTGATTTTGAACTCTGTTTTGGACTTGATGACTTTGGGCTGGTAGGTGCGGTATTCTGCCACTTTAGTAGGTCGGGGTGAACGGTCTGGCTCTGAACGCATTGCCCATAAGGTAATGCGTCAACATTCGCGTGGCCTCCCCGCGTAGCATAGATAACCACGAGACCGTTGAAGGGCGACTACACAATCGTTTCCGAATAGCGGCCTTGAGGGTGGACTTTTTAGAATGGACAAGACTTACACGAATCTGCCAAGTATGGGGTGCGGAAGAAGAGCGGTTTTGATGGAAATCCGTCAAATCAATCTTCAGCACTCCAAGGCGGCTTCGGCAAATTTGTTGCTCTGCCTTGAAAAAGGCGGAGTGGATATAGTCCTTGTCCAGGAGCCTTGGCTGAGTAGTAACGGCAGAAAGATTTCTGGATAAAAGACTGAAAAATTCAACACCTTGGTGCATGGGGAGGGGTACTTTTTAGAATGGACAAGACTTACACGAATCTGCCAAGTATGGGGTGCGGAAGAAGAGCGGTTTTGATGGAAATCCGTCAAATCAAGCTTCAGCACCCCAAGGCGGCTTCGGCAAATTTGTTGCTCTGCTTTGAAAAAGGCGGAGTGGATATTGTCCTTGTCCAGGAGCCGTGGCTGAGTAGTAACGGCAGAAAGATTTCTGGATTAAGGACTGAAAAATTCGGTGCCGATGCTAATGCCCATCATAGCATCTGGGGAAGCTCGGATACCAACACTAGAGGTGAGTCTTTATTTATTTTTTTTTTTTTTTTGTAGATGAGGGGCTTTGTATATGTAATAGGGGGGCTGACCCGACTTTTATTACAGCGGTAAGGGAGGAGGTCCTGGACCTCACCCTGGTTAGTAGAGAATTGGAAGGTCGGATATCTGGCTGGATGATTCTCAACGAGCACTCCTTCTCTGATCACCGATATATTCAATTTTCGGTGAACGAGGAACGTTCCGGTAAAATATTTTTAGGAACCCTAAAAGTACTAACTGGGACTTGTATTGTAGGAAGCTGGGAGAGCTGTTGCCTGCGGCGCCTACCGTTATTTCGGACCTGTCCGAATCTGAAATAGACGTTCTGGTGGAAAATTTCACCTAGGCAAGCAATAGCGCCTTTCAACTATCCTGTCCATTGAAAACTTACAGGGGGAAGGGCAAGCCGCCCTGGTGGTTGGAATCTCTTGACGACCTAAGAGCGTCCAGTCGGCTGCTCTTCAACAGAGCCAGGAGGAATAAATTACCCTCGGACTGGGAGCTCTATAAGGTGAGTCTGGAGATTTATAAATATGAAATAAGGATAGCCAGGCGAGATTAATGGCGGAGCTTTTGCGAAAACCTAGAAGGCTGCAATGAATCCGCGAGGCTTAGAAAAATACTCTCTAGGAATCCCCCTCCTCTGGGGTATCTGAGAGATGATGGTGGGGAGTGGTCGATGAGTAGCGAGGAGTCTCTAAAGCTTTTACTGGACAATTATTTTCCCGACGTCCCAGTTGCGCAGGGATATTTGAATGCATGTTCGGCGATCGTTGGCCATGCAGATGTGCCTGCCATTCTAATACGGGAAAGTCAAATAACCTGGGCTAAAGGATCGTTCAAGCCCTATAAGTCTCCAGGCCCGGATGGAATATTCCTGCGCAACTTCAAAAGTCTTTGGGGATTTCCTGCGGCTGGTTGGCCATGATCTACACTAACTGCTTCAGGCTTAACTATATCCCGAAGTCATGGTACACGGTTAGGGTTATCTTCATTCAGAAGGCCGGCAGAAGCTCTCATGTATCACCTAAGGATTTCAGACCAATCAGTCTCTCGTCGTTTCTTCTTAAGACGTGTGAGCGGTTGATTGACCTGTACCTACGGGAAAGGATACTTCGGGGGTTACTGTCGGCAGATCAACGGAGACGGCTCTCCATTCGATTGTAAAACAAATAGAGTAGTCCCTGGAAGACAAAGAGTATGCTCTGGGTGCCTTTCGAGACATCGAGGGGGCTTTTAGCAATGTCTTACCGGGGCAATCGAAAGAGCTCTGGTGGGTTTAGGAGTCGAGGCGGCGCTGGTTGAATTTATTAGCAAACTTCTATGCGGCAAAATTGTCGCGGCGGAGTGGGGAGGGGCCATGATTAAGAGGAAGGTGTTCACGGACACGTCAAAGGGGAGATTCCTATCTGCTCTGCTCTGGGTTGTGGTAGTCAACGAGCTTCTTGTGGAGCTGGAAGCCAATGGTTGTCAGGTGGTTGCCGATGCAGATGACCTCGCTATCCTATTCAGAGGCAAATTTCTGGGCACCCTGCGCGATGTTCTGCAGGGCTACCTGGATACTGTGGCTAGGTGGGCTGAATCATGTGGATTGGCGGTAAACCCGGGAAATCGGAATTGGTTCTTTTTACAAGGAGATATAAGATGCCCGATTTCAGAACTTCCTCGATTGGTACTTTCTGATAGGGTTAAATATTTGGGGATTGTTTTGGAGAAGAAACTGTTCTGGAGACCCAATGTGGAAGATCGGGCAAGGAAGGCCGCCGTTGCCTTGTACTGCTGCAGAGGGGCTATCGGAAAGAAATGGGGACTCTCGCCAGAATTAGTACACTGGCTTTATGAGATGGTGGTCAAACCGATTCTGCTATATGGGGTGCTGGTCTGGTGGGAAGCACGGGACACGGCGAGCCCCTCCAAAATGTTATTGTCAGTGCAACGGACGGCGCTGATCGGTGTCAGTGGTGCTCTCAGAACAACACCTACCTTGGCACTGAACGTCATGCTGAACATATATCCAGTAGATTTTTCGGGAAAGGCGGCCGCGGCAAGGTCGTTGGTCAGGCTTCGTGACATGGGCTATAGGCTTTCTGACTTCGGACAGGACACTCTAGCCTTCTTACCAGTTTCGACTTTATCCCGGACAGAACGGACTATTGTATGCCGATAACTGCTCCCTATACAACCTTCACCCCAGTCATTCCACCGGGAGAGGAGTGGGGAAGAGGAATTATCTGCGGTATGGGACCGGTTAACTTGTTAACGGATGGATCGAATCTGGTCGAAAAGGTCGGTGGGGGGGGGGGGGGGGGGGGGGGGGGTCTTTTGTCAAGAGCTAAATATAAGCCGCAAGTTTAAGTTGGCTGATCACTGCAGTGTATTCGAAGCGGAAGCTGCTGCGATTAAGGATGCGGTGGATGAAATGCTATCCAGAGCTACTACGGTTAGGGAATTTAACATCTACTCTAATAGCCAAGCGGCTATCAAGGCCTTGACTTCAACTACAGTGCGATCGAGTGTGGGCTTGGAATGCCTGACCTCGCTTGCGATTGCATCTGCTGAAATAATTGGGTTCACTAAGGCTCACCTATCAATGGTCATTGGGGTTTTGACAGGGCACTGTCCCATGGGTATCCATGCGGTACGTCTCAATATTCTGGAAACTCTATCCTGCTGCAGCTATATGGAGGATGATGAGGTGGAATCACCAAATCACTTCAGGCTTGATTGTCCAGCTTTTGCCAGAACTAGGCGAAAGTACTTCGGTCTCGACTCACTTGGATCTCCCGAGGATATATCCAAAGTTGAGATCGGTATCATTCGGAGCTTTATCGTTGCTACCCAACGATTCTCTAAGTAGCTAGATCTAAGTCACTGTTATTTTTGGTGTATGTGGTATCACAACGGACCTTCGTGTTGTCCAAGTGAGCTATCCTTATCAGGGCAGCTACCACCTAACCTAGGTGGGGTGCTAATTGAGATAACTACAAATCCCTGAAAAAAGAGGGGAATTTTGAGATTTTTGAGTAACTTTCCGGTGAGCTAGAGACTTGAAATTTGGCCGTGGGTCAGAACCCGGTGACAATGCAACATTTGATCAAAAAAATTCCGCTAGGTGGCGCATTGATCGAGATATTAGGAAAATTAATTTTAATTTGGTAATCTTTTAAATCAATTTATAACTAACTTCCGGGTTACCTAGAGACTTGTAACTTAGCACATAGTTCGAGACCCGGTGACAATATAATTTACAGAAAACAAAGTTCCACTAGGTGGCGTGCTAATTGAGATAACTACAAATCCCTGAAAAACGAGGGGAATTTTGCGATCGATTTTTGAGTAACTTGCCGGTGAGCTAGAGACTTGAAGGTTGGGCCATGGGTCAGACCCCGGTGACAATGCAATATTTTATCAAAAAAATTCCGCTAGGTGGCGCATGGATCGAGATATTAGGAAAATTAATTTTAATTTGGGAATCTTTCAATCCGTTTTTAACTAACTTCCCGGTTACCTAGAGAATTGTAACTTAGCGCATAGTTCGAGACCCGGTGACAATACAATTTAAAGAAAATAAAGTTCCGCTAGGTGGCGTGCTAATTGAGATAACTACAAATCCCTTAAAAACGAGGGAATTTTGCGATCGATTTTTGAGTAACTTGCCGGTGAGCTAGAGACTTTAAACTTGGGCCGTCGGTCAGAACCCGGAGACAATGCAACATTTGATCAAAAAAATTCCGCTAGGTGGCGCATGGATTGAGATATTAGGAACATTAATTTTAATTTGGGTATACTTCAATCCATTTTTAACTAACATCCCGGTTACCTAGAGACTTGTAGCTTAGCAAATAGTTAGAGACCCGGTGACAATAAAATTTAAAGAAAACAAAATTCCGCTAGGTGGCGCGCTAAGTGAGATAACTACAAATTCTTGAAAAACGAGGGGAATCTTGCAATCGATTTTTGAGTAACGTGCCGGTGAGCTAGAGACTTGAAACTTGGGCCGTGGGTCAGAACCCGGTGCCAATGCAACATTTGAGCAAAACAAAATTCGCTAGGTGGCACGCGGGTCGAGATAGTAAGAAAACAAATTTTAATTTGGGAACCTTTCTATCATTTTAACAAACTTCCAGGTTCCCTAGGGACCATTAAACTTGGCACTTAGCTAGAGTCCTTGTGACGATACAACTTATAGAAAACAAAGTTCCGCTACGTGGCGCGCTAGTCAAGATAACTGCAAATCCTTTAAAAACGGGAGGAATCTTGCGATCGATTTGCGAGTAACTTCCCAATGAGCTAGAGACATGAAAATTGGGCCGTAAGTCCGAACCCGGTGACAATGCAATATTTTATCAAAAAATTTCCGCTAGGTGGCGCATGGATCGATATATTGAGTAAACTAGTTTTAAATTGGGAATCTTGCCATCGATTTTAAACTAACTTCCTGGATATCTAGTGACTTGAAACCTGAAATATAGTTTAAAACTCGGTGAGAGTGCAATGTTTGATCAAAAACTTTGAGCTACGTAACGCACAAGTCGAACTATTTAGAGCCATACCTTCATGGCTAGCCTCCTGAGTGTTGCAGGCGTTGTAGAATTCCACCTCGTTCAAGGCCCAACTCAATGCGCAACCTTGCATACTTTTAGGCGTACGCGACTTTCACCACGATTCTTTTAGACTTTCAGGCGTATGCGAATTTCAACACGATTTTCACCTGCGCAAATTAAGTGGCTGACAAACGAGGTGGAGTTCTCTTGTTATGATGCGAGGTGGAATTCTGTTGTTTTCGCTAGTGTTGTCAGCGAAAATTCCACTAATTCTCTTAAATCTTGCTATTTTGAACAAATAAATAAAGATAATAATTTTCACTTAGGAATTACTAATTAAATTACTAATCAAAGTTGCAATTGCCTTTCTGTAGGCAGTACTAAAAAATTGAAAATAAAAAGATGATAAAAAATTTTAAGGACTACCTTTATATAAATGGACCAAAAAATAGAAGGCAATTTTTCCTTTAATACAGACATAGTCCTGTTGAATTTTGACTTAAAAACTTTAACAATAGCTCTTGTAAAAGAATTTTGGGTTTGACAATTATAAAGGTAGAGCGCGTGTTTAAATTTTAAATAATCAATTAGTTAATCCCAAGTACATGGTTTACCTTAAATTGAAAGGTTGCGCTACACCTTTATAGTTTTAAATCCCTAAATTCTTTTACAAGAGCTATTGTTAAAGTTTTTTAGTCAAAATTCAACAAGACTATGTCTGTATTAAAGGAAAAATTGCCTTCTATTTTTTGGTCCATTTATATAAAGGTAGCCCTTAAAATGATTTTATCATCTTTTTTTCTTTTATTTATTTAATGAGATGATTCCTTCCTCATAACTAATAATTCATATATAACGCTTTTCTCAAATATATTCTTATGAGTATTTATAAGTTCTCTTCGAGAATCAGAGCAGAAAGAATATATCTATCGCCATCTGAAAATTCAATAATTTTAAATGGACCTTTATATTTAGCGTCAAGTTTCGTTTGATTTCGTTCCTCATTTTGAAGCAAAACGAAATCACCAATACCAAATTTATTAACTTTAGCTTTACTTTGATCAAATTTAATTTTATCACTAATAGCATTAGTGGTGGCCACCGTGGTGTGATGGTAGCGTGCTCCGCCTATCACACCGTATGCCCTGGGTTCAACTCCCGGGCAGATCAACATCAAAATTTTAGAAATAAGATTTTTCAATTAGAAGAAAATTTTTCTAAGCGGGGTCGCCCTCGGCAGTGTTTGGCAAGCACTCCGGGTGCATTTCTGCCATGAAAAGCTCTCAGTGAAAACTCATCTGCTTTGCAGATGCCGTTCGGAGTCGGCACAAAACATGTAGGTCCCGTCCGGCCAATTTGTAGGGAAAATCAAGAGGAGCACGACGCAAATTGGAAGAGAAGCTCGGCCTTAGATCTCTTCGGAGGTTATCGCGCCTTACATTTATTTATTTTAACTGAGGCATTTTGCCTTACTTCGTAAATGTCAATGCCTTGTTCAAGTCCGTTAAATAACATTAGATCGATCGGTTTAGCAACTTTACCTATCATGAGTTCAAGCGGACTAGATTTTACTACGCGGTTCATAGTACAATTCAATGCAAGATGTACATCAAGTAGTGCATCCTGCCATGTTCGTTCTTTTCTGCGTTTCCACGGCCGTAAGCATATTTTTAATGTACTCATCACCCTCTCAACTTGCCCATTAGCACGTGAACTACCGGTTGCTATTAGATGAAGGTTTATACCCTTCATTTTACAAAATTCACGAAATTCGGAAGAAGCGAAACATTTGCCTTGATCGGCTATGATACGAACAGGGGCACCGAATAAAAAGACACTATATTCTAAGGCCTGAATACTATTAGCGGTATCAATATGTGATGCATGGTGCAGTATCACATATTTTGTAAATGCATTAGTTAATACGAATACATACTTTTTTGTCATTTTTGCCACTGAGCTTTCCGGTTGCTTCCATTTTGGTATTGGATGAAGCTCTGCTTATATTTTTCCACTGTGCGATTTAGAAATTTTGCATGTGATACAATTATCAATAAATTTTTTTGTAAATTTCGACATATTCTCGAAGCAATACATTTCATATAATTTTTCGAGGGTCTTTTCCCACCCAAGATGCATCAATGACTTATGTGTTGTATTTATTAAAGACTACCTAAGAGCTCTAGAGAGAATGGGTAAACACATTGTCCTACCATGGCATTGTATCCTACGGTACAAAATTCCGAAGCGCAACTCATACGTTTTAGACAAATCTTTGTTAAGTTTATCGTCTTTCAAGTCGGATATCAATTTTCAGATTTCAGGATCACGATGTTGCTCTGCTAACAGCCAATTTTTTGAAATATCTGTAAAATTGACCTCTTTCTGTTCCACCTTTACTACATTTGCTGGCGGTCTAGAAGGTAATGGATTCCTCGAAAAAAAATCTACATGGCACATTCGATTACCTTTTCTGTGAACAATATCGAAGTCAAACGACTGTAAAAATGCCCACCGTCTATGTACTCTAGATGTCAGATCCAATTTAGTGCGAGATGACTTCAATGATTTACAATCCGTTACTACCATAAACCTACAACCATGCAAATAGTGTCCGAAATGTTTAATTGCATCAACTACTGCCAGAGTATCCAATTCATAAGAATGGTATTTTGCTTCAGTTGCTAAAGTACTCTTACTAAGATATGCAACAAAAAAAAGTTTACCATTATTTTTTTGCATAAAGTAAGAACCGGTGAACTTGTGAGTATAGAAATTATTTTATTTCTAATTGCCTCATGAGAAAGTTTCGAATCAATATGTGTCTTGTGTATACTTGTTCAACTATATAATGGCGACATTTTTGGCGTTACAAATGCAGTATCTTCTATGGATTCGGGATGAACTGGTATTTGATAGTAGCAATACTAGCCATATCTAGCATTGTAAAATAATGGCATCCATGAAGTCTGTTAATTTCATCCGATACTAAACGTAACGGCTACCTGTCGGAAAGTGTATAATCATTCGCGATAATCGACACACATTCGGCAAGATCCACCCTTTTTCTTTACTAGAAGAATAGGACTCGAAAATGGTAAACAACTGGGTCGAATTACATTTGTCTTCAAGAGTTCATCAATTTTATTTCATACAATTTTTCGTTCTTCTGGACTTAATCGATAAGGCCTTCTTGAAACTATTTTGTTTAGATCTTTGAGCCGTATTTACATTGCTTCTACATTGGATGCCCTACAAGGAACGCTTTCAGTGATTCTATCTTTAAATGCCTAAAATTTTCAACAACTTAGGTTTGAACTCAGTGGGGATATCTGTGTCAATTTATTCAAAACTGAAATCAGTATGTGTAACCGTACATGAATTTACTTCGACAAAATCTTCCTTAAGAAATTGTAACGTTTTCGAAGTCATTTTTACACATATATTTTGTGTCAAAATTTCACAGCCCATCATAATGTCTTGTTTTAAAAAATTGTCAGGTAAAATATGAAAAATAGCTTCCAATTTAATTTCGTCAATCACTACAATTGTAAAAATTTGTAAAACACTATTTACACTTGCTTGACCTATTCCCGACATTGTTACAAAACTATGTATTCGTTTGCCACAAAATTTAGAAATTATTGACTCTTTCATTAATGAGCATTCTTCCCCTGAGTGATAATAAAACAAGTATTGCGCACCTGACTGTTGCAAAATACCTGAAGGTGCGTTGAATACACAAACATCTACACGCCGGCTTGAGAACTATTCGGTTTGTTATTTTATTCCTTTTTCTTTGAAACTGTTGGGCATCGTGAAGCATAGTGACCAATTTGACGACAACGAAAGCATGTAACACCCACTGGAGACGATGAGGAAGAAGTTCTACCAGCAGATTTGTTGATTGTTGTATTTTCTTGAGGGTTTGAGTTATTGTTGAGTCGACACACTTCCGCTTTATGACCATACTTTCCACAATTATAGCACTTGAAATTATTCTAGGCAACTTTTTGTCGCTTATAACTTACGTCATCGTAGTCGTTCACAACTGGTGCAAGCTTCCTTTTGGTCGACGACATCGCTTTCAATTCCCGTGTTAACTGATTTCTCGAAGAAAGAATGTAGTAAAAGCAAGGCGTTGAGCCCGTAATTCGAACGGCGATACATGTGCTAAAACTACTGAGACTGCGATTTGTTCCGTTGTTAACTTGTCTAACTTCAACATTAGAGACGTTATTAGACCAGCTGCATAAGATGACAAGTATTCACCATCATTCGGTTTACTGTTTCGCATATTAATCAGAAAAGCAGCTGGAGTTACTGAGATAGTGAATCTCGAAATTAGTAACTCCTTAAAATCATGACAATTCATCTGAGGAAATGCAACTTGCGATAGCCATGTTGCTGCTGGCCCTTTCGAAGCTTGGGTAAGCGATACCATTAAAGAAGAACCGTTTAAAGTATGGTCTTCCATGACTATATCTGCCGTTGATATCCATGCACGTGCATCCACATTTACTGCACCTGGATTAAATTCAGGTAACCGCTTTTTTTCTTTGTTAGGAGTCTTGAGAATTTTCACCAACTCCAAAAACTGTTTATTTTGTTGTTCAAACATCATCTTCCAATTTTCGTAATTTTTTTTTTCAGATTCATCCATTTGTAAGGCGCTGGTGTTCTCCACTTCTGATGTCGAATTTTCCATAATAATTGTTTTCCTCTTTTGATATGTAGCGATGGTGGTTACACTTCGCGTATCCAACTTGTCTACGCACTTTTAATTTAGAAACTGTCCTAAAACAAATTTTTCTTTTCAAATCTTCCTATTCACTTTTCCTAGCTCACTATGATTTTAGGATAGGTTAGGTGGTAGCTGCCCTGATAAGGATAGCTCACTTGGACAACACGAAGGTCCGTTGTGATACCACATACACCAAAAATAACAGTGACTTAGGTCTAGCTACTTAGATAATCGTTGGGTAGCAACGATAAAGCTCCGAATGATACCGATCTCAACTTTGGATATATCCTCGGGAGATCCAAGTGAGTCGAGACCGAAGTACTTTCGCCTAGTTCTGGCAAAAGCTGGACAATCAAGCATAAAGTGATTTGGTGATTCCAACTCATCATCCTCCATACAGCTGCAGCAGGATGGAGTTTCCAGTATATTGAGACGTACCGCATGGATACCCATGGGACAGTGCCCTGTCAAAACCCCAATGACCATTGATAGGTGAGCCTTAGTGAACCCAATTATTTCAGCAGACCTCCTGCCATCCACTTTTGGCCAGAAAGATCTTGCTACCCAGCAAGACGTGGTATCCGCCCAACGTTTGCTGAGCTGATTCGAGGCCCAGCTATGGAGGAGCAATCCACAGGTGGCCAGCGGGATCCCGAAATCCCTACAACCATCTTCATCCGGTTCAGTTGTACCGATGCCGGCTAAGAGATCCGCTTGACAGTTACCCGAGATATCACTATGGCCCGGGACCCAGGTAATCTTTATTGTAAAATAATTCGATGCAATCGCAAGCGAAGTCAGGCACTCCCAGACCACCCTCTATTGCACTGTAGTTGAGCTCAAGGCCTTGATAGCCGCTTGGCTATCAGACTAGATGTTAAATTCCTAACCGTGGTAGCACTGGATAGCATTCCATCCACCGCATCCTTAATCGCAGCAATTTCCGCTTGGAATACACTGCAGTGATCAGCCAACTTAAACTTGCGGCTTAAATTTAGCTCTTGACAAAAACCCCCCCCACCAACCTTTCCATCCAGCTTCGACCCATCCGTGAACAAGTTAACCGGTCCCATGCCCCAGATAATTCCTCTTCCCCAATCCTCTCTCTCTGGAATAACTGGGGTGAAGGTTGTATAGGGAGCAGTTATCGGCATACAGTAGTCTGTTCTGTCCGGGATGAAGTCGAAACTGGTAAGAAGGCTAGAGTGTCCGCGGTCAGAAAGTCTATATCCCATATCACGAAGCCTGACCCTTTCCCGCAATATCTACTGGATATATGTTCAGCATGACGTTCAGTGCCAAGGTAGGTGTTGTTCGGAGAGCGCCACTGATACCGATCAGCGCCGTCCGTTGCACTGACACTAACATTTTGGAGGTGCTCGCCGTGTCCAGTGCTTTCCACCAGACCAGCACCCCATATAGCAGAATCGGTTTGACCACCATCTCATAAAGCCAGTGTACTATTCTTGGCGAGAGTCCCCATCTCTTCCCGATAGCTCCTCTGCAGCAGTACAAGGCAATGGCGGCCTTCCTTGCCCGATCTTCCACATTGGGTCTCCAGGACAGTTTCTTGTCCAAAACAATCCCCAAATATTTAACCCTATCAGAAAGTACCAACGGTACCCCTCCAATCGAGGGAGTTCTGAAATCGGGCATCTTATATCTCCTTGTGAAAAGGACCAATTCCGTTTTTCCCGGGTTGACCGCCAATCCACATGATTCAGCCCGCCTAGCCACAGTATCCAGGTAGCCCTGCAGAACATCGCGCAGAGTGCCCAGAAATTTGCCTCTGACTAGGATAGCGAGGTCATCTACATAGGCAACCACCCGACAACCATTGGCTTCCAGCTCCACAAGAAGCTCGTTGACTACCACAACCCAGAGGAGAGGAGATAGGACACCCCCCTGTGGCGTGCCCCTGCACACCTTCCTCTTAATTATGGCACCTCCCCACTCCGCTGCGACAATTCTGCCGCATAGAAGTTTGCTAATAAATTCAACCAGAGCCGCCTCGACTCCTAAACCCACCAGAGCTCTTTCGATTGCCCCCGGTAAGACATTGTTAAAAGCTCCCTCGATTTCTAGAAAGGCACCCAGAGCATACTCTTTGTGTTCTAAGGACCCCTCTATTTGCTTTACAATCGAATGGAGAGCCGTTTCCGTCGATCTGCCCTTGCAGTACGCATGCTGTGAAGCCGACAGTAACCCCCGAGGTATCCTTTCCCATAG
Source organism: Eurosta solidaginis (assembly GCF_040869045.1). Taxonomy (NCBI): domain Eukaryota; kingdom Metazoa; phylum Arthropoda; class Insecta; order Diptera; family Tephritidae; genus Eurosta; species Eurosta solidaginis. The sequence continues at coordinate 98,117,412 of NC_090324.1, forward strand.
GTACAGGTCAATCAACCGCTCAAACGTCTTAAGAAGAAACGACGAGAGATTGATAGGCCTGAAATCCTAAGGCGATACATGAGAGGTTCTGCCGGCCTTCGGAATGAAAATAACCCTAACCGTGTGCCAAGACTTCGGGATATAGTTAAGCCTGAGGCAGTTAGTATATATGATGGCCAACCAGCGGCAGGAAATCCCCAAAGACCTTTTAAGCTGCGCAGGAATAATTCCATCCGGGCCCGGAGACTTATAGGGCTTGAACGACCCTATAGCCCAGGTTATTTGACTTTCCCGTATTGGAATGGCAGGCTCTTCTGCATGGCCAACGACCGCCGACCATGCAGGCGAAGATCCCTGCGCAACTGGGACATCGGGAAAATGATTGTCCAGTAAAAGCCTTAGGGACTCCTCGCTACTCATCGACCAGTCCCCACCATCATCTCTCAGATATCCCAGAGGAGCGGGGTTCCTAGAGAGTATTTTTCTAAATCTCGCGGATTCATTGCAGCCTTCTACGTTTTCGCAGAAGCTTCGCCATGCATCTCGCTTGGCTATCCTTATTTAATATTTATAAATCCCCAGACTCACCTTATAGAGCTCCCAGTCCGAGTGTAATTTACTCCTCCTGGCTCTGTTGAAGGGCCGCCGACTGGACGCTCTTAGGTCGTCAAGAGAATCCGACCACCAGGGCGGCTAGCCTTTCCCCCTGTAAGTTTTCAATGGGCAGGACAGCTGAAAGGCGCTATTGCTTGCCGAGGTGAAGTTTTCCACCAGAACGTCTATCTCAGATTCGGACAGGCCCGAACTAATGATAGGCACCGCAGGCAGTAGCTCTCCCAGCTTCCTACAATACAAGTCCCAGTTAGTACTTTTAGGGTTCCTAAAAGATATTTTACCGGGACGTTCTTCGTTCACTGAGAACTGAATATATCGGTGATCAGAGAAGGAGTGCTCGTTGAGAACCCTCTATCCAGATATCCGACCTTCCAGTTCTCTACTAACCAGGGTGAGGTCCAGGACCTCCTCCCTTGCCGCAGTAATAAAAGTCGGGTCATTCCCCCTATTACATATACAAAGTCCCTCATCTACAATAAAAGTAAATAAAGACTCACCTCTAGTGTTGGTATCCGAGCTTCCCCAAATGCTATGATGGGCATTAGCATCGGCACCGATGATCACGCCAACACCTCTCCGCCTTGCTTCTGCGGTGATTTCACCCAGTATCGCAGGTGGTGGTCCCTCTACGTCGCCGTGGGGCATGTACGCTGAGACCACCCACATTTCATTACTTCCTCGCTCGAGGCAGACCGTGGTTACGTCAGCATTGCTGAAATTAGAGAGAATAAAAGCTTTAATCTCTTTTTTAACAAACACAGAGGATCTAGGCCTACTTGCCTCCCCATGCACCAAGGTGTTGAATTTTCCAGTCCTTAATCCAGAAATCTTACTGCCGTTACTACTCAGCCACGGCTCCTGGACAAGGACTATATCCACTCCGCCTTTTTCAAGGCAGAGCAACAAATTTGCGGAAGCCGCCTTAGAGTGCTGAAGATTGATTTGACGGATTTCCATCAAAAGCGCTCTTCTTCCGCACCCCATCCTTGGCAGATTCGTATTAGTCTTGTCCATTCTAAAAAAGTCCCCTCTCAAGGCCGCTATCCGGATCCGATTGTGTAGTCGCCCTTTAACGGTCTCGTGGTTATCTACGCAGGGAGGCCACGCGAGGGTTGACGCATTACCTTATTTTTATTTTTATTTTTTATTTATTTATTTATTTATTAAACATTTCTTTATGCATATTTTAAATAAATTACAATATTGAAAGAGCACATTCTATTACTCTATAGCATAAGAAAAGTACATGGCATTTTTTATATTAAATTTTTAAAATAGTATTAAATGCCAGTTCACATAGTAAAATTCTTTTTCAGTGTGGGGTGTATAGTTTTTAATAATATTATAGAATAAACTCATAATAATTCAGATAATTAGTTAAGATTACGATAGAGAAACAATTGATAATTCGTACATTAGTTAGGGTTCCGATAGAGAAACCGTTTATATAGTTAAAAAAGTTAGATATGGCTTACAACAACGTCGTCAGCAAGGCTTCTGGATCGTAGTGTCTAAAACTAATCAGATACATTTTTATTTTATTTTGAAATAGGTTAAGATTTCTTATAACTTGTACAGAAGTAGGGAGAGTGTTGAACATTTTGCACGACGTGTATGTATAAAAACTTCTGAAGTGAGATGTCCTAGCATGCGGGATTTGTACCGATGGAAGCAGGTTGCTCCTAAGGTTGTAGACTTCAGAAGGATAACTTTCTAAGTACCCCGATCTAATAAAGAATGTTTTTAGGACTTTAAATAAATATAGATGACGACATGGTAGTATATCTAGTCTCCTAAAGGATATCATAGCGTGAGACCTGTAGTTTGCGCCACATATGCGGCTTATAATTCCCTTTTAGAGTGTTACAATGGGTGACAACTTACTAGCCGAGGCGCCACCCCAGCAGGTAATCCCATATTGAAGTTTCGATTGGACTAGACCATAGTAAACAGCTTTTAGAGTGGACATAGTGCAGCACTTTTTGAGACGATAGAAGTGACGGCTAGTGTACAGAAAGTAATGTTTTAGTTTCTGAATGTGTGCAGACCAATTTAAATGATTATCGATTATAATACCTAGGTATTTGAAATTTTCAACAACATCAATCCTGAAGCAGTTATCACTGCATTTAACGTTGGTTGCAAATGAACTTTTCGTGCCATTCAAAGTGCACGCCATATGATGCATGTTAAAACGTGCGCATTCTGCTGAATGAAAAAAAGATCACAAGCCTCAAATTCTTTGGGAGCAATGCTAAAATACATCAACTTCGTTTTATTACTAACTAGTAGCTTGTGTAAAGCAAACCAAGTCCTCAGCATATGTACATCGTGGCTAATATCACATATTAGTTCGAGGTAACTCGTTGTACTATACGCAATGGCAAGATCATCTGCAAAGGCAGTCGTTTTGCCCTTCAATGGAATTGAAAAAATTGAATTAATATAAATGGGGAACAGTACCGGGCCAAGGACAGAGCCTTGGGGTACGCCCAGATAAACTTCCTGCAGGCTACTGTAGTAACTACCCACTTTAACTTTTTGTATTCTATTAGAAAGATAAGATGTAAACCATTTGTACATAAAGCCACGAAAACCTGCACTATGTATTTTTTCCAGAAGTATATTCCTGTCTACCATATCAAAAGCTTTTGTTATGTCGACAAATAAACCAGCACAGTTACTTTTACTCTCCAGAGCTTTGTACACCTTTGAGCAGAAATCTAGTAGAGCGTCCTCTGTTGAGAGTCTGAATTGCATGCGGCTGAAAAAGTTCGATTTATGTAGAAAGTTCACAACTCTATTTTTAACCGCCTTTTCAAATACTTTGGAAATCGATGGGAGTAGAGATATGGGCCTGTAGTTACGTGCGTCCCTCTTATCCCCTTTTTTGAAGATCGGGATTACAATGGCACATTTAAGATCATCAGGAAAAACACCCTGAGTTATACTTTTATTGAATAAATGTTTCAGTATATCTACTATATTGAGCGATATTTTCTTTAATAAACTATTTGAAATACCGTCATCGCCGCAAGAGCTAGAGTTGGTCAATGTTTTTATAATTTTAGCGATTTCGAAGCTGGATATGGGGTTAAAAAAAGAAACTATTAGTTGCAACTTGGCATAAGGGTAGATTGGCTGCAAACTGACAATCACAAAGGGTTGAACTTGAATTACCAATCGAGGTAAAGTATGTACTAAATTTGTTAGGAACTTCTTCTGGGTCTGTAGTCAGCTGGCTTTCAGCACGTAGGGTAACTGGCTCGTGGCTCCCTACACTGTCTCGGTTTAGGAAACTGTGGATGACGCCCCATTCTTTTCTGGTATTGCCCAAAGCTGAGTTAAACTTGTTTTTAAAAAATTTATCGCGCGTAGTGCGTATTGCTTTATTGGACTGATTGCTAATTTTATTGTAGCGAGAGCGAAGCTTCCTACAATTGGGATGCTTAGCACATTTTTTGCCTAACTTATTTTTGAACTTTATTTTCTTTAATAGATCTCGGGTAATCCAAGGTTTAAGTCGCAGAGCTTGTTTACGCTGACTCACATTAAGGGTGCAGGTATTGACATGCACTTTTAAAGTGTTTAAAAATACACCATAAGCCGCCGATACGTTACTTTCCGCGTATACGTCTGACCAATTTTCGAGAAGAAGCTTGTTATTCAGCATCGTAAAGTTTGCCTTACAAATCGATTTACGAGCGCGGTTGATAGTTGGTTTGCCTGACGTAATACCAGTTAGCTGTATACCAGTCATCGTGTGATCGGTTACTTGCAAGTCCATATTAAGACTTGCACAATTTTTATTAGGAAGCGAGTTGAAAGGACAAAACGCGTGGTCAATGCAAGTGCCTGAACTTGTTCGTGTTGGTTCATTTATGTAGGATTCCAAACCATTTACCGCCATTAAAGCCAGATATTCGTCGGTAATACTAGAACGATGCAAAATATCCAAATTGATGTCACCAAGAATAAAAAAATTAACCGATTTCGCATTTACCACTAAAGACGAATATTCTTCAAGGAATAACGAGATAGGTTCAGACTGAAGTCTGTATACCCCCAAGAAAACAAATAGTTCGCCTTGGATATTGATGGAAAGCTGTAACGTATCTGCACTTTGTAAGCTATTACTAACTGACGAGCAGTCAAAAGTATCGCGTACAAATGCTGCAACACCTCCTGCACTGTAGCTGTCATTGGTATTTGTATAAAAGTTATAATTGGGGATTTTATAATCTCCTACTTCATACGAAAAAATCCATATTTCAGACAAAAATATAATATCTGGCTTTATACCTAACGCGTCTATATTACCAACGAATACATCGAAATTTTGTCTAAGACTACGTATATTTTGATGGATAACTAATAATTTGTTAGAATCAGTTGAGGGCGAGTTATTCAAAACATTATTGCTAGCGACGATTGGGTTATCATTAGGCAGAACATCTGAGAACATCTTTAAAAGTAAATATAAAAATTGAGAGAAGAGCTAAAATTAGCTAGTTAACTATTAAATGCAAATCATCAAATGTTCTGATACTGATAACCTTCTCATTGTTGCCTTTTTTCATTAGGAAGCTAGATTTCCCTAAACATAAATATTTATATCGTTTCTCTTGTTTTAATTTATATGCCGCAGTAAACAAAGCTCGAGTTGATCGTGAGAGAGCATCGTTTATATATATTTTATTATTGTTGAGTCATCAAATAGCTTTGCTGACAGCGAGCGCGCTTTTGCTTTTTTTGCGGTCATCACTCTCTTCTTGATTGCATTAGATGAGAAATGCACGCAAACTACGTCACGGGCACACGGAGAGTCATTATTACGTTTAATGCTTTTTACCACGCATTTGTCGATATCTGTAGGCGCGATTGTGACTCCTAATGTGTCCATAATAATTTTTTGTACACAACCTTCCGCACTGCTGCTGTACTGTTGAGGGATGCCAGTAATTTCAATTGCATTCCCATAATCTCCCTGCTCTCTCCAAATGAGTTTGCTCTCCAATACTGTCACCTTTTTCTTAAGTGCTTCATTCTCCTCTTTCAGCACGCCGAGTGCATTAAGAACATTGGTGTTGACTTCTCTTAGCGCAATTATCTCTTCATATAGCAACTGAAGAGTGATTGCTTTGTTACTGCTGTCGGAGTTATCGTTAGGTTGATGACCCGTGTATTTGTCTATCTGCTGTTTTTGATTATTTGTGTTGGTATTAGACGCAACGTTTTCTTTAGCATTGCCTTGCCCATTTGCATTACCTGAAGTTGCTTTCGCGGACAGTTGTTGTTGTTTTTTGGCTTGATCCAAACTTGTAGATGCCAAATTTTTTTGCAGCGTCGGAGCAGCTTTGGAGGCATTTGCAAGCCCTGATGCAGTCGCTGGTGGTGGCAGAGGCTGGATGTGCAACGATTTACGATGAGCGACACCACATCCATCACATCTAAATTTGGTGTTGTTGCTTCTCATAAAATCGTCATCGGATTTATTTAAATTGACGCACACACAATGAAAAATATATTTGCAGTCGGCACAGGTGACTTTACCACCGTCTGCGCGGTCCACTTTTTGATTGCAGATTTTACAATTCATTATTTGAAGTGAAAACTTAGCGTAAATTTTAATAAAACTTGATTATAATAATAGTGTAAAAAGCGATTTCAATTGCGCGCACCCCACACACACTGAAAACACGTCTACTCTTGACGACAGTTCAACTAGTATGAGTAATGCGTTCAGAGCCAGACCGGACGCGAAGCGGGAAAGTCTTCAACCGCACCTACACCACCAACTTAACGTCGACGGAGCCGGAACGTACCTTGAGGTCCGCCACGGTTTTAACGGGACGTGGGCAGGTGCAGCATTAGCCTACCACCCATTTCGGTACGGTTTCACCCCGATCTACTAAAGTGGCAGAATACCGCACCTACCAGCCCAAAGTCATCAAGTCCAAATTTAATGTCAAATCAAAGCCCTAAAACAGTCCAGTTCGTCACCGTTATGTACCGATCTTGACTCTTAAAGAGTCCTCCCTCCCCTGAGCTCGGCACAATGACTCAGGGGGTGCGGGTTTTATCGAGTTGGCCTCTCTAGATCCGCCATTATCAGTAGAAGCAGGGGCACCTCGTGCAGGACGTGAAAACTAATCACGCGTGACATTCGTCACTATGGCCGGTCTAAGACTGAAATCAGTCCCTGATCCAGAGCCTGAAACCACTTATGATATCCAAGCCAAGTATCTTAGCCCCCTCACTATGATTTTACTTTACAATATTGCGTAGTCACTTTTCTCCAACAGGTATTATTTGACAAGTGTTTTTCCAAACAAGTGTTTTCCAAACAAGTGTTTTTCCAAACAAGTGTTCTCCAAACAAGGGTACCACCATTGTTCCGCTCTGGCAATGCATTATTGCCAGGCATATCATTAAGGATTCCGACATGTAAATGATGAAAGAAGAAATTCGTTGGTAGTGTTCGTGAAGAAAATCACTGCTGTGTACAGTTTTCACAAAAGCTATCAAACAGGGCCGAATATGTAGTTCAAAGAGCTCCTACAACGCATAATCACGACCTGAAAGCCCATCATGCGACTGTGGCTAACGCCAATAATAAAGTTAAAACTCTGGGACCATTATATTTCCTGAAACCTTCTCAAATTATAAGAGAAGTGATTGTACATTGTCCACCTGACTGTAGTTTGTACCTGCCAGCGAAGAGGGCACAAAATATACCAGAGTACATGAAATACTTGGAGCGAGATCTTTTCTTGTTGAGTGATTGGAATTTTGATGGAGATAAAAATATTATTACGTTCACATCGGATTCGTTGAGCGAATTAGGAAGATCACGGTGCTGGGTGATGGATGGAAAATTATTTGTTTGCCGACAACTTTTTGTCAGCTTTTCACCATTGAAGGGCTAATTAATGGTGAATTTCCACCTCTAGTTTTTTGCTTTATGAGTAAAAAATCTGAGAAGGCGTACAATTCCAACAGCTGTTTAATTTCGCTCTAGCTGAAAATAATAATTTATATCCATAAATAATTATAACTTTGAGCAAACAATCTTTTCTGTCGCAAAATAATATTTTTCTTATGCTCAATTCAAAGGATGTTTGTTTCACTTCGGCTAGATTATTTGCAGGCGAGTTCAAAATAAGGGTTTTCTCAAAAATACGGTAATAATAAAAGTTCCAGCATAGCAATTTGTATGTTGAGAAGTTTATCATTTGTTACTATAGTGATATGAGCGCCAGCTCTGCAGATGACGATTTAAAAAAAAAAAATGTGTGCATGGCTTAAAGAATTTATATAAGAGCTAATACAAACCTTCCCTCACTAGGGTAGGTCCTTGGTGTGAGGGATTAGCTGAACTCCGTAGCGCCCGTCTATGAGGCGGAGCGGTTTAGGTGGCATCTACCCCAAGTCGCCTCATAGAAAGGCGGCAGGATGACGGTGACCAAGAACTGTTAACCCCCTAATCCAGGGTGTTAAGCGGACCATTTCAATCCAGGGGTCATATTCGGCTGTATTCGAACGGAGCGCTGAGACCGCCTTGTCGGCCAGGTGGTCGTACTCGGGGAGCGATAGTAGTGGTTGTTCAATGAACTCCGTGTATGAAAAGCATATAAATGAAAACAGAGAAGTAGAGTAGAGAAGGACACGTAGCAAGCGAAATAAGAGAGCTCTGTCGCAGTACCGTGGATCACAAAGAACTGTCCCACGCTTGGGAGCAGTGGTCGACCCAACAGAAGTGGAGATTGATCACTTGGAATGGGTTCATGAGGCGCTAGAAGTACGTCGAGGGCAGTTGAAGAGGTTTGCAAGAAACCCTCGGTACTGCAACCGGTACGGGGAGAGAGAATCGACAAGCCTGGACCCAGGAACCAGCCCCAGAGCCACGAGGCAGGGAAGCTTTGACAATATAAGTAGGCCTACATCTGTGGGAAAGATGAGCTCAAATAGCGAGGTAGCAACTACCTCGGAAGCTGCAGGTCAGAGGGAGAACGTTAAAAGTGGCGATATGCCAACCACGGAAGTAGGAGATAAGTCAAAGGTAGATAACGCTAAGACTCCGGCCGTACAATAGTGTGAAGGTGATAGCGTGCGACAACATCACGAGGAGGATACGATGCGGTTTCTGAAGAATCAGAATCGGAACATACCGCCACAGGATTAGAAAGAATTTACTGTATCTCGGCCTACGGAGCAAGGTCAAACATAAAAAAAATGTAAGGCGCGATAACCTCCGAAGAGATCTAAGGCAGAGCTTCTCTTCCAATTTGCGTCGTGCTCCTCTTGATTTTTCCCTACAAATTGGCCGGACGGGGCCTACATGTTTTATGCAGACTCCGAACGGCATCTGCAAGGCAGATGAGTTTTCACTGAGACCTTTTCATGGCAGAGAAGGTCAATCATACATCTTCCAAAATAACAAGCACGCTTAGGATATATTGTGCCCGCCGCTTGACAAAATGTCCTGGGGTACAATCAACATTTACATGTGACTCAGGAAAATAAGTTCCAAGGATAACAGTCCTAACACGCTTGAATTGGGAGAAGCCGAAAGAGAAAGGGGACAGATGGAGGACGCGGGCGCTATCACGAAGGTTTTAGAAGAGGACCAAGTGCCAAATCGTGCAGCGAGTTACACAGAGGAACACCCAGCACAGCGTTTACGACCCGGGAAAGGAAGTCCTGAGGATAACAACCGTAATTTGCAGGAATTGGGAGACGCTGCAGAGGGCCTTAAAGCCTTAAAACAAAAGGGCATGAGGGGGACGAAGACGTCACGATGAAGGTGTTGAGGAAGGGCAAACAGCCTAATTGTGCTGCGAGTCTTACAGATAAACCTCCAACACAGTAAAGTGGCGTCGAGCCAACTCCTCCTAACACTTGAAGAGGGTTCGTTTGACGTGGTGCTGATCGGAAGGAAGGGTGCGAGCTGCAGTCATGGTATGGAAACAGCTACATTCATATATGCTGCCTAATTACACTACTGAGGACTTCGCAGTGGTGGCCGTTGACCAGAAAGATAAGCAGGGAATTATCCTGGCATCCTGCTCATGGCCCATACTGCGGAGATTCCACCGATGGAGTTCAAGAGGCTAGTACAGGATGAAGGGCGCAAAGGGTGGTTGATAATAGACACGGAAGCAAATGCGCACCACAATGCGTGCGGAGGAGGAGATACGAAAGAAAGAGGCGAATCTCAATTATGTTATATCCTGCAGACCAGTTTTCAGATAGCTAACAGGGGAAGTGTCCCTTCATACGTTGGTTCAACAGCCAGCAATGTTCTTGATATTACATTGAGCTCTGAGCGTGATATATCAAGGTATGGTTGGATGGTTCTTGGTAGACCATCCTTCTCCGACCATGCATATATCAGATTCAGCATCCCCTAAAGAGGGTAGAAAAGAGAGGAGTCTTTAGAAATCCTTGGTCAAGGAACTGGAAGAAATTCCAGAAAGATGTAGAAACAAAACTGGGACAACCCAAAGAGGTTGCAAATGTGGAGGAAACGGGGGAGTCCAGTGATTTCCTACCAATGACACTTTTAACTGCTTTCCCTCTCAAAAGATTTAGAGGGAAAGCAAAGCCGCAAAGGGAGAGCAATAAGCTGAGTCTTCTTGGAAGACATGTAAAAAAAATGTTTAACCTAGCAAAGACCGCGGAAAGCAAAGAATGCCGGGATGAGTATAGAGGCCTATTGAGAAGCTACAAGTGTGAAATTTCCAGGCCGAAGAGAGTCTCATGGGAAAATGTATGTGTGGACAAAGAGTGTTCCATGGAGAACAAGGAGCTGAGTCTTCTTAGAACAGAGGTAAACAAAAATTATTAAGCTAGCAAAGACCGCGGAAAGAGAAGCATACCGGGACGAATATGGGGATTTATTGAGGAGTTACAAGCGCTAAATTTCGAGGGCAAATAGAAACCCATGGAAAACTTATGTGTGGACATAGAGTGCTCCAGAGAAACAGCGTAGTTGAAAAAATCCTAGCAAAGAGAAACACAGTCCAGGGACTAATAAAGAGTAAGAACGATGATAGTCACATAATAGTGAGGAGTCCCTTGAGTTGCTTTTCGTTACAAATTTCCCATCGGGAGATGATTCAGAAGAGCTAGCAGACAGCACTCACGTTTTTATCACGGAGCGGGTAGTGCCGGTTTTGGTGACCACTACCAAAATCGAAGGGGCGGTGAAACATTTTCTAAGTTTAAATCGCCGGGCCCAGACGATATATTTCCAGCCATGCTAAACATTTCAAGGAATGGCTTAAATTAATATTCGATGGGTGCATAAGACTGAATCATGTACCGCGCTCTTGCAGAACTGCTCGCGTAGCTTTCCTACGAAAGGCGGGGAAGATCGGCCACATGTATCCCAAAGACTACAGGCCCATAAGCTTAACATCATTTCTGCTCAAAACCTTTGAGAGGATGGGTACATAAAGTCCAACGTGGATGAAAAGCTGCTCTGCACAACACAACATGCGTTCACCAAAAGCAAGTCTGTAGGCACTGCACTGCATAGGGTGGTAATAAACATATTGTAACGAATTTACTTGCAAATCCTCTTATTTGCAATCCTCTGCTAAGTTAGAATCACTAAACTGTTGAATAAATAACTCCAATTTGTAATAATGAAAAATGGCCTTTATTAAAGTACTTCACAATAACACTCAAACTGTGCAACGAATAGCTTGCTTAATAACCAAACTGATTGATATCTCAAATGAAACTCTACTATTCCAAATAATACTGCTCTTGCTCGCTAGATAGCGTCTTAGTCGAAACTGCTTGACAACTCAAATCAAACTGAATTCCAGCGCCTGTACAATTGCCGCCTTTTATACTCTCGGATTTCAACGTTCGCATTTTCTAGGCGCTTCCAGAATTTACTAGTCCAGCAGCTCTCAAACTTCTCAGCTGTAACTACAATTGCATAATTTTATAGTTTTTCTCATTGCATACTTTCAGGAGTATCTCAGATATATGCATGTGTTTGTGCATTGACTCTCCGCTGCTCGTATACGTACATGGTACATATGTGTAGACGCAACTATTGTTTCGTTTATGTAGATACATAATGATTGATCTATGGATGTGAATTCACGTCACTGCTTAGCATCGGCTTAGAGACGATATCATCGCTCAGTGCTGCTAACATTCGTTACAATATAAAAAGCCCTGGAATATAAGGAATATTCTCTAGGAGTCTTCTTAGACATGGCCGGGGTGTTCAAAAATGTTTCTAAATGGGCGATCATGGCTGGCCTTAACTACATTAAAGTACATCCATCCATAACCAGATGGATCGGCTGCATGTTAAATTGCAGGAAGATGACCTCACAATGGGGATTGTATGAGGCCACGAGATCAGTTGACAGGGGCACGTCGAAGGGTGAGGTGCTATCACCTTTGCTGTGAACGCTGGTCATCAACTAACTGCTCATACGGTTCGAACACGGACCCCTTAAACTTACGGCTTACGCAGATGACGTTGCAATTGTCATAAGTGGAAAGTGACTTCGAATGATTAGCCCTTTGATGGATGGAAGAAACTACCTAACAATTAGAGGGGGTATGCAGGCTATCAATGCTATGTCATTATGCACATTCCACCTGTAGACTAGTAGCAAATTACATATCGTTAAAAACTGCTACTAGGCTCTGTACCTCGGCAGCTTGAGCGCAAACCATACGGCCTGATTCCCTATCTGTGCTTCGAGGGGCTCTTAAAGCCACAATAGAGTTGGAGTTGGTTGGCGCAAGGGTGTTCAAATGGTGAACGAGGCGATACATGTGTACACCGATGGATCCAATATATTGGAAGTAGTAGGGTCTGGGGTATGTTGTTCTGATTCGGAAATGCTGTAGATCTAGCTGGGAAATCACAGTAGCGTTTTCCAAGCGGAAGTATTAGCGGTAACCATGGCAATAGAAATACTGGAAGTAAATAGCTTAAACTTCAGCTACGTTCTTATTTATATTGACATTAAAGCAGCAATTAAAGCGATAATCTCACATAGCACAGCATCTTAAAGTGTGTTAGCGTGTAAGCAATCCCTGGAAAGAATCGGGGAAAATCATTCATCTATATTGGGTCCCAGCGCATATGGGGATAGATGAGAATGAAAAGGGGGATGAAATATCTAAAAAGGATGCATCGCTTGATACTTGCTCCGTATATGTTCCATTTAGATTGGGCGAGATTAAAAGAAGGCGAGAGGTTCACATGATCGATCAAGGTGTGGGTCCAAGCGCGGGGCTGTATAGTGTCGAAGATTATGTGTAAGTCTTACAACTTTTATGCACTAACCATGTTGTTAAGCCTCGGTGCTATTTTCTGTAGCAGCGAGCCTCTCCGAGTGTAGGACTCCTTTTTTTCTTAATGGGATACCCACTAAAACCTAACCTCCCACGGCCTGGGCATGTTCCGCACCTGGGATCGCGTTTAGCATAACTTTGGGTACAGAAGCGCGCTACGAGGGATCTTTGGCTAATCTCACGTTATTGGGCTAAGCAACCATCTTACCGTTTAACGAGGAGAATATTCCTTGCGTATCTGCTGACCATGTCCCATCTGTCAATTCCGCAGGTCTTTTATCGATGACACTTCCAGGGGATAGGTCGCCTAGTGTTAATTCTCATCTTCTCCGTTGCTGTGCGAAGTGATTCGAAAAAGGTGTGGCGTGCGTCGTCTATGAGCCCACAGTATAAGCAATTCGGATTTTCGACCTTGTCCATCCTGTGGAGATATTCCCGGAAGTAGCCGTGGCCACTTAAAAACTGTGTCAGATAGAAGTCGACCATTCCATGTGGCCGTTTTAACCATGGCTCCAGCTTGGTAATCTGTTCCCTGGGCCACTTGCCTGCAGCACTACAGCTATATTGCTGTTGCCCGCCTGCACGGCAGCAACATATCTGCGTACTTCCCCTCGGAGGTGATAAATAGATTTCCTCTCCTCAGCGAGAAGATGTATCGGTATGGTTTCCGCGATAAAAAGAACTGTGTCTGCGGATACCGTGCGATAAGCTGAGGCAATTTGTAGCGCCTCTCTGCGTTGGACTGAAGTAATAGCTTCTCGGTACTTTCGGAATTTCATTCCATCCACCCAAATGTCTGCACCGTAGAAGTGTATAGAGTCCGAAGCGGAAGCAAGCAGCTTTCTTGTATGTACATGGCTCGCCTATGTTTGCCATTAATCGACTTACATAGGTATCCTGTGTCTGCACAGTTCTCTCGCAGGCTCCTTGAAAGTGTTCCGAAAAGGTTAGCTTGCTATCTAGCCTCACCCCAAGGTATTTCGTGGAGCTGCGTGTTTGTACTCATTGTTCCCCAACCATTATATTGATTATGGTGGGAATTCGTCTCTTCGTGAGGAACACGATTTCAGTTTTTGCTGTACCAAGCTATTTACATTGCGCATTTCTTGGTTTAATTTAAGCTGCACCAGGACCTAATTGCGTTCTGTAATAACGGCAGCCACGTCGTCTGCGAAAGCGCTTTCTGGCAAGCACCAGCGAAGGCGGCTGTCATACGAAGCATTTCAGAGGTCGGGACCTAACACCGATCCCTGGGATGCTTCGCCTGTTATCCTCACCTTTAACTGACCTTGATTTGTTTCGTACGTGAGCCAGCGATCTTTTAGTTAGTCCCTTAATTTGGCGAGTCGATAAGGAGGTACCTTGAAAGAATGTTTTAGCGCATCGAGCATGTCGTCCCACCATCGATTCATATTTTTATTTTGTTTATTTTCAAGTTAAAAAAGTTGTTATTTTTAAATTTATTCAATAAAAACAAATCAAAATTTTAATTTTCTTGCGTTCATTGTAGCAGGCAAACTTCTATCGTTCGTTATTTCAAATTGACACCAGCGGCAAAATATGTTTAAAATCGCCGCGATTACATGTTGGGGATTGTGATTTTGAAGGTTTTGGTTTGGAGATTTTCATTTAGGAATTTCGAATTTGGGGATTTTGATTTGGGGTTTTCAATTTGGGGATTTCCTTTGGAGATAAACCCATTTGCAAATACATATTTAATGATGCAACAGAATTAATCACCTTTATATGATCAAGTTCTCATAGCTGTGGATGATTTGTGTTTACACAAATGTACATAATTATGTTTTTTTCCATATTTCAGATGGTTGTTCAGAAAGATGGCCATTCATACTTTTCTTCATTAGAAATAATAGATGTGACAGTTGAAGATGCTGGCAAATATAAAGTAAATGCTAAAAATGAGCTTGGCGAGAGCAATGCTACAATAAGCCTTAATTTTGACAGTAAGTGATATCTCAATAATCTTATACTTACATATACACGTAAAAGCTAATTTAAAAGTTAATACTGCGTTTCCACCAAACACAAAATCAGTGGAATTGAAAACTTTTTGTTTTCAAGAGATATTTTTATTACAATTTGATAAGACTTGGGCAACCTGAAGACATTGCCACCGTAGAGGAGTTGGAGAAGTGCAACAACTTCTTATCAAATGCGCTGAAAGTTTCGCAAAACAGGCAAAGTCACCATGGTGGAGTAAGGAGTTGATTATTCTTAGAAAGTAGGGAAAGGAGATACTTAAGCTGAAAAAAACTGCGGAAAGCGAGGAGTGTTGGGATGAATATAGAGTTCTGTTGAGGATCTATAAAAGAGAAAGGTCAAAGACGGTTTCATGGAAAAATTTCTGGGCGAAAATTGGATGCTCCAAAAAACGACGAGACTGAGGAAAGTTCTATCTAAGAAAAATACAGTCCAGGAACTGGTAAAAAAAGGATGACGTGTATTGGTCTCACAGAAGGTATTTTCTGGATATTTCCAGGGCATTTCACAACATATCTAAAGGAGCAAAAAGCGACAACCTCAGCTTAATTGAAGTAATTCCGGCCTTAGCAAATCTGAATTGGCTTCATTTTAAGCAGCGTGAGGTATTATCATCACACTGGCCACCAACCAATTTCTAACGCGGATCGACAGATTATCAATCAAAGTCACGACGTATGCAGATGACGTTTCAATCATCATAAGCGGGGATGTCTACCAACAATAAGCTCTCTGATCTAACATGCGGTTCGGGATTAGCACGCCTGAGCATCTACATCTAGATCTACCAATCTAGTATTGTTAACTAGGATATGTAAGACCTCGAATGTGGTTAAGTTTTAGCTTGAAGGGGTAACCATACAAGAAAAATACAGCACAAAATATAAAGGAATTATACTAGATAGTTAGTTGTCGTGGAAACTCCATATGGAATGAGGCGAAGAAAGCCTGAGTGGCACTGTATGCATGCAAAAGGTTGCTGGGCTGCGCGTGGGGTCGCCCCAACTCTCTTATTGTGTATATACGAAAATTTTTAAGTCCATACATGCCAAGGGGTCCTTGTTTGGTGGTCAGCAACATAAAAAGTACACTCAAAAAAAGTGTCCTAAAATAAGGAAATAGCTATTAAAATGAGAAAAATTGGGATTAATTTTGCGCCACAGAAATCCTTCCCTCAATCTAGACAAGTAGCTTTCTCACAAATTAAATTTTATTGTCTTTGGTTATAGCAAAAATTTCTAAGGAATATATAAATTTGTATTAAAAAATAAAATTAAATGTGCAGCCGTGACAGTGGCGTAACTATAGAATTGGGGGCCCCAGTCAGACTCTTACTAGGGGGCCCTTACCAGGAAAATTTTTTGAATCATTTTATTTTTTCCTAATCCTACCCGAAATTTTGAAATTTAAATTTTATTTTTTTTCCAGTCCATCAACGATTTTTTATTCTAATCCAGAAGCCGTTTTGTCATCGACTATTTCAAATCCCAAAAAAGATTCTGTGATTTTAAAATCGACTGGTTTTCCATTTTCATCTTTAATAATTCTCACATATCTAAAAATCTGACTCATCTGGTCAATTTTGGCAATGTCTTGGGTTGTATCCGTTATAATGGAAAAAAATGGCGCTTCTTGAATATTTTTGACGATTTCATCTTCTGTAGTGTTAGATAGAAGTCCAATTATTTCATTCTGAATTTTAGGGCTCAGGTATCGAATGGTATTATCAGGTTTCGTGATAAGTTCTTTCAAACCAGGGTCATATACCGCCAACAATTCAATGATTGATAAGAAATTTCCATTATTTCCAGAATCACCAATGACCTCGCGATGCGCGCGAAATGAATGGTTCATGTAGCCAAGGTGAGAATTGTATTCATGATTCGGTCAAGAGCTTTGCACCAGAAAAATTTTTCTTGGAGGGTTCGATCCTCAAGATCTTTATCAATCACAGATTTATTCAATCGCCACGATTCGTATATCATGCAGGCGTTGCAGTGAATTTTCGATCTTTCATGATCGAGAATTTTGTTACTCAATTTAGGACAGTTCCTTATTCCATCCACCCAAGCTGGCTTGTAACTTGGACAGCCTCTATCAGCAAATAACCAGCAAACCTCACAATATACGTAGTCAAGAAGTTCCGAATAGCAAACAGGAAAATTATTAGTAAATTTAAATATCGTGTTATTTGAAATAATAAGTAAGTAATTCGCTAATAACCATGATCGTGGAATTTTCAATCCTGCTTTATTTTTCGATTTAAAAAAAAGAAGTAAATTGATTCCCTGTTCTTTCATTTTGTGGGAAAGGTCCTTTCGGTTGGCATGGTCCATGTGAGATTATAAATGTTTTCAATTCTGCAGTCAAAACGCTTTTGTAATGTCCTTATTCAGTAGGATGTTTCTTTTCTAGCAAATCGGTTTGCTCCAAAGTAGTGTTTAGCATAGTAGGTGCCATGTTTTCCTCTTCAAAGTTGTCCGTATTCATGAGAATGTCAGGGTCAGTGTTTGGTGGTGCAACGATTACATCTGCTTCTGTTGCTTTCTGCTGCAAATCGCTACTAGGAAAATCACTTCCCTCACAGCCGTCATCAGATTGTTGATATTTCTTTTCCTGATGTTGCGGCGAAAAAAATGAGGTTATTGGTTTCAATTTTTTCCCAGCCGCTTCGGTCTCCAGTTTTATTTTCCTTTTTTGAGCACCACTCAGATAAAGGCGTTTGTTGGAGCTCATGTTTTATGATTTTATCTGTAACGAAAAATTTATCATCAGATCTACCTTTCAAAGAATATTTTATTCCAATATTTCAAACTGTCTGATTGCAAACATATATGCTATATTACTATACTACTCTATACTAATTTATGCTATATTATAATTACTCGATTCAGGTAAAAGCAGGTAGGTTGCCCGGAGCCCGCTGGACTGCCGGTGTGTATTATCGCTCGGTGGAACTAGAACAAATCAAATTTTATGATTGATGCTTGGAATTTGGAAAGATAAACGAAAAAAAAAAAAACAAACAAACAAACAAAACAATTTATCCTGTATTAGTAATGACTCAAAGTCTTTTTCTATTTTTTTTTTTTCGTTGATCTTTCCAGGTTCTAAGCATCAATCATTAAATTTGATTCGTTCTAGTTCCACCGAGCGATAATACACACCGGCAGTCCGGCAGGGACCAAGCAACCTTACTACCTGAATCGAGCCGAAGAAAAGATCCACCAAAATAGTTCTTATAGCAGGCGACTGCTAACCTCCTTCTTTCATTCCAAGTCACATATATGCAACAACAAGGATTGTTTACACAAGTTTGATTTTGTTCCATATTTGTCACTACTCACTCGACATTCAGAGTCACAAATTTCCTGAGCTTGAGCAAAAACAGCAAAAAAAAAAAGATTGGCAAGAATGAAACATGCTCATATGAAATACCGCGAAAATTTGAAAAAAAAGAACACAATAGAAATATAATATTAAGCTGGCAACGAATATTTAAAACGCAAAATATGGATATATTAGGCGAAGTATATTACAATGTTTCATAAAATTAATAGTTTTATCCTTGAAGAAAAAAATTTATATAATTGTTTACGAAGGACAAATCACGCAAAATATGGATATTGAGACGAATATTACCATCTCTAAGGTTATTAAATAAAGTCACAACAACATTTAAGCAAGCTACATAAATACCGGAGTAAGAAGGTGTTCGTGAAAAATGACACTGTTAATGTGAACGGCAAGTGGATGTCCTTTGACAGTCAAAATGTTTTAGTGTGCGAAGGAAATCCGGCTGAAGATGTACTAAGGATATGTATGGTGAATCTCTTGATGTCAGTCTCCTTAAATATGCTGTGTTGTTCCAAATGTCTAATGCTAAAAAAAACTTAGTAACGATATACTAGATTTAAGTTTCTCTGGCAGCTTAGGCAAATGTGTTGACAGGGACCAAGTGGAGTTTATAAATATATCTCAGTACTCTCCTATAATGTTGCAAATCTAAATAGTAAATTGAAGCTCGGTGACTTCTTTGAATACGTTAAGACTTTTGATATAATTTTTTTTATTTGAAACGCATGTACTCAATGAGGATAGGCCAAAATTTGTCCACTATTTCCAAGATTACCGGGTTCATTGGGTTGATGCGACAAAAAAATTCAAAGCAGGTCGTGCCACCGGTGGTTGTCTTTTTAGTTGTAGGAAAGATGTTGAATATCTCGTGAACCCCAAATTTCAGGTGTCACCAGAAGGCGTGCTCTTATCAGTGAAAATATGCGAGTCAAACTTTTGTTTTGTGCCGCAATACATAAATTGCACAAACTGGGACTCGAATTTTAATCGTTTAGAAAACTGTCTGTGTACACTAAATCCAAGCTCCTTTTGTATCGTGGGAGACCTGAATGCCAGAACTGGTTCCTCGGAAATAATCTGTGAGAACTCCTTATCGGAGTCTGCGTGCATTTCAGTAGCCCGGTGCTCTAGAGATGTAGTCATAGACAAAAAAGGTAAACAAGTGCTAAGCCTAATCGATAGTTTCGGGGGTGTTATTCTGAATGGAAGAGCTCACGGGGATATGTTAAGTGCATTCACTTTTTGTGGTTCTGTTGGCAGCTCTGTTATTGACTATGCTGTTTGCTCATACAATGTTCTTCCTCTTGTTCATGACTTCCACATTGTTAGCAAAGAGTACTCTGACCACATGCCAGTTGTTATAAAGTTTCGAGTTCCGTTGTATGCGAGCAGCCCCGCAGAGCTAACTCACCCCCCCCCCCCCCCCACGCAAATTAGCATGGAGGCGTAATAAAACTGGTAGATATCGTGAGAACATCTCAAGATCATGTGGCTTTGACTATGTTTATTCGAGCGACGCTGTAGTAGATAAAGTATTACTTTTAACAGAGAAGATAAAAGCAGCGGCTGGGGTAAAACCTTCCCGGGCTACTTTCACGCCAAAAAAAGTTTGGTTTGACTCTCATTGTCATAAGTTACGCATGGAAATGTTACGTGACTTAAACAAGTATAGGAAAAGTTTCGAGGACTCTGCTAGAACTAGGTACCGTGCTTCTCTCAGGAAGTACTTCCAACTATGTAGTGAGAAAAAACTTCAGTCGAAATGCAAAGCTATCGACCTTTTAAATAGTGTAAGGAACTCAAATGATTGGTGTCGTTAGTAGCCTTGTACTTCAAGACTTCAAGGACCACTTTAGAACGTTGCTTTTTAATCCTGGTATAGTTAATAGCTTTCAATGGGCTGCTCCGCTTATTTTTGACCCGTTCCTCGACGCTCCTTTTGACATGAAGGAGCTAGAATTGACTCTCAGTAATGCAAAAAACAGTAAAGCCCCTGGTGATGACCGCATACCATATGAATTCTATAAATATGCTCCGCAGAGCTTCCAGAATGAGGTTCTCTCTCTGCTTAATTTTATTTTTCTTAAAAAACAGGTCCCTACCTCGTTCCCCTCTTGTGTGATTATCACGCTGTTCAAAAAAGGCGATCCTTGTCTTCCGAGTAACTATAGAGGGCTGTCTCTGCTGGATACGTTGTATAAGATATTTACCGGCATGTTATTAAGCCGCATTAAAGCGTGGATTGATTGTCATAGTATACTTATAGAATGCCAAACGGCCTTTCGTAAGAACTATTCAACAATCGATAGCATATTTCATTTGACAAGTATCGTTAATTTTAACTTTGCCGCGAAGAGGAAAACTTTGGTATTTTTTGTAGACTTCTCATGTGCATTTGATACTGTCCCTCGTAGCTCGCTATTCTATAAGCTGGCCTCATATGGTCTGCCGAGTCATTTAATGGAAATCTTACGGATACTACGAGTCAAGTATGGTATAATGGAAAGCTTCCTAGCCCATTCCCAGTCAATCAGGGTGTCCGGTAAGGAAGTTTACTAAGCCCGGTGCTGTTCTCCCTGTATCTCAATCATTTAATTGATTACCTCCCAGGTGGGGTTAAAGTGGCGGATATGAAAATCAAGCCTTTGATGTATGCCGATGACCTGGTACTGTTAGCAGAGTCGGCTGTAAGATCTACTAGCATGATTAATGCTTTGCATGAGTATTGCAAGCTGTGGGCATTAAAAGTTAACCTGTCCAAATCAAAAGGCCTTGTTTTAAGGAAGGGTGGCAGGCTCCCCTCTGACTATAGGTGGTTTTTTGGAAATGATCAGGTGGAAACTGTGAACGAGTATAAATATCTGGGTATAATGCTAAATTACATACTCTCTTTCACTAAACACTTAGACACAAAGCTTGGCGAGGCAAAAGCCGCAATATGCGCTACATGGTTGAGCTATTTAAATAACCCTCGAATCTGTATTTCGAAAAAAAAAAAATCAAAATCTTTGATGCTGCCGCAAGATCAATAATGTTTTATGGCGCGCAGGATTTGGGTGCGGACCATCATGAACAGGTAGAAAAACTCTTACGTTTCTTCATAAAGAAGCTTATTTTCTTGTCTGCGAACACACCTAACTATATGTTGCATTTAGAAACGGGTATAGTTCCCCAGTTCTTCCACACACTTCGGGCGCACATGTTATTTATAGTACGTTGTCTTAGTTGACCTTCGAACAGGCTCCCACGTATACTTGCTGAGGAAAGCATACTGCAAGATGCACCCTGGGTTAAAAATTGGAAACAGCTATCACTCAGAGCGGGCTTAGAACCACTAACCGATTTTTCTAATGCTCTCCTTAAAGACTTCACTTCTTTGTTGTTTAGTAAGCTAGTCGATAAAGAGTTTAAACTATATGTGGATCGCGCTCAAGGCTCTACCACACATGATCTTTACCCTGACTTGGCTCCCGTGAGCGTTACAATTTTGACGACGAACATTCAGCGTATGCCATTAGCTCAATTCTCCGAAAGGTGAGAGAGGTATCTCTTGAACCTTAATGCGAGGTCTTTCAAGAACGTAACAACTGTAATATGTCCAGTATGAAACCTAGGCAATGATGAAAGTGTTCACCACTTTATCGATGTTTGCCCAGCCTACAATGATTACCGGTTGGCGAGTTTTGGTGAAAATTTTTGGACCTGGCAAGTGTGGTAAACATTCTCAATGGTAGAGGTTATGTTAATTTGATTAAGTATCTGCAAACCAGCTTAAAGTATTTTTATTGAATTTTCGTAAGCTCTTTATGTCAAATAAGTTTAGTCAATTATAGTGTGGCACTCAACACGTTTGTTACTGCCATACTTATACCTTTCATGAACATGAAAAGGTATATTAACTTTGGTCCGATGTTTGTAACGTTGAGAAATACAGAAGATAGACTCACCATTAAGTATACCGAATTGATCAGGGCGACGAACTGAGTTGATATAGCCATGTCCGTCTGTCCGTCTGTATGTTTGAACGCAAACTAGTCCCTCATATTTTGAGGTATCTCAATAAAATTTGGCACAAGGATACATTTTTGTATTATATTAGACATTTGTCGGATCCGGTAGGATCGGACCACTATAACATATATATCTCCCATACAACCGATCGTTCAGATAAGACGATTTTGGCCATTCCTGCCGTAATTTAAAAAGTATAAACGTAAAACTCGGTGATATATATTCTAATATATCATAGAAGATATCATGAAAAAATCATTTTGATCGGAGCTATATATAATATATATCTATTACAACAGATCGTTCAGATAGAAAGATTTTTGGCAATGTCCCCCTTAATTTCCAATATTTTGGTGATATTTATTCTAATATATCATAGAAGATTTCATGAAAAAATCATTTCGCTCGGAGCTATATATAATATATATCCCATACAACCGATAGTTCAGATAGAAAGATTTTTAGCCATTTCTCCCTTAATTTCCAATATAAAAACTTTAAAAGATAGAAGATTTCCTGAAAAAATCACTTTGATCGGAGCTATATTTATATAGTATATACCTATCCCATACAACCGATCGTTCAGATAAAAAGATTTTTGGCCATTTCTCCCTTAGTTTCCAATATAAAAACGTGAAACTTGGTGATATATATTCTAATATATCATAGAAGATTTCCTGTAAAAATCATTTCGATCGGAGCTATATATAATATATATCCCATACAACCGATCGTTCAGATAAGGGGGTTTTTTGCTATTTTTATACTCAGCTGAGCAGAGCTGTTCGCATAACGGTAATCCGTAACGGCATAAACTAATCGAGATAGATATAGACTTCTATAAATCAAAATGATCTGGGCGAAGTTCATTTAGCCATGTCCGACCATCCGTCCGATATCGAAAATTTCGAAAAAAGGAAAAAGTGCCATAATTCATTACCAAAGACGCCTAAAGCAATGAAACTTGGTAGGTGGGTTGAACTTATGACGCAGAATAAAAAATTAGTAAAATTTCGGACAATGGGCGTGTCACCGCCCTCTTTTAAAAGAAGGTAATTTCAAAGTTTTGCAAGCTGTAATTTGGCAGTCGTTGAAGATATCATGATGAAATTTGGCAGGAACGTTACTCCTATTACTATATGTGTGCTAAGTAAAAATTAGCAAAATCGGATTACGAACACGCCCACTTTAAAAAAAAAAATTTGTTTAAGTCAAATTTTAACAAAAAATTTAATATCTTTACAGTATATAAGTGAATTATGTCAACATTCAACTCCAGTAATGATATGGTGCAACAGAATACAAAACGAAAAGACAATTTCGAAATGGGCGTGGCTACGCCCTTTTTCATTCATTTCGTCTAGAATACTTTTAATGCCATAAGTCGAACAAAAATTTACCAATCCTTGTGAAATTTGGTAGGGACATAGATTCTATGAGGATAACTGTTTTCTGTGAAAATGGGCGAAATCGGTTGAAACACGCCCAGTTTTTATACACAGTCGACGGTCTATCCTTCCGCTCGGCCGTTAACACGCTAACTTGAGCAAAAATCGATATATCTTTACTAAATTTAGTTCACGTACTTATCACTTTATCTTGGTATAAAAAATTTCCGAAATCCGACTGTGACCACGCCCACTTTTTCGATATCGAAAATTACGAAAAATGAATAAAATGCCATAATTCTATACCAAATATGAAAAAAGAGATGAAACATGGTAATTGGATTGGTATATTGACGCAAAATATAACTTTAGAAAAGACTTTGTAAAATGGGTGGGTATTAAGTAGAAGAAAATGAAAAAGTTCTGCAGGGCGAAATCAAAAGCCCTTGGAATCTTGGCAGGAATACTGTTCGTGGTATCTATATATACAAAAAGAAGTGTACATTTTGATTGTCACTCCATAACTCGGGAAAGGATAGAAAGATTGCCATGAAATTTTTAGGATAACTTAATAGGAACCCGGAGAGTGTTTGTGAAAAGTTTTCTTTTCGGGAAGTGGACCAGGGACCTATTTATTCTAAACTGTCGTATATATGGCTCGATTTGCCTGAAATTTGGAATGTAGGTAGCGTTATATCTAGAATAAAATGTCGGATAATTTTTCTTCCGGGAAGTGGACCAGGATATATATTGGTGACTAGGGTCTCGAGAAATAGGACAAAAAGTGGACCCGGGCGCCCCTAGAATGTGTTTATACAATATGGATATCAAATGAAAGCTGCTGATGAGTGCTTTAGTACAGGGTAGTTTTCATACCTATTGGTGACTAGGGTCCCGAGATATAGGCCAAAACGTGAACCCGGGCACCCCTAGAATGTGTTTATACAATATGGATATCAAATGAAAGCTGTTTATGAGTGCTTTAGTACAGGGTAGTTTTCATACCTATCGGTGACTAGGGTCTCGAGATATAGGCCAGAACGTGGACCCGGGCACCCCTAGAATGTGTTTATACAATATGGACATTAAACGAAAGCTGTTGATGAGTGCTTTAGTACAGGGTAGTTTTCATACCTATTGGTGACTAGGGTCTCGAGATATAGGCCAAAACGAGGAGCCGGGCACCGCTAGAATGTGTGTGTATTTTGGATATCAAATGAAAGCTGTTGCTGAGAGCTTTTAAGTAATTTTCATTGTGATATTCGATTTAGTCGCATCAACCTGGCAAAACTGACAAATATGCATGCGAAGCCGAAATAAAGACATGAATTAATAATACCTACATACCTATTTACATACGTCCTATTCGATTTGCCTGAATTTGGTATATACATTTGCCTATATTTGTATTTCCGATGCTTTTTTCCGGGAAATAGACCAGAGGGGGGCTGGGACTGGGATTAGGACTGGGACTGGGACTGAGACTCAGAATGGGAACTGGAACAAAATACATACCACCCTCTGGGACTGGCAATAAGATATGAAGAAGAATGAGAAAAACTTGAGAGAAGAGAAAAGAGAGAAGGAGAAGGAGACTGAGAAGAAATAGAATGAGACGAAGATGGAGATATATTAAGCGAAAAATACGGAGGGAGGAGTGAATACAAAGATTAGGAAAAAGCGTAGAGGGGCGCGGGAGAGTTAGACGGAAAAAGCTTATTAAAATGTATGCAGATATACAAATTTAGGGCAGAACAACGTCTGCCGGATCTGCTAGTTACATATATAAATAAATTAGCGGTACCCGACAGATGATGTTCTGTGTCACCCTGGTCCACATTTTGGTCGATATCTCGAAAACGCCTTCACATATACAACTAGGGGCCACTCCCTTTTAAACCCCTCATTAATAGCTTTAATTTGATACCAATATCGTACAAACACATTCCAGAGTCACCCCTGGTCCACCTTTAAGGCGATATCTCGAAAAGGCGTCCACCTATAGCACTAAGCCCCACTTCCTTTTAAAATACTCATTAACAACTTTCATTTGATACCCATATCGTACAAACACATTCTAGTGTCACCTCTGGTCCAACTTTATGGTGATATATCGAAAAGCCGTCCACCTATAGAACTAAGGCCCAATCCCTTTTAAAATACTCATTAACACATTTCATTTGATACCCATATCGTACAAACACATTCTAGAGTCACCCCTGGTCCACCTTTATGGCGATATCGCGAAAAGGCGTCAACCTATATCACTAAGGCCCACTCCCTTTTAAAATACTCATTAACACCTTTCATTTGATACCCATATCGTACAAACACATTCTAGTGTCACCTCTGGTGCAGCTTTATGGCGATGTCTCAAAAAGGCGTCCACCTATAGAACAACGGCTCACTCCCTTTTAAAAACTCATTAACATCTTTCATTTGATACCCATATCGTACAACACACATTCTAGAGTCACCTCTGGTCCACCTTTATGGCGACACCCTGAAATGGCGTCCACCTATAAAACTATGGCCCACTCTCTTTTAAAATACTCTTTAATAGCTTTCATTTGAAACCCATGTCATACTTTGTCATGTCATATTTTGTCTCCAAAGCTCTCAGCTGAGTATATAATGTTCGGTTACACCCGAACTTAGCCTTCCTTACTTGTTTGTTTTATATTTATCTTAAAAATGGTTTAGGTATGTACATCTATATATTTCTTATCTTGTACATCCGATTATTTGGAGACTACGAACGGGATAAGATTATTGTTCAGCCCCATTCATGAAAGGTATGAAGTCTTCGGCACAGCCGAAGACATTCCCGTCCTTACTTGTTTTAATTTATTTTAAGTCCTTAATGTTTATTCATTATTCATTATCTTACAAATGTATGATCTTTTGAATGGTTGAAAATAAATATACTACTACCACTACTAAACACATTAATCATCATGTACACACATACATACAAGCAGGAGAGAAATACCCACAAGCGCATGTCATCATCAGCGAACTCGCGAGGTCGTACTCACATATATACACACGCATATGGTTACACACTACAAATACACGAGCATATGGCTGATGACCAGGTAGAGGATTCTAGAAGAAGAAACGTCTAGACATTTGGGCAGAGAGTATAAAAGTAGCAGAAGCTGAGTAGTCCGTAACAGTTTGATTTAAGCACGCTATCAGTTGCGAATTATAAGTGTTATTGTGAAGTATTTTCAAAGTAGTCTAATAAAGACCAATTTGCAATATTGGATATTGGAGTTATTTATTCAACAACTTAGCGATACGAACGTTAGTAGAAGGTGTAAAATAAGCGGAGTTTCCCTAAATTCGTTACAATTGGTGTCAGAAGAGGAATTGTTAAATAAATTCTGAAGATTTCGAATACAACTTGGACATGGCAATGTTAAGTGAATTAAGTATCCAGCAACTTAAAAAGAAGTTGGAGAACCGTGGATTGAATACAAATGGCAATAATATCGAACTTCAAGTACGGCTACGAGAGATAATGGAGTTGGAAGGAATTAATGTGGACGGATATGTCTTAAATCCTGATGTGGAGGAATCAACAACAAAAATTTAAGAGAAAAACGAAACATCGCAGACAGTTACGAGTACAGACTAAACACGATTTTGGCTGCAATATCTGCTCTAACATCGACAGCGTCATCTCAACTGGAAGAACAGAAGACGTATAACGTATCCCATCTGGAATCCCAGGAGACACGTATAACATCAAGATGGAAGCACAGGAGGCACGTATTTCAGAAATGGCGTCGCAAATGTCAGCTCAACTGGAAGACCAAAAGACATATATGGCGTCTCAACTGGAACCGCAAAAGGCACGTATATCTGAAATGTCGGCACAAATTTTGGAAAAGGTATCATCAAAACTGGAAGCGCAGGATGCATAAATTTCAGGCAGAAGTCGATGATTTAAAAGGACGTATGGAGCAGTTACAACTAAATCGCCAAGCTTTTCCAGTGAGCAACCCGAAGGTAAAAACTCCATATTTTGACGGCTCTGTTCCTTTCCAGGTCTTTAAGCTTCAATTTGAGAAGACATTAGCAGCGAACAACTGCAATGCTGAAGATAAAGTTGCTGCACTGTTCGTGGCATTCAAAGGGCCTGCAGCTGAAATCTTACAGACTATTACAGAGTACGAACGGAACAGTTATGAAGCATTGATTGCCGTTGTCGAGAGACGTTACGGAAGCAAGCATTGGAAACGGATATATCAAATTGAGTAGCAAAATCGCTCCCAAAAAGTGAATTAGACTTTGCAGGAGTTTGCGTCGGATGTCGAAAGGCTGACCCCTCTAGCAAATGCGGACGCACTCGTGGAATACACCGAGAGGGTGTAAATCCAGAGCTTCATAAATGGCATACGAGATGTTGAAACGAAAAGAGCTACATATGCGAATCCAAAACTAACATTTGCTGAAACGGTATCGCATGCACTGACTTTGAGTAAGCCCGCATACAAAGCTCATCGCGTTGAAGTGGAAAGGCCAGACTGGGTAGACACAATTTTGGAAGCATTAAAAGGAACGCAGCAGAAAAACGATGGTGCCGTCAAATGCTTTAAATGTGGAAAGCCAGGACACATTGCACGTTATATAGTAACAACCCTAACAGTTTCAGCAATGTGGGTGGCCGTAAATGGAGAGCTGAAAGAGATGAGCAAATCCCCAATTCCAATCAATCGTTAAACTAAAGCGAGTCAGACGCAAGGGGCGACAGCTGGCTCCCGCAATTGAATGCCCCAAAATCTCTATCTCGCAAATTGGAAGACGGTCAAGCAATCTTACTGTCGGAGGACATGTGAATGGAAAGGAACGTTCACTGACTGTAGATATGGGTGCATCTCATTCCATCATTGGATCAGATTTAGTGAACAATAAGATAAGATCATTGCTTGGAGCAAGATTACGTACAACCACGGGATAGGACACCCATGCAATTGGAGAAGCAGCATGTGAAGTAGCAATTGGGAACCTCTCGGTACTACACAATTTTATAGTGGCAAAGATTGTTAATGAAATCATAATTGGAGTGGACTTCTTGATCGACCAAGGTATCAAGATCGACATGCAAAGCCAGACAATGCGATATAAGAACAAGGATGTGCCACTTAAATTCGGCTACGAGAAAGGCTACAGCAGTAAACGAGTGCTGGTAGAAGAAAGTCAGCAAATACCAGCAAAATCAGAAGCAGTCATCTGGGCAAAAGCTGGTGGAGATTGTTGGTTGTCGAGGCAGTAAACAGATCAACACCGAACGTACTTGTAGGAAAAGCCCTGGCTATGGCAAAACAAGATGGACGTATTCCGGTAAGAGTACTCAATGAGTTCAAGCCACCACCCAAATTGACAAAAGGAGCTATATTGGGAATATGTCAAGAGGCTGAAGTACCTAGTTATTAACTGTGAACAGCTCCTGGAACACGTTTCAACTAGCAAGACTTACCTTTCAAATGACATCACGGCATGGACGGAGGGGCTAGAGGAAGACTATCAGAGTAAGGCAAAGCAATTTCTCCTAAAGTACGCAAACATATTTGACCAGGTTGGTTCCAAACCGGGCCGCACCAGTGTTGTGAAACATCAAATTGACACTGGAGACGCGAGGCCGATACGTCAAGCTCCTCGTAGTATTCCACTAGCGAAGCGGGAAGTTGTGAGTCAAATCGTACAAGAAATGAGCGACAGCGGCATCATCGAACCATCAGCTAGTCCATGGAGCTCACCTGTGGTACTTGTGAAGAAGAAGGATGGGGAAATGAGGTTTTGCGTGGACTACCGCAAGATGAAAGATGTCACGAAAAAGGATAGCTACCCATTGCCAAGAATTGACGACACTCTGGACTCGCTCTCTGGTACGAATTGGTTTTCCACACTGGACTTGAAAAGTGGCTACTGGCAAGTGGAGGTGAAAGAGCGAGACAAAGAGAAAACAGCCTTCAAAATCGGAGATGGTCTTTGACAATTTACAGTGATGCCTTTTGGACTTTTTAATGCACCAGCTACTTTTGAGAGACTCATCAATCAGGTATTGAAAGGACTACATTGGAAAACATGCTTGGGGTACCTGGACGATATTATCGTATTGGGCAAGAAATTTGATGAACATCTTAAAAACTTGGAGGAAGTTTTCCAGAGAATAGTGTGAGCTGTTTAAAAAGGAACTAAATTATTCGGGTCACAAGGTAACGACAGAGGGCATCTGCACTGCGAACGAAAAGATAGAGGCTGCAAAGAATTCGCCAAGATCACAGAACCTACATGAATTGAGAAGTTTCCTTGGGCTGTGCACATATTACCGCCGATTTGTTCCAAATTTTCCAGCATAGCCCATAGCCTCCACGATTTTACAAAAAAAAAATAAAGCTTTTCAATGGAATAAGGGGCAAGAAGTGCCTTTCCAAACATTGAAAGGGCGTTTGTGCACTGCCCCAATGTTGGCATATCCGATTCCAAGAGCAACATTTATTATAGATACAGATGCGAGTGGATATGCTATAGGCGGCGTTTTATCACAACTGGTCGATGGGCAGGAGAAGGTATTTGCATATTACAACCGATCAATTGGAAAACCAGAGAGGAACTATTGCGTTTCACGGAGGGAGCTGTTGGCATTGGTAGAGTGCATTAATCATTTTCACAAGTACCTCTACGGTCAGCGATTCCGCGTCAGAACAGATCAAGCAGCGTTGAAATGGCTCTTGCAGTTCCGTAATCCAGAAGGACAACTGGCACGGTGGATCGAGCGACTACAAAGCTATGACTTTTCCACTGAGCATCGAAAAGGTAGTACAGATGGAAATGCCGATGCAATGTCACTAAGACCATATAGTTTGGAATGCAAGCACTGTTCAAAGGCCGAGGTAAAAGAAGACATTATAGATGTCCGGCAAATGACTATAACATGTACGGATGAATGGCTCAAGGAACAACTAAGGAAGTGTCAGCTAGAAGATACAGATCTGTCACATGTTATGCAAGGGCTCGAACGAAACGAAGGACCAAATATAGAGGATATGTCAGCAGACAGTCCCATTCCGAAGTCATATTGGGCACATTGGAACAGTTTAGAGTTGATATCCGGTTGCTTGCATCGAGTATGGGAGAGTGAAGATGGTCAGTGTAAGAGGAATCTGATAGTTGTTCCCAGGAAAACGATTCCTGATGTTCTCAACGAGCTACATAATGGTCCAAGTGGAGGCCAATTGGGAATCACGAAGACGCTGCAGAAGATTAAGCAGAGATTCTATTGGGTTGGTTGCTGTCAGTCGGTCACTGAGTGAATTGCGAACTGCGAGGTTTGCAACAGAGCGAAAGGGCCCAAAACCCGAATTCATGGCCAGATGAAGCAATATAACTCAGGTGCGCCATTTGAAAGGATCGCTATGGATGTCACAGGTCCATTTCCTACTAGCAACTGCGGAAACAAATATGTACTGGTGGTTATGGATTATTTCAGCAAATGGCCAGAGGTATACCCAATCCCAAATCAAGAAGCTGAAACAGTAGCAGAAGTGTTCATAAACAATTGGGTTGCAAGGTATGGTGTACCAATGGAGTTACATTCTGACCAAGGGAGAAATTTTGAATCAGCTGTGTTCCAAGAAATGTGTAAAACATTGGGCATTCGAAAAACACGGACAACTGCATTGCATCCTCAGTCCGATGGTATGGTGGAACGATTCAATAGAACATTGGAGGAGCACTTAAGGAAAGTAGTGGACAAGCTCCATAAAGATTGGGATTCTTGATGGCTTGCCGATCGTCAGTGCATG
Organism: Eurosta solidaginis; assembly: GCF_040869045.1. Taxonomy (NCBI): domain Eukaryota; kingdom Metazoa; phylum Arthropoda; class Insecta; order Diptera; family Tephritidae; genus Eurosta; species Eurosta solidaginis. The sequence goes on from NC_090324.1 coordinate 98,148,940, forward strand.
AGACAACGGGCCTAACTCCCGCAAAAGTAATTTTTGGCAATGACCTTCAACTGCCAGCTGATTTGGAGTTTGGGACAAATGCCGATGCTGAGAGAAATTCCAAGAAATCCACTGGTGTCTTGGAGGAAGAGCTGAGGGAAATACATGATCTTTTAAGACTACGAACCAAGATTATGAGTGACAAGATGAAAGCCAGATATGATAAAGCAATTAATTCGAAAGGTTTTCGGGAAGGAGATTTGGCGCTGCTATACAATCCACAACGAAAAAAAGGTTTGTCACCGAAATTGCAGTGCAATTGGGAAGGGCCATACAAAGTTATAAAACGAATCAACGGTGTAGTTTACCGCATACAAACCATTGGTAAACCACGAAACAAAATGAAAGTGGTTCATTTGGAAAGGCTTGCAACATGTAGACGGAAATTTTGTGGAGAGCAGTGTGACGAATATTACCATCTCTAAGGTTATTAAATAAAGACACAACAACATTTAAGCAACATAAACAAATTAATCATCATATGTACACACATACATAGAAGAAGCAGAGAGATACTCACAAACGCACGTCATCATCAGCGAAGTCGCGAAGTCGCGAAGTCGTACACACACGCATATGGTTACACACTACAAATACACGCGCGTATGGCTGATGATCAGGTAGAGGATTCTAGAAGAAGAAACGTCTAGACATTTGGGCAGAGAGTATAAAAGCATCAGAAGCTGAGTAGTCCGTAACCAGTTTGATTTAAGCACGCTATCAGTTGCGAAGTATAAGTGTTATTGTGAAGCATTTTCAAAGTAGTCTAATAAAGACCATTTTGCTTTATTGAATATACGAGTTATTTATTCAACAATTTAGCGTTACGAACGTTAGTAGAAGGTGTAAAATAAGCGGATTTTCCCTAAATTCGTTACAATATTTTAGGCGGAGTATATTACAATGAATTATTTTTAGAAAAAATTATGGACGAAATATATTAAATAGCTGACTTTATCCTCTCATTTTCGAAGTGGACGACCACGAAAGGCCAATAATATATAATATATAAAGGCCAGGAATATCGTCATCATCGCTCTTTTGGGTACATTTAAAACTACAGAAACTTCCGCGGAATTCTTTTATAATATAAACATGAAAACTGCAATAGCAACGGCACAGTGTCTCTTGAGAAAAAATATTTTGATGGCCAGTGGCTAATAAAAACCCACTTTCCACCACAAAAAAGCGATCTCGCACGCTAACTGGTATTACAAAAACATAAATTGGACAGGAAACGATTGGCCATTATTCATATTCTCTTGTGCAAAATAAGGTTTATTCAGTTAAGGTGGGCGATGCGTAATATGTCCCAAAGATCAGGAAGATTGGTGAAAACTGTGTTAAGGCAGCAGTGAAGGATTCTCCGTATATAATGGTGTGGAACGCACTAAAAACCGTGAGAGTTCTTATATTTTGTTGATGGGGTGTTAAGTAACTCCGCTGCCTACATTGACAGCATTCAAGACGGGATCTTACCAAGAATTGGGGGGCTAATCGTGCACAGTAATCTGAACGCAGCTGTGAATACATATTTTTTAAATTTTGGGGCTACCCACGCATTGCAAACTGAATTCAATTTATTTATTTTGCGCTATTCAGCGAATATGACTCGTCCCCAGTCGCTACGAGGCCAGTCTCTTTTTTCGCAGAACCAGCTTCGTAGGGGGGAAGGATTTTTATTCTAAGGTGCTGGTTTTATTCTAGCCAGGGACCATCTAATTATTCATTAGAACCAATTTAGAATAATTAGATGGTCGTTGGCTAGAATAAAACCAGCTTCATAGCATAAAAAGCCTTCCCCCTATTATGCTGGTTCTGCGAAACACGAGACTGGCCTCGGAGCGAGTGGGGACCAGTCATATTCTCTGAATAGCGCAAAATAAACAAATTCAAATATCGCTTTCCAAGGCAACCGGTTCTATGTACAGGAGCGACTCGGGATTTTTCCCAACCAATGGCTGTCATTTCAGTATAACCCCATTTAAGTTGTTGCATACCTCCCATAAATTGTCATCCTCCCAGCAGCTCCTTGCAGAGCGACTGCGCCATACTCTCCTACTCCTGTAAGGTATCGAACCTAATCCGGGTCCTTCTCCTTACCCCGGCCCTGAGAAATGGTTTTGCTGCGTTTGAATCCTTTTAGGACGGCCAAACTCTTGTCAGTGTTTCACGTCCAACGGAAAGTTGCATCGGACAGTTTGCTCTGGGCTAGATCCCAAAACCCGACGTCCTCGTAACTTTTATAAATCTTTTGTGGCTCCTTGCTGTTCACGCACAAGGGCGTCCAGTATTCTACGCCTCAGCTCATACAGCCGCTCCCACTCATAGCTACAATCTCCGTAGTAGAGTCGGTATCAATGCCGAGCATCAACTCCCGCCCCGGCTTCTTTCCCCTCTTTTCTGGCAGCAATCACGTAGGTCAGGGAAACAGACTCTTAGTCCCTACCACCTTTTGCACCGTTTGCCAGCAGAGAATATATATGTTTGCGTCATCCGCCCAATGCAGCTCCTGCCACTTTCCTAGATGTTGCGGTCTTCGCGACGGCAACCCCCGACGGGCTTCATTGCGTCATGTTGCCAGGTTGCATACGCAACTACACCGGCTACGCCAATGCTTACCTAGGGACGTCCAGTTCCAGGGTCACAACAGCAACTGCCTCCTGGCCTCCCACAACTTAGGCGTAGTCACCCGTCACTTACTCCTAGAGTGACGACGTCTCCCCCGCTGCACTTCAGAATTCTGCAGTTAAACTCTAATGGATTAACTGGGAAGATCACGGAGATAGTCGATTTCATGAAGCGGCACAACACCCGCATCGCTGCGATTCACAACAGAAAGTACATTGCTCAAACAAATCATTGAAATCACGAACTCTGTCTCGCAAATAGATTTCAACATAGAATGGGCCTCAGAACTTGTTGTTGAATCTTGCCAAGTAGAAATTTCTTGAAACGAAGCAACAAGTTTTGTGATGTTTTCTTCAAACTGCACTATACCATCATGTTTTTCAGACCAGCGCGTTTCACATAGTCCACTTAATGATTCCTGCAGATGTTTTTTGAAAACTATGGTACGTTTCGGAGACTGATTTGGTAAACTGAAAATTTTTTTTCGTCAACGCAATACAATCCTTTGCTTGAAGAACTTTCGATGTTTTCGCAAGCGAATTATTAAGACAATGGGTGAAACACGGACAATGATTAGCATTGGTACATATTTGAAAAAGTTCCTGCATAGCTCCCTTAACTTATGATGTCATTACAGAACATCCATCCGTTCCAATTCCAGCGCAATCTTTGAAGTATAGTCCTAAATTATTAAATCACTATGTGTGCAACACCTGTCAATTTTTTTTCTCCATTTATAACACCTTAGTCTCGGATCGAATCGTACGCATCAAGGAAAGTTACAAAATCTTCTCTTATATTGCCATCATATAAGATTATGAATAAACTTTATTCAATAAAGTAAGGTTTGATTCAGTATCTTATCAACAGCGCAAATATTTCTGAGCATTGGACTGATTTGCATGAGCATTCTTACTGTTGAGCGCTAATATTATTTGAAAATTGATACTCGATTAAAGCATGCATACAAAAACTGCATTATGAAAAATAACGATCAAATACCCATCATTATATCTATACTAATACTGCATATAAATAGTGGGTTTCTGGGACTTCGTGAAAAAAATTTTGTTCCGAATAAATTTTGGCAAAACAAATCTAGTCTGGGGGGGGGGGGGGGGGGGGCGAAGGGGCGATGCTCAAACCCGCTACTGCAAAGATTCCCGTTGAATATTACCCACGACGAACATTAATGTGCCCATAGTGCTACCAGAATAACACCGTGACAAATACTATAAGTTCTCTGGGGCCTAGCTTAAGAGCTGTCTCTAGATTTGGCAACTCTGCCACCCCTACTAGCTGGAGGTTTGATCTCGCAACCGCAGCGCACGAATACAGAACGTGCCCAGGCATTACTTCCTGCAGCTCGCACTTCTTACATCTGCTGTTACTGACGAGGCCTAACAGAAGACAGTCTACAATTAGTATGCTTATCGCAAGCCTTAACTCCTGCTTCTTTAGATATATATAGACAACTTTGTGTGTGTAACGTCGTTGGATTCGCACATGATCTTTAATATTTTGCAGTCCTGCGCTTCTGTCCACCCCATTCCTGCTGATAAGTAATACGCAACTCCTGCCTCCTTTTATTTATCCCAAGCGGATTGCGACTCCCACCGTCGCACTATGGCGCCTCTGCCCGAAAAGTCTGGTAAAAATCAAAAGTTTCATGAAAGAGTTCGATAAACCTAATACATGTATTTATAAGAGAATTTTCCAGGGATTACGAATATATAACTCTTATTAAACAGAAAATGATATTTTAGGAGGTAGAGCCGCTCCAAATTGATTAATTTTTAACGCTTAGACAAATTTGTGGTTTTTGGTCTTTTTTGTTGTATTAAAAATTGTTTTGTCTCTAAATAAAACGGCCTGCTACTGCTTTCTTGTATCACAACGACAGGATATTTAATTCTAGGTTGAAGCAAAGCATAAAATTTGTTTTTTTTTTATAAAAGTTGTCAGATCTACCTGTTTTTCGATAAGCCTATTTTTAGGACGTTTTTCGAACTTTGATGGAAAAAAAGGACAAAAAACGTCTCCGTGAAATTTACAGTAGGTATTTGCTGAATATTCAGTTACCTGAATTCATAAGGTCTACCTGCGTCCAGCTGCGATTTCACTTTTTACATCAAATAAAGTGAAGCAACCTTGGGTATAAATACGCGCCTGAGCAGGTATAGGCAAGAAGGAGGCGAATTTAGTACGGTCACTTTTGTTGTTGGAATTTGTTAATAAAACTAAATTTTTCGGTTACAAGCTGCATAATATCCCTGGAACTCATTTCCATAATTTTAGCAAATAAAGCAATGTTTAATACAACGCCCAAAATCAGTCGTTTTTTGGAATCTATAGAATAAAGTATTCTGTTTATTCAAATAAACATAAATATAGCTCACACATTTTTTTTTGTAAGATATACTCGATGGCAAATTTTAATACGTCTCTAGAAAACTGCAAACTATTTGAGGTGTTCAAAGCTTCAAAGACAAAAGCGGAGTTCGTTGAGACTATTATGACAGAATTACCAAATGAAGCATGCAACAAATAAGACGAAGGCTTGAAAGAAACAATTGGCTTCCTCCACATTCCAATACAAAGAAAATGGCAAGCAGTCGGTCGTTCTACTTCAAGGGTTATAAGTAAGCATGAAAGCTGGCTAGTTGGTAAAAGTTAGTAATGCCTAGCACATCAACCAATCGAGCTAGAGGAAGACCAACAAAACCCATAGAAGGATGTTTCGACCTACACAAGGAAAAGGAAGCTGTGAGATTATACTAGAACTATCGCACGAATCATCTTTCAGAAGCTTTGGCTATTAAATATAAAAAGGACGAAGAAAAACAGCAAGTCTCATATCATAGGATCAGTTGCGTTAGCAAGTCCAGTGCGACTGAGAAGGATCAAAAAAAGCATTCCCACACCCCCAAATGCGCTACCTAGAAGATACACTCCCGAAGAAGCTTTAGCGCTGTTTATAGATCTCGATTTTCTCAGGATACTTTTGAAGCAGCAGTTCTGCAGTTTTCGATGCATATTCTCCAAATTTAGGTCCATTAACTTTTTCATGGCAATTTAAAATATTTAAAATTACTCCCAATCGTTGGACGATATCTCTATCGACTCCAGTAATGCGAGCAGTCCATTTTCATCGTGTTCAAAAAATCTTCTTGAGGATTTTCCAATATTTGTGTTGCCGTATACATACTTTTGGGCAGTCAACTCTTAGGCCAAGCTCTTTATAGAATGCATCTTCAATTTTTTTTTTTTCTAATGTTTTGTTTTTCCTTAGATGCTGCATTGTCCTTCGAAAACTTCTCCTTGTTGTGGTAGTGTATAAGCCAGTTTCTACACGAATTCCATGCACCTTATCCTCGCATTCAAAGGAGATAATCCATACTCATAATTTAGTTCATCAATAATTGAATCATCAAGATTCTCAAAGTCTTTTTGACTCTTCTTACAGAATGCACATTTCAATGTAGATGATGTGTTTTGTTAGTAAGTTTAATACTTTTCCATCGACCATTGTTAGAAGAAAATCATGCTTTATGGTAATAACAATCCCGTCTTCGATTTCAATTGTTGATTTTAATTTTGTGATTTGATTTTTTATATCACTGACTGTAGCTTTTATCAGTTTCCGAACACTCCTTCTCATATTTAAGTAATATCGGCAGGTACAATTTAACTGATGACGGCCGTGGGGTGCTTCCAATATTCTGAAGCTTCATATTTTAAAACGGAGGAGAACAATAGAAGCCATAAACATATTACCATCTGTAATTGTTTCCATCGTCTAAACTTATTTTTTGTTTATATGCGCTTTGTCCTATGATCCACCACAGCCCCATTTATTTATCAATGTTAGACTTTTTGGCAGTGATTTCAACTTTTCTTCAGAAAAACTTTTCAAGATTTGCATAGAGGTATGGCCCATTAAGTTTTGGAGCTCAACTTCAGCTGATACTTCGGTTATTTTGGCTCTTGGAGGAACTGCTTGTTTCTTGGCTTGAGTGATTTGTTTGTATCCAGGGAAAAGAACGGCATTATGTTGCAATAATGACTCACGCAATATATTATATTTATCCTTCGATAACCCGAGATATATAAACAGCGCCAAAGACTTTTTTAGGTGTGTATCTTCTAGGTAGCGCATTTGGGGGTGTGGGAATGCTTTTTTGATCCTTCTCAGTCGCACTGGACTTGCTAACGCAACTGATCCTATGATATGAGACTTGCTGTTTTCTTCGTCCTTTTTATATTTAATAGCCAAAGCTTCTGAAAGATGAGTCGTGCGATAGTTCTAGTATAATCTCACAGCTTCCTTTTCCTTGTGTAGGTCGAACATCCTTCTATGGGTTTTGTTGGTCTTCCTCTAGCTCGATTGGTTGATGTGCTAGGCATTTCTTCATCCAAAAAACTTTTACCAACTAGCCAGCTTTCATGCTTACTTATAACCCTTGAAGTAGAACGACCGACTGCTTGCCATTTTCTTTGTATTGGAATGTGGAGGAAGCCAATTGTTTCTTTCAAGCCTTCGTCTTATTTGTTGCATGCTTCATTTGGTAATTCTGTCATAATAGTCTCAACGAACTCCGCTTTTGTCTTTGAAGCTTTGAACACCTCAAATAGTTTGGAGTTTTCTAGAGACGTATTAAAATTTGCCATCGAGTATATCTTACAAAAAAAAAATGTGTGAGCTATATTTATGTTTATTTGAATAAACAGAATACTTTATTCTATAGATTCCAAAAAACGACTGATTTTGGGCGTTGTATTAAACATTGCTTTATATGCTAAAATTATGGAAATGAGTTCCAGGGATATTATGCAGCTTGTAACCGAAAAATTTAGTTTTATTAACAAATTCGAACAACAAAAGTGACCGTACTAAATTCGCCTCCTTCTTGCCTATACCTGCTCAGGCGCGTATTTATACCCAAGGTTGCTTCACTTTATTTGATGTAAAAAGTGAAATCGCAGCTGGACGCAGGTAGACCTTATGAATTCAGGTAACTGAATATTCAGCAAATACCTACTGTAAATTTCACGGAGACGTTTTTTGTCCTTTTTTTCCATCAAAGTTCGAAAAACGTCCTAAAAATAGGCTTATCGAAAAACAGGTAGATCTGACAACTTTTATAAAAAAAAAACAAATTTTATGCTTTGCTTCAACCTAGAATTAAATATCCTGTCGTTGTGATATAAGAAAGCAGTAGCAGGCCGTTTTATTTAGAGACAAAACAATTTTTAATACAACAAAAAAGAGCAAAAACCACAAATTTGTCTAAGCGTTAAAAATTAATCAATTTGGAGCGGCTCTACCTCCTAAAATATCATTTTCTGTTTAATAAGAGTTATATATTCGTAATCCCTGGAAAATTCTCTTATAAATACATGTATTAGGTTTATCGAACTCTTTCATGAAATTTTTGATTTTTACCAGACTTTTCGGGCAGAGGCGCCATAGTGCGACGGTGGGAGTCGCAATCCGCTTGGGATAAATAAAAGGAGGCAGGAGTTGCGTATTACTTATCAGCAGGAATGGGGTGGACAGAAGCGCAGGACTGCAAAATATTAAAGATCATGTGCGAATCCAACGACGTTACACACACAAAGTTGTCTATATATATCTAAAGAAGCAGGAGTTAAGGCTTGCGATAAGCATACTAATTGTAGACTGTCTTCTGTTAGGCCTCGTCAGTAACAGCAGATGTAAGAAGTGCGAGCTGCAGGAAGTAATGCCTGGGCACGTTCTGTATTCGTGCGCTGCGGTTGCGAGATCAAACCTCCAGCTAGTAGGGGTGGCAGAGTTGCCAAATCTAGAGACAGCTCTTAAGCTAGGCCCCAGAGAACTTATAGTATTTGTCACGGTGTTATTCTGGTAGCACTATGGGCACATTAATGTTCGTCGTGGGTAATCTTCAACGGGAATCTTTGCAGTAGCGGGTTTGAGCATCGCCCCTTCGCCCCCCCCCCCCCCCCCCCCAGACTAGATTTGTTTTGCCAAAATTTATTCGGAACAAAATTTTTTTCACGAAGTCCCAGAAACCCACTATTTATATGCAGTATTAGTATAGATATAATGATGGGTATTTGATCGTTATTTTTCATAATGCAGTTTTTGTATGCATGCTTTAATCGAGTATCAATTTTCAAATAATATTAGCGGTCAACAGTAAGAATGCTCATGCAAATCAGTCCAATGCTCAGAAATATTTGCGCTGTTGATAAGATACTGAATCAAACCTTACTTTATTGAATAAAGTTTATTCATAATCTTATATGATGGCAATATAAGAGAAGATTTTGTAACTTTCCTTGATGCGTACGATTCGATCCGAGACTAAGATGTTATAAATGGAGAAAAAAAATTGACAGGTGTTGCACACATAGTGATTTAATAATTTAGGACTATACTTCAAAGATTGCGCTGGAATTGGAACGGATGGATGTTCTGTAATGACATCATAAGTTAAGGGAGCTATGCAGGA